>NW_024061884.1:890000-1639497 GCF_006381635.1 Hibiscus syriacus
GGGAATTAATAATGAAGATATTTTAATTGGATTTAAATGTTTGGGAACTATTATTTCAATTAGGAACTATCTATCTATTAATTAGGATTATAGCTAGCTATTATTTAGGATTTAAGTATTTGAATATATTTAGTATTATCTTTAAGAATTTTAATTCCTTTAGCTATAAATACCCTCAAAGTGAAGTTTGATAAACATGTATTGTCTTATTGGCTTTAAATAGCTTTGGTATTTTTATAAAGATTATTTTTCTTCTTCATATTCTTTATTTTCTTTCTTTCTTTTATATGTTAAGTATTATTTCTATCATGCTTAAATAAATTTCCAATTAGTTGATAGCTAAACAACGACTCAATTCATTCCGTGAGAATTGAAAATTCTCTTCACATCTTCATATTTCTTTTCTAACAACCATTACCTGTATATGTATACGAATACAAGTTATAGATGTCACATCAATTATATAAAACATTTCTTAACTCAAACTGGAAAAATTTTGTTTCGTTTAAACATCACTATTTCATAACTATCAATATAAAATATTTAATCATATTAAATCAAAACATAATATTTAAAACATACTTTAATATAAAATTTCCATTCATACTGAATATATTAGATAGTATTACCAATGGTAAAGCAGATTAGTTTAATTACTATAAACCAGTTCCAAAATAGTTTAATAGAGTAACTAGGACATTCATAAGGTACACATCCCACTATCTAAGTCAAAATCACATTGAATGATGTCTTACTGATATTGTAATATACTCCTCGATGCTTGGGGTTGCTCAGTACTCCTTACTCTTACTCTTGTTTTTTACTTACACATGAAAAACATCACACGCTAATTATATACATAGTGAGGCAATTAAAATAATAAATAGTGCAATACATTACATGCATGCAATCAAATGCCATTATTAAATACGATATGATCACTTAACCTTCATATTTCAACATGTTACCACAATAGACATGTTATAATTAACACATATAAATTATTACCAATAAACCATAGTCCAAATTATAATCCTGTTAAGACCCTGGGTATTCAAGTAAAAAACTTGCACCGTAGTGCTATGACAGATAAGGTCTTGCCCACCACCTGCACTAAGTGTCCTTACACACTATAGTACTAAATCAAATATGACACATAACGTCGTGCCCACCACCTGCACTAAGTGTCTTTACACACTATAGTGTTGAATCAATCATGCAGCTGCTGGACTCTATGGCATGCCAACTATACAGTGTCCTTCAATGACTTATTTAGGCTTATAGTCTATTTTATTCCATCCATTTCAAATGTATATCAATATCATTTAACATTGGGCATTTCAAACCCGAAATAGCATTCACTTAAATATATCAACTAGTGGTCAATGCATTTATATTTAACTCTTGACATATTTAAAACATGTCAAATTTATGATAAATAACATAAATATCATGCTAACATAAACAAGGTAGACTCATCACAATTCTTCCTAACGATGTATAAAACATCCATGTATAATGTCATGCATGAATTGCACTCACTTTGACACTTTATATATTTCAAAAGACTAGCCTCACTAAGCTTCACACTTGCTCATTTTTATAATAGATTCACTTCGATCACGAAGTCAATAACGATATGTACAAAGTTACGATTACATATTGAAACATATGTTAGTATTGTACCAACATAATTAAATTCCAATAACAACAATCCATAAAATATATTTGAAACTTATTTGATATCAAAATACTTTAACATTTAATAACACTTTTAATATAGGCATTAACTTTTCCAATTTATGTAAAATGGTCCTTCACCATTTTACTCACTTAGATTTCAATACTTAAATTCCAACATTGAAATAATTATCAACCAAGTATATTTACAGAGGCATAACTACAATTAAACACCCCAAACTATTTGAATGATGCATTCTAATCACCAAACTTTCTAAGCTTCCAAATTGATCAAATTTCACATTCTAACACCAAATTCAACACTCAAACAGTGGTTTCCAGCATAGTAAAACAACTCTTGAACATTACACATCAACCCACACTTTTCTATGATTACTGATTAGGTCCCCCAACTTTTATGAAATTACAAAATGGTCCCTAAATTTTTCCAAGGCTTTTAGAATAATTCTTACATCATTTCAAGCCCCTACATAATTTTCCTATAATTTTCTTATCTTTAAAAGCCAGGGTCAAATAGTACAAGTATAGGGTTCCATTATTTCACTTAGTTTTAAATCGATTCAAACATGAAATATACCTTTATTCAAAATTTAAAAACCTCTACAATCAAAACCCTAATCAAATTTCATCAAGCATAAACTTTCCCTAATTTTAGAGTTAGGATGAAACTTAAGGAAGTATTTCTAGGAGGTTTGATCATGTTTTAATCATCAAACATGCTTGAAATTATTATACAACATCACATCAATTATATATATTACAACCGCATATATATATATATATATATCAGTATATTAACATTAATTATACATTTTATACACGCACAATTAAAATGTACATGTATAACTCATTTATAATTGCTCCTTTTAACCGGGGGGTGTGACCTTGTAGGTTCTTGTAACATTAGTAGTAATTATTATAACCATTCTAATATTACAAACAATGAGTGAAATCTAGCAATATATCATTTTCACCTAAGTTACATGAAGTGATGATTCAACATAGCATTTTCGTGATTAACTCTTCTGATGTATTATATCATTTTTCCCTTTATATCTAGAATAGGCACAAGTCTTGGAATAGTCACACTTGTATAGATCATCTATTATTTCTTGATATATAGAGTAGACTATAATAAATGAATAATTTGTGATATCTCATATCAACTTATTCGAGCATGGCCATGCATTTCTAGTATCACTCAATCAATTGGCCGGTGATATGTTTCCTATTATGTAGGAAGGACAAATCCTATCTCGACCATTCACACCCCACTACATATATCGTGATATGTTCAGTATCAGTCATATAGTGCAACTAGTTATAGAGCATGTTTAACTGTATCAAAACATACAACAATATATATTGAGATAGTTATGATCTCGAGTCTAAGGGTTATACATATAGTTGTCACCATGAGCAATATTGTGACCATTACATAATAATCCAAGACATATGTTCATAACGGGTCAATCCAATATATTGTTCTCTAGCAACATATTCATGCATTGATTCTAACATCTCTATGTCAATGATAATGCATTGTCATCAATCAACAACATGTTAGCTTTAAACATATTATTATTGTCCATGTCCATAATAATACTCTACTAAGGACCTTTCAATAATAATCCTATTATTGTATGTATATTATATCTTTTATTTATTTAATACACAGAAATAAACAAAATAAATAATGGTAATTCCTTTTATTCGATAAATGCGGTAATATGTATCTCAATACAATCATCACATGATTGGTCTTTGGGCATACTCTAACAGAACAAGTTTTTCCTTCCCCTTTGCCTTGGAGCTTTCTCCAACTTTTTTCACTTGACAAAAATCAAATGCTTGAGTTATTAGCTGAGTTTAAGAGTTTATAAGGTTTTAAGAACCCTTCTTAAGCCTAGAAATTACAATAAACATATTAGATATTCTAAGTTTATTAAACCTCCACAAAACTCATTTTTGGTTCCCATGGTAAAATGGTGAAGTTGAGGGCTTAATTAAAAGCTCTGGAGATACTGAATTTAGTTATCACCTTGGTGTTTATGGGAAAAGCCTGAAGGGAAATTCCCACCTTTTACTTAGAATTCTTAGGAAGAAGATGAGGTTTGGGAGAGGAAGAGAAACACAACTTGTGAATAAAAAGTGATGGAAGGCTTCAGACGTGAGATTACCAAATATTATTTTCAGCTTTATTTTTTAACAATGGTATAATTACTCCCTTGGTCCTCCTAATTTTCGTTACAAACTAAAAATACACTTTTTATCCACTATCGGGCTCAATCCAAGCACAAATTCATTAAATCTTGGGTCAAAGCTTCCTACAAGCCAATGACTCATCCAAAGTCCATCACAAGTTAGCACAAAACTCTTAACTTGGGATTTGATGTGTTACACAAGTTGCATTAGCGTTAACATCGATAGCCATTGTTAATCTAAACAAGGACTAAATTCCAAGGATTGGCTTTGGAAATTTGTTCACCAAAGAGAAGAGCAAGTTATAAGGGTTGGGCCTGGTAGACTGTAACCCGTAAAAATTTAAAGCAAAATCTATTTTAGTGACCGAGACGAATTGAGACAAGCTATCTCTCATCATAATTATTTTCAATCTTTTATTATTCTTGCATTATTTATTTATTTATTTATTTTCAATTTATTTAATTTACTTTGTTAAATTCCCTTATTTATTCTTACAAATTTCTTGGTTAGAGATCAATTCAAATCAACATTAGAAAATTTTGAATCTTTGTGAACCGACCCCTTTTCGCTATTATGCATTTATAGCTTATTTATCTGAGAAAAAGGGTTTATTTATTTGACAATTACAATGCTTTTTAGATTTTAGCCTAAATGAACATACATTTTATTCTTGCTCATTTTTTTGATTGTGTGTGCCTCATTAATTTTGACATTCTAAAACTTGTGATTAAATGCATATCGAGACTACATATTGAACTTGATTTTTAAGATGATTAGGGCACTTAGGATTAACCCCCTTCTCTACCCAAATTGCCTACCCATTTATATTCGTTAGGGAACCAACTTTGTGTATTTACCCTTTTCTTTGTTTTAACCCCATTATTAACTCGAAACCTTTTTTATCTTTACCCTATTTTCTTACCCATGTCAAGATAGGGATTGATTGTTCCACGAACAACAAAAAAAGAGAGAGAATAAAAAGCATCATTCAAAAGAATTATGGTTCGGCTTAGTGTTTGAACAAAAACAAAAAAAGCAGAAAAAAGCAAAAAAAATAGCAAAGAAAAATAAAAAAAATGAATAAGAAAGAATGAGTTGATTGTTTGATTATGCTTCTTCAAGTTTGTTTACTTGCTTGAACTCGTGGATTGAACTTATATTTTTTGCATCTCTTGTCTTGACATTTAAACCCAATTTTTTGGCACTATCATTACACTAACCTAAACCCCGTTAAAACCTTATTAAATACCCTTTGATTAAATGCATCTTGTTCATTCTAGTGGTGGAGACTTGATTGTATTACAAGCTTATGGAAATGTCTTTATTGATCTTGGCTTTGAGCGATTTCTTTTACCCGAAACACTTTGAGAGATAATGAGTGAATCTTTGTGAGGTATTGAGTCTTGTTACATTGAGATTGATGGATAATTGGGATATCTTGCCTTTTACTCAAACTTGTTACTAGTTGTTCCTATTTACTTAATTGTCACCTTGTTTCCGATACTTGTTGTGATCATTGACTCATTTAGTACTCTTTGATATATTGTAAGATGATGATTAATAATTTGAGATTTTAACAATTGATTTTGGCATGCTTGAGGAAAAGCATTGAATAAGTGAGGGGGAATTTAATGAGAGTTTTATTTTGTTAGTATTTTGTTGTAATTACTACATGTTATCTCTTTGATATTGCTAATTTGGGTGGGTCGTTTATGTTCAATTATGTGCAGGATTCTATTTTCCAGAAAACAACATTTAAAGGGTGATTTCTTTAGATTTTTTTTATTTTCTGGAATCAATGTTTGGACACATGGGCATGACTTTGGGCATGGCGATGTTGACGTGATAGAATCTGCAGTCCAACCAGCGTCAACTTCTTGAAGATGATCCTGTAAGTGAAATCAAGAAAGAAGGTCGGACAAACGAAAACTCTTTGGAAATTAAGAATGAAGAATTTTAATTGGCTTTAAATGTTTGGGAACTATTATTTTAATTAGGAATTATCTCTCTATTAATTAGGATTATAGTTTGCTATTATTTAGGATTTAAGTATTTGAATGCTTTTAAAATTATCTTTAAAAAATTTAATTCCTTTAGATATTTTATTTTCTTTAGGTTATCTCAAAATATAAATACCCTTATGGTGAAGCTTGAAAGACATGTATTGTTTTTTGGATTTAATTAGGTTTGGGATTTTTTATAAATATTGTTTTTCTTCTTCATCTTCTTTATTTTCTTTCATTCTTTTATATGTTAAGTATGATGTCTATCAGCTTAGCTAAACTTCCATTTAGCCGATAGTTGAGAAATGGCTCAATTCCATTCGTGAGAATTGAAAAAGTGCTTCGCATCTTCATATTTCTTTCTTGACTATCAGTAATCTAGGATTGACAATTGGAATTTCCTTCAAGTAACTCGATACTTTCAGTCCAAAGAGTGCACATTGGCTTGATCGACGTCATGATCTACCATCTGGGGTGGAAAATCGACTTGTAGCACATTCAAATCCCTAAGAACAAACTTAGCAGCGGTCTGTTAAGGGAAATCAAAATCAAGTTCGATTCTCATTGAGACACCATAATCCGAGCACAACCTTGACGTTAACATCGATAAATGATGTCAATCCAAGCAAGGGCTAAATTTCAAGGATTGACTTTAGAAAATTAGTTCATCAGAGAGAAGAATAAGTTACAATGGCTGAGCCTTGTATACTGTATATTTCAGTGATCAAGCCGAATTGAAGCAAAGAGAAGTTGGAGACGATCTCTCATCATAATTATTTTCAATATTTTACTATTTTTACGTTTTTTTTACTTTATTCAGTTTATTTAATTTGTTTTGCTAAACCCCTTTTTATTTTTCTCACCAAATTTCTTGGTTAAAGATCAATTCAAATCGACATTATAAATTTTTAAATCCATCAACCTTTTCTTCTATATATTACTTTCTTAACCTATTTATTTGAAAAAAAAAAGATTCTTTAATTGAAAATTACGACGTTTGTTAGTGCGTTTGAGGAACTATCGTGTAGTTTCAAATCGTCGTTGAAGTGAGTATCTTATAATTTTATAATAGGATTGGCTAACAGTGAAAATTTGCAATTTCCATTTAGACATTATACAATCTGTAACAAAACATTATTGTTTAATATATTAATTTTTTTTTCAATTCCTTATATGGAATAAACTCGGTTTTCATGGGGGTCAACGCATTTCCCACGCGATTTACACACGTATCTCAGGCGCTGTCAATGGGCTTATCACATGCAATTTATCTTTTCTTCTTTAATTCTCTTATGATTATTCAACCTTTCGCCATTTCTACATTTCTCACCTGCAAATTCACAACTCAACGTTGACAAAAATGGATCTTTTTATGTTAAGTTTGGGACCACGAAAGAATTGTGAGTTCCCTTTTTTTATATTTATTTCTCCGTTAAACTTTATTGAAAAAATATGATATTTCGGGATTTTGTGTGTGTCTTTGTTATTTTTATTTGCTTTTAATTGTTTTCATATCTAGCATAAAGTACGATTTTAGCTTTTGTAGTGCGACTTTATCTTTTTGAATTTCGATATTAATTGATGGAGCATATAGCATAAGGATCCTCAGTTGAAAAGATTCTCAATGTTAGTTTCTTTTAATTCTTTTTTATTGTAGGTTTTATTTATTTGAAGTTTTTATGTTTAGCTATTTGGTCATGACATTGGATGGGAAATTGGTTTCTGATTACTGTTTTTCCAACAATTACTGATACTCTTCAAAAGAGTTACTATTTGAGCAGCAATGAAGTGTGGTTTGAGGATAGATTCGAGGGTTTTGATCCAAAGAATGAGGGCTTAGGCTTGTTGGAGGATGATAATGAAGGAACAAGCTGCATGGACGGCTGATATGAATGATTCCTGGCAGCCGCGGGCAGATGATTTTCCAGTCGAATGGAAATCTAAAAAAGGCCCGACCGCCCCTGTTAGGAACTATGCAGATATTTGAGTTTTGCATTAGCCACGATTATCCATCTCTTATTAAATGTCGAAAACTCCCGGGTCAACCGCTCTGCACATATTCTTATGCCCAATCATACGGTCTTTTTCCTCTTTAATTATATTGTCCATGCATATATTGTAGACTCCAATAGTGCTGCTAGACTACTAGCATACATCATTTAAAATGCAGGATGTAGTTGAACTGAGATTTCAAATTCAAGTTTCGTTAAAAATATTATATATTATATAAAATTTTAATTTGATTTAAATCTTTAAAAATTCAAAAAGTTTAAAATAGAAGCTGTTTACAAAGTTGACAAGTTTGGAATGTAGTACCATTTTTGCTTGCATGGAGTTGCAAGTACTTTCGTTATCTCAGGAAGGATATGATAAACACATGTAGGGATTCCATTTCTCTATCAGAAATAATAGGAATTTACTAATTCTCAATTACATCGTAAAAGCAGGTAAATGGGAATAATGAATTATTCCTTTGTGTTTCGGTTATTCTCATAACGGGGATTAGGCTTTCCTCAAGCCCGGCTTTCGTTATAATATAAAAATATAAAGCTTAAATTAGTTTGGCTCCCCACGTCATCAAGTAGCGTAACTTACTTAGAAGGCTATCAATCCAATCACCACTGCAACGCTTACCCATGACCACATACCCTAGAGGAAGCGGAAGGAGAAGGTGCTTCAGAATCTTCATCATTGTCATCAGAATCTTTGGGTTTGGGGGGCGACTTCCTCTTGGCGGCTTTAGGAGATGGAGCTGGTGCATCGGATGGAGAAGGGGAGTCTACCTCATCTTCATTCGCAGATTCATCTTCGGCATCTGGGCTAGGAGCGCTGGTACTGCTAGACTTGGACTTCTTGGGAGCAGAGGCCGGTGGCTTGGAACCCGGTGGTGGTGGAGGAGGAAGGATGGGATCACCAAAGGCAGGAGCCACAATGGGTGTGCTAATGTGAGCACTGATAAGTTGAAAGGCTGGGAAATGACGGAACCCAGAAGCTTAGCAACTAGTGGTGAACCCTTGGTGGCTGAACCAAACACAACATCTCCTGGTGCTATCCTGGTAAGGTTGATGAAACCATTTTGGTTGGAAGCCGAGCCGGTGGATTGATACAGAGTGGTGAGAAGAGCACTTTCTTTCCCAGCTTTTGGATCTTTTCCTTATCATAGTAGTCAAGGATGATGTGATTCATGAGGATTTCCCTAAGTTCATCGTTGGGCCTGTTGGCGATGGATTTGATGGCATCGTTGTCCAGGGCTAGTATGGTAATGGTTTGGCGATGGTTGATTGCTTCGGTCAGCTTTGTCTGCTTGAGAAGATTGCTGAGACTGCTGTACTCAGAGTAATCTGCAAGCGCTTTGGTGATGTTTAATGCTGTAGAGGTAGTGGACAAGGCCAGCAGGAAGAATGCAGCAACGAAGAGGAGGTAGGCTTCGGATTTAGCATTCCTAGTCACAGCCATTTCGGTGTGGAAAGCTGATTAATACAAAGCCTGTTTAATCCTGCCATACCACTTGGGCATTATGCCTTTACTTATATTCGAGGCTTACGGAGAATGTGCCTACATTTCATGCTTGCTCCCCGACTTGTTCTAACCTCCATTCCACATGTCAGTATTATATCATGCAGTTGGAACGTTTCCGCTCCATATCATTACTCTTTTGGAGTCTGTTTTAATCTCATGGCTCCTCATCATATAAATAATTCCTCAACCGTCCATTCAAACAGCAAGGGCCTAGGAAAGTATTCATTTCATAAGCATTAGTACAACAGAAAAAATAAAGGTTTTCTTTCCCATGCTCAAAACTTTGTCAAAAATTTATAAGAGATAATGTAGGATGGAACAGAAGCTAAGCTCTAGAAGTTCGAAATCTTTATCTGAAACGGAAACGAGGCCAGTATGGATTGCGGAGCAAAATATATATAGCGTTTCAATTGGCCGCTTACAAGATTATTAGCAAGAAAAATAATAAAAGAGTCATTGTAATGAAGGGTCTGTGTCATTTAGGGTATGTGACATGTTTAAAGAGGAGCACAAATAAATAATAAAGGCCATTGCCTTTGCGTCTGAATGGTTCATAACGGCTGCTCAAATCCTTGCTTTATACACTAACACCGGCTGTTCTCTCTTCTGTTTGGGATTTGGGACGACGACCGTTGACTCCAAGAATACTCTAAAAGATCAGTAACAGCGAAAAAGCAAATCCTCACACACAATTAACTACTAGTATTAAACATATGTGGTATATGTTATTTGTTAATATTATTCTGTTCATTGTAGGCAGAATTAACATTAATTTCCCTGCAATAGCTTTAATGAAGATACATACAAAAAATGAAAAAGAATAGTAGAGTTCATATTATAGCAAAAAGCATGAATATCGAGGACAAAGTTCATGCAAATGAGATTTGCCCAGACGGGCATGAAGGTCCTCTTGGTGGAGAACCATGGAACTATAGCCCATGTGACGTCGTGCGGGCATGAAGGTCCTCTCGTACCAAGCAAGTCCACTTACAAAGTCATAATTACAATTCAACACCCCAAGCTATTCGAATAATGCATATTAATCACCAAACTTTCCAAGCTCCCAAATTGATCAAATTTCACATTCTAACATCAAATTCAACACTTAAACAGTGGTTTCCAGCATAGTAAAACAACTCTTGAACAATTACACATCGAACCATAACTTTTATATAATTATCGATTAGGTCCCCAACTTTTATAAAATTACAAAATGGTCCATAATTTTTTCTAAGGCTTGTAGAATACTTCTTACATCATTTCCAGCTCCTACATAAATTTTCTATAATTTGTATCATCTTTAAAAGCTAAGGTCGAATAGTACAAGTTTAGGGTTCCATGATTTCACTTAGTTTTAATTCGATTCGAGCATGAAATCAACCTCTATTCAACATTTGAAAACCTCTAAAATCAAACCCCTAATTAAATTTCATCAAAGAAAAGATTTCCCTAATTTTAGAGTTAGGATGAAACTTAAGGAAGCATTTCTAGGAGATTTAATCATGTTTTAGTCATCAAACAAGCTTGGAAATGATTCTACAAACTCAACATCCAACATCAATTCCATAAAATCATAAATGAATATAAACCCTATAATTTGGAATCTTTGAAATCAAGCAATATTAGCATGCATAAATGGTACCAAATGATAACATTTTTCGAATAAAACAAATTTCTATTTCATGTCATAATCTAAACCCCAAAAGAAATTGCTCAATATGAAGAAGAAATTTTCTCTTACCTAATGCTGGGGTAAACGGCTTGGAGAGAAAAAAGATGAACAATATTACATGAAATTTTAGCTTAATTTCATGTTAATTTGTCATTTATTAAGCTTTCATCTTATCTGTCCATTAAGAGAAGATGAAATTTTCTCTTACCTAGGGTTGTGGTACATGACTTAGTCTTCTAGCTAAGTGCATTAACAACCCCATTAGCCTTCCCTTAATGTTAGTTGACAACCACATCATAGTCCTTTAAGAGTTCTATTCATCTTCTCTGTTTTAAGTTCAACTTTGTTTGCGTCAATAGATACTTTAGACTTTTATGATCCGTGTAGATGTAGCACCGCTCTCCATAAAAATAATGGCGCCAAATCTTAAGAGAAAACACTACTGCTGCCAACTCAAGATCAAGTCTTGGATAATTCCTCTCAGGAGTCTTTAACTATCTGGAAACATACGCCACAATCTTACCTTCTTGCATAAGCACACAACCTACACTATTATGAGATGTATCACTATACACCATATAATCTTTGTCAGATTCCAGTTGTACCAGCACTGGTGCTTCCGTCAAGTTATTCTTTAAAGTATCCAAGCTCTCTTTGGCACTCCTCTGTCCAAACAAATGGAACCACTTTTCTAAAAAAACTTTTCTAATGGAGAACTAATTATCGAAAAGATCTTCACAAACTTTCGATAGTAACAAGCAAGTCCCAAGAAGCTTCGAACCTCTACAATATTCTTTGAGGCTTTCCACTCCATTATAGCCTTAATTTTCTTAGGATCAACCCTTATTCATTCTTTCAAAACCACATGGCCAAGGAAAACAACTTTCGATAGCCAAAACTCACACTTTGACAGTTTGGCATATAATTTTTTATCTTTGAGGATCTTAAGGACAACCCAAAGATGGGTATCGTCCTCCTCTTTTATATTTGAGTAAACCAGAATATCATAAATACCACCAAAACTGGTCCAAGTAGGGCTGGAATACTAGGTTCATCAAATCTATGAATATCGTAAGAGCATTGGTCAAACCAAACAGCATTACCACGAACTCATAGCGTCTATATCGAGTTCTAAAAGTTGTATTTGGAATATCTTCCTCTTTAATCTTTAATTGGTGATATCCTAATCCAATACCAATCTTATAGAAAACTACTGCTCCCTTTATTTAATCAAATAAATCATTAATCCTCAGAAAATGATACTTGTTCTTGATGGTCACCATGTTTAATTGTCGATAATATATGTATAACTGTATAGATCCATCTTTATTTTTCATGAACAACACCGGTGCATCCCAAGGTCATACGCTCAGTCTGATGAATCCTCGATCAAGAGTTCTTGTTTAAATCCCTTGATTTTTTTGGGGCCATCCGATAAGGAGACATCGAGATAAGCATTGTATATAGAAATAAATGAATACCAAACTACACCTCTCGATCTGGAGGTAATTCAGGTAATTCATCTGGAAACACCTCTAAATACTCTCGAACTATTATAATATCTTCCAACTTAACTTTGGTTGCTCGTGTATCCACCACATTCGCTAAAATTGCTTGTCATCCTTGCAACAACAACTTCTTAGCGGAAAAGGTTGAAATCACATTGGATAAGGGATTTACACTTTCTCCAAAAAATATTACCTTCGAACCTTTCATATCCTTTAAAAAACAATCTCTTCATGATACAATCTACCCAACCATAATAGAGAGATAACAATCCATGCCTAAGATTATTCCAAACTCCTCGAAATGTAGCTTTGTTAGATTTGTAGTAAATTCTACTCCCTGAAACTTGAGAGGGAAATTTTTACATATCAGACTAATTCTTTCATTATAGACTAAAGGATTTCTTACCACAACATCATTAAAAATAGATTCAAATGTGATTATCATATCTCTAAATAGCTTTGTACTAATACGATAATATGTAGAACCATGGTCTACTAACACAAAAACAAGTTCGTCAAAGAGATAAAAGGTACCTGCTATAATCTCATGAGCATCTCGGTCATTATTAGTCTTGATTTGATAAACTCGAGCGGTAGTCCTTCCTTCACAGTTGGATACAACTTCGGACGTTTCTGGTTTTCCACCTTTGTTACCTCCACCTTTCTGAGGTGATGCTACTTTCTGGTCCAGATAAAGCTCTCGATATTCATTTATATAATGACCAGCTTGCCCACAATGGAAGTATTTTCTCCAACAAACAAACATTGACTAGGATGTCTCTTTCCACATAATCTACATTATGGATTATGAAATCCCGAACCTTGAGTACCTGCAGAAGCCGTCTGCGCCTACCTGAACTTTTCTCCCAAAATTCCCTTTTTGTTCAAAGATGCTAAGGTTGCTTTACCTTTCTGTGGATATCATTTATTGCGTTGGAAAGATGGCGTAGTAGAGGAGTTTTTGATCTTTTTGCTTGACTAAACCTTTTTCCCTTTAACTTCTTCAAGCTCAACTTTCTCCATAACCTTAGCCTTGTTTATCGCTTCTTCAAAATCAGTAAAATGATGAGAAATCATTATTCTTTTATATTGGGGATCTAATCTAGCAATGAACCTATCAATTTTTGCTTTTTCGGTTGAGTGGAACTCCGATGAAAATCAGCTGAGCTTGTTGGGCTCAAATTCATATTCATAGATCTTTCTTCTAGATAGCTTTAAATTCAAGAACTGATGCATCTTCTTCTTGATGAAATTCTCTCAGAAAGAATTCCCAAGTAATCTACTCCGGAGGGACTTGTATTCTGATTCACCCCATTATTCCTACTTTGCGCAGGAGTAATATGCTCAGCTGCCCTACTCGACACTTGATGATCTGACATCTAAACATAGTCAAAATCATCCAACATTATTAAGGAGTAACTTTACTAAATAATAAGCATCATGGAATATATACAATTATCAGTAAACTTTTGACATCCTAGTGGCATGTATATATTCTCAACTGAATTTTGACTCAATTCATGTCCAGAAATGGTTAAACTTGTAGCTTTGATACCAATAAATTTAACATTATTACCTGTATCTGTATACAAATACAAGTTATATATGTCACGTCAATTATATAAAACAGTTTTTAAGTTAAATTGGGAAAAATTTAGTTTTGTTTGAACATCACCATTTCATAACTATCAATATAAAATATTTAATCATAGTAAATCAAAACATAATATTTAAAACATACTTTAATAAAAAAATGTCCATTCATACTTATAATATAAGACAATATTATCCATAGTAAAGTAGTTTAGTTTAATTACTATAAATAAGTTCCAAAATAGTATAACAGAGCAACTAGGACATTAATAAGGTACATGCTACTATCTAAGTCAAAATAACATCGAATGATGTCTTACTGATATTGTAATATACTCCTCGATGCTTGGGGTTGCTCAGTACTCCTTACTCTTACTCTTGTTTTTTACTTACACATAAAAATCATTACACGCTAAGTATATACTTAGTGAGGCAATTAAAATAATAAATAGTGTAATACATCATATGCATGCAATCAAATGCCATTATTAAATATGATGTGGTCACTTAACCTGCATATTTCAACATGTTACCATAATACACATGTTATAATTAACACATATAGATTATTACAAGTAAACCATAGTCCAAATTATAATCATATTAAGACCTAGGTAATCAAGTCAAAAACCTGCACCGTAGTGCTATGACACATAATGCCGTGCCTACCACATGCACTAAGTGTCCTTACACACTAAAGTACTGAATCAGATATGATACTTATGGTTGTGCCCACCACCTGCACTAAGTGTCCTTACACACTATAGAGTTGAATTAAACCTGCAGTTGTTGGACTCTATGGCCTGCCAACTATACCCTGTCCTTCAATGACTTATTTAGGCTTATAGTCTATTTTATTCCATCCATGGAAAATGTATATCAATATCACTTAACATTGGGCATTTCATACCCGAAATAACATTCACTTAAATACATCAACAAGTGATCAATCATTTATATTTAACTCTTGACATATTTAAAAAAATATCAAAGTTATGATAAATAACATAAATATCATGCTAACTTAAACAAGGTAGACTCATATCAATTCTTCCTAAGATGTATAAAACATCCATGTATAATGTCATGCATGAATTGCACTCACATTGACACTTATATATTTCAAAAGACTAGCCTCACTAAGCTTCACACTTGCTCCTTTTTATACTAGATTCACTTCAATCATAAAGTAAGTCATTATCTGTAAAACGTCACGATTACATATTGAAACATATGTTAGTATTGTACCAACATAATTAAATTCCAATAACAACAATCCATAAAATATATTCGAAACTTATTTGACATGAAAATACTTCAACATTTAAGAACTCTTTTAATATTGGCATAAACTTTTCCAATTTATGTAAAATGGTCCTTCACGATTTTAATCTCTTAGATTTCAATACTTAAATTCCACATTGAAATAATTATCAACCAAGTACATTTACAAAGGCATAATTATAATTAAACACCCTAAACTATTTGAATGATGCATACTATCACTAAACTTTCCAAGCTTCCAAATTGATCAAATTTCACATTCTAACATCAAATTCAACACTTAAACAGTGATTTCCAGCATAATACAACACATCAACCCATAACTTTTCCATAATTGCCAATTACGTTCCCAAACATTCATAAAATTACATAATGATCCCCAAATTATTCTAAGGCTTATAGAATACTTCCTACATCATTTCTAGCCTCTACATAATTTTTCTAGAATTTTTCTTATCTTTAAAAGCCAAGGTCGAATAGTACAAGTCTAGGATTCCGTTATTTCACTTGATTTTAAATCGATTTGAGCATGAAATCTACCTTTATTCAAAATTTAAAAACCTCTACAATCAAACCCCTAATCATTTATCAAAGCATAAACTTTCCTTAATTTTAGGGTTAGACCAAAACTTAAGGAAGCATTTCTAGGAGGTTTGATCATGTTTTAATCATCAAACATGCTTGAAAATTATTATACAATATCACATCAATTCTATAAGCCCTAATGTGAACATTATTCCTAGAATTTGGGATCTTTACATGATTAGCATGCATAAATGGTACCAAATTATAGCATTTTTTTGAATAGAACAGTTTTCCATTTCACGTCTTAATCTATAATCAAAGGAAATTGCTTAAAAATGAAAAACAATTTTCTCTTACCTAGGGTCGGAAACACAGCTTTGAGAGAAAAAGATGAACAAGTTTACATGAAATTTTAGCTTAATTTCATGTTAATTTGTCATTTATTAAGCTTTCATCCAAGGCTCACAATGATGTAAAAGTCTTCCCCGTTGAGTGCATCAGCTACCACATTAGCCTTCCCTAGATGACAGTCAATAATCACATCATAGTCCTTTAAGAGTTTTATCCATCTTCTCTTTCTCAAGTTCAACTCTTTTCGTGTCAACATATACTTTAGACTTTTATGATCTGTGTAGATGTAGCATCTCTCCCAGTACAAATAATGGTGCCAAATCATAAGAGCAAACACAACTACTGCTAACTCAAGATCATGTATCAGATAATTCCTCTCATGAGTCTTTAACTATCTGGAAGTATAGGCCACAACCTTACCTTCTTACATAAGAACACAACCTAGGCCATTATGAGATGCATCACTATACACCACATAATCTTTATCAGATTTCGGTTGTACCAGTATCGGCTCTTACTTTAAGATCTTATTTGAAATATCGAAGCTCTCTTGGAACTTCTCTGTCCAAAAAATGGAACATCTTTTCTCAAAAGCTTAGTCTACAGAGAAGCAATCATTGAAAAGTTCTACATAAACCTTCAATAGTAACCAGTAAGTCCCAAGAAGCTTCAAACCTCTACAACATTCTTTAGGGCTTTCCACTGCACTATAGCCTGAATTTTCTTGGGATCAACCTTTATGCCTTCTTCCAAAACAATATAGCCAAGGAAAGAAACTTCCAATAGCCAAAAATCACACTTAGTGTAATACCCCAAATATTAGGTCAGTGACTATTCTGAAAGGATTTAAAATTTTGGGGGATTAAATTGAATAAATGATAAAGTTGAGAAATGATTTAATTAAGACCAATTAGTAAGAATGGATGAATGAAAGGGCATTTTGGCCCTTTAGATTGAAATGAATTTAAAATTCGTATTATGAGGGATTTAAGAAAGGGAAAAAGGGGAAAGTGGAAAAATTAAGTTAAGTCATCCACTCTTCTTCTTCTTCCTGTGACCGTGCTCTCCTCCATAACTAAAGGTAAGGCTTCAGCTAGTTAGTTTTTCCTTTCGTTTTTGGGTTTTTCTTAAAACCTTAAGTAATGTGGAAGCTTAAGGAAGGGTTAAAAATGATTAAAACTAAGAAATGGATGATTTATTTGAGATTGAAGAAAATGGATTTTTGAATGGTATGTTGAAATATGAGTTTTTATTGAGGTTTATTGGTAGATTTGGCATGTAAAAGAAGTGTATAAGAGTTTAGAAGCCTTGGATGTGATTAAAAACATGTTAGAAAAAGTGGTATGATTCCTTAGGATAATTTAGATGTTATAAAATGCTAAATGGAGGAAAGTTAGTTGAGTTAAGTGATGTTAAGTTTGAGGTAAAATTAAGAGATTTAAATGAAAATTTGGTGAAAATAGAGATAAAAAATGGAAAATCTGGGTAGGGGTATCGGTACTAGAAGAACAGTAAAGATACTATATGTTTAAATTTGAAGAATTACGATGAACAATATCGATACCGATGCAATTAGTATCGATATTGTTGTGGGTATTGATACTAAGGGAAATGAATCAATACCATGGATTCCAGAATGCATAAATGGTATCGATACTAAAAGAGAGTATCAGTGCTATAGTATAGAAGTATCGATACTATTGAACCTGAAATTGTAAGATAGGTTGAAATTGTAATAGAAATTGAAAATAATAGTACTTTTGAGTATGATTAAAAGTATAAGTGTTAGAGAGTATACTAACATTTGTATGTATGTGTACTAAATGGATGCTTGTGTAGATCATAACTAAGCTCCCGAGTCAAGCAAGAAAAAGGGAAAGGATAAGGTTGACGAGTAGTTGGATGCCATTTCAGCATACTAGGGAGGTATATCAAGTGAGTGCATCTATGGTAATTATATGGAATGAGATAGACTCACAATGAGTTAATCTCAGAGGTTTTGATTTAATGTATGTTTTATAGTATTTAATATATGTTTATAATGTGTATGGAAATGATATTATGAATAAATTTTAGAGTAGAAACTGCTCTAAAATGAAAATTAAATGCCTAATGGTGCATTTTTAGAAGAAAGGTTCCATTAATGCAAGTTAGATGAAAATGGTGCATTTTTTGCAGAAATGTACCAATAATGCAAGTTAAATGCCTAACAGTGCATTTTTTAAAGAAAGGAGACACTAATGCAAGTTATATGACAAATGGTGTATTTTTTGCAAAAAGGTACCACTAATTCAAGTTAAATGCCTAACGGTGCATTTTTGGTAGAAATGTGCCATTAATGCAAATTAGATGACAAATGGTGTATTTTTGGCAGAAAGGTGCCACTAATGCAAGTTAAAAGCAAAACAGTGCATTTAGGTATAAAATGTGCCAATCATGGTTTAAGTGGAAGGATTTTAAATGAATCTCATGAAGTATACAAATTATTTCAGATTTTGAGAGTCATGACATGCTTATGTATAAGTTGTAGTTCATATACAGTGTTATGCCTCACTAACTAAATACTTAACGTGTATTGATTTCACGCGTAGGCAAAAGCAAAGACCAGTCAAGTAAGGGGTGCAACACAACCAATTATCATCAATCTAAGGTTGACTCATCAGTAATAGTAGGATAATCCTATTTAGTTTCAAATTTTGCTGGGATGTAATCAAACATAAGAAAAACACTATGGAATGTATTTAAAGTGATAATTTTTAGTAATATGTTTAAATGAATGTTTTATTATTGTATTAAAATGTTTTACTTTATTTTGAAACAAAATTTTATGGGTTTTCAAATGAGTGGATGTTTTTAAAAGTCATGTGACACCTATGACTTGTGTACGGAAACATATACGGGAAATGGGTGTTACACTTGAACAGTTTGGCATATAACTTTTTATCTTTAAGGATATGAAGGACAACCCGAATATGGGTATCGTGCTCCTCCTTTGACTTGAAGTATACCAAAATATCATCAATAAATAACACCACAAACTGGTCCATGTAGAGCTAAAAAACTTGGTTCATCAAATCCATGAATGTCGTAGGAGCATTGGTAAACCAAGCGGCATCACCACAAACTCATAGTGACCATACCGAGTTATAAAAGCTATATTTAGAATATCCTTCTCTTTAATATTTAACTGGTGATACCCCAATCGAAGATCAATCTTAGAGAAAACTCTTGCTCCCTTTAGTTGATCAAACAAATCATCAATCCTATGAATAGTATACTTGTTCTTTCTGGGCACCTTGTTTAACTGCCGACAATTTATGCATAACTACATAGATCCACCTTTCTTTTTCATGAATAACATTGGTGCTCCTCAAAGTGAAACACTCGATCTGATGAATCCATGATCAAGTAGTTCTTGTAATTGAGCCTTTCATTCCCTCAATTCTATTGAGGCCAACCGATAAAGAGCCATCGAGATAAACATTCTACCTAAAAATACATCAATACCAAGCTCCACCTCTCGATCTAAATGTAATCTAGGTAACTCATCTAGAAACACCTCTGAATAATATCAAACTATTGGAATATCATACAACTAAACTTTTGTTACTTGTGTATCCACCACATTCGCTAAAATTGCTTGGCGTCCTTGCAACGACAATTTCATAGCAAAAAAAGGCTAAAATCACATTGGATAAGAGATTTACTCTTTCTCCAACAAATATTACCTCTAAACCTTTCGCATCCTTTAAAAACAATCTATTCACACGACAATCTACCCAACCATAATAGGGAGATAACCAATCCATGCCAAAGATTATTCCAAACTCCTCGAAAAGAAGCTCTATAAAATTTGCAAGAAATTCTGCTCTCTGAATTTTGAATGGGAAATTTTTACATAACTGACTAATCCTTACACTATGGTCTAAATGATTGATTTCCATAACAACACTAGAAATAGGTTCTAATGGAATTCCCGTATTTGTAACCAACTTTGTACTAATATAAGTATACGTAGAATCATGGTCTACTAACACAAAAATAGGTTCATCAAATTGATAAAAGGTACCTGCTATAATCTCATGAGCATCTCGATCATCATTAGTATTGATATGATAAACTCGAACGGTATTCTTACCTTCATGGTTGGATGCAGCTTTGGACGTTCCTAGTTTGTAACTTTATTACCTCCACCTTTTTAAGATTGCTACTGACTATCTGGGTAAAGCTCCGGACATTCATTTCTATAATGACTAGCTTACCCAAAGTGCAATCATTTTCCTCCAGTAAACCAACATTGACCATGATATCTCTTTCCACGGAGTTTACATTTTGGATTAAGAAATCCTGAGCCTTGAGTACCTGTAGAAGTCGTATTCACCTGCTTGGACTTCCCTCCAAAAAATCTCTTCTTGCTCAAAGATGTTGAGGATGCTTGAGTTTTCTATGGATATCCTTTATTACATTTGTAAGATGGCACAGTAAAGGAATTTCCAAACCTTTTGCTTGACTGAGCCTTTTTCCCTTCCATTTCTTCAAGATCAACTTTGTCTATAGACTTAGCCTTGTTTATCATTTTTTGAAAAGCAGTAAAATGATGAGAAACTAGAATCCTTTTATACTGAGTATCTGATCCAGAAATGAACTTGTCAATTTTGGCTTTTTTGATCGAGAGGAATTCTGATACAAATCGACTAGGCCTATTGAAATCCCATTTGTATTCATAGATCTTTCTGCCAAGTTACTTCAAATTCAAGAATTGCTTCACCATATCTTTGATGAACACGTCCCCAATATAATTTTTCTTGAATTCTTTTAGAAAGAATTCCAAATAAATATGCTCCGGAGGGACTTGTGCAATGATTGTATTCCGCCACACATTGGCTTGCTCCATTAGTAAGGACATAACCCCTTCTAGCTTTCCCTGATTGTCACAAGGAATCCTGCTTAGCATGATCTTAACATCATTCAGCCAGTAATCAACAACCATCAGGTCTGCATCAGTTTCACCTTGAAATTCGGGTGCTTTCATTTTCCTTAATTCTTTTGGAACTAACACTTGTGCTCGGTGATTAATGATATTGTCCAATGCCTGAAGGTACAGTCCCCGTTCTTGCACAGCCATGTCATGTTGATTCTGATTGGGTGGTTCTATATTTTGCTAAGCAAGTGGTAGATTCTAATTCACCTCATTACTCTCACTTTACATAGAAGTAATGTGATTAGCTGTCTTACTCGACTCTTGATGATCTGACATCTAAACACAATCAAAATCATCCATCATTTATAAGGATTAACTTTACTAAATAATAAACATCATGTTATATATACAATTATCAGTAAAATTTTGACATCCTAGTGGCATGTATATATTTTCAAATTAAGTTTGACTCAATCCATATCCAAAAATGACTAAACTTGTAGCTTTGATACCAATAAATGTAACACACATTACCCGTATATTTATATGAATACGAGTTATAGATATCACATCAATTATATAAAACATTTCTTAAGTCAAACTAGGAAAAGTTTTGTTTCGTTTAAACATCACAATTTCATAACTATTAGTATAAAATATTTAATCATAGTAAATCCAAACATAATATTTAAAAATCTTTACTATAAAAATGTCCATTCATACTAATAATATTTGATAGTATTATCCATACTAAAGTAGTTTAGTTCAATTACTATAAACCAGTTCCAAAATAGTTTAACAGAGCAACTAGGACATTCATATGGTACATGCCACTATCTAAGTCAAAATCACATCAAATGATGTCTTAGTGATATTGTAATATACTCCTCAATGCTTGGGGTTGCTCAATACTCCTTACTCTTAATTATTCTTTTTACCTACATGTGGAAATAATCACACGCTAAGTATATACTTATTGAGTCAATTAAAATAATAAACAATGCAATACATCACATGCATGCAATCAAATGCCATTATTAATAACGATATGATTACTTAACATGCATATTTCAACATGTAATCATAGTAGACATGTTATAATTAACACATATAATTAACACATGGATCAATCCAAAAAATATACTTTATCTTGATTGACGTTGTGATCTACTGTTGGGGAGTAGAGTCGGCTTGTAGCAAATTTAATTCCCTAAGAACAAACTTAGCGGTGGTCTGCTAAGAGAAATCAAGATCAGTTCAATTCTCATAGAGACACCATAATCCAAGAATGGGCTTTTCCAGAACTCAAGTTGTAACACCCTAATCCAGTATGAACCAAAGATCTACAATGTTACACGGGACTATCGAAATAGTAACCCAAAAAGTTTCTTAAAAACTAATTTAAAACCACTTTATAAGTCCATCCATAATAAGTATGGTAAAAATACTAATAATTTGAGTTTACAAAATATGGAAAGCTCCCAAAAATATATCAAAATGATACAATATTGAGTAAAAATCAAAAGTTAAGACTGAATACACATAAGGGTCCGTAAATAGTACATTCCCTCTAAGAATGACTCAAGACATACTCTGAAAGTCTATGATGATCTAATTTACTGTACTAGAATGTTTGTCATGATTACTCCCCACGAAAGGCCTCCTAAGAACCTACGCACATAAACATATTCTGAATGTTGAGCTTGTGATCTCAGTGCCTCACTAATAGTTGTACTATACTACATGCATCCACTCAATTGTTAGCTAGTGGCACAGGTCTGAATCATGATACATACTAATCTACTAAGTTGTGGTTCGCATCATGGTGAACCTAAGGGTTTAGCATCTCAGAGCTCAAGCACCCCTTTAGCCTGCTGGAATACCCTCAGGTACTCTAGGGTAAGATGTGAAATTTGCATCAGAAACATACACCCGACTAACTTACTCCGTTGAGTCTCGGGGCATCTACGCCCAGTTGACTACTAAAGTGCATTGACACTAACTTGTATATCCACTAACTATTGTATTCCGCTAAAGAAGAACTCGGGTGTCTTGACTATTTCTCGAGCATCAAACAAGGCTAGTTTTATGTAAACCTAACTGTTACTATTTTTATTATTTATTATTAATTTTTTATCTCGATTGAAGTCTTATTTGTTATTATTCTGATATATTTGGGGTACCTCGAGTCTAGTCCCTTAATCCTTGGATTATGTATCCAAATTTGTCTATGGGTATCGATATTGACCCTTCAGTATCAATATTGAACTCTGAGTATCGATAGCCACCTGTTGGTATCGATACTCACTACCTAACAAAGGATAGTTTCGAAAAGTAGTATCGATACTATGAGTCTGGGGTATCAATACTAGCTTGAGTATCGATACTAAAATGGTATTCCAGAATCTGATTTGTTTCCTTGGTATAGATACCTCTACTAAGAATATTGATACCCCTACCTTGGTACCGATACTCTATTTGAGTATCTATACCAAAATTGTATTATAGAATATTGGTCTTTATATCAACCCGGTCAGTATCAAAAATAAGGTCCTTGTATCAATACTCCTTGAATGAGTATCGATATTACCCTTTAAAAATTGCCTTCTTTTGGGTGATGAATAGTATCAATATTGTTCCTACAATATCGATACCCTGCTACAAGATGCCCTGTTTTGGCATGAAAAATCCTATCTTTTTACCCCCCAAAACCTTGTTGGTCCCTAACTAATGTTTAAGTGTTTTATCTAATATTAGGGGTCTTAAAGTGTTTATAAACATGCTGAAAACACCCAAAGAATGCAATCTACCATGAACAAGCTTCAAGCTTATGCAACCTACCAAAACTCACGTAATGAACTACATGTGGTAGAGTTGAGTTAGAAATGAGTTACCTAGTGATTCTAAAAGGTGTCCAAACTCAACCAAGAACATGTTGGAACCATCGGCGCACCTTATGGTGCAACAAAAACAAACTCTAAGTTTCACCAACGATCCATATACGATAAAACTAAAATCGAGAGGAAGAGATACGTTTACTGAAATTGGCTTCTTTGAATAAAAACAAGATTATAGCTATGGTAAGAGTAATCACAAACGGTTCGAATCACAAGCCTCAACAATAAATGTCTCAGCCTCTACTCAGTCTACCCGGTTGAAAAGCAGTTGAGAGCAATTTCTTTTTCTCAAAAAATGTTTTGAGAAAATTCGTTTCAAAAGGGTTAAACGACTGCTAGACCAATAACATCTCTTTTATATCATGTTGCCCTAACGCTTAGGGTTTTAATTTCAAAAAGTACAAAAATATGGAATATAATTACTCTAATTATATTTTTTTAATTAAATTTGACAATCCATGTATAATTAAAATTACAACCGCATATATATATATATCAAGTATATATTAACATTAATTATACATTTTATACACGCACAATTAAAATTGTACATGTATAACTCATTTATAAATTTGTTCTTTTAACCATGGGGTGTGACCTTGTAGGTTCCTATAACATTAGTAGTAATTATTAGAACCATTGTAATATTACAAACAATGAGTGACATCTAGCAGTATATCATTTTCACCTAAGTTACATGAAGTGATGATTCAACATAGCATCTTCGTGATTAACTCTTCTGATGTATTATATCCCTTTTCCCTTTATATCTAGATTAGTCACAATTATATAGATCATCTATTATTTCTTGATATCTAGAGTAGACTATAATAAATGAATAATTTGTGATATCTCATATCAACTTATTCGAACATGGCCATGCGTTTCTAGTCTCCCTCAATCAAGTGGCCTATGATATGTTTCCTATTATGTAGGAATGACAAATCATATCTCGATCATTCACACCCCACTACATATATCGTGATATGTTTAGTATCAGTCTTATGGTGCAACCAGTTACAGATCATGTTTAACTGTATCAAAACATACAACAATATATATTGAGATAGTAATGACCTCGAGTATAAGGATCATACATATAGTTGTCACCATGAGAAATATTGTGATCATTACATAATAATCCAAGACATATGTTCATAGCTGTTCAATCCAAAATATTGTTCTCTAACAACATATTCATGCATTGATTCTGACATCTCTATATTAATGAAAATGCATTGTCATCAACAACATGTTAGTTTTAAACGTATTATTATTGTCCTTGCCCATAATAATACTCGACTAAGGACCTTTCAATAATAATCATATTATTATATGAACATTATTTTCTTTTTATTTATTTAATACACAGAAATATAACAAAATAAAATAATGGTAATGCCTTTATTCGATAAATTCGGTAAAGATAATATGTCAATACAATCATCACATGATTGGGCTTTGGGCATACTCTACTAGAACAAGCTTTTCCTTCCCCTTTGTCATGGAGCTTTCTCCAACTTTTTTCACTAGACAAGAATCAAATGCTTGAGTTACTAGTTGAGTTTAAGAGTTAAGAATATTTTAAGTACCCTTCTTAAGCCTAGAAATTACTAAAAACTTATTAGATTCTCTGAGTTTCTTAAACCTCCACAAAACTCATTTTTGGTTCCCCTGGTAAAATGGTGAAGTTGAGGGCTTAATTAAAAGCTATGGAGATACTGAATTTAGTTATTACCTTGGTGTTGATGGGAAAACTTACATTTCACTTAGAATTCTTAGAAAGAAGATGAAGATTGGGAGAGCAAGAGAAGACAAACTTGTGAATAAAAAGAGATGGAAGGCTTCAAATGTGAGATTACCAATTCTTATTTTTAGCTTTATTTTTTAACAATGGTATTATTACTCCTTTGGTCCTCCTGATTTTGGTTACAAACTAAAACAATACTCTTTTTATCCACTATTGGGCTCAATCCAAGCCCAAATTCACTAAATCTTGGGTCAAAACTTTCTACAAGCCAAGGAATCATTCAAAGCTCATCTCAAGTTAGCCCAAAACCCTTAACCTGGGATCTGATACATTACACAAGTTACATTAGCGTTAACATCGATAGCCATTGTTAATCTAAACAAGAACTAAATTCCAAGGATTGGCTTTGGAAATTAGTTCACCAAAGAGAATGGTAAGTTACAAGGGTTGGACCTGGTAGACTGCAACGGGAAAAAAATAGAAGCAAAATTTATTTTCAATCTTTTACTATTTTTGCATTATTTATTTATTTATTTATTTTCAATTTATTTAATTTACTTTGTTAAATTCCGTTCTTTATTTTTACAAATTTCTTGGTTAGAGATCAATTTAAATCAACATTAGAAAATTTTGAATCCTTGTGAACAAACCCTTTCACTATTATGCATTTATAGCTTATTTATCTGTGAAAGGGTTTCTTTATTTGACAATTATGATGCTTTTTAGATTTTAGCCTAAATGAGTATGCATTTTATTCTTGGTCATTTGTTTGATTGAATGTGCCTGATTAATTTTGACATTCTAGAACTTATGATTAAATGCATATCGAGACTACATGATGAAATTGATGCTTTAAGATGATTAGGGCACTTAGGATTAACCCCCTTCTTTACCCAAATTGCCTACCCATTTACATCCGTTAGTGAACCAATTTTTGCCATTACCCTTTTCTTCATTTTTACCCCATTATTAACTCGAACCTTTGTGCCTTTACCCTTTTCTTTGTTTTTACCCCATTATTAACTCAAAACTTTTATTTATCTTTACCCTCTTTTCTTACCCATGTCAAGAGATTGATTGTTCCACGAACGACAAAAACAAAAAAGAGATAGAGAGAATAAGAAGTAGCATTCAAAAAAATTATGATTCGGCTTAGTGTTTGAACAAAAACAAAAACATAGAAAAACACAGAAAAATAGCAAAGAAAAATAAAAAAAAATGAATGAGAAAGAAAGAGTTTATTATTTGATTACGCTTCTTCAAGTTTGTTTACTTGCTTGAACTCGTGGATTGAACTTATATATTTTTGCATCTCTTATCTTGACATTTAAACCCAACTTTTTTGCATTATTCCTACACTAACCTAAACCCCGTTAAAACCTAAGCCTTTGATTAAATGCATCTTGTTCATTCTAGTGGTGGAGACTTGATTTTCTTACAAGCCTATGGAAATCCCTTTATTGATCTTAGCTTTGAGTGATTTCTTTTACCCGAAACACTTTGAGAGATAATGAGTGAATCATTGTGAGGTATTGAGTCTTGTTATATTGAGATTGATGGATAATTGGGATATCTTCCCTTTTGGTCAAACTTGTTACTAGTTGTGCCTATTTACTTAATTGTCACCTTGTTTCCGATACTTGTTGTGATCATTGACTCATTTAGTACACTTTGATATATTTTGAGATGAACGATTAATAATTTGAGATTTTAACAACTGATTAAGGCATGCTTGAGGAAAAACATTGAATAAGTGAGGGGGAATTTAATGAGTGTTTTATTTTGTTGCTAATTACTCCAAGTTATCTCTTTTATATTGCTAATTTGGATGGGTCGTCTATGTTTAATTATGTGCAGGATTCTATTTTCCAGAAAACAACATCTAAAGGGTGAATTCTGTAGATTTTTTTTATTTTCTGGAATCATGGTTTGGACACATGGGCATGACTTTGGGTATGGCAATGTCGACGTGACATAATCTACAGTCTAATCAGCGTCAACTTTTAGAAGATGATCCAGTAAGTGAAATCAGAGAAGAAGGTCAGACAGATGAAAACTCTTTGAAAATTAAGAATTAAGAATTTTAATTGGATTTAAATGTTTGGGAACTATTATTTTAATTAGGAATTATCTCTCTATTAATTAGGATTATAGTTTGCTATTATTTAGGATTTAAGTATTTGAATGCTTTTAAAATTATCTTTAAAAATTTTAGTTCTTTTAGATATTTTATTATCTTTAGGTTATCTCAAAATATAAATACCCTTATGGTGAAGCTTGAAAGACATGTATTGTTTTCTTGGATTTAATTAGGTTTGGAATTTTTTATAAATATTATTTTTCTTCTTCATCTTCTTTATTTTCTTTCTTTCTTTTATATGTTAAGTATGATTTCTATCAACTTAGCTAAACTTCCATTTAGCCTATAGTTGAGAAATGGCTCAATTCCTTTCGTGAAAATTGAAAAAGTGCTTCACATCTTGAACTTGATGCTTTAAGATGATTAAGGCACTTCAAGCAGCATTTAAAAAATTATGGTTTGTCTTAGTGTTCGAACAAAAACAAAAAATAGAAAAAAGCAGAAAAATAGCAAAGAAAAAAAAATGAATGATAAAGAAAGAGTTGATTGTTTGATTACGCTTCTTCGAGTTTGTTTACTTGCTTGAACTCGTGGATTGAACTTATATTTTTTGCATCTTTTGTCTTGACAATTAAACCCAATTTTTCGGCATTATCCCTACACTAACCTAAATCCCGTTAAAACCTTTTTAAATACCATTTGATTAAATGCATCTTGTTCAGTCTAGTGGTGGAGACTTGATTTTATTACAAGCCTATGGAAATGTCTTTATTGATCTTGGCTTTGAGCGATTTCTTTTACCTGAAACACTTTGAGAGATAATGAGTGAATCTTTGTTAGGTATTGAGTCTTGTTACATTGAGATTGATTGATAATTGGGATATCTTGCCTTTTACTCAAACTTGTTACTAGTTGTTCCTATTTACTTAATTGTCACATTGTTTCTGATACTTGTTGTGATCATTGACTCATTTAGTACTCTTTGATATATTGTAAGATGAATGATTAATAATTTGAGATTTTAACAATTGATTAAGGCATGCTTGAGGAAAAGCATTGAATAAGTGAGGGGGAATTTAATGAGTGTTTTATTTTGTTAGTATTTTGTTGCTAATTACTACATGTTATCTCTTTGATATTGCTAATTTGGGTGGGTCATTTATATTCAATTATGTGTAGGATTCTATTTTCCAGAAAACAACATTGAAAGGGTGAATTCTGTAGATTTTTTTATTTTCTCGAATCAATGTTTGGACACATGGGCATGACTTTGGGCATGGCGATGTCGACGTGATAGAATCTGCAGTCCTATTAGCGTCAACTTCTAGAAGACGATCCTGTAAGTGAAATCAAGGAAGAAGGTCGGACAAACGAAAACTCTTTGGAAATTAAGAATGAAGAATTTTAATTATTTTTAAATGTTTGGGAACTATTATTTTAATTAGGAATTATCTCTCTATTAATTAGGATTATAGTTTGCTATTATTTAGGATTTAAGTATTTGAATGCTTTTAAAATTATCTTTAAAAAATTTAATTTCTTTAGATATTTTATTTTCTTTAGGTTATCTCAAAATATAAATACCCTTATGGTGAAGCTTGAAAGACATGCATTGTTTTCTTGGATTTAATTAGGTTTGGGATTTTTTATAAATATTATTTTTCTTCTTCATCTTCTTTATTTTCTTTCATTATTTTATATGTTAAGTATGATTTCTATCAGCTTAGCTAAACTTCCATTTAGTCGATAGTTGAGAAATGGCTTAATTCCTGTCGTGAGAATTGAAAAAGTGCTTCACATCTTCATATTTCTTTCTTGACTATCGATAATCTAGGATTGACAATTGGCATTTCCTTCAAGTATCTCGATACTTTCAATCCAAAGAGTGCACATTGGCTTGATAGACGTCATGATCTACCATTGGGGTGGAAAATCGACTTGTAGCACATTCAAATCTCTGAGAACAAACTTAGCGGTGGTCCGTTAAGGGAAATCAAGATCAGATTCGATTCTCATTGAGACACCATAATCCGAGCACGAACTTTTCCAGTACTAAAACACAACCTTGACGTTAACATCGATAAATGATGTCAATCCAAGCAAGGGTTAAATTTCAAGGATTGACTTTAGAAAATTAGTTCACCAGAGAGAAGAATAAGTTACAAGGGTTGAGCCTTGTAGACTGTAACCGGCAAGTATACGAAGGAAAATATATTTCAGTGATCAAGACGAATTGAAGCAAAGAGAAGTTGGAGACGATCTCTCATCATAATTATTTTCAATCTTTTACTATTCTTACGTTTTTTTACTTTATTCAATTTATTTAATTTGTTTTGTTAAACCACTTTTTATTTTTCTCACCAGATTTCTTGGTTAAAAATCAATTCAAATGGACATTATAAATTTTTAAATCCATCAACCTTTTCTTCTATATATTATGTTCTTAACCTATTTATTTGAAAAAAAAAGATTATTTAATTGACAATTACGTCGTTTGTTAGTGCGTTTGAGGAACTATCGTGTAGTTTCAAATCGTCGTTGAAGTGAGTATCTTATAATTTTATAATAGGATTGGCTAACTGTGAAAATTTGCAATTTCCATTTAGACATTATACAATCTGTAACAAAACATTATTGTTTAATATATGATTTTTTTTTAAATTCCTTATATGGAATAAACTCGGTTTTCATGGGGGTCAACGCATTTCCCAAGCGATTTACACACGAATCTCACGCGCTGTCAATGAGCTTATCACAGGCAATTTATCTTTTCTTCTTTAATTCTCTTATGATTATTCAACCTTTCGCCATTTCTTCATTTCTCACATGCAAATTCTCAACTCAACGTTGACAAAAATGGATCTTTTTATGTTAAGTTTGGGACCACGAAAGAATTGTGAGTTCCCTTTTTTATATTTCTTTCTCCGTTAAACTTTATTGAAAAAATATGATATTTCGGGATTTTGTGTCTTTGTTCTTTTTATTTGCTTTTAATTGTTTTCATCTAGCATAAAGTACGATTTTAGCTTTTGTAGTGCGACTTTATCTTTTTGAATTTAGATATTAATTGATGGAGCATATAGCATAAGGATCCTCAGTTGAAAAGATTCTCAATGTTAGTTTCTTTTAATTCTTTTTTATTGTAGTTTTTTTTTATTTGAAGATTTTATGTTTAGCTATTTGGTCATGACATTGGATGGCAAATTGGTTTCTGATTACTGTTTTTCCAGCAATTACTGATAACTCTTCAAAAGAGTTACTATTTGAGCAGCAATGAAGTGTGGTTTGAGGATAGATTCGAGGGTTTTGATCCAAAAATGAGGGTTTAGGCTTGTTGGAGGATGATGATGAAGGAACAAGCTGCATGGACGGATGATATGAATGATTCCTGGCAGCCGCGGGCAGATGATTTTCCAGTCGAATGGAAATCTAAAAACGGCCCGACCGCCCCTGTTAGGAACTATGCAGATATTTGAGTTTTGCATTAGCCACGATTATCCATCTCTTATTAAATGTCGAAAACTCCCGGGTCAACCGCTCAGCACATATTCTTAAGCCCAATCATACGGTCTTTTTCCTCTTTAATTATATTGTCCATGCATATATTGTAGACTCCAATAGTGCTGCTAGACTACTAGCATACATCATTTAAAATGCAGGATGTGGTTGAAATGAGATTTCAAATTCAAGTTTCGTTAAAAATATTATATATTATATAAAATTTTAATTTGATTTAAATCTTTAAAAATTCAAAAAGTTTAAAATAGAAGCTGTTTACAAAGTTGATAAGTTTGGAATGAAGTAGTACCATTTTTGCTTGCATGGAGTTGCAAGTACTTTCGTTATCTCAGGAAGGATATGATAAACACATGTAGGGATTCCATTTCTCTATCAGAAATAATAGGAATTTACTAATTCTCAATTACATCGTAAAAGCAGGTAAATGGGAATAATGAATTATACCTTTGTGTTTCGGTTATTCTCATAACGGGGATTAGGCTTTCCTCAAGCCTGGCTTTCGGTATAATATAAAAATATAAAGCTTAAATTCGTTTGGCTCCCCACGTCATCAAGTAGCGTAACTTACTTAGAAGGCTATCAATTCAATCACCACTGCAACGCTTACCCATGATCACACTGCCCTAGAGGAAGCGGAAGGAGAAGGTGTTTCAGAATCTTCATCATTGTCATCAGAATCTTTAGGTTTGGGGGGCGACTTCCTCTTGGAGGCTTTAGGAGATGGAGCTGTTGCATCGGATGGAGACGGGGAGTCTACGTCATCTTCATTCACAGATTCATCTTCGGCATCGGGGCTAGGAGCACTGGTACTGCTAGACTTGGACTTCTTGGGAGCAGAGGCCGGTGGCTTGGAACCCGGTGGTGGTGGAGGAGGAAGAATGGGATCACCAAAGGCAGGAGCCACAATGGTGTGCTAATGTGGAGCACTGATAAGTTGAAAGTCTAGGAAATGGCGGAATCCAGAAGCTTAGCAACTAGTGGTGAACCCTTGGTGGTTGAACCAAACACAACGTCTCCTGGTGCTATCCTGGTAAGGTTGATGAAACCATTTTGGTTGGAAGCCGAGCCGGTGGTTTGATAAAGAGTGGTGAGAAGAGCACTCTTCTTTCCCAGCTTTTGGATCTTTTCCTTATCAAAGTAGTCAAGGATGATGTGATTCATGAAGATTTCCCTAAGTTCATCGTAGGGCCTGTTGGCGATGGATTTGATGGCATCGTTGTTCAGGGCTAGTATGGTAATGGTTTGGCGATGGTTGATTGCTTTTGTCAGCTTTGTCTGCTTGAGAAGATTGCTGAGACTGCTGTACTAAGAGTAATCTGCAAGCGCTTTGGTGATGTTTAAAGCTGTAGAGGTAGTGGACAAGGCCAGCAGGAAGAATGCAGCAACAAAGAGGAGGTAGGCTTCGGATTTAGCATTCCTAGTAACAGCCATTTCGGTGTGGAAAGCTGATTAATACAAAGCCTGTTTAATCCTGCCTTACCACTTGGGCATTATGCCTTTACTTATATTCGAGGCTAGCAGAGAATGTGCCTACATTTCATGCTTGCTCCCCGACTTGTTTAACATCCATTCCACATGTCAATGTTATATCATGCAGTTGGAACGTTTCCGCCCAATATCATTACTCTTTTGGAGTCTGTTTTAATCTAATGGCTCCTCATCATATAAATAATTCCTCAACCGTCCATTCAAACTGCAAGGGTCTAGGAAAGTATTCATTTCATAAGTATTAGTACAACAGAAAAAATAAAGGTTTTCTTATCCATGCTCAAAACTTTGTCAAAAGATTTATAAGAGATAGTGTAGGATGGAACAGACGATAATGTCACGGGGCTAGACTTCTACTAGTCGATTCGTGCGGCACTTAGACGATTTCCAGGTTGAAATGGTGCCAGAGTCATCCTTAACCACGTCCTTGTGAGTCTCTGGATCACTAAGTGACAAAAACCCTCAAGGGTTAAACAACAATGCGGAAGCAAACTCAATTGGGGCTAATCCAAGCCACCTGGGTTGAAGCGGATTTCCGAAACACAAGCAGTGTGGGAACTTTCTAAGTCACCAAGGGTTGAATCACTTTGGAACTTTGAAAGAACTCGGAAAGGAACACTCTCGAGGCTAACTCAGCCCTCACAATCGGCAACACAAGCCACAAAGGCTTCAGTACAAAGGAGAACAAGCCGACAAGGCTAGAAAGCTAGCAAGCTAGAAAGCTAGAAACACAAGAACTCAGAGAGAGTAAAAGTAAATGCATGAGTCTTATTACTCTGAAGAGAATGAATCTGAATTGAATTGAATGATTACAAATGAGGAGTTGAGTTCTCTATTTATAGTTGAGGCTCTCAAGATCCAACGGCCTAGATAAAAGTACATCGACGACTTATATTAAATCCTACCTTATTCAGAACTCTATCTCTAAGGTATTTGAATTCAAATTAAACATTATCCATAATTAAGTATTTATCTCCTTAATTATTGGATAATATTATCCTTTCTGGAATCTTCCAAGGAACATGCCAGGTCTGATGGTTATGGGCAAGCCCAACAGTATGTATTATTCTCCTACAGAAATCTGCGAACGCATGTCTCGGTCTGAATCCACGAGCCTTGACAAAATTGGCCCCATCAAACATGTAACTTCGTCGTCGCTTCTCTCGGACGCCTCATACTTGATCCTTCACGAACTCGATCCTTTACTGACTCGTAAGCATTCTCCAAGAACCGGGCCAACCTTATGCCCAACAAGCCTAAGTCTGCGTAATAGAACCCTCCTGTGAACATTTGCGCCAACGTCCATGGACCCAAAAGTTTAGTCTGTGATTCTCCCCCACTTGATCTAGCGACGCCCTCGTCGCTAGGTGAGAACACTTGGTCTTGATCACATTAGACGTTTTAATAAAACACCTTGGCTAGCTAGCCTTGGTTAACAACGTCATGTCTTATCACCATCTAACAAACCGTGGCATTCATCTCGAACGTAGGAAATACATCCTACCCATTTGCATTCACCCAAACAAGGATACGTTTGATCCAGTGGAAAAGACTTGGATGCTCCAGAAACATACAACACAACAACTCAGATTTGTCGGCAACACTCGCTTGTCCCTAAGAACTCTGAAAGTCTCATATGTCCCTTCCAACCTTTGATAACTCCGCAAGAAAATGTTTAGGTCCTCGACCTATGCTCATCAGCAATGGTGAATCAAACTCAACACTTGGAACGTGTTTGAGATGTCCCTCGATCTCCCTAAGCACATTTACTCTATGTGCGAGCCCTCTTTACTCCACGAAGTCTGGCACTCCATACACCAACACTTCTATCCGGAAGTCTTGTGCTTCTACTCGCATCGACACTTCCTCCTTTGAAATCTGGTGTGATTTCCACCCTCTTACATGGGTGGCAAGCTTCGCCCATTATGTCTCTAGAAGGCTTGGACTCCATCAACCACTTCTCAGTTGTCTCTTCGATGGTAGTCCGTAAAACAACGTTCCTCTCCCTCGAAACCTCTTCAGAATTGATAGTCTTGATCGCCTCCTTCGATCGTTCAATTTTCAAAACAAGATTGTTAGCATCCTTCTTTGACATGAATAGATCAGTTGCCCCCTTGTCTACTAAGGAAACTTTCGTTTGTCTCAGAACGTTGATGTTCACACACATCAACCCATTATGGTTTCGGCCTCCACTTGTCATGGCATAACTCAAACTCATTGAGCCAAGTCTAACAACCTCATTAACCCCGTCTTCACCCATGTCCTTGGGTAACTCGATCCTGGGCTTGTCCATCTTCTCAGATAACTCAGCTTTATCCAGGAAAGCTTGCAACTCCTGTGGTCCCTTACTTCGGTGACCCTCCGTTTGCTATTTTCTTGCGCTCGACTTAAAGAACCTATTAGCTTTACTTGTGCCAACTTCACACATGTGTTCTCTAGAAATGTGAACACCAATTGAATGAACAGTTCTCAAATGCTCACCATTTGAACAAACTCCACTCGAACAAGCATCACTCAAGAGCATTGCTCCTCATCATTTGATCGACCCTCATCTCGGATTCTCTTGCCACTACCCACAGCTTTCAACTTCGGCTTGGATGTCTTCTTGACTCATGTGCTATAATGGACTCGGCGACTATTAAGGCTTTAGACAACTCCTTGATTCCCCTTCTCTCCATCTCCATCTGCATCTATGCACATGGCTTCAATCCATATGTGAATGTGAAAAATATATCTTCCTCAGTCAACTTTGGGACTTTGAGCATGATTTCCTTGAACTGACTCACATACTCCTTCAACACCTCATCATGTCTAAGACTCATCAACTTAGACCATGCCTCACTCTCGGCATGTACTAAGGTCACCTGCTCTTGAAACATCTCGGGCTACTATGGCCCTTTGCCAACTCCAGCTTCCACATCAACGACTACCTCCTCGACATCCTTGGCAAGCTCCTTGGCAACATTAGGTTTGGGCAACCCGTTCTACTTCTAGTTCTGACTAACCTTGGCAGAGGTAAACACCATTGAACTAAGCCTGGCAGGAACACTACTCTCGGCCTTGTCCCTTCCCTTGGACTGCTTGATTCGGCTTGAGCATTCCCGCACCATGTATGGACCTTTGCATCGGAAACACTCCAGTTTCTTCTATTTCTTTACCCTTAGATTTCTTGCTTGGCCCTTGGTTTTCGCACCGAGCTTTAATTCGTTTGTGCAATCACGCACTTTGTGTTGTCCTCCACACTGGAAACACTTCAATGGCTCTCGCTTCTTTACCCTCGGCTTCCCAGCTTCGCCACTTGCATTGGCACTGAGATTTTCTATATTTGGGAAACTCTTGTCCCTATGTGCGCCTTAACATATGAAACACCTCAGTGGATCTCACTTGTTTACCCACGAATTTCCTGCCCCACTCGTATTCGCGCCGAGCCTCGCTCCTGGCTTGACTGCTTTGACTCTCGCAGTCGTACCATCTTTGGCTACTTCCCCTACTGACATATCTTATCCTCTGATAAAGACAACAAAGAGATTCTTCTCGGGAATCCTCTTATCATGTGAGGACCATCACATAAGTATCATTTAAGAGGTTTTTACTCACCTTTTTCTTTAACACGGACTTGGCCTTGCCATGATTCCCCGATGGCTTTAACTGACTACGATCACTCGATGCCACTTCTTGGCTACTCGAAGAGCATTCTCTGCCATCTATCCACTGTCCCTTGTCATGGTCTCCCCCATTTTCACCACTATCTTCAGGCATGGGCCTGGGCGACTCATCTATGGTTGGCTTGACTCTTTCAAGCTCAACCTTGACTCGGCTACAGCTCCGGCTTCTAAACAACTCTAGGCATCACCTTGCTCCCTGGCAAGCATCACACCTGGTCTAAGTCCTTCGACAAAGGTCTTGAGCACACCATCATCACTCATTGCTCCCTTTCACATGAGTAGCTCATTCTTGAGCCCATCCATCTCTTCCCTCAAGGCCATTAACTCGACCCTGAGTTCATTACTCATCTCTATCAACGTCAAATCGTAGAGACTCCGTTGTGCAACGTATTTGAACCATCTCTCATAGACTCTAGTTGTTAAAGTTAGGACTCTACAACTCCCTGGACCTCGTTAGCTTCTTCTACGAAGCTCTCAAGGTTTTTGATCCTCATCTCCAACGATCCTGGGATAACTCCCACGCTCTGTTTCACTAGCTCAATCCCACCACCATGGCTCTCCATGCCATTCTCCGTGGGAACAACTCCTCTTTGTTATGCCATCTCGCTTCCTTACCATAAACTTTATTGGAACACTCGTTGAATCACAACGGTTTACTTCAACTCGCTAAGATTCTTCTTGTCACAAGACAAGCTCATATCACTGTTGAATCCACAACACCTATACTCCGACTTGCTCTGACCACTTCCATAAACCACGTACAAAATGATCGTTGTCTGCCTACAACGATTTGCTCTGTCACTACTTGCCACAAAATTTGACTGCTACACTCGTTGTTACACCAACAACTCATTCCAACACCACCTGTGGCAGGGCTACGGCTACAACTACAACTTTGATAGCACCTATCACGGGAATAGACTTCTGCTAGTCGATTCGTATAGCACTTAGATGATTTCGAGGTCGATAAGTCAACCTTAACCACGTCCTTATGAGTCTCTAGCACACTAAGCGATGAACAAACCCTCAAGGGTTAAACAACAATGCGGAAGCAAACTCAATTGGGGCTAATCCAAGCCACCTGGGTTGAAGCGGATCTCCAAAGCACGAGCACTATGGGAACTTTCTAAATCACCAAGACTTGAATCACTTTGGAACTTTGAAAAAATTCGGAAAGGAACACTCTCGAGGCTATCTCAGCCCTCACGATCGGCAACACAAGCCACAAAGGCTGCAGTACAAAGGAGAACAAGTCGACAAGGCTAGAAAGCTAGCAAGCTAGAAAGCTAGAAACACAAGAACTCAAAGAGAGTAATAGTAAATGCATGAGTTTTATTACTCTGAAGAGAATGAATATGAATTAAATTGAATGATTACAAATGAGGGGCAAAGCTCTCTATTTATAGTTGAGGCCCTCAAGATCCAACGGTCTAGATCAAAGTACATCGACGACTTATATTGAATCCTACCTTATTCAGAACTCTATCTCTAAGGTATTTGAATTCAAATTAAACATTATCCATAATTAAGTTTTTATCTCCTTAATTATTGGATAATATTATCCTTTCTGGAATCTTCCAAGGAACGGGTCAGTCTGATGGTTCTGGGCAAGCCCAACATTCTGTATTATTCTCCTATAGAAATCTGCAAACATGTCTTGGTCCGAATCCACGAGCCTTAACAAAATTGCCTCCATCGAACATGTAACACCGTCGCTTCTCTCGGACGCCTCAGACTTTATCCTTCACGAACTCGATCCTGTGAACATTTGCGCCAACGTCCATGGACCCAACAGTTTAGTCCGTGACACTAAGCTCTAGAAGTTCAAAATCTTTATCTGAAACGGAAACGAGGCCAGTGTGGATTGCGGGGCAAAATATATCTAGCGTTTCGATTGGCCGCTTACAGGATTATTAGCAAGAAAAATAATAAAAGAGTCATTGTAATGAAGGGTCTGTGTCATTTAGGTATCTGACATGTTTAAAGAGGAGCACAAATAAATAATAAAGGCCGTTGCTTTTGCGTCTGAATGGTTCATAACGGCTGCTCAAATCCTTGCTTTATACACTAACTCCGGCTGTTCTCTCTTCTCTTTGGGATTTGGGAGGACCACCGTTGACTCCAAGAATACTCTAAAAGATCAGTAACAGGGAAAAAGCAAATCCTCACCCACAATTAACTACTAGTATTAAACATATGTGGTATATGTTATTTGTTAATATTATTCTATTCATTGTAGGCAGAATTAACATTAATTTCCCTGCAATAGCTTTAATGAAGATACATACAATAAATGAAAAAGAATAGTAGAGTTCATATTATAGCAAAAAGCAAGAATATCGAGAGACAAAGTTCATGCAAATGAGATTTGCCCAGACAGGCATGAAGGTCCTCTTGGTGGAGAACCATGGAACTATAGCCCATGTTACGTCGTGCGGGCATGAAGGTCCTCTCGTGGTAAAGATAACAGAAACCTAATGTTGCGGTCCATTATTATTTCAATTTGCTAGCTACTTTAGGCTTCAATGATTTTTTAATCGACTCTTATCACTATCAAGATTGGTTCTGGATTAATTGGATGTTAATTTACTGTGGCCTTAAACTTGCAACAAGTGCTATTTAGTTCTAAACATAAAGACTATACTAAGTAATTTGTATTATTAGATATGATTGGTTAATTGTTAAGATAAAGTATGTCCAGTCAAGTGGCCTTTGTTATAGAAAGACTTTGGCCTCTAGAGGTGACAAACGAGTCATTCGGATCGGGTTTGGTCCGAATCATTTCGGTTTAGACTTAATTCAAGTCAGGTTCATGTTTCAGTTTTATTCAATTTTATATTAAGTCGGGTCGGGTTCGAGTCAGGTCATTTTGGGTTTCTGTTTTATTCGGGTCAATTCGGATATCGGGTCGGGTCAATATCTGATCGGTTGATTTTCGAGTCAGATCAATATATGTTCAATTATTTTTGATTTGGGTCAACTTTGGATCTTTAGGTCAATTCAAGTTGAGTTTGGTATAAGTCAAATCAAGTATATATAAAATTATTGATATATTTTTATAAAAAAAATGTGTCTATTTTTAATCTTATCATTTGTGTTTAATTTCATTCAAATTTCAATTATCATTATAATTTAATTTAAACTCAACTTATTAGATATGTTAGAGGACCAAAAAGTTTATGGTACGATCTATTTTACTAAAACAAAAAATTTTAAATTAGAAATTTTATTATCTATTAAAATTGTAAAAAATAGATATTTAACGTTTAATTACAAATATAATATTTTTATTGAACTTAAAAGTAATAATAATATAATACTTATGATTGAATAAATATTGTTCTATATATATTTATAAATGATATTATATTATTATATCAACGATAATATTTTTAATTTTAAATTATTAATAAAAATATATATCTTTATATTGTAAAATAAGTTATTTGTGTTGTATAAAAATAAGTTATATTTATATATTAAATTTAAATAACTATATTTTTCATATACGAAAGAATTAAAATAATTTGAAAATTAATTTAATAGTTTTGGAAAGTTGTTTTAGTAGTTCCAAAGTAAAATATAAAACTAATAATGAATTGCATCATATGTCTCTAAACTACTACTCTCTTTTTAAATTAGTCCTTCAACTTTTAAATATCCCTAAACTATTACTCTCATTTTAAATTTGTCCTTAAACTTTTAAATATTTTGATTTCATCCTTAAACTCTAATTCTCATTCTAAATTAGTCCTTAAACTTTTGAACATTTGAATTTATTCCCCAAACTATGAATCTCATTCTAAATTGGACCCTAAACTTTTAGATATTTCAATTTAATCCCAAATTCATCCAAATATGTAATCCATTTCAACCATAGTTTAACCTATTTTTAATTTTTTTCAAACATATAATAATATAACTTGAGTAATGATTTTATTAACAAGTGATGTGATTAGTATATACAAATATTTAGAATAAAATTGAAATATTCAAAAAGTTCGAGGACCAATTTAGGATGAAGATCATAACTTGGGGTGAAAATGAAATGTTCAAAAGTTTGAGGACAAATTTAGAATAATAGTCATAGTTTAAGGATGAAATAGAAATGTTTAAAATTTTAGGGACTAATTTGAAATGAGGGTCATAGATTGGGGACATATGATGCAATTAACTCATTAATAGTTCATAATTTGATTTAAATAAATTCAAAACCAATTTAATAAGCTATTTTAGTATTTTTTATGCATTATAACTCAATTATCGGTTTAAAATCGGGTCAATGTTCAGTTCATATCGGGTTTTGATAAATTGAATTCGGGTTACTTTCGATTCAGGTTATTTTGGGTTCGGTTTACTTTCAGTTCGAGTTATTTTCGGGTCGGTTTTGGTTCAATTTGGTTTTTCGGGTTTCAGTCAAATTTGGATCATCATGTTCGAGTCTATTTCGGATTTCGATTCGAGTATTCGGGTTCAGGTCAAACTTGTGTGGTCTATTTGCCATTAATCAAGGTAGTAGACCCAATTTAATTAGAGAAAAGGAGAGATAAAATTTCAAAGACTTGGAGAGGTCCAAAAATAGCATCTGTACTTGACTTGGAAAGTTGCAAAGAAAGCACCCCGCTGCATTGTTGCTAAGCAGGGTTAAGTTGTTGAGACAAGTCAGCTGGATGATATTGTTGTATTTGCTAGCTGCTTGAGTATTTGTGTTGATGGCTCGATAAAATTTGGTTTGACCTCATCACCGTTTTTTTCTTTCAGGTGATTTTGCATGAAGCAATTTGCGTGGAAGGGTTCTCAAAATGCAAAGCCCTTGGAAGGATGTTTCTTAGGACGTTGGGAAGAACAGTTGCTGTGGGCATTGCCACCCGAATAGTTGAGCAGTAGTAATAGTTTCCAAATTGTGATCATACACTCGTACAGCTTTGAACCATTAGTCTTCTTGTCTGCCGGAGGGGAGTTTTTGCAATATTCAAGATCCATTTGGACAGCGGACGTTTTCTTTTATGCGCCTTATGATTTTATACCTATTTCGTGTCTGTACAATTAATTTGGACAATGGACATTTTCTTTATAATTTAGGCAAAAAGGCATCTCAGGGCCCTGAACTTTCTAAAAAAATCAAAGTGGCCCTCATCCTATTTTTTGGATCAATGTAGTCATCCAACTCAAAAAAATAACCCAATGTGGCATTTTGACCGACGTTTTCCGTCATCAACTAACGATTTTGTTAATTCGTGCTTATATAAATTGGGTAAATGACACCATTCATCACTCAACTATCTTCTCTCTTCTATTTTGGTCAATAAACTCTAAACATTTTCAATTTAATCACTCAACTTTTGAATTACTCCTATTTTAATCACCATGATTTATTTTATTAATATTTATATATGTTGTGACATTTATTATTATTATTTTATTAATATATGATTAAAATAATACTCATTAAATTAAAAAATTTGTATTTAAATAAAAATATTCCCAAAACCCTAAATGCAACCTCACCGAATCTTTATTATTTTATTCAATTTTAATTTTAACATTAAATCTTGAACTGAAAGTTGCTTCTTCTGTTTCTTTTCCCTCATTTTCTTCCACATTTCTTCTTATTCCTTACACCCAACTCTTTCCAAAATGACAATTTTGATACTCAAATTCAAGCACGCCTCGTCCTCATTCATCCTCTTTAATTCCCTAAGCTTGAGGGTAATACTTCCTGTGTACCCAATAAACTCAGCCTAAACACTGATCTTTGGTAAATAGTGGGAATGTTTAGCGTCGATTAATCCTACTTTCTCTACATGTCAAACGATTCCCCGACGAACTCAGGCATTCCAATGTAGGCTGATCTAGGGTTGAACCCGGATTTAGAGATGACGCTTGAAGTGGTTGAACGAAACTCCTCTTCTTATGCTTCTATCCTTGCAGGTAAGACAACTGGCAACACCTATCCGACATCGTTTTAGGAGGAGCACGAGGAGGATTTTTGTTTCACTGATGAGGACTTCATCACCAGTTATCGGAATGATATCCCATCGATCCAGTTTTATGAAAAATCCTACAAGATTATCGAGGCTAGTATGGCAAGGACGATTATGGTTAAGCTTCTAGTGAAGTATATCGGGATCCTTCCAAGTTCCAAACCGATGTCGACTTTGAGAAAGTTTTGGCCGAGGGCCCTTGGATAATCTACTGATATTACTTGACTATTCAGCAATGGACAAGAAGTTTCAATATCTCGGAAGCTTATCCCTATACAGTAATAGCATGGATTCATTTTCCAGGTTTGCCTAAATACATGTTCAAAAAGAAAATTTTAACTAATATTGTAAATCTTCTTGGCAGGGTCACGAAGGTTGACTAGAGGGAAGACACAAGCAACATACGGTGCTTTGTAAGAATTGTAGTGTACGTGGACCTAAAAAAGCCTCTCATTTCTAAAGTTCTTATCATAAACTTTAGGTCGTTGTCTATTAGAACGTTCCATTAATATTGTCACCCCCTCAGAATCTTCAAGCCCAAACCATCGGAATATCAGAGTTAAGGTCGGACGGGTAATGCGACCATAGACGCTTCTTGAACTTCTTGGTCTTCTCTGTGACTAAGTAAGCCTTACCCAAGCCTAGTGAGCATGTAAAATGACAAAGGTTAGAACCAAGCCCTCAAGGCTTATAGGATTACGGAAACTTCAACACCAATGTGGCTACTCCAAGCCACCAATGTTGGACTATCGTGTGAAAGTGAAAACACAAGTGTGGCAACTCCTGGCCACCAAGAAAGGCAACAACACAAAGAGAATGAAGAACAAAGAACACTGATAGTAGAGTAAATGCCTCAGAGCATTATTACTCTCCAAAGAGAATGAATAGAATGGATGATACAAATGAGGATGAGAGACTCTCTATTTATAGTTGAGATCCCTTTTAATCAATGGCCTAGATCATTTTACATCAATGGCTAAGATCTATCCAATTAATAACAAATCCCCTAAATCAATGAATTACAACCAAATCCTACTTAATTACATCCATTAGTAGGATTCTTTCCTTGGATAGGTGTTCACACCAGATATGGTAAGATTCTCCCATATTATATTCATGATTTTGTTTTCTCATGCCATTGTTACCGAGATTCTATAATCATCTTCAGATATGATGTCATTTTCCTTTTCTTCACGGCTAATGTGAACGGGCTCCACAACATTATCCAAGTGATGGGCCAAGTCTGGTGGTCTTGGCAAGCTCGATACTCTCTCTCGAACCTCCCTGTTCGACACTTCCACCAATGTCTTGGCAAGCCTGATACTCTATCTTGAACCTCTCTGTCGGACACTTGCACCAATGTCTCGAACCCAATTTCATAGCCCGTGACATTCTCCCCTATCGAACCTAGCGACACCTTCCTTGTTGCACTCAACGATCCTAGGCAACATCACCTTGGATACTTTCCAACGCCTTGGTTTGTTGCGGTCCTCCGATACAAACTGCATGCCTTGGCCGCATGTAATTTCACGATCCCTTGTGACATACTTCATAACAACTTGGTTGCCTTTCGATGCCTCCACTTGCTCATATCCCTCAAAAGGACTCAGCCTCCCATAATGGTTGTGCTTACTTCGGCTCTTGTCGCCAAGTGATTAAATGGGCTAATACGCCCACAAGTTCATCTCTACCATAGGAAACCTTTCCTACAAGTCTTGATTTACCTCGGCTTGGACCCTCCTAGCCCTGCTGTAAAGTCTTTGATACCCTCTAAACTTTTATTTCCTTCGCATTAAAGGTCAGGTCTTGCTCGACTTAACTCACTTAAAACAACAAATCAAACTCAAAAGAACACAAGAATTGTGTTGAGATGTGCATTCTCCTCTTATTTCGTTGGCAATTACTCAAACTTGCGTCAGCTTTTTTTTTCCATGAAGTCTGACACTCCTTGTATTGAACCCTTATAATTGGAGTTCTTTGCCCCACCATGCATCAACACTTTCTCATGGAAAATTTTGAAGCCCTTTCTTGCCTCCTCCCTTTTAACACGACTGTTAGAGCTCACTTTCCACCTTGCAAATGGGTAGTTTCTACATGGTTTCCTTGTCCGTCAATGTCTTGGCCACCTTCGAATCTTGTCTATCAGTCTTTGAAGGGTTGTTCTTCACTTGAACATCCTCGATAAGCCCCTCATTCAATCCTTGTCTTATGATGGTCTCTATTACCATGTTCTCTACACAAACATGCTCGGTAAGCTCCTTGGATATATACAACTCTTTCTTTAATTGGTTCTCACTCGCCTTGGCAGAAACGAACCTTATTGAGCCAAGTCTTAAAGCCTTTTTATCATGGGTTTGTCTTATTCTAAGGACAACTAGATCCTGGGCTCATCCATCACCTTGGATGATTCGGCTCCCCTCAGGTAATATTACAACACTTCTGGCATCTTAAGTTGGAGCCTCTTCGTCTGCTCCACTATTACCCTCATCTTAGCATCTTGACACTTGAACTTGTGCCAAGACTACACACATATTCTCCAGACTCACTATCTAGTTCATCATTGAGTGGACTTTCTCTACCACTCAAGGAACAACATTCCTCATCATTTGACTTGCCTTCATTAAGGAATCTCTTGCCATTACCCTCAACTTTCGACTTTTCTTTGGAAGTTTTGCTCTTCTTGACTCCAAATTCTTTGATAGACTTGGCGGTTTTCAAGGCTTTAGACAAATCCTTCACTTCCCTTCGCTCCAACAATTTCTTCGCCCACGGCGTCAATCCAAACATGAAGGTGAATAACCCATCTTCTTCAGTCAAACTTGAGACTTTGAGCATGAGTTTCTGAATCGGTTCACAAATTCCTTTAGTGTCCCTTTATGCCTCAGACTCCTGAACTTGGACCACGCCTCAATCCTGGCATATTGTAAGTGAACTTGCTCACTTTGCACCCTCGACTTGAAGATTTTATCTTTCGCTATCGCACTGGGACTTTTTCTGTGCTCGACTACTTTGACACCTATAGTCTCGTCACGTCTCAATCATGGATTGACTACTTGAGAACTTGTAGTCGCACCCTTTTTGCTCTTTGATTCGGCGACTTTGGAACAGGTAGCCTCACCAAGTCTTTCTCTTTACATGATTTCCTAGACACTTGCAATCACATCAGTCTTTCCTCTGGGTTCAGCTGTATCAACATCAATAATCGTACCTCATCTTGTACATTCCTTGACCGCATTGACCCCCTCAATCGGACCAAGTTTTTCCCTGGCTTGGCACTTTTAACACTTGTGCCCGCTCTAATTTCCACTACTTCTCCTTCTCTCATCCTTTTTTATGATGGTTGCAAGGCGACGCTTCTCGAAACATCCTCTAATCAATTGAGGACCATCACAAAAGTAGCACTTTCGTTTTTTCTTGCTCGCCTTCTTTTTCACACCGGACTTATCCTTGTCATTTTTTACCAATGGCTTTCCTTGGATATAAATAGACGATGGCTCACCTTGCCACTCGAAGAGCTTCCTTTACCATTTCCCTATTGCATATTTTCTTAGTCTCCCCCACTATTACCACTATACCTTGTCATGGGCCTGGATGACATATCGCTACTTGGCTTGTCTCCCGCAAGCTTAATCAACTTTCCAGCTACAACTATGGTATCCAAAACTCTCTAGGAATCTCCTTGCTCTCCCCCGAGCATCACCCTTGGTTTAAGTCCTTCCAAGAAGGTCTTGAGCGCACCTCATTCACTTATTGCTCCATTGGATATGAGCATCTCCTTCTTGAGCTCATCCACCTCGCTTCTCAAATCCCTCACCTCGACTTCATAGGCATTACTCCCTCGAACCATCTCTAACTTGTTGAGAACACGGTGTGTCTCATCCTTGAACCTGTCCTCCATGGACTCCAATCTATCAAGGCGTGACTCCATAACACCCTAGGTCTCTTTGGCCTCTTTCTCGACTTTTTCAAGTCTCACGACCCTCTTTTCCTATGAAGTTGAGATTTGTTCCAACTTGATGAGCCTCTCCGCGAGGAAAGCTATACCTTCCATCAAATAAGCCCATTACTCGTAAACTGTCAGTTCCTCTTATTGTTCCTCATCAAGACTATCCTCGTCTTCATGAGTGAACGTACTGTCTTACTCGAACATGCCTTGAGCTCCACCATTGAGCCTCTCTACCTCGAGATCTAGCTCCTCCTGGCGTGCTTTCGTCACCTCAAGCATTTCTTGCGAACTCATCACGGCATCCTCATGTTTGGATCGATGATGCTCTCGAGCCCATCAGAATCTCTTTTTGTTTCTCACCATGGCTCACTTTGCCTTTGCGTGTGGAAACTCCTTTTCTCTTATGCCCCATCTCAAACTCCTTTGTCATGAACTAGTTTAATTCATCCTTGACTAGCTCGAACAAAAATTCTTTGCCAACTTATTTACCAAAGTATACTGACTGAACAATAAGTAAAACAAACTTACTCGATTTCGCATCTTCCACCAAACACAGACGAAATGATTTGGGCTTGAAGGTTATGAGGGTGTGACAAGTGGTATCAGAGCGAGTCATTGTCTGCCCACAATGACTTGCTCTGATACCACTTGTCACGCCCTCATAACCTTCAAGTCCAAACCATCGGAATATCAGAGTTAAGGTCTGACAGGTTGTGCGACCTTAGACACTTCATGACACTTCTTGGTATTCTATGTGACTAAGTAAGCCTTACCCAAGCCTAGCGAGTATGCAAACTCACAAAGGTTTGAACCAAGCCCTCAAGACTACTAGTATTGTGGAAGCTTCAACACCAATGTGGCTACTCTAAGCCGCCAAGGTTGGACTATCGTGTGGAAGTGAAAACACAAGTGTGACTACTATTGGCCACCAAGATAGGCAACAACACAAAGAAAATGAAGAACAAAGAACACTGAGAGTAGATTAAATGCCTCGGAGCTTTATTACTCTTCAAAGAGAATGAATGGAATGGATGATATAAATGAGGAGGAGAGATTCTCTATTTATATTTAAGATCTCTCTCAATTAATGACCCAAATCGTTTTACATCAACGACTAAAATCAGCCAAATTAATAACAAATCCCCTAAATCAAGGAATGTAACACCCATAACCAGTATAATTATACATATACAAATTATAGATATCACCCGAATTATTTAAAACCATTTTCCAATTCGAAAACGATTTAAATTTTTTTCTTAAAATGGTAAATGATATTATAAAATATCATATCATATGAATTGTGTTTCTTTATAAAAAATTAATACAAAATATTTTTTATGAAACGTGAACAGTAACAGTGAACAATGTACTGATGCGCTACAGTAATGTGAACAGTGCACCGATACATAAAACATCAAATTATAATTGTGTATCGATGCACTACAGTAATTGCTACAGTAAATTCCAAAAATTACATATAAAACTCATAAAAATTAACTTTTCATCACTATAAAATTTCCATTTTTGTTTCCAAATTAATTCAATAAAATAAATTGAACATTATTAATTACATGCCATTATCTAATTCAAATTCCATCATAGAATGTCTTATTGATATTGAAATATACCCTCGATGCTTGATGTCACTTTGAACTCTTTATTCCAATACTTGCTACTTATCTACGCGTGAAAATTATCACACGCTAAGTATAAACTTAGTGAGTAATTTAAAACAATATACAGTGCAATACGAATCATTCATGAATTTCAATGACAAATTCAAAATGCCATAAAATCATTTTATTTGCATAATCAATATTTTACCATTTATTAACCTTAAGCTTGTAAGCTTATTTTACCAAAATACTTACCATTTGTACTATAAGCTCGTAAGCTTATTTTACCAATACACTTTCCATTATTCCATAACCATATACCATAAACAATAGACAATAGCCCAATATACAACCCTAGGGACCCTGGGTATTCGAGTAATATTTGCACCGTAGTGCTACACATATGGTCGGGCCCACCATATACACCGAAGTGTATTATAAACCTGCAGCTGCTATACTCTATGGAATGCCAGCTATACCCTGTCTCTCAAAGACTTACTTGGGCATATAGTTCATGTTGATATAAATAAGGTCGACTTAACGCAAGTCTTCCTAATGATGTATATAACATCCATGTATAACTTCATGCATGATTGCACTCACCTTGACACTTTATAATTTTTCCAAAAAGTTTTGCCTCACTATGTTCCACAATAAACCCTTTTTACACTTGACTTGCTTCAATCGCAAATCAATCATAATCTGTATAAATCACAAATTCATAATGATACATATGATAGTATTGTACTAACATAAACATATCCTAAAATAACTCCATAATATATTTGGAACTCATATTCTACCAAATACTTAGTACTTAACAATTCCTTTTAACATTGGAACCAAGTTTTCCAATTTACACAACAACCCATCAATTTTCCAGAATTCAGACAACTCGCACTACCTTTAAAGAATCAATATTCTGTATTGATATAGACACTATAATTCAATTCCGATTCTTACTTTCAAAACTAGACTCGAATACGAATCTATCCATATAAAGAAATCCTTCTAATTCATTTTTTACAATTTATGATGAATTTTCAAAGTTGACCAACAGAATCTGTTTTACAGAATCTGCTGTCCGATTTTTCAGACCTTTCCTTGGTTAAAAATCTATATCTTTCTGTATACACCTTGAAATTGATCCACCTTTGTTTTAAATGAAACTAGATCGATATATAAACAAAAAATATACAAAAATAACCTCGAAATTATTTTTATATAATTTCTTGTGAATTTTCGAACCTACTGCCAGATTTAAAAATCCAAATTGTTTTCTTTAACATCATTCTTAGGTTCTTCATCATTTCTTACAACCAATTCTTTAAAATCACTTAACTCTTCAAAACCCATAAAACACAATAATCAACGTCCCCTTCATCAACTCAAGATGAACTTCAACATGAACTCTAGTAATATTCATGTCAAAACGTAGAGAATTGAACGTAGAATATTTTTCCTAATCACACCTAAGTGTAATTCTCAACAAGATTGCTTCAAAATTCAAAACAAAATACATACCTTGGAAGCTTGGAGGTGTCGGTCTTGGATGAAGAAGAAGCTGAAGATGCTCCACCATATTTGATAGTCTAATCCTATAATAGATCTAACACATGCTTAATAATATATCATAGAATTTTTTATTCAACACCATAGGAAATTCCATTTATGTCCTTAATGAATCTTCCTAATCACCATAAAACCATGTCATCTGATCCTTATCATATTACAAAGTCAAATATGATTTTTTTTTTTACTTTTATTTTCAAAATTCCACTTGAATTTTCAAAAAATGCTTTTTGGTCACTAAATTTCACTGTTTAGGTTAAATCTGAACAATTGCACAATTCCAAGCCAAATTTCTCTGATCCAAAATATTAAAATTATATTTTCAACCATTTTATAACATCCTTCCAATTTTTGTAAAATTTCAATTCGGTCTGAAATACCAATTTTCTTACCGGCTTTGACTCTTTCTAGTTTTTTTTCTTTACTAAAATTCCAAATCCAAAAATATGATTTCTATAAAACTCCACTCTCAAGAGTAAACCATCTATTTATGGAATAAAATTCTTTTTATGAAATTATCACTTAATTCCCTAAACTTTTTTCCCCAATTTTCTACTTTGACCATCAAACTTTCAAAATTTTCATTTTGATCATTATCTAAATTTTTGGGGTATTACAATTCTCCCTCCTTAAGAAAATTCGTCCTCGAATTTTAAAACTTTCTATGAAAACACTAACTCCCCTTTTTTAAGGATTGCACTTTCTATTGTAAATTTGTAACCCTAATTTAGGGTTAAACGAACTAGTAAGACATGCCCATGTCTTAACTATAAACTTCTTTTGCAATAGCATAGGATGAATAAGTTGTGCCTATACCTTATGCAAAAACCTCTTCTAATCTTGCCAACTTTTTAAATTCTGATTTTAATTTTTCTTTGCGCTTTGGGCGTAAAAATCTTTTTCCAAGGTCATACCTTAAGAAAAACTTGATCACCTTCATAAAACTCAATCTCTTTTCACTTCAAGTCTACATAAGACTTTTTTCGATCAAATATCATCTTGAGATTATCTTTATTTTATCCTCAACCTCTTTCAATAAATTTGGGCCAACAAGATTTCAATCTTTTAACTCGAACTCATTCAATGGTGTTCGGTATTTTCTCCCATATAAAGCTTTATACTGAGCCATCTTATTACTCAATTGATAACTATCATTGTAGAAAAATTCTACTAAAATCAAATACTTTTCTTTTCCCTGATTCCTTCGAATCAATCACACATGCAATCAACATAACTTCTAATATCTAAATAGTACTTCTTCTTTTAACTTACCATCTGTCTATGGATAAAAGATCGTACTGAAATTAAATCAAGTATCCAAAACTTTATGCAAATATTTCCAAAATCTTACAGTGAACCTTGGATCCTTGTCTGATATAATTGACATTAATATTTCATGTAGATGAACTATCTCTTTGATATATAACTCTGTATATTTATCTAACGCATAGTCCATTTGCATCAAAATGAAATGTGCCGATTTAATTAACCGGTCACTATCACCCAAATGGAATCCTTTTTATTTGATGTCCAAGGTAACCCTGTAAAAAATCCATAGTAACTCTTTTACCACTTCCACTCTGGAATAGAAATCAGTTGTAACAATTCCGAAAGCACTTGATTCTTAGATTTTACTTGTTGACATGTCAAACATGTAACAACAACTCAATAATGTTTCTTTTCATACCTGGCCACCAAAATGACTCTTTACATCCTGATACATTTTGTTCTCATTTGTATGCATAGTCAGTGGACAATAATGTGCCTGAGGAAGAATATCTTTCTTCAATTCATCATTATGTGGAATATGGGTTCTTCCTCGATAACCAGACATCCATCTATTTTGATTTCCACATCTTTAGTCTCATTTTTTCCACTAGTGAAATCTTTTCCAAGCATCTGCTATCTTTCTTTTGTAGCTCTATTATCTGATATAAAAACATCAGCTTTATTTTTTTATTCAACCATTAGTGCATCATTTCTTTCAACAATAGTCGCACATCCATAGCTCTCAAAGCTGCAAAAGTTTTCCGACTAAGTGCATTTGCTACAACATTTGTCTTACCTGAATGATAATCAATGATCAAATCATAGTCCTTTAAAATTTATATCCTTCTTCGTTATGTCAAATTGAGCTCTTTTTAAGTCAACAAATATTTCAAACTCTTATGATCCGTGTAGATTTGGCATCTCTCACCATGACGCCAAATCTTTAGAGCAAAACAACTGCTGCTAACACAAGATCATGAGTAGGATAATTCCTCTCATACATCTTTAATTGTCGATAAGCATAGGCTACCACCTTACCTTCTTGCATAAGTACACAACCCAAATCATTATGAGATGTATCACTATACACCACATACTCTTTGTCCGATTCCGGTTGTACCAACACTGGTGCTTCCGTTAAAATATTCTTTAAAGCTTTAAAACTCTATTGACATTTCTCAGTCCAAGCAAATGAAACATCCTTTATCAAGATCTTGGTCAAAGGAGAAACAACCATCGAAAGGTTTTTCACAAACCTTCGATAATAACCAACAAGTCCCCAAAACTTCGAACTTAAGAACATTCTTTGGAGGTTTCCACTCCAATATTTCTTTTGATACCATCTGTCGAGACAACATAACCAAGAAAAATAACTTCTGATAGCCAAAACTCACACTTTGACATTTTGGCATATAACTTTTTACCCTTAATTATCTCGAGCACAATACGAATATGACATCATGCTATATCTTTGTATTCGAGTATACCTGAATATCGTAAATACATACCACCTCAAATTAATCCAAGCAAAATTGAAATACTCGATTCATCAAATCCATAAATGATGCCTGAGCATTTGTAAAACCAAACGACATTACTACAAACTTGTAGTGTCTATACCGTATTCTGAAAACTATCTTTGGAATATCTTCCTCTTTAAAATTTAACTGGTGATATCCCATTCGAATATCAATTTTAGAAAATATTTCTGCTCCTTTTAAACTGATCAAACAAGTTATCAATCCTCAAAATAGGATATTTGTTCTTGATAGTTACTATGTTTCACTATCAATAATTTATGCATATTCGCACATATATATTTTTTATAAACAATACCGGTTTACCCAAGGTATAATACTCAGTCTAAAGAATCCTCGATTTAGCAGCTCTTGCAATTGATTCTTTATTCTCTTAACTCAATCGCAACTAGTCGATACGAACCCATAAATACAAAATCAATGCCTTGATAACCATTAAAATTGAATTTCTCCTCTCAATCTGGATGTAACCCAATTAATAAATCTAAAAAGACATGGAAATTCCCGAGTTATGGAAATATCATATGATCTTAATTCAGATACTTAAGTATCTATCACCTTAGATAGAAAAGCTATGCATCCTTTTTACATAATCTTAATCATAACCATTGTTGATATCAAGTTAGTCATATTTCACTTTTTCATCAATCAATAAAATTTTTAATTTCTCTGCATTTTTCTAAATTAATCTCTTCTTGCGACCATTAACCCAACCTTAATGCAGAGACAACCAAATCATTATCACAATGGTCTACAACTCGTTAATGATAATCCCATCGGATTCATCAATAACATAAACTCTTGAATCTTTATCTGGCATATACTATTTGTCCATCTAATACTTGTATCATGACCGTGACCTATGAGTCTTCCGCTATAATATCACTCGATCAAGTAGAATTGAATATTTCTACTTTGGAATTCCTTATTTCATCTTAAGGAAATATATATAACTTATCCAGATCCTTAAATAATATTTTCAAACAGTTGAAATATTTTCCATCTCAACTGAAAGTCTCAATGCTCACATCTTTCAATAAGAAAACTTGATAAATTTTTGTAGCAATAACTTCATAGTAGTTAATCCTAAAATCACACTAGTAAACAAATTTACTCATTTTTCATATCATTACAAACTTGACACTTTTCAAGTTCTTGAGAATCCATCTCAATCTAAACAATAATTTATTATAGCTTGGAATGATTAAACAATCCATTTTCGCATATTTACCTTCACAAGGTAACTCTATCCAGTTTTATGGATTTGATATTTATTCTCAATCCAACCCATAACAATTTGATTCACTAATAACTCAACTTTCTTGAAACTTTTATCGGAAATCACATTTACCACTTACTCAAATTCTCTTACTTAAATCAACAATGATTTAAATACTTAATGCTTAGCTTAAATATTTCTCAATTATTTAAGCTTACCTGGAGAACCTTATAATCATCACTAGATTCAGAAATCTCCCCTGAATCCTCATCTGATTCAAATTTTCTTGTAATCCATTAAAACAAATTTAATCAATTCTTCCAATTCAAAATCTTCATTAAAAACTGGGCATTTCTTCCACAAACTGGAGAAAATCCTTTATAACATCCACCATTCATCCCGTCTTTAATTGAAACGGAGTCCCGCCACTAGGAAAATTAATGCATAATGGCGTATGAATGATAGGAGCTGTGGTTAGCTCTTGGATCGTTTGTTCTTCTTCTGCCATCGGAATATTGTATGCGTATGCTTCAGTCTCCTGATTTGATTATGCTTCTGAACTCTACTCTTGTTCTTTTTTTCTTTTTCTCTTTTCTCGAAGCATTTGTGTGTGGATTTTTCGTTCTCGTGCTTCGATCTCCAGATCTAGATCTACTAATTCACCTGGGTTTCTTCTGGTCATAAATCAAAAACTATAAAAATAAATCAGTACTCTCCGTTAGTCCCTAACAACATCGCTAATTTGATAACCGTCGTTTTGTTATCAAAATAATTCAGGCTTCTTAATTAAATAGAAAGGAAAAGGTAGTATAGAGAAGCAGGGTCGATCCACAAGGACTATGGTTTTTGTGATTTAGTAAAACTGTTTCTTGATTTTATGAAGAGATAGAGTTCCAGGTAAAGTTGAAAAGATTTAATAAAATAAAATAGATAATAAAGGGAAATAATAAAATAATAAATATTAATAGTAATAAATAAAAAAGGGTTTTGAATTATTTAAAGAAATATAATGAAATAAAAATTAAATAAACAAATAAATAAAATAACTAAATTGGGATAAAGAAAACTTATTGTGAAAGCAACCTTAGACTTCAGCTTTGCCTCAAATTCCTCGGATCATCGAAACAAATTTTTACTTCAAGATTCATATCGGCTTACAAGGACAATTCTTCGCTGCCAACTCGGATTGTGTCTTTTCAACAACAACTGATTCAGATCTCAGTTTCCTCTTAGCAAAAAATTTTGTCAAGTGTGTTCTCGGGAAGTTGAATATACTTCAATAAGCAAATCATTCTTCAAACGTTAATCATAACAATATCCGGACCAATGTCGAAATTGTTTTGATTTGAAAAGTAAGCTCAGAAAACAAAGAGAAAAATATGAAGCGATTTAAGTACATTACAATTCTCATGTTTTGAATTGAGCCTTCGCTTTAGTCTTCGGCTTGAGAGAAAATTAGCTAAGCATGACCAAAGTCATACTTAGCATAATTGAAAAGTATGCGAAAAATAGAGAGAGAGCTAGAGAGAAAATGAAGATTTTATTCTCAGATGAGAAAGATATGTTTCTAGGCTTACCCTGAGAGGGTATTTATAGCCTTCAAATTCATAAAAACAAGCTAAAACATCTTAAATCCTAATTAAAATACTTCAAACTATTTAAACTAAAATACCTAAAAAAAATATAATTTAAAATAATATTCTAAATCCTAATTAAAATACTAAAACCTATTTAAACTAAAATACCTAAAACAAAGATAAAATATAAAAATAATATATGAAAACTTAATTAAAATACTAAAACCTACTTAAACTAAAATACAAAGATAAAATATAATGTTTAAAATATTATCCATAACTTGAGTTTAATTCAAATCCGAATTCTAGCCAGCTTTGATTCCGAAAATAAAAAAACCTGCAGAATTCTGTCCTTTTTGTGCAATTTCCAGAATCTGACGTACTGCACAGAAAATGACTCAAAACGAACAATTAAACCAAAAAACCAATTATTAAGAAATAATTTAAAAGCAAAATGTTAATTAAATTAATCACTTATCAGAAACACTAGTTCACTCCTTGTGTGGTTTACCAAAAGTGAGGCCTATTAATGTTGAATGAGTCAAATTACATAAATGAAAGCACTAGCGATAACCAAAATGGATAATGGCCGAAACAAGCACCTAAACAAAATAGTTGAGTCCACCTAGGATTAAAACAAAGCTTTAAAAAATAATTATTAATGTCAATGCTACTTTAACCTAACAATCGAAAGATTGCAGAAACGCATGAGCAAGTGAAATGTAACATTTCTTTTATAACACTGAATAGTTTTAGGAAATATCAAAATTAAGAAGTTTGCTAATAACAGGTAATTAATAACATTAAATAAAAGATTCAATCGGTTGAATGATTGGAGTGGTCCAAGGGGCATAAGTAATAGTGGGAAACGCATTAAGCACAATAAGAATGCTCAGGCAGAGATGATGTGAAAAGTATAATCCTCCTAAGCCAATCTACTCTGTTTCTAGTGGATGGAGGGGGGTAAGGGTGAGACCTCCAATCTCTCTCACTACCGCATAGCCACCACACAAACTAGTGTCATCGTATAATTTTTTTATTCTTTCCATATTAATTATATATATATATATATATTGGTCTATTTTCCCTGTTTATTATTTACATATTTCATTCAAGGTAGATATCGATATAAGGAATTAACCGAGTAGATTTCTTGATTTGTGAATGCAACAATCGAATAAATAAATAAATAAGTTTCATGGCATTGGATTGGCAAATAAGCGAATAATATGTTCTTGAAACTTAAAATCATACTAGTGGGTTCAAATTCCCATCATTGAACCTAGGAATTAACTTGTATAATTAAATATTTATTTGTTAATGAATAAAATCATTACATCCTCTATAAAAGTCACAGATTTTGGGCGGTAATCCACTAGCAGGTTACATGAAAATACAACAAACTTATGTCTTGTAATCATGACACGCCATGCACGCCATGCCACACTAGAGCATGGTCCGTCAGCCGCACCAGGCAGAAATTACTCAGAATGCCCCCCGCCCCCAATATTCAACTTGATCAACCTGTTAGAATTATAACGATCCGAGATGATAAAAAAATTATTTAAATGATTAATTCATAGAAGTCATGACAAATACTATTTAATTCCATGGCATGATCTCGTCGTAAAGTTCGTGTACACGAATCAAAATAAAAAAAATTAATAACATGGAAAAAATCATTCTATTAAATAATTAAAAGAATGATACATAAATAAATACACAATTTTTACGGAACAACCAATTAAAAATGGGTTGAGGCCTACAACAACGCAGTTTCCTTAAGACTGGTTTTCGGCCACTCCTTGGTGCTCGAGATCTTTGGTCCTCTGTCTCACAGGATACAACAACGAGATGATCAGTGCACAGTCGTAACACCCCAAATTTCGGGCTAGTAGTTTCGGGTTTACCCGATAGGTAAGTGGACCTCATGAAATTCATAAGTAAAGTTGTTGTGCTTAATTGGGTTTGGATTTGGGCCCAATTAGCTATAAAAATGGGATTTTAAATTGTAGAAAAACAAAGAAGGACTAATTGTGCAATTTCTCCATTTTAAAAAGATGAGGGTTTTATATCTCATCCTATTTCTCTTCTTTCCATTTTTCTTCTTCCTTTATCTTCTTTGAGTAGCCATAGTTCCAAGGTAAGGTCTTAAAACTTTTTCTTATTTTGTTTTCGTTCTTAACCACCCTTCAACATAGTTTTAAAGAATCAAATCCTTGGTTTATTCCTAGCTAAAGAAAAATGGGGTTTCTATCCAAACCACCAAGGAGAAGAGTGTGGCTAAACAAGGAGCTCAATTTCAGGATTCAAACATCAAGGTAGTGTATTTTTAATCCTTTGGAGTATTAAGCTCTCTTAAATTTTAAGTATTTGCTAAGATTTGGTGATTTGAGTATTTTAGGGTTTATCTTTGATTTCTCAAGAAAATCATGTTTTAGGTGTTAATAACACATTTGTTTAAGATACCTTAAGACCTAAACAACTTGCTAAAGCTTCATAATAAGTTTAGAAACCAAACTAAGTCATTTGGGATGATTTTTGAATGATTCTCGATCCTGAATAAACCATTTTCGAGTTCGAGTATCAATACTGGTATGAAAAGTATCAATACTGGTTAAATTGGTGCAAAAATTAGGGATTTAGGCAGGGAGTATCGATACTACCAGGAGAGTATTATTACTACGGGGCAGTAATATCGATATTGTGGGTGACAATATTGATATTGGGCCTCACTTTCGAAAGCATAATGCATTTTTGGTATCGGTGCTCATAGGGGTATTGATACTTGACACTACGGTATCGATATTGCAAGTAGAGTATCGGAACTACTTATTTTAGATGGTTGGATTTGACCTGTTTAAGGCCCGTAAGAGCTAAGTATGAATCTGTAATAGCAAGACTTAGTTTGTGAGGGACAAATGACCAAACGTACCTAGAAACACTCATAGGAGTGAGTTACAACAGATGTAACCATACTAAGCATAACACATCAAAATATATTCAGCCGAGCACGTATATGGGATTTTAAGGACGAGGATCCTTGCTGAAGATGTACCGATAAGAGATACAATGAATAAGTTAGATTTAGTAATAGAAAAAAGTGTAAGCTTCAAGAACGTTAGTGAACCCAAAAGGGGTGAGCCAACTATAGACTTCCCTTGATTCAAAGTGTGTAATACCCCAAGTTTTGGCTAGTGACTAAAATGTAAGTTTTGAAAGCTTGATGGCTAAAGTATAAACTTTGTAAATGTTTAGGGACCAAAAAGGTTATTTTTAAAACTTATATATTTTAGCCAGTAAATGAATAGTTTGTCCTAAAACAAAAATTTTTGCGGGGATCATAATATTGATATGGGATTTATATTAAAAGCTATAAAGCAATGAAGTTCAGTATAAATATCAGATAATCAGATCGAATCAGAATTTCCGAAAATGTTAAGGATGTTAGATAAAGGTTGGAAATATCATTTCCATATTTTTGATCAGTGAAATTTAATTAAAATTTGTAGATTTTGCTGAAAATTGAGGAATTTAGTGACTAAAATGCAATTTTTGAAATTACATGGTTAAAGTAGAAAGTCAAAGTCAAATTGATTCATATTTGACTATATAATATTTTAATACAGGATATTGCAATGGAATTTGGTAAATATCAAGATTCATTAATGGCAATTTCGAGATTTCTAATGAATTAAATTTTAAATTCAACTAAATTAGTCTTAAACATGTGTCAAGGATGATTAGTTTAGAATAACTAAGAAATTTGTTATCTTCAACATCTCTTGAAAAATTCACCATAGCTACAAGGTAAGAATTAATCTACATGAAGTTTTCTATCATTTGGTATAAAAAATTCAATGTGAACATGCTTATATGATGATATTGGAAATTAGGGTTTATGAAGGGTTTGTTGATTTTGAAGATTTGATGGAAGATTATTATGTTATTGATGTTTTAGATTAATTCTAAAGCATGTGTGATGATTAAAATTATGTGTAAAGCCTTATAGTAGATTCGATCAAACTAGGGTTTTAGAGGATGATTAGATTTTGATTTAATTTGATGTTTTGATAATTGAAATATCATTAATTTGATGTAAGGAATTTGAATTCATGCTTGAAATTGAATGGAAATCAAGTCCTAATGCACTAAGGGTATTTGACAATAAGAGGAAAATTAGGGGAAAATGTTGAAAATTTTTCTTATGGTCTAGAATTGATATTAGATGTATTCTACATGCTTTGGAGATCAAATTTGATGAATTTGGAACATTGAGATAGTGAAAGGGTTATTTTGTAAATTTTGAGAATTGGGCCATTGATGCATAAATGTATAAATTGGGGTATTCCATGTTGAATTTTAATTATGGAATTCTTAAATTTTAAGTTATAAAGTTGATTGGAACCAAATTACAAATTTGGTAAATTTTGAGGGTGGAATTCGAAAGGTCCTAGGAATTTAGGGACTTGATTGTAAGTTTGCAAATGTGATGGTATTATTTGGACAAATTGCAATGCTGGAAATTTTATTAGTATGCTGATTTTTAAGTTTAAATATTGATTTGAGATCAAAATGCATGTTTGCTAAGGTTGCTGGTTGAATTCAAATTATAGTAGGAATTAAGGATGAAATTGTAAGCTTTCAAATATTGAAGTATTGGATTGAGTATATTATTTATTTGCTGGAAATTGTTTTAGTGTGCAATTTGAAGTGATCATTGGTGAAGGATCATTATGAATTTAATGGAAAAGTTTGTATAAAATCTAAAAACAATTCATGTGAATTAAATGTGAAGATGGAAAAAACTGAAAGATTGATGATGGAAGTGAACATTTAAGGATTTAATAGTTATTTTGAGAAGTTTGAAGTTATGATGGAAATATGATTTAGTTGATATCGATTTAAGTATCGATTTTATTTTACAAACTTTTATGTTATTAAATCTAGATTATATTAGTATAACACTAACATATAGTTTGAATATTTATGTGTTACTATTGATGTTGTCAGAGCAGGACAAAACTAGCGATTTGAGTGACCCGAAAGGAAAGGATAAAGTACATGAGTAAATGAGTATCGTGTGATTACAATTTATTTATTTATTTATTTATTTATTTTGATCTAGGAAGACTTGCTTTAAGTAAACCTCATATTTTGATCAAGTTATGTTTTATGTTGATGGATTAAAAATGATTCTGATTTTGAAATGTTGATTATTAAATGACTATAATATGAACTGAAAGCCAATTGTATGTTGCATTGAGAGTCGTAGGTACACTTGGCATGCCATTAAGTTGAGTAAAGTAAAGTAAAGTTATGGTACATTTGTGTACATTATGATTTGCACCGTTAGTGCATATGACAGGATTTGCACTTGGCGTGCATTCTATAATGATGATGACTAGCACCGTTGGTGCTCAATACGCACATGATGTTCGACTCACGTACCTTGTATTCTCTTAAATATACATTGGGCAATAAAGATAAAATATAAAAGTTATGAAGTATGTTTGAATGGAAAATAATATAAAATGATTATCTTATTTGATAATATTTATCATGATTTTGGTAAAATCATGAGATGATATTGATTTTCAGGTTTACAATGATGAAATTGGCTTGAATAGTCAGTTTGAAAGTTTAATGTTTTATTTAAATTACATTTAATATTTTAATTTGTTTATGATATTTTATGTTTTATCTGACCATGCGTTATTACTGTCTAACTAAGTTGTACATAATGCGTTATTATTTTCATGCGTAGGTTTGACATTTTAATGTTTTATTTAAATTACGTTTAATTTTTAATGTGTTTATGATATTCTATGTTTTATCTCACCTTGTGATATTACTGTCTCACTAAGTTTTACTTAACGCGTGATGATTTTCATGCGTAGGTTTGAATAAAAAATCGGACATGAAGTGAGGAGCCTATAGATCATCTTTTTGGAGATCATCCGTATTATTAGTATCAGTAAGAGATCTCTCATGTTTCTTTTGACTTTTAGTGGCATGTATAATTATATTAGTAGTTTGCTTTATCAGATTTGTTTTAAATGGTCTGTAATAGTAAAATATGACCATTTTATTTTGCTTAGTCAAGTCCGTATTTATGAATGAATAGTTTATATATATTATTATGTTTAAAATGGTTTCCAAATTAAGCAGTGTTTAGGAAGTTTTATATAGTTTGTGAAATGGCACTAAACTGCCTAATTACTGCCTAAAATTGGATTCGTTTTAAACTATTAAATATTATTTTATGATTTTATGCGATTAACGAAATAGTCTTAAAGTTGATAAAAGTAGGTTTTAAAATGAAATAGAATTTCAAACATTTAAGTTGAACAAATGTCTATAATGTTGATGTAGCTTTTTTTAACTCTTATTTTAAACATATATGGGTTATAGGTCTTACAAAGTGACTAAATAGTCCTTTAGTAATGAACGAGAGAGATAGTAATAGTGAGAGGATAACCTCACTTTAGTGAGTCCAACTATGTTGGGGGTATAGCCATGCTACCTTAGTTACCGTAATGGGGCATTGTTAGTGCGCGAGGCACTTCAAGAGCTAACTAGGGCGCGAGGCCTGAACACTCACGAGGAGTGGGTTAGTGGTGTCAGTGATGTGTGGCCCTTGGGCCTTAGGTGTGCATGGGTAGTAACGATTATGAATTACCTGAATGGAATAAGACACTAAAATACTATTAAACTTTGGCATACCGTTATATGAGAGAGAACAGTCGAAATACTAGTGAGTGAGGGAGTGTTCTTACCTACTTGTGTTATAATGATAATAAAGACAAGGAAAAAATATTATATGTGTAATAACCATAAGAACCTATTGAGGTAAGATTCCATAAGACTTATGCTTTTGTTTGCCGCTCGAGAAACGATAAAGACACCCGAGCTACTTATGTGCATGACAATCGACTAAAGTATGTATATATGAAATATCCATATATGTACAAGCTGTGCTAAGGCACTTTAGTATAAGTGCTAAGGCACTTTAGTATCAGTGCTAATGCACTTCCGTGAATTGATGGCAATGCCAATAAATATATGAATAATTGATGATTGGTTATGTATTCATACTTAATGCATTAAATTATTGTTTGCTATTACAGTCAGACTTAATATTTGTATACTCATGGAGAGGCTCTTTGTAGAAGACTAAGGGAAGCATGATACTCAAACTATAGAAATAGAACTATCGAACCCAAAGTAAGTAACACTTGATCTAAAACTTGCATGTACCTACTTCTTAGTACATTGTCCTTAGAATGCTTATGTTTATGGATTTCTTATACTACTCTAGATTAGTGATTATACTGTTACGCTTACAAAGCTCAGCCTTTGGATGTTTTCCATTTGTAGTCCAGTAGCTTGTGCAGTTTGTGGAGCACCATCACGAAAATACTTTCAGTGTCTCATTTAAAGTACTATAATGTAGTTTAGTGGGTTAATGTATTCGTAGAACCTTACTCATGTATTCAGTTGTTAAACTTAGAGTTTGTATTATTTTGACTTTAAATTATGTGTCACGAAGATCCAATTTTGTAAATTCTTTTATAACAATTATTTATGTTTTATTTATGATACCATTTAGTATGTTTTAAAGGAAAATGAACAGGTTTTAAAAATTAGAGGTTTCTATGATAACCCAGTGTAGCACTTAAGGCTTAAACGGGTTTAGGGTGTTATATTTCGTGATATCAGAGTGTCAGGTTGAGTTGGTTCTAGAACCTAGTGGTCAATTATAGAAAGGTGTCAGTGAATACATGCCCCTAGGTACTCAGAGTACTCTTATAAGACTGAAATTTTGATGGTGCTTCCTCTTTGTGATCGGGTTTTCAAAAGTGATATTGATTTTATGTTTCGAGCGTAACCTCATTAGTAGGGTGGACAGTCGTGTCTCTCACCTTGGTAACTTTTGGTGAGAGTTCCTACCTAGGGTAGAGGATCCCAAGGTTTTGATATATGTGAGGATAGTTAAGACGACATTTACTTGAGGCTTGACTTCCATGCTCAGTGTGGTAGTGGACATTTTGTAAATCACAGATTGCTCAATCAGTTGCTCTATGTATGACAACACCGATAGAGTCCTCGATAAAGGCACCCAAAAAAGTGTATGACTTTCAAATTCTATGGTTTAAGTGATGATGATATGATTTCGGTCGATCAGTGGTTGAGGGAGACCATGAGGACCTTAAGGCAGTTTCATCTAACCCTATAGGGTAAGTTAAAGTACGCCATTGCCTTGCTCAAGGGTGATGATATCGATTGCTGGGAGACTGTAGAGATGGCTCTACAGCCAGTGGTGCCTTCATGGGATCAGTTCCTAGTTGATTTTAGAGGTAAGTATATCGATGAGGCATACATAGATGGATCGAGGATGAAGTTCTCACAGCTAGTTCAGGGGGACTGCTCAGTGTACGAGTATAAGATAGATTTCCTCAGGTTTAGCCTTTACGCTCTAGATTTAGTTACGACAGGGTCCTTAAGGTACAAGAGGTTCTTCGAAGGACTTCTTATTGATATCCATGAGCAGTTGGAAATATACCCGCCGAGAGTGTTTTTAAAATTAACACAACAGGCTAAGTCTGTAGAGAGGGTGCAGGCTATGAGAAAGAGTTTATTGGGTGAATCAAATAGCCCAAGTATGAGGACTTACATGCGAGTGAATCTATCTCAGTCAGCGAAAAAGAGGACTAGAGGTCCGCGAGAGTAGAGGAGAGTGAAGTCAGCTTTGTCACTTCAGTAGAGTAAATGGTCAGACGTAGGTCTCATAGGAGATCACCAGCTTGTCGTGTATGGAGAGCTCTGAAGGCTCCGATAGAGTTCTGAGGTATCCAGAGTGCAAGCATAGTGTCATCATATAATTTTTTTATTCTTTCCATATTAATTATATATATATATATATATATATTGGTCTATTTTCCCTGTTTATTATTTACATATTTCTTTCAAGGTAGATATCGATATAAGGAATTAACCGAGTAGATTTCTTGATTTGTGAATGCAACAATCGAATAAATAAATAAATAAGTTTCATGGCATTGGATTGGCAAATAAGAGAATAATATGTTCTTGAAACTTCAAATCATACTAGTGGGTTCAAATTCCCATCATTGAACCTAGGAATTAACTTGTATAATTAAATATTTATTTGTTAATGAATAATATCATTACATCCTCTATAAAAGTCACAGATTCTGGGCGGTAATCCACTAGCAGGTTACATGAAAATACAACAAACTTATGTCTTGTAATCATGACACGCCATGCACGCCATGCCACACTAGAGCATGGTTCGTCAGCCGCACCAGGCAGAAATTACTCAGAATGCCCCCGCCCCCAATATTCAACTTGATCAACCTGTTAGAATTATAACAATCCGAGATGATAAAAAAATTATTTAAATGATTAATTCATACAAGTCATGACAAATACTATTTAATTACATGGCATGATCTCGTCGTAAAGTTCGTGTACATGAATCAAAATAAAAAAAATAATAACATGGAAAAAATCATTCTATTAAATAATTAAAAGAATGATACATAAATAAATACACAATTTTTACGGAACAACCAATTGAAAATGGGTTGAGGCCTACAGCAACGCAGTTTCCTTAAGAAAGGTTTTCGGCCACTCCTTGGTGCTCGAGATCTTTGGTCATCTGTCTCACAGGATACAACAACGAGATGATCAGTGCACAGTTGTAACACCCCAAATTTCGGGCTAGTAGTTTCGGGTTTACCCGATAGGTAAGTGGACCTCATGAAATTCATAAGTAAAGTTGTTGTGCTTAATTGGGTTTGGATTTGGGCCCAATTAGGTATAAAAATGGGATTTTAAATTGTAGAAAAACAAAGAAGGACTAATTGTGCAATTTCTCCATTTTAAAAAGATGAGGATTTATATCTCATCCCATTTCTCTTCTTTCCATTTTTCTTCTTCCTTTATCTTCTCTGAGTAGCCACAGTTCCAAGGTAAGGTCTTAAAACTTTTTCTTATTTTGTTTTCGTTCTTAACCACCCTTCAACATAGTTTTAAAGAATCAAAGCCTTGGTTTATTCCTAGCTAAAGAAAAATGGGGTTTCCATCCAAATCACCAAGGAGAAGAGTGTGGCTAAACAAGGAGCTCAATTTCAGGATTCAAACATCAAGGTAGTGTATTTTTAATCCTTTGGAGTATTAAGCTTTCTTAAATTTTAAGTATTTGCTAAGATTTGGTGATTTGAGTATTTTAGGGTTTATCTTTGATTTCTCAAGAAAATCATGTTTTAGGTGTTAATAACACATTTGTTTAAGATACCTTAAGACCTAAACAACTTGCTAAAGCTTCATAATAAGTTTAGAAACCAAACTAAGTCATTTGGGATGATTTTTGAATGATTCTCGATCCTGAATAAACCATTTTCGAGTTCGAGTATCAATACTGGTATGAAAAGTATCAATACTGGTTGAATTGGTGCAAAAATTAGGGATTTAGGCAGGGAGTATCGATACTACCAGGGAGAGTATTATTACTACGGGGCAGTAATATCGATACTGTGGGTGACAGTATCGATATTGGGCCTCACTTTCGAAAGCATAAGGCATTTTTGGTATCGGTGCTCATAGGGGTATTGATACTTGACACTACGGTATCGATATTGCAAGTAGAGTATCGAAACTACTTACTTTGGATGGTTGGATTTGACCTGTTTAAGGCCCGTAAGAGCTAAGTATGAATCCGTAATAGCAAGACTTAGTTTGTGAGGGACAAATGACCAAACGTACCTAGAAAGACTCATAGGAGTGAGTTACAACAGATGTAACCATACTAAGCATAACACATCAAAATATATTCAGTCGAGCACGTATATGGGATTTTAAGGACGAGGATCCTTTCTGAAGATGTACCGATAAGAGATACAATGAATAAGTTAGATTTAGTAATAGAAAAAAGTGTAAGCTTCAAGAACGTTAGTGAACCCAAAAGGGGTGAGCCAACTTTTCAGTTCAAGAAGGATTAAAGGGAAGTACGATAAGAGCGACTAGATCGTCGCTACTTAGAGTTGAACTCAAGTCAGGTATCAGGCTAGCGATTAGTACAGTCAGTGATCAGTAAACTCAATGATAATCATTAAATCATAGAACGCATATAGACTTCTTTTGATTCAAAGTGTGTAACACCCCAAATTTTGGCTAGTGACTAAAATGTATGTTTTGAAAGCTTGATGGCTAAAGTATAAACTTTGTAAATGTTTAGGGACCAAAAAGGTTATTTTTAAAAGTTATATATTTTAGCCAGTAAATGAATAGTTTTTCCTGAAACATAATTTTTTGCGGGGATCATAATTTTGCTATGGGATTTATATTAAAAGCTATAAAGCAATGAAGTTCAGTATAAATATCAGATAATCAGATCGAATCAGAATTTCCGAAAATATGAAGGATGTTAGATAAAGGTGGAAATATCATTTCCATATTTTAGATTAGTGAAATTTAATTTAAATTTGTAGATTTTGCTGAAAATTGAGGAATTTAGTGACTAAAATGCAATTTTTGAAATTACATGGTTAAAGTAGAAAGTCAAAGTCAAATTGATTCATCTTTGACTATATAATATTTTACAGGATATTGCAATGGAATTTGGTAAATATCAAGATTCATTAATGGCAATTTCGGGATTTCTAATGGATTAAATTTTAAATTCAACTAAATTAGTCTTAAACATGTGTCAAGGATGATTAGTTTAGAATAACTAAGAAATTTGTTATCTTCAACTTCTCTTGAAAAATTCACCATAGCTACAAGGTAAGAATTAATCTACATGAAGTTTTCTATCATTTGGTATAAAAAATTCAATGTGCACATGCTTATATGATGATATTGGAAATTAGGGTTTATGAAGGGTTTATTGATTTTGAAGATTTGATGGAAGATTATTATGTTATTGATGTTTTAGATTAATTCTAAAGCATGTGTGATGATTAAAATTATGTGTAAAGCCTTATAGTAGATTCGATCAAACTAGGTTTTTAGAGGATGATTGGATTTTGATTTAATTTGATGTTTTGATAATTGAAATAGCATTAATTTGATGTAAGGAATTTGAATTCATGCTTGAAATTGAATGGAAATCAAGTCCTAATGCACTAAGGGTATTTGACCATAAGAGGAAAATTAGGGGAAAATGTTGAAAATTTCTCTTATGGTCTAGAATTGATATTAGATGTATTCTACATGCTTTGGAGATCAAATTTGATGAATTTGGAACATTGAGATGTTTTGAGACTTGCTATAAGTAAACCTCATATTTTGATCAAGTTATGTTTTATGTTGATGGATTAAAAATGATTCTGATTTTGAAATGTTGATTATTAAATGATTATAATATAAACTTAAAGCCCATTGTATGTTGCATTGAGAGTCGTAGGTACACTTGGCATGCCATTAAGTTGAGTAAAGTAAAGTAAAGTTATGGTATATTTGTGTACATTATGATTTGCACCGTTAGTGCATATGACAGAATTTGCACTTGGCGTGCATTCTATAATGATGATGACTAGCACCGTTGGTGCTCAATACGCACATGATGTTCGACTCACGTACCTTGTATTCTCTTAAATATACATTGGGCAATAAAGATAAAATATGAAAGTTATGAAGTATGTCTGAATGGAAAATAATATAAAATGATTATCTTATTTGATAATATTTATCATGAGTTTGGTAAAATCATGAGATGATATTGATTTTCAGGTTTACAATGATGAAATTGGCTTGAATAGTCAGTTTGAAAGTTTAATGTTTTATTTAAATTACGTTTAATATTTTAATTTGTTTGTGATATTTTATGTTTTATTTGACCATGCGTTATTAATGTCTAACTAAGTTGTACATAATACGTTATTATTTTCTTGCGTAGGTTTGAAATTTTAATGTTTTATTTAAATTACGTTTAATTTTTAATGTGTTTATGATATTCTATGTTTTATCTCACCTTGTGATATTACTGTCTTACTAAGTTTTACTTAACGCGTGATGATTTTCATGCGTAGGTTTGAATAAAAAATCGGACATGAAGTGAGGAGCCTATCGATCATCTTTTTGGAGATCATCCGTATTATTAGTATCAGTAAGAGACCTCTCATGTTTCTTTTGACTTTTAGTGGCATGTATAATTATATTAGTAGTTTGCTTTATCAGATTTGTTTTAAATGGTCCGTAATAGTAAAATATGACCATTTTATTTTGCTTAGTCATGTCCGTATTTATGAATGAATAGTTTATATATATTATTATGTTTAAAATGGTTTCCAAATTAAACAGTGTTTAGGAAGTTTATATAGTTTGTGAAATGGCACTAAAAAGCCTAATTACTGCCTAAAATTGGATTTGTTTTGAACTATTAAATATTATTTTATGATTTTATGCGATTAACGAAATAGTCTTAAAGTTGATAAAAGTAGGTTTTAAAATGAAACAGAATTTCAAACATTTAAGTTCAACAAATGTCTATAATGTTGATGTAGCTTTTTAACTCTTATTTTAAATATATGGATTATAGGTCTTACAAAGTGACTAAATAGTCCTTTAGTAATGAACGAGAGAGATAGTAATAGTGAGAGGATAACCTCACTTTAGTGAGTCCAACTATGTTGGGGGTATAACCATGCTACCTTAGTTACCGTAATGGGGCATTGTTAGTGCGCGAGGCACTTCAAGAGCTAACTAGGGCGCGAGGCCTGAACACTCACGAGGAGTGGGTTAGTGGTGTCAGTGATGTGTGGCCCTTGGGCCTTAGGTGTGCATGGGTAGTAACGATTATGAATTACCTGAATGGAATAAGACACTAAAATACTATTAAACTTTTGCATACCGTTATATGAGAGAGAACGGTCGAAATACTAGTGAGTGAGGGAGTGTTCTTACCTACTTGTGTTATAATGATAATAAAGACAAGGAAAAAATATTATATGTGTAATAACCATAAGAACCTATTGAGGTAAGATTCCATAAGACTTATGCTTTTGTTTGCCACTCGAGAAACGATAAAGACACCCGAGCTACTTATGTGCATGACAATCGACTAAAGTATGTATATGTGAAATATCCATATATGTACCAGCTGTGCTATGGCACTTTAGTATAAGTGCTAAGGCACTTTAGTATCATTGCTAATGCACTTCCGTGAATTGATGGCAATGCCAATAAATATATGTATAATTGATGATTGGTTATGTATTCATACTTATTGCATTCAATCATTGTTTGATATTACAGTCAGACTTAATATTTGTATACTCATGGCGAGGCTCTTTGTAGAAGACTAAGGGAAGCATGATACTCAAACTATAGAAATAGAACTATCGAACCCAAAGTAAGTAACACTTGATCTAAAACTTGCATGTACCTACTTCTTAGTACATTGTCCTTAGAATGCTTATGTTTATGGATTTCTTATACTGCTCTAGATTAGTGATTATACTGTTAGACTTATAAAGCTCAGCCTTTGGATATTTTCCATTTGTAGTCCAGTAGCTTGTGCAGTTTGTGGAGCACGATCACGAAAATACTTTCAGTGTCTCATTTAGAGTACTATAATGTAGTTTAGTGGGTTAATGTATTCGTAGAACCTTACTCATGTATTCAGTTGTTAAACTTAGAGTTTGTATTATTTGACTTTAAATTATGTGTCACGAAGATCCAATTTTGTAAATTGTTTTATAACAATTATTTATGTTTTATTTATGATACCATTTAGTATGTTTTAAAGGAAAATGAACAGGTTTTGAAAATTAGAGGTTTCTATGATAGCCCAGTGTAGCACTTAAGGCTTAAATGGGTTTAGGGTGTTATATTTCGTGATATCAGAGTGTCAGGTTGAGTTGGTTCTAGAACCTAGTGGTCAATTATAGAAAGGTGTCAGTGAATACATGCCCCTAGGTACTGAGAGTACTCTTATAAGACTGAAATTTTGATGGTGCTTCCTCTTTGTGATCGGGTTTTCAAAAGTGATATTGATTTTATGTTTCGAGCGTAACCTCATTAGTAGGGTGGACAGTCGTGTCTCTCACCTTGGTAACTTTTGGTGAGAGTTCCTACCTAGGGTAGAGGATCCCAAGGTTTTGATATATGTGAGGATAGTTAAGACGACATTTACTTGAGGCTTGATTTCCATGCTCAGTGTGGTAGTGGACATTTTGTAAATCACAGATTGCTCAATCAGTTGCTCTATGTATGACAACACCGATAGAGTCCTCGATAAAGGGACCCAAAAAGTGTATGACTTTCAAATTCTATGGTTTAAGTGATGATGATATGATTTCGGTCGATCAATGGTTGAGGGAGACCATGAGGACTTTAAGGTAGTTTCATCTAACCCTAGAGGGTAAGTTAAAGTACGCCATTGCCTTGCTCAAGGGTGATGCTATCGATTGTTCGGAGACTGTAGAGATGGCTCTACAACCAGTGGTGCCTTCATGGGATCAGTTCCTATTTTATTTTAGAGGTAAGTATATCGGTGAGGCATACATAGATGGGTTGAGGATGAAGTTCTCTCAGCTAGTTCAGGGGGACTGCTCAGTGTACGAGTACGAGATAGATTTCCTCAGGTTTAGCCTTTACGCTCTAGATTTAGTTGCGACAGGGTCCTTAAGGTACAAGAGGTTCTTCGAAAGACTTCTTATTGATATCCATGAGCAGTTGGCAATACCCGCCTAGAGTGTTTTTAAAATTAACACAACATGCTAAGTCTGTAGAGAGGGTGCAGGCTATGAGAAAGAGTTTATTGGGTGAATCAAATAGCCCAAGTATGAGGACTTACATGCGAGTGAATCTATCTCAGTCAGCGAAAAAGAGGACTAGAGGTCCGTGAGAGTAGAGGAGAGTGAAGTCAGCTTTGTCACTTCAGTCGAGTAAATGGTCAGACGTAGGTCTCATAGGAGATCACCAGCTTGTCGTGTATGGAGAGTTCTGAAGGCTCTGATAGAGTTCTGAGGTATCCAGAGTGCAAGCATTGTGGCAAAAATCATCGAGAAAGGTGCTTCAAGCTTTCTAGTAAGTGCTATAGATGCAGATCCTTGGCGCATATGATGAGGGATTGCCCTAATTCAGATACTATTTTATCATCCAATTTAGTTCCTATTTTAGTAAACAATTATACAGTTCGATGTTGTTTCACAACATATATATAACACTACCAAAATACCGCATAATTTAAAACTCAATCAATTAACTTTTAAAACATAGTAAATTACTATTCATTTATATTACTACTTATATCTTCTACCAACCATATTAAAGCAGTTTTATCAGAGCAACCAAAATATTCATGATATACATGCCACTAACAAATCCAAATAATATTAAGGATGTCTTACTGATACTGTAGGTCGATATGATTTTCCCATGAGATATGCTCGGAGTACTCCTCACTTCACGTTCTTATCCTTTTATTTACCTACGCGTGAAAATCATCACACACTAAGTATAACATAGTGAGGCATTATAAGAAATCAATGTGATATAACATATAAACAACTTAATTAAATTAAAATAATATAATACATTATATAAGATTTTTGAAATTCACAAACCTACTTTAATCAATCATTTCCTAATCTTTAAAATATGTCAAAACCAATATCTCAGAGATCCGTAAAAAAATCATGACAATAAAATGTCAAATAACAATAACTAATAAAATATTCATTTTCTTTCAATCGTATTTCTGATTCTAATAACCAATACTTTTACATTTCAGATTCATAACTCTTTTTCAGATCCATAACTTTTTTTCATTGAAAACCTAAAAATATCATTTCAGAACACTAACATCCATATTCACTGACCAGAACATTCAAAGAAAGATTTACTTTCAATGAACGCACATCATTCTTGCATATTTCAGAATATTTAAAAAAATAACACTATTTACACAACGGAAAATACTAGGTACACAAGTCAGAATGAGTGAGTGCACAATATGTAGTCGTAACTGACAGAACAAAACACACACATAGTGCTAGAACGCACAAATAGTGGAAGATAGATGTACTCAAAGGTACCAGAATGCACTTATAGTGCAAAAATACAAAATCACTCAACCTCATGGCATGCCAATCGTATCACTAACTCTCAATGCACATACAACGGGCTTTATAATTCATATCAGATTTCAATTGTAAATTCAAATATAACCATAACATAAATCAGAGCGATTGGACAGTTCATACCAAAATCATCTATAAATAAAATACATAAATCAAATAAAATACTTTGGGCAACTCATGCCTTAAAATCATTTTTTGGGAATCCATTCAAATATCCTTTCAGAAAATATCATATAAAAACATATTGGGTAAATTTCATACCTAAAATCATTCAATAACCATTTCAGAAAATTATTATAAAAATATTTCTTAGTATGATTCAATTTATTTTTCTTTCAAAACATCAGAGGTTGACTTATTGCAAGTATTCATCAATCAGTGTAATTAAATAAATAAATGCACTCGCATTATTTGCCTCACTAGAACCTTTTAATCTCGTACTTTATCCTTCACTTTGATCATGATATATATCACAGTCTAAATAAAATCATATACACAACACAAAATATTCAAAGCATATGTTAGTATTGTAGTAACATAATCCAAAATCATAATTTATATTGGATACTTATTCTATATAATTTCACTTCACTATTCAATAACAACTTCAACATTTCCAACTTGACACTTCTATAGCTTATATTTTCATGTTCATCACCAAACTACTCAACTTTTATAAACTTTACAATTTAGTCACCATTTATTAATTCTTTTGGAATTCATACCAACTTTTCCAATTAATTCAAATAGTCATTCACCATTTTATTCAATTCAAATCCAATACTAAAATTTCCAGAATTGAAATAATAATTTTAATCCAGTACATAGACATTTTCAAAGTTTTCATTTAACCCCTAAAATTCCCAATCTTTTCGAATATCCACTAAACTCAACCAAATTTGCAATTTCGTCCCAAATCTTCAACATTCTAACTTCAAATTAAGCATCCAAATATTAATTTTCACCATTGTAATACTTCACTTAATATAATACTCCAACATTTGAAAACTTGCAATTACATCCCCACCTTTCTAGCATAATTTGAATTAACCACTAACTTTTCCAAATTCTTACAAATTTTTATCCAAAGTAGTATTCAAACTTCAAATTCAACATTGAAACATTAAATTACCGCAATGAATACTCGCAATTGAACATTATACTTCAATTCTCATAATTTATAATAATTGCAAAACAGTCCTTTTACTATGACAAGGCTCCAAAATAATCCAAATTAATTTCCAAGGCATGTAGAATCATTCTAATATTAATTCTAAACCATAGGATATTTTTGAATATTTTTCCCATTTCTCATGGTAGAATCTATAAAATACTTTAGGGAAAACTTTTCATTCAATTTGAAGTATGAATTTAACCTCCTATAATTCAATTCATGCTATCTCAATCATCATAACATCAAATTCAATCCAAAATCAATCAATTTTAAACAAACCCGAACTTTTCTGAATTTAATATATAGTTTTTTAGATTATTTTAATCACAACCCATGCATGGAAATTAATTTACAACACTAATAACATAAAAACCAAGCTTTAAATCACCAAAATCCAAAATTTTCTTCAACCACCCAAACTATGAAATTCATCATCCAAGCATGTTTCCATGAAATATTTATTCCAAATGATAGAGAATTTCAAGGAGATTAATTCCCTATCTAATAGCCTAACCCAAAAATCAATCGAATAAGCTTAAAAATCAATTGAAAATATTTCCCTTACATTCAGTTGAGTTCACGATTGAAGCTTGAAGAAGAGCTGATTTTCTTTATTTTTTTTATCATTTATCACTTAATACACGTAGCTTATCCTTTTACAAATGAATTTAAAATTCATTTAAATCTAGTTTATAATTTTACCATTAATAAAACTTGATAATTTTCAACATGCCATCAAAATATCTTCCAGTTCAATATTTAAATTCAAAGATAAACAAATAAAAGTCCACTTTCCACCTTTGTCCTTTAAATTTATGAAAATTGTAATTTAGTCATTAAATTTCCAAATTTCGGTTTAACATGAAAAAACGACCTTAAATCTACCAATCCATATTAAATTACACTGTTATAGAGTATGGAAATAATATTTCCAAATTTTCCATCATCCTTCAAATTTTCGTGAAATTTCAGTTCGATCCGATTATCAGAATTCTTATCCAAATTTACTATTTTATATCTTTTAATACAAATCCTAAATCAAATTTTTATTCCCACGAAAACGTCAATTTTGATATAAATTATTAATTTATAGGCCAAATATATAACTTTTAAAAATATATTTTGGTCCCTAAAGTTTTCTAAAATTTATACTTAGACCACTAAACTTTTAAAATTTAGATTTTGGTCCTAACCAAAAGTTTTGGGTTTTAAATTTAGAATCCCAAGTTCAGAATTAGAGCCGAGGAATCTCCACGAGAATGTTAAGAACACCAACGTCCCTATAGTTAGTATATCGATTACCATGTCGATAAAAAGATTAAGAAACACCTCAGTCAGTGCCAAGGCACTTCAGTTGCTAATTGGGCGTAGATGCCCCAAGTACCCTCGAGGAGTAAGTTAGCAGGGTGTATGTTCTGATGCAACAGTTCCAAAATTTCACCCTAAGTACTAAAGGTAATATACGTCAGACAGTGAATTGCGAGCCTTGTGGTGCAGACCCCTATGATTTCTTCAGTATTCATTAGCGCACGATTAGTAAGTGAGTTAGCTAAGTGAGCCAAGCCTCTTCAATAGTGTCTTTGTGTGGTGTATGAGCACGAGTTATATATCAAACTAGCAATATGCAACGCTGCATAGTATCACATATTTGGGTACTTCATATTAAGAAAATCAAGTTAGTTAAGCATCGTATGAATAACGATAATTGCCATCGAATAGCTCAATGATGGTAAGCGTTAGCGAGTTCAAGATGTAGAGTCTTAGAACCCCTAAGTCAGAATTTGAGTTTGTGAGATCTCCTCTTTGTGAAGTGTTCTCTTTATGAGAGTCAAATGTTGTTAGTTCTACTCAGCAAGTAGCTAATTTCCATTTGTGAGCATCTTAGATACTCGATCACGTGAGTAGAGCATATGTAAGTTGCAAAGTAAATGAGAAACATCTAGGTAGTGTGGATGAATATTGAATCAGAGTTACGCAACAAAATCATAAAGATTGACATTAATCGAGAATTACAGTCAATATCTTCAATAGTCGGTATCAATAAAGTGTTGGCAAGTGTCATAAGTTCTTAAGGTATAGCACGGAGGGTTACCTATGTCCATTAAGTAAAAGAGTACGGTTAGCGAGAGAATGATTTATGATAACAGTGAATGGTGGATTAGCGGCATCCTTGTGGAACGTTCTGAGCATGCCATGTCAGATAGGAAGGAAAGTGATTTCTTTAGCTTCATGCCTTTCTAAGGTTTCCCTTAAATATTGGCGTTAGTAGTGCATTCAGAAAATCCTAGTTTGATTTTGCGAGTTCCAAGCATCATGTCAGGTTGTGAGGACCACTTTCTTCAGAACCAGATTTGATATAAGTTTAACCCAAGGATCTGTTGTTGTTAGACTAAGAAAATTTCATGGGAAAAAATTCTTTTAAGGAGGGGAGAGTTGTAGCACCCTAAATTTCAAGTTAGTAGTTTTAGGTTTGCCCGAGAAGTAAGTAAACCTTGTGAAATTCATAAGTAAAGTCGATGGACTTATGTAGGTTTGGATTTGGGCCCAATTAGACATAAAAAGGATTTTAAATTGTAGAAAAACAAGAAAGGTTGTGTAATTTTCCTATTTTGTAAAGATGAGGGTTTTAAATCTCATCATATTTCTCTTTTCTTCATTTTTCTTCTTCATTTATCTTCTCTTAGTAGTCGTAATTCCAGTTTAAGGTCTTAAACATTTTTCTTGTTTCATTTTCGTTCTTAACCAGCCTTGCAACAAAATTTTAAAGAATCGAAGCCTTGGTTTATTCGTAGTTAAAGAAAAAGGGGGTTTCTATCCAAATCACCAAGGAGAAGAGTGTGGCTAAGCAAGGAGATCAATTTCGAGATTCAACCATCAAGATAGTGTATTTCTAGTACTTTAGAGTATTAAGCTTTCATAAATTTCAAGTATTTGTTAAGATTTGGTGATTTGACCATTTTAGAGTTTATATTTGATTTCTCAAGTAAATCAGATTTTATGTGTTAATAACACGTTTTTTGATACCTTAAGACCTTAAAAAACTTGTTAAAGCATCACAATAAGTTTAAAACTCAAACCAAGTCATTTGGGATGATTTTTGAGTGATTGTCAAGCCTAAATAAACCATTTTCAGGTTTGAGTATCAATACTAGTATGAACAATATCGATATTTGTTAAATTGGGGGGAAATTAGGGATTTAGGCATAAAGCATCGATACTGCCAGGGAGAGTATCGATACTACCAGGGAGAGTATCGATACTGTGCGGTAGTATCATACTGTGGGTGACAATATCGATACTGGACCTCAATTTCGAAAACAAAATGCATTTTTTGTACTGGTACTCATAGGGGTATTGATACTTGACCATAGGGTACCAATACTACATGTAGAACATCGATACTACTCACTTTGGATGGTAGATGTGACTCGTTTAAGCCCCGTAAGAGCTAAGTACAACCCGTAATAGCCAGACTTAGTCCGTGAGGGACATAAATGACCAAACGTACCTAGAAACACTCGTAAGAGTGAGTTACAACATATATAACCATACTAAGCGTAACACATCAAAATATATTCAGTCGAGCATATATGCGGGTTATTGAGGATGAGGATCTTTATTGAAGATGTACCGACAAGTGGTACAATGAATAAGTTAGATTCAATAAAAGTGAAAAATGTGAGCTTTGAGAATGTCAGTGAACCTAGGAGGGGGTAAGTCGCCCCTTTCAGTTCAATAGGCATTGAAGATAAGTACGATAAGAACGACTATAGCATCACTTCTCAGAGTTGAACCCGAGTTAAATATCGGCCTAGTTAGTAGTACATCAAGTGATTAGTAAACCCAGTGATCATCTTTGAATCATGGAACACATAGTGACTTATCTTGAGTCAAAATGACTAAATTGTCCTTAAGTAAAGAACGAGCGAGGTAACAGTTAGTGAGATAACAATTGGTTTCATATTTCCTCAACAACGTTTGGATCAATTTCTCATTGAAAGCTCTAAAATTATCATTTTTCTAAAAATCCACACATTAATGAAATTGATCATTTATAAAAATCATTTTTACTTGATGTAGTGATAGACTCTACAATTGATGTTGCATAGGATAGGTAGGTTTTCTCCTTTGAACCATCCCTTACGACCGTATATTTACTTTACTGGCTAACCAGTAGACGTGATGTCTTTGAACTATTCTTCTCTTTTATGTAAATGATGATATACTTTACACAATTTTCCTTCTAACAAGAGTTTTAGTTCTCATGGGTATGTCCTTAAAGCTATGAACATTGTCTGGTTCTGCAAGAGTTTGAAAGAATTATGCATACTAGTCTCCTTGAAGCTACCTCATTTCATTCTCACATGCGTGACTTATTTAGCTTGGCTCACCGAATCACACAATGGTCATTAAAAGCTTTGCCTAGCCTATACCAATTTGATCAATGTTTACATTATAGGAACAAACTTGGGATAAAAAAACCCCACAATGACCGCACATGGTTTATGCAATTAGGTTGTCCATTTGAACCTAGATCTTGGGATCTCTAGTCCATTTAGTAGGTTTTCCTTTACATAATACCTTTAATTTTTCATGGGCTTTGTTCCCATTCCTTTAGATGTTTTCTCAACTTGATCTCAATTTTAACCCTTCGGTTAGTGGATCCATAATGTTATCCTTTGATCTTACAAAATCAATAGAGATAACTCACTTGAGATCAATTCTCTAATGGTATCATGTAGATGATGCATATATCTCGACTTACCATTATACATAAAGGTATGTGCTCTATCAATTTCGTTTGTTTCAGTTAATAAATATTGTGGACACATAATTTGTTTATTCAAGAATATTCTTTAAGAAATTCTAAAGCTATTCAACTTATTATCTAGACTTGTCTAGAGCTACAAACTTAGATCCATTGTCGATCTAGTTATAACCATTTTCTTGAGGATTTTCATGACACGGTTCATCTTTCCAATGTGAAACATATTCACTTGTTCCTTTGATATCTTGAATATAAGATATTCAACTAACATAGGAGTATCCTTATGGAATAATGCAATTCATGACCTTGAGCATATTTGAAATATCTTTATTCTCTCTCAATCGCTTTTCAAAAGTTTAACACCTGAATAGCATTTAAAACTGCTTAAACTGCTCACGGAAAGAAAAATCTAGTCTAATACAATTTATTTAGACATTTTATTACCATTTCATATTTCATTTGGTTAATGTTTTTAACCTTTGTTCTTGGATAAATGTTGACTCGTATACATTGGAGTTCAAGTTATGCCGAAAACATCTTTGTAAAACTTCTTTTGTCCACGTAGTGTGAATTCATTAATATAAGAACCTCATAAAAATGTTACATTTTGAATGTCCAAAGTCATATCAATCAGTCTCATATTTTTTTTCATGTTAAATCTTGAATTTAACAAATCTTTGGCAATTGTTACCATTTCATTGTTAGTTATAACAATAAGTATGTCAACAACATAGGATGTTTGTAATTTTGACATAAAACATTTTTCACACTCCTTTGTCATCATGACAATATCTTTGGTTAAATCTCATTAAACATCTAGACTTATTTTTATTGATAGCCTTCGATCAAATATCTCCAAAAAACAAAGTATTCTTTGATTCTAGTATCATGTTCTTGTGATCTCATGGTTCTTAGATTCATACACAAGATATCGATATGCATTGATATAATCTAAATAGCTAATGAAAATACAATCTACAATTTTGGAGTTTTTTCCGTTTCCTCGAAAATGAAATCATTATCTTAAACCCCCCACATTTTTTAAGTAATTGTTGAAAGATTATATACATTTCCATAACTTAAATGGTGTCTTGTCATTTTTTTCCTTTTCGAAGAACCTTATTTAAAAGTTAATTCCCTAAAAAATAGCTTTCCCCCACATGTTCTGTAATAACTCAGAACTTCTTAGCATTGTGTTCATCATTTTCTATTATGATTTAATTCTTTCACTTTGCTACTTCATTTAATTTAGAAAAGTATGATGGTGTTATTTCTTCATAATTTATTCACCACCATAATCATATTTTTACTATCTTAATATTTTTATTAAGTGGTTTCAACTTTAAATTTATAGAGAATAGATTTCTCTATAGCTTCATTTTACTCTTTAGAAAATATATAGAAATACTTTTGCTATCACCAATGAAAGTAATAAAATATCTATTCCTTCTTGTTGTAAAGTAGATCAACCAACCCCATTAATAAGACATGAATTCAATTTCCAGAATAAATTACTTTCAATATCTCACTTTACAAACATATAGAGATTTTCAAGAAATAAATTTAACGATTTATTTTTTTTTCAAATAGAGTCATACTTGATTCCCAAGAAAATAAATTCAATCAATGATTTATTTTATTTTTCAAAATAGAAAATAAATCTAATGATTTATTTCCTTTTACAAAATAGGAAAATAAATCCAACGATTTATTTTCTTTTGCATATCAGAATCATATAAGATTCTTAGGAAAATAAATTTATCGATTTATTTTCTTTTTAAAACAGAAAAATAATTCTACATTTATTTTCTTTACAAAAAAGATCATATAAGATTCAAAGGAAAATAAATTGAATAATTTATTTTCTTTTACAAAATAGGAAAATAAACTCAACGATTTATTTTCTTTCATAAATAGGAAACAAATCCAACGATTTATTGCATTTTACAAAAAAAAACAAAACCACGATTTATTTTCTTTTACAAATCAGAATCATGTGGACATTCTCAAGAAATAAATTCAAATTTTATTTCTTTATTCAAGATTCCTAAGAATAAATTTAACAATTTATTTTTTTCAAAAGATAGAATCATCAACGATTCTCAAGAATATGAATTAGAAATAGATTTCTCTATAGCTTCATTTTTACTCTTTAGAAAATATATAGAAATACTTTTTGCTATCACCAATGAAGTAATAAAATATCTATTCCTTCTTGTTTGTAAAAGTAGATCAACCAACCCCATTAATAAGACATGAATTCAATTTCCAGAATAAATTTACTTTCATATCTCACTTTACAAACATATAGAGATTTTCAAGAAATAAATTTAACGATTTATTTTTTTTTTCAAAATAGAGTCATACTTGATTCCCAAAAAAATAAATTCAATCAATTGATTTATTTTATTTTTCAAAATAGAAATAAATCTAATGATTTATTTCCTTTTACAAAATAGGAAAAAATCCAACGATTTATTTTCTTTTGCATATCAGATCATATAAGATTCTTAGGAAAATAAATTTATCGATTTATTTTCTTTTTAAAACAAGAAAAATAAATTCTACAATTTATTTTCTTTTACAAAAAAGAATCATATAAGATTCAAAGGAAAATAAATTGAATAATTTATTTTCTTTTACAAAATAGGAAAATAAACTCAACGATTTATTTTATTTCATAAAATAGGAAAACAAATCCAACGATTTATTGCATTTTACAAAATAAGAAAAAAAAAACCAACGATTTATTTTCTTTTACAAATCAGAATCATGTGACATTCTCAAGAAAATAAATTCAAAGATTTATTTTTCCTTTACAAGATAGGAAAATAAATTCAAAGATTTATTTCTTTTTAAAATACAGGAAAAAAATACAGTGATTTAATTCCTTTTTAAAAAATAGAATCATATAAGAAAATAAATTCAAAATTTTATTTCTTTATTCAAGATTCCTAAGAAGATAAATTTAACAATTTATTTTTTTCAAAAGATAGAATCATCAACGGTTCTCAAGAATAATTGATAATTTATTTATCTTATGAAGTTAGAATCATTCAAGATTCTCAAGAAAATAAATTCAACTATTTATTTTCGTTACAAAGTTAGAATTGATGAATATCCTCAACGAAATAAATTCAACTATTTGTTTTCCTTACAAAAGTTAGAACCATTCAAGTTTTCAAGGAAATAAATTCAACAATTTATTTTCCTAATAAAGTTAGAATCATTCTAGATTATTTTCCTCACAAAGTTAGAATCATTTAAGATTCTCAAGTAAATAAATTCAACAATTTATTTCTCTTACAAAGTTAGAATCAACGCAAGATTCTAACAATGAAATAAATCCAACGATTTATTTCCTCCTTTTTAAGGTCATATCATCTGTTAAATGACATGATTAGCAATAAAATCCAAACATAGATATCATGTCAACTCGATTATGTTTAACAAACATAAATCAAAAGGAATTAGTCCTTTAACTTTAGCAACCCACTAATCAAAAGGAATTAATCCTTTGATTTTAATTTTTGCAGTCCAATAATCAAAAGAAACTAATACTTTGATTTTAATCCTTGCAATCCAAAAATTGAAAAGGAACTAATAATTGATTTTAATTTCCGCGCCTGAGTAATCAAAAGTAATAATCCTTTGATTTTAATTTTGGCAACCCAATAATCAAAAGGAACTAATCCTTTGATTTTGCTTATGGTAACCCCATAATCAAAAGTATTGGATTAAACACCAAATTCAATTGTATCTATAAATTTATCAAAAGAAATTATTAATACCATAATAAAAATTTAGTGTTTTTAAAACACAAAAAATAATTAATATAACATTTAATAATTATTATAATACCAAAGGTATTCTTCATTCATATATTTAATATTCCATATTAAAAGGCAAAATATAAATGGTAATAATACCATATCAATAATCATGAATATATCATGATTAATGCTTACATCACTACAAGAAAATATACCTTAATGACACACGAACGATGAAACACGCTAATTATGACTTACAAAAATGTGTGTCATAAAAAAATGTCATGTTTTTTAAAATCCGAACGATTTATGACTTACAATAATGTGTGTCATATTTAATAGTCATAATCTAAAAATTTTGCAAAAACACAGAGTACACTTTTATAGTGTGTCATCTGTAAAAGTCGTCTTTTAATTTCCCCATTATTTCATCATTTCTCGCTTCTTCCCCCTTGATAATCATTCACGCCGTGCTTTCCCCCTTTTCCCCTTTCCTCTTTACAGACGAAGGGAGTCAAAATTCAAGGGTTTCCACAGGTATTCCTCATTCTCTATTCAAGACCGCCGACTCTACAGGGTAATCGAGCTCGACAATGGCCTCATCGCTTTGCTGGTCCACGATCCCCAGATTTACCCCGACAGACTTCCTAAAGGTTCTTGTTTGCTAGATAAGGCTAAGACTGAAGGTGGAACTAAAGATGATGGAGAAGATGAACATGATGAGAAATGGAGATGAGGATGGAGATGAAGAAGAAGAGGACACTGACGATGAGAAACAAATTGAAGAGAAGGCCGTTTGAAGTTATAGAGAAGATTGGAAGAGGAACTTTTGGAGCTGCTTTTCTTGTTCTCCATAAACTTGAGAAAAAGAAGTGAGTTTTGTTTTCCTTCCTTCAATAATTATAGTTGCTAGATATAAATTTCCATGGGATTGATAATGTTAGGTTGTTCTTCGTTTTGTTATCTGAATAATGAATTTCTGGGATTGGTTAAGCAACAAAGACCATATTCTAAATATGTGGCCTTTATTTCATTACTGTAATACATGTCCTATAGCAATTAATTATTGAATTTAGCCTCAAGTCTGTATGATTCTCTTTTATTTTTCTTACTATGTTAGGTATGTGTTGAAGAAGATCCGGTTGGCCAAGCAAACATACAAGTTTAAGCGTACAACTCACCAAGAGGTCACTTTTTTAAAACCAAAATTTCACTCTTCACGTTTGTTTTATGTAATTAACATGCGAATTGTGATGACTGAAAGTTGCATGGATTATTCCATACTCGATTAGGATTTAAATATTTTCCATCTGATCGTTATCACGATACACTTGCATAAATTAACCTTTCTTAGTGTTGAACTTCTTGTGCTTGAACAGAAACCGTGACCTTTAAAATCTTGATTTAGGAGATATTTTGATTACGGGATGTCCATGTTTTGTTCAACAATGACACCTTTTATTTATGATAACTTCTAGGATGCACCTCTTTATCTAGCCAAACAGATGCTTCATACCCTGAGATCCGAGTTAACACTGTTTTCTACTCTGTTGCTTCTCTGAAAGCTGTGATCTTGAATTTTTCCTTCTTTTATCTGCTAAACAAGACTGATATATTTAATATCCTACCTTTAGATGTATTGTTTTGGTCTTTCTGGTAACAAATATGCACGTATGCAACTCGCACCTTCTCACAACTCGTCTGAAATCTAAAGACAACCATTTAAATCATCTGAAAATATGTATATGTTGCTACTTATGTTACCTAGACTATTTTACTTATGTTACCTAGACTATTTTTTTCCTTCAAATACTTGTGTTCGAAACATACTCAACATTAATAGAAGTACAATCCTCCAAATAATGAAAAAGCTACTAAAAATCGATTATATGCATACCAGATACATACTTATATTCACCCCGAGTCCAAGTAACATATCATACACCTCTGCCATTCATCCCTCCTCCCAACTTCATCTTTTCCTCGAGGAAACCCTGGCATAATGTGTGCTTGGTTTAAGGTTGAGGTAGATAAATCACTGTTTTGATTGAGAGAATCTTCTACACCGAAGTTAATCTCATATATCTTTTGATGGGAATATCCTTTCGACATTGTACATTTTGGGTAAAAAAGATTCCTAGTTGATTAAGTTTATATGAGATAAAGACAAAAATGGTTTCACTTATCCAAAAAATTAGGATGCCCTTTGCGAACTTGAGAGAGTAAAAAGAAATTTTTTAATCGAAATTCTCATTGAAAAGCAAATAGACAAACTGTTTTTACAGGCTATGGATTACAAGTTAAGAATACTACTAAGTTTATTTTCTTCCCAACTTTTATCTCCTAAACCTTATATTATGTTAAGAAACATAATCCTAATTGTAAAATATAAATAAACTAAACTTCGTAAAATAAAATTCCCTTAATTCATCTCAAGTCATTGCATGTTTGAGAATTTGTCTTGTGTTCTTTGGCTGTATTGCAGATGGAATTGATTGCAAGACTAAATAATCCATATATTGTTGACTACAAAGATGCTTGGGTTGATAAGGTGAAAGAGATACTTACTGTTTGGATTTATGTTTGATATGAAAGAGCTGTTGAGCAATAAATTTAGGTTGTTCGGACCATGACTGACTCTTCAGTTATTTGTTACTTTGCTGCCTTGCTTTGCAGGGAAACAACATATGCATTGTAACCAGCTACTGTGAAGGAGGGGACATGTAAGTTGAAACAAAAATATTATCGATCTGTTTTCTCAGATTATGATGAAATACTCAAGTTCATTAAAGGTCTTAAGAACGTTCTATATTATGATAAAAACATTGAATATTTATTATCTTCAACCTTTTCTTTTGATGGAAACAGTCAAATGATATGAAAAGAATAATTCTCAGCTTTGAAGTTAATATGTGGGATTTTAGTTAGTTATATAATGTATGTACTATGGTGAATAGCTTTAATCAGATTATTGCCGAACTAAATAGTCAAAAGAAGATGTCAGATGCTGTCTGATGCTTTTGGTACATTAATGAGTATTTCGAGGCACTTACATTTTGTGGAACCAGGGCTGAGCTTATTAAAAGGCCCGAGGGATGCACTTTCCCGAGGAGGTAATCCAATATTCCTTGACTGAGCTACTTTTTGCACATGCTAGAGATGATATTTACCCCTTATTGTTCTCTTTTTTCTCCCTATAAAATTTGCAAATGGATAACTCAGTTACTCTTGCTTGTGAACTACCTGCACTCGAATAGTGTTCTTCACAGGTATCTGAAAGTACTGCTTTTATCTTTATCCCTCTTGTGAAGAAAAGCTATTAAATGGTAATGCTATGTTCTAACTTGTATTTTGATCTCAGTATTCAAGTATATTCCTTACGAAGGGCAATGACATTCGCCTTGGTATAGAAAAGGATTATCGTAACAGAACCCCTACTTCTGTTGTCAGGTTTGGCCTCCATTTTTTCTATCTTCTAACATATTTATGTCTTATAATGGACTGTGCAGGTGACTTCGGACTGCAAAATTAATTAACACAAAGAAAAGGATGCATATGCATGTATGAAGAAAATGTGAACAGTCCACAGCTTTGTTATCGTAACAGAACCCCTACTTCTGTTGTCAGGTTTGGCCTCCATTTTTTCTATCTTCTAACATATTTATGTCTTATAATGGACTGTGCAGGTGACTTCGGACTTGCAAAATTAATTAACACAAAGAAAAGGATGCATATGCATGTATGAAGAAAATGTGAACAGTCCACAGCTTTGATACCTTATAAATGATAAGTGATTCTTGATTAGTCTGTAGAATGTAGGTAGTATTTTTCATTTGCTTCAATTTCCAATGCTTAAACCCTCAAGTTTATTCAATATGCTTAACTACTAATAGTACTACTATTATGCTGATATCAGATTTTAATACCCTAAAATTAATATGATTGCTACTATTCCCTTCTTGTTTAGAACCATATAAGAGATAAACAATGCTTACACAATTGTGTTTCTGGTTTATTCATTGAGAAATTTTTTTTCTGCTTAAACCATGATGTTGTATATGTTTTTGTCATGTGTACTAAAGCACAAATGTAATATCTTCTTCTCCCCACTTTTTCCAGAGGGCAAAGGAAGCCTACATTATTTTCTCAAAGCTAAGGGATGGATAACCTTTATATCTGTCGGTGTTTGAGATGATGGAATACAACGATCTTCTGTAGCTCATATCTTTAGCATGTCCATTCATCTTACAGATTGTGGTTTGAAAAAGGTAGCATATGTTGTTTCATATTCTAAGCAAATAAGAGTATCTAAAACTTCTTTACTGTTTTTCATTTTATGTGGTATTACATATAGTTCCATTCAAATGCGCATGAAAAAATCATCTCAAATTCCTAGGAGGATATTGGCTTTCTTTTTCTTCTCATTGTGTTTCTGTAATTGGCAGTTCAATTTTATAATAAACTGTACCTAGTCAGTTACTGCTACTGTGATTATTTTTGTATTTTTGTTTATATATTGTATGTGCTTATATTTTTAAGGTTGCTTCACGAATTTTGTGTTTTTAGCCACAATTGTTAATAGTGCTTCACTTTTTCCTTGCAGATATTTGACATCATTGGTTATCTTTATCAATATCTTAAATTATTGTGTCAACTTTCCCCTCAAGAATGGATATTTAATGTTGTTTTTGATAAATATAACTAGGAAGCTATTTTTTTCTAATTTCTGGTATTTACTGTTGCATTCCATTAATTATTCCTTTTGTTTCTTTGTTGCAGAAAATTTGCTTGTTTATCCACCAGAACATGTTATCTTTGGAGACTATGTCTATGAGTTATGTGATGAGGAGATGATAAGAAAGATTCTAGGTTTCACTCCCAGAAACATGAGAATTGATGTAGTAACAAAATCCTTCAAGCTAAATGGTACCATGTTGTTCGATTTAGCCATCATATTCTTATTGTAAAATATTGGACCATGTTTCTATGTTCTAAGAGTCTAAGAACAATGAAGATCTAATTTGAAGCCATATGGCTTTCTTTATGACACAACTACCAGTTGGTTGGATTGTCCCTTTTACATTGTAAATTCCCACAATTATGTTTCTTATGTTATGTTGATTCTGTTTAACTAAAAGGTGCTTAATTTCTTTTATTTATACTGATAATTATGGGAAAGTAACTGAGTGCATATACTGATAAATTCCCATAAATGTGTGTCATCTTCATTTATGACAGGGGCTTCAATGACATGCAATGTAAGTCATACAGTGTCATTAATTTATGACACGCAAATGTGTGCCATCTTTATTATGACTGAGGCTTCAATGACGCTCAATGCGCGTCATAAATGAGCGTCATAAATGTGTGTCATAAATGCGCGTCATAGATTTATGACGAACAATTGCGTGTCATATATGATTCATGTCGGTGGCTTCAACGACAGACATTTGTGTGTCATCCGCACCCATAGATGACGCGCAATGCGTGTCAGTAAGGGGTTTTTTTCTAGTAGTGCATGCACTTTTATGAATGAAATCTTACCATAATGATATTCCCTAAAAATATTATTACATTAATTCTTTAATTGCTATATGTTTATAGGCAACAACCATATAATGAAGAAAATTCGTAGAGAACGAATCATATTTATTCTTTATTACATAATCAACATTCTGAAAAATTAGTAACAAATGTTACTTTAACGACAATTTCTATTTAAATAGATTTGCCCACATTCAGAAAACCCATTAAAACGTCGTGATAAATCCCGAAACATATTTATTATATTTTCACGTTTTCTTAAGATTTTCAAATCGTCTATTATATTTTTTAGAAAGGTAGAAGATGGAATCTGTCTTAAGATTGTTACAAGTATAACAATCTAATACAATAAAAAGGAAATATTATTTAAATAATTGATTCACACATGTTGTGGCAAATACCACTTAATTCTATGGCATGATCTCATCATAAAGTTTGGGTACATGAATCAAAATAAAACAAAAAATGATTAATGATATGGGAAAATCATTCTATTAAATAATTAAAAGAACGGTATAGAAATAAATACACAGTTTTTACGGAAAAATGATTGGAAACAGGTTGAAACCTGCAACTACATGGTTTCCTTAAGACAGATTTTCGGGCACTCCTTGGTGCTCGAGATCTTTGGTCGTCTGTCTCCCAGGATACAACAATGAGATGATTAGCGCATAGTAGCACAACTGTCGAGATCACTAACTATTCCTTACTTTTGTCTATCACCACAAAAAACTAGAGGAGAGAAAAACTTTTTGAATAGTTTTTTATTTGTTGTTTTTAATTTTGTTTAACCTCGTAGGTTAACACATTATTTATAGGGATTTCACATTGTGAACTATTGGAAATTTTTTATCTAATGAAGCATTAATGAGAATCAAACAATTAGGCAATTTATAAAAGTATTGTTTTGATTAAAGGAACCTTTTAATATTTAGCCTTTTAATTCCAAAACAAATTTGGAAAGATTTTCTCTATTTGAAAAAAAATATTTCATCTTTAGTTTAAAATATCAGCAAGCCCACAAAGAGCCTGATCAGTTCAAACATTCAGGTTACTCACATCATGCATGTCTGCGCATTTATGAACCAACAATTGGTTCCACATTTTCCTCAACAACCTCTGGATCAATTTCTCTTTAAATGATTCAAAATTATCAATTTTTCCAACACAACCTAGACAGGTTCCATTAAGCATTTGATGACAATCATATGTTTGAACAATTTTTGTTAGACTTGGATTTGGATTTTGATGACAATCAACCTAGAAATGAAATTTGAAACATAACAATGTAAACTTTGGCATATTGCTTGTGTGTCTTATACAGGTTAATTTACTAGAGGGAATAAAGAGTAGAAAATTGGATAAGTTTCTTCCCTCTTGGATTAAGATAACTTACAATGTTGAATCTTGTAAAAATCCTAACTAACAAAATATAATTCTTACCCTAAACATGCTAAAAAACCTTCAATGTTGAATCTTGCAAGCAAATATTGTAACGCCTCAAATCTCTGGTTAGTAGTTCGGGTTAACCTGAGAATTATTAAATGAGCCCATAAACTTATAGGATAACTTGAACCAAATTGAGTTTGGAAGTGGGCTTGAATTAGGCCCAAATGATAGAGAATGGGAATCATTTTAATATTAGGATTAAGAGGAATGACTAAAAGTTCAATTAACCATTTTTTAAACAAAAGCATAAAACCCTTAATTAACGGTGATATCACGTTGGTCCTCTACCTATTATCTCACCAAGCACTTAACTTTGTCTTTCCTTCCTTTTTAATTATTTTCTTCATCTCCAAGAGCTAGACAAACATTAAAGCTTTTAGTTTTTCAAGCCTAGTCCAAGGATTTTAAGGTAAGAAATGAAATCACCATCGCTAAAGCTTCTCATCAAGCCTTTAAACTCATGTTTTGGTTAAAGTTTCTTAAAATGAGTTTTAGAGAGATTTAAGAAACCAAGTGATTTCCAATTTGTTTTTAGTTGATTTAAGTTATAAGAAGTGTTTGTAAACTTAATCCAAGCTCTTAGATGAGTTAGTAACTCATTTTCTTACATTTGATTAGTGAAAGAAGTGGGAGAGAGCTCCAAGTCTAGAGGAAAAGAAAAATTGACCCTTGGGTTATTGGAGGACGTTTCTAGCAGCTTAAAAACCAACGTAACATATTCACAACTCCTTATACTATTTGTAAGTCAATAGAAAATCATTCTGGCTTAAGAGTTGAATTATGAAGCATAGTGGAGCATTTCATGGTAGATTCTATTTTTTTGGTGTTTTAGCATACTCTAAAGCCCTTGTTATGATCCTTCTATATCACGTAAGACTTTAATAAGATTTGGGAACCTTATTACAACATATTGGGAAAGTTTGGGAGTCAAATTCATGCCCAAATAGGGTATTTCTGGGCATGAGTATCGGTACTGGAAGAACAATACGGATATTGTTCTTACGAGAAGCAAAAATAAGGGAATTGTGTGAGGGGTATCGAGAAACTAGGGTCTCGTTTTGAGACCCATAGGTATGGTATCAAGACCAATTTTCCAGTGTGCATTTTTGGTATTGTACTTAATGGAGTATTGATACCCTGGTAGAGTATCGATACTCCCTATACGTGTATTGATAACAAGGCATTTTTCAAAACATCGAACCCAAAATTAGTATTGATACTTTAGCTCTGGAGTATCGATACTAATTTAAGAGTATCGATATCCTAGGTGGAGTATTGATACTCAAGGGTCAATACAGATACTGAGAGGCCTAGTATCGGTACCATCGTACTTTTTGGAGCAAGTGATTAAAGGGATTAATAAGAGGTATTAAAGTTCCCAATAACTCTATTATTACTCTCAATAAAACTACAATTGAAAACAAGATTAATAATCAAATACATTAGAAACAAGATCAACTAAGGTAACATAAAATTAGTCTTGGTTGATGCTTAGGAAAACAATCAGGAAACCTGAGTTACTTTAGTAAATGTATTTGTTTCGAGAAATATAATTTGTTTGGATATCCTTAGGTAGTGCGCAAGGCATATTAAAATGACTAACTAGGACGTGAGGCCCAACACTCGTGAGGGGTGGGTTAGTCGAGAGTTGAAATTTGATGTAGAAATTTTCGACCTCACCTTAGGTAGACTAAAAGGGTGCGTGAGCTCCGAGATGTAGAACCCTTAGACGCACCATGATGTCTACCCTAGAAAAGAGTAAAGTATACGATTATACTCATTATTTTATTGCATTTGGTAGCATGAGCACCCGATGAACATTTTTAGTATGGTTTAGTTGTTAGTGTGGCATTGGGCTAGTGTATAATACCCCAAATATCAGGCCAGTGACTTTATTGAAAAGATTTAAAAATATGGAGGATTAAATTTAATAAATGATAAAGTATAATAATAATAATAATAATAATTTAGAAATTTTGGTTTGGACCAAATTCTAAGAATGAAAGAATGAAAGGGTATGTTGTTCCTCTAAAGGGAAATGAATTTAAAATTATTTAATTAGGGTATTAAAGTAAAGGGAAAGGGGAAAGTGAAAATACATTAAGCTATCTTGTCTTTCTTTCCCGTGTAAGTGCTCTCCTCCATTGTCAAAGGTAAGGCTTCAATTAGCTAGCTATTTCTTTCGTTTTTGGTTTGTTCTTGAAACATTGAGGATTATAGATGATTAAAGAAGGGTTAATAAGATTAAAACTATGAGATGGATGAAATATGAGATTAAGAAAATGGGTTTTTGAATGATATTTTGATATATGATTTTATTAAAGTTTATTGGTATATTTGACTTGTCAAATAAGTAAATAAGAGATTAGAAGCCTTGGATGTGATTAAAAACATGTTAGAAAAAGTAGTATGATTCTTGGTTTGAGATGTTCTTTGGAGATTTTGATGTTATCAGAAGATAAATGAAGGAAAGTTAATTAGGATAAGTAAATAAGAGTTTAATAGTATTGTTGGAGGTAAAAGTAAAGAAATTTGACAAATTTTGTGAAAAATCGAGCTAAAAATGGAAAATTTAGGTAGTGGTATTGGTATTGTAAGAACAATACCGATACTATAGGCTTAAATCGATAGAAATATGTTTAACAATATCGATACTGATGCAATTAGTATCAATACTGATGTGAGTGTCGATACTAAGAGAAAGGTATCGATACCATGGATTCCAGAATGTAGAAATGGTATTAATACTGAAAGGGAGTATCGTACCATAGTATAGAAGTATCGATACCATTGTAGGGGTACCGATACTATTGAGGTTGGATTATAAGATATGCTGAAATTGTTATAGAAATTGATAAAATAGTACTTTTGAGTATTACGAAAGTATAAATTTTAGGGAATATACTAACATTTGGTATGGTATGTGTCTTTAATGGATGCTTATAAAGATCATAACCAAACTCCTGAGTCTAGCAAGAAAAAAATAAAAATAAAGTTGTTGAATAGCCGGACATCATTGCATCTTATTAGCAAGGATTATCACATGAGTACTTTTATTGTATATATATTAGATGAGGAAGGTTCCCAATGAATAAAATTAGATTTATTTTAATTTAATGTATGTTTACAGTATTTAATATATTTCATCATGTGTATGGAAAGGATATTATAAATGAGTTTTAGAGTATGAACTGCTCTAAACTGAACTAATATTGAAATGCATAGCGGTGCATTATCGGCATGAAAGGATGCCATAAATGAAATGCATAATGGTGAATTATCGACATGCAAGGATGCCATAAATGAAATGCATAAAGGTGCATTATCGACATGAAATGATGCCATAAATGAAATGCATAACAGTGCATCATCGACATGAAATGATGCCATAAATGAAATGCATAACGGTTCACATCGACTTGGAGGGATGCCATAAATGAAAATAACAAATAATTACTAAAGAATAATGGGGAAAATGTACATAAAGATAGGTATGATGGACATAATAAGAATGACTACGATGATTGTATGAAAGAAATTTGGTTCCTTCTATATCACGTAAGACTTTAATAAGATTTGGGAACCTTATTACAACATATTGGGAAAGTTTGGGAGTCAAATTCGTGCCCAAATAGGGTATTTCTGGGCATGAGTATCGGTACTGGAAGAACAATACGGATATTGTTCTTACGAGAAGCAAAAATAAGGGAATTGTGTGAGGGGTATCGAGAAACTAGGGTCTCGTTTTGAGACCCATAGGTATGGTATCAAGACCAATTTTCCAGTGTGCATTTTTGGTATTGTACTTAATGGAGTATTGATACCCAGGTAGAGTATCGATACTCCCTATACGTGTATTGATAACAAGGCATTTTTCAAAACATCGAACCCAAAATTAGTATTGATACTTTAGCTCTGGAGTATCAATACTAATTTAAGAGTATCGATATCCTAGGTGGAGTATTGATACTCAAGGGTCAATACAGATACTGAGAGGCCTAGTATCGGTACCATCGTACTTTTTGGAGCAAGTGATTAAAGGGATTAATAAGAGGTATTAAAGTTCCCAATAACTATATTATACTCTCAATAAAATACAAGTGAAAACAAGATTAATAATCAAATACATTAGAAACAGATCAACTAAGGTAACATAAAATTAGTCTTGGTTGATGCTTAGGAAAACAATCAGGAAACCTGAGTTACTTTAGTAAATGTATTTGTTTCGAGAAATATAATTTGTTTGGATATCCTTAGGTAGTGCGCAAGGCATATTAAAATGACTAACTAGGACGTGAGGCCCAACACTCGTGAGGGGTGGGTTAGTCGAGAGTTGAAATTTGATGTAGAAATTTTCGACCTCACCTTAGGTAGACTAAAAGGGTGCGTGAGCTCCGAGATGTAGAACCCTTAGACGCACCATGATGTCTACCCTAGAAAAGAGTAAAGTATACGATTATACATTATTTTATTGCATTTGGTAGCATGAGCACCCGATGAATTTTTAGTATGGTTTAGTTGTTAGTGTGGCATTGGGCTAGTGTATAATACCCCAAATATCAGGCCAGTGACTTTATTGAAAAGATTTAAAATATGGAGGATTAAATTAATAAATGATAAAGTAATAAAATAATAATAATAATTTAGAAATTTGGTTTGGACCAAATTCTAAGAATGAAAGAATGAAAGGGGTATGTTGTTCCTCTAAAGGGAAATGAATTTAAAATTTATTTTTAATTAGGGTATTAAAGTAAAGGGAAAGGGAAAGTGAAAATACATTAAGCTATCTTGTCTTCTTCTTTCCCGTGTAAGTGCTCTCCTCCATTGTCAAAGGTAAGGCTTCAATTAGCTAGCTATTTCTTTCGTTTTGGTTTGTTCTTGAAACATTGAGGATTATAGATGATTAAAGAAGGGTTAATAAGATTAAAACTATGAGATGGATGAATATTTGAGATTAAGAAAATGGGTTTTGAATGATATTTTGATATATGATTTTTATTAAAGTTTATTGGTATTTGACTTGTCAAATAAGTAAATAAGAGAGAAGCCTTGGATGTGATTAAAAACATGTTAGAAAAAGTAGTATGATTCTTGGTTGAGATGTTCTTTGGAGATTTTTGATGTTATCAGAAGATAAATGAAGGAAAGTTAATTAGGATAAGTAAATAAGAGTTTAATAGTATTGTTGGAGGTAAAAGTAAAGAAATTTGACAAATTTTGTGAAAAATCGAGCTAAAAATGGAACATTTAGGTAGTGGTATTGGTATTGTAAGAACAATACCGATACTATAGGCTTAAATCGATAGAAATATGTTTAACAATATCGATACTGATGCAATTAGTATCAATACTGATGTGAGTGTCGATACTAAGAGAAAGGTATCGATACCATGGATTCCAGAATGTAGAAATGGTATTAATACTGAAAGGGAGTATCGTACCATAGTATAGAAGTATCGATACCATGGTAGGGGTACGATACTATGAGGTTGGATTATAAGATATACTGAAATTGTTATAGAAATTGATAAAATAGTACTTTGAGTATTATGAAGTATAAATTTTAGGGAATATACTAACATTTGGTATGGTATGTGTCTTTAATGGATGCTTATAAAGATCATAACCAAACTCCTGAGTCTAGCAAGAAAAAAATAAAAATAAAGTTGTTGAATAGCCGGACATCATTGCATCTTATTAGCAAGGATTATCACATGAGTACTTTTATTGTATATATATTAGATGAGGAAGGTTCCCAATGAAAAAATAGATTTATTTTAATTTAATGTATGTTTAAAGTATTTAATATATTTCATCATGTGTATGGAAAGGATATTATAAATGAGTTTTAGAGTTTGAACTGCTCTAAACTGAACTAATAATTGAAATGCATAGCGGTGCATTATCGGCATGAAAGGATGCCATAAATGAAATGCATAATGGTGAATTATCGACATGCAAGGATGCCATAAATGAAATGCATAAAGGTGCATTATCGACATGAAATGATGCCATAAATGAAATGCATAACAGTGCATCATCGACATGAAATGATGCCATAAATGAAATGCATAACGGTGCACATCGACTTGGAGGGATGCCATAAATGAAAATAAAGAATAATTACTAAAGAATAATGGGGAAAATGTACATAAAGATAGGTATGATGGACATAATAAGAATGACTACGATGATTGTATGAAAGAAATTTGGTTTAAATAATAGGGATTTATCTGATCCTTATGGAGTATATGATTAGTTCGAAACCAAATAACCATGATACTTATGTATACACTAACATTTCTTTACAATATTATGACTCACTAAGTAAATGCTTAACGTGTGTTGATTTCACGCGTAGGTAAAAACAGAGATTAGCCGAGTAAGGAGTACAACAGTAGTAGCAGCTATCATCAATTAAGGTTGACTTGTCAATAACAATACGGCAATCCAGTTTATTTTGAAAATTAGTTGGCATGTAATAAAGTAATACAAAAATGCTCTGGAATGTATTTAAGTTATAATCTCGTAATGGATTATAACAAATATTTTGCTTTATATTAAAAATGTTTTGTTAAAAAAATGGAACAAAAATTTATGACTTTTACAAATAAGTATGGTTTCTAAAAGTATTGTGCCATATGTATCTTCTGTACGGAACATATATAGGAAATGGGTGTTACATAGTGAGCTCAGCAATGGGAATTTGTTTCGATGCCAAGGTATTTAAAAGGAGCGTTCAAGGAGCTTATCTCTCAGCAGACTTCCCAGACCATGACTCAAGTTGTTCTTTAGAGAGCATGTATATTTATTAGACCTTCATGTACTGGAGTCGTGATTTATTTTATAACACTCAATTTTATTATTTTGATGTACTTATTTTGGGAGCTCCTGAATGTAAACTATTTACATATTCATGTTTGACTTTTTTATTTAAATGGTTTTATATAGTCGTTTTGACAAATAATTAAACAAAAAATTTTGGTTAACCACTTCGGTGGTCCCGTGACATACTAATCGTCGATTTTGTATCGTATCGCATTAAGGTATTAGAAATACCATGTCAATCACCCACTAGACCTCAACTATGCATCACTAAATACACTGTAGCCCTTGCTATGCACAACATACCTTAGTACGTTACTTTCCCAATAAAATCTGCACGCCAGAAAGGGGGAAAACTTTTAGACACCCATTGGCAATTTTACACATAACTTTTAGAAACCCATTAGTAAATTCCCAATAAAATCAGACCATTATAAGAATGTACCCAGATGCTGAATGAATATATGCCCTACAGATCCAGGAGAAAGAGGGGGGGGGGGACTTTTAGACACCCATTAGTAAATTCATTATCAAGTCAAAATTTTCGGCTTTGCAACTTAAAGCTCATTTTGGTTGTAAAATCGTATGCTTACAAACAATAGACATTTTCTCCGCAAACTATGGCACAGAGGGGAAAAACCCATTGTGACGGCTGATTAATCTTATACATTCCAAAAGTAGAAGAGAATGGCTTTCAATTTTCTAATGCATATTAAGTAGAACAAGAATATAGGGGTACAAAATTTCTGTGTCGAACTAGCTCATGAAGGTCATGCACAATCTTGAAAACTGCGTCTGGCCTTGCCAACTTCACAGCACTTTGTGACATTCTCTTCAGTTCAACTGCTTTTGGTCCAAACCATTGGGCAACTATATTGGCTATCTTTTTGGTGACTTGGAAAATTTCCAACCATTCTCCACCACATATGGAACATTCCCAACTTCCTGCAGAAGCAAAAGCAATGCCAAAAGTTAAGAAAACTCCATTGCCAAGATTATTTCTAACTGGCATCGACTAATAATAGTAATACTTAACCCCAAACATTATGGAATAATGGTTTACAAAAACCGAGGATGATAAGGAAGGACATGATCTCTCGGTTTGTAATGTTCCTAGTGGTAGGTACACCCACAAGAACTAGTTTACCATGTTCTTTTCTCGCATGTGAACCAAAGGGTAGTCAGGTTGCTTGTTGCCTAGCGACATAGGAATTAATTATATGATTCATGCTGTTTTATTTATGATTATCCAACTGCTTTTAATAGCTCTGCCTTGTACTTGATGGCGTTATTAATTTGATGCATTGATAAGTATATCTTATTAAGGAAACTCATACTACATGGCTTTGGAGATATAATGATGGTTCCTCAGTGTAAATACAAACTAATGCATTACGAGATCTATACCATCTAAAACTTTAATAAGGCAGGCTGAGAGGGCCCTTCCGTGTGTGCGCATGTATTGAAAAAGATAACATATAAAAATGAAAAAAAAAGGAAGTTACCTGCCCAGCAATGTAACCATTCAAAATTATAGGAACACTTCGAATCATTGCGTCAGCAATAGTCCCCGGGCCAGCCTATTTAAGAAAAAGTCATTCAATATTAAGAAAATACATTACATGCAGCCACCTATAAGATTGTGGAATTTCAAAAACTACCATATAAGGTTTGGCATGCCTAATGCAGATAGGAAATATGCTTAACAAGTCAATTACACATTTAAACTAACTTATGGAGACTATTTGACAAGACTTTCTCATATTCTAGAAAAAGGTATCTCGATAGGAATTATAAGTAGAAGACATTCAAAGTACTACAAATTAAAATACACAAGCTTGTCAATACCTGGACTAGAATTTTCCACTCGACTGAAAGCAATTTGCTGGCAAGCTTTTTGTTACGGCCACAAATCACAAGAACTTGGCCTATCGGTTCCCCAAGGTTCTCGTCATATAATGCATTTCCAAGTGCACGAGCAGTCGCCTCAATGGGCCCCATTCCTTCTCCTCCAATCAGCAAAACAGCAGGAAGACCCGCATCCATTGTAACACCCATTTCCCGTATACGTTTCCGTACACGAGTCACATATGTCACATAACTTTTGAAACATTTTCAGTACATGGAAAACCAATAAAATTTGTTTCTTTAGATAAAACAAATTTAAAAATATAGTTTATAAGACATTCTTCAATTTCATATATACATATACTAAACACGTCTACTCAAATTAGTAATATTAGTTCATATCTTCCATATTTAAAATTTGCATGAAACGATTCAATTGATCTATTACAAATCAGTTTCCAAAGTAGTTAAATAGAGCTAATAGGACATTCATAAGTACATGCCACTAAATTGAGTAAAAAATCCATCATAGGATGTCTTACTGATATTGTAGTATATTCCTTGATGCTTGGAGTTGCTCTATACTCTTTACTTCTAATCCTGGCTTTTACCTATATGTGAAAATAATCATACACTAAGTATATACTTAGTGAGGCATAATGATAATGAGGTGAAATCAAAATAAAATTATCATAAAATATCAAAATATGAATTAAATTGTATAAATCATAATAATACATAAAGTTGGCTTGGTAAATCAAGTTTCATTCACATAATCTGCGAAACAATATTTAGTATGTCCAACATACTTATCAATCAGTATTTTTTCTATCAAATTATCCTTTTATTTTCCCAAATATATGTCGAATGAGAATGTATGGTACATGAGTTGCACCTAAATGTCGTAATTAAAACATAAGTATATCATAACTATCAAAATACAAATTGAATATTACAACTCATTATAAATTGTGTGGTTTTGCACACATAGTGCCGATACGGTAATTCACAAACTACTCATTATGAATTACTTAGGTTGCATACATAGTACCAATACGGAAATTCATAAACTCATTATGAATTTTGTGGGGTTGCACACATAGTGCCAATACAGAAATTAATAAATTCATTATGAATTTCGTGGGGTTGCACACATATTTCCAATACGGAAATTGCAATATATACATTAAACAAAATACATCTATGACTACCATAACATATAAGTACATAATAAATACACTCACTTGGTGTGCCTCAATGATGTCCGACTATTCTGTGACTTTATCCTTTCCTTTCTATCTTCTTGACTCAAGAGTTTGATTACGATCTATAATCACACATATAATACAAATGTTAGTATACTTACTAACATTTATCCAACATAATAATACTCAAAAGTACTATTAATTTGAATTCTATTAAATTTTATCTTAACATAAAATTTCAGACTGAATGGTATCGATACCCCTCATATGGTATCGATACTTCTATACTATGATGCCGATACTCCCTTCAGTATCGATACCATTTTTTCATTCTAGAATCCATTTTTCAATTACAATATCGATATCTTTCTGTTGGTATCGATACCTCCACATCAATATAGATACTACTTGCATCAGTATCGATACTTTTCATCGTTGTCACAACCTGGGAAAAAATGAAAATTGAATGAATTTGGTGAAATTTAAGGGCCAAATTAAAAATTTCCAAAACATGTAGGTTGTTTTAGAAGTTGATGAAATTCAGGGACCTAGCCTTAAATTTGCCCATTTTGTGTCGGCACATAAAAATTAAATATGTTTAAAGTTTGGTTTCTGATTACAAACCAGAAATAAAGCCAAACAACCCCAAAATTTCCTCCCCCGCCAAACCTTCTTCCACGACCAAATTCGTTGTTGTCCGGCCGTTCCAGCTCGCGCCACCACTCTCATTTGGTTCGTCGTCGACCGGTAAACAAAACCCCTCAAACCTCTTGTCGTGAAACGCCGCCTAACACGTAAATTTCAATGCAATGTTTCTAAGTTTTTAAACCCCAACGCCATGAAAATCGTCGATCTATCGTCGATTATTACTCCATTTTCGACTCCTCCCGCACCATCGTGTTCCTTTTATTGTTCTGAATCCACCGGTTTCGTTATTGTCTCCATTGTTGCCAACGTGTGAGGGGTGAGGAAGTTCAAGTTTCAAACGTTTTAAAATCGATCGCTCCATCATTCAAAGTTGTGAACCGAGCTTGGTAGGTGTCTCAAAATCCCATAAAATAGGTTTAGAAATTTTTGTAGAATTTTTTGGACCATCTAGGCCGCCGCACGCGCCCCCTTGCAAGTGGGGAAATTTTACCGCGTGGTGGACAAACTGTAATGGACTGCGCGACCCGATCCGTGTCCGACCAGCCTGCCCGACCCGATGTGACCCGGTCCACCATTGCTAGTTGATCGTTGACCGCCCGTTGAGTGTTGAGCAAACAGTCAAAATTTTTGAAAAGTCATATTTTATGTTTTTCGACGTCCTGAGTCCGATTCTGAATTTCGTTTTTCCAAATTCGAACCTGAAAGCCTCCAAATTGACCATCAAACCCAAATATGCTTAAGTAATTGAATGTTTTAATTTTGGAAAAATTAAAGTAAGACTTGGGACTGATAAATTATTATTGTTTGAATGTACTAGAGACTTATCTGACCGCTCGACCCAGCTCTTCTCAATCTGTTAGGCTACGAGAGTCGATAGTCACTCGTATGAATCATGAACTTTTCGAATACCCGATTTAAAATATTACCCCGATATTAACTCTGATATATATGAATTAGGTTCGAGCACTATAATAGAGCATGACGAGGCTGGTACTCAGTAGGTTTAATGTGTGTCCTATTTTAAGAGGTGTGTTCCCTATGTGCTATTTGAAGGTTTTATCTGGTTTGATATATATATATATATATATATATATATATATATATATATATCACTGAAATTTATGATTTAATGGATGATGGTTCATGAACTATGATGGAACGATGTGTGATATTTAAATGATTGTTTTCACTGGACGGTATTATTTTACCGAATATTGATCACGTAAATCTTTTCTTGTTATATGAAATATATTATCATGATATTATCTGGGTAGGCTATAGTATGAAGGTGCAACCTTGATCAAGATGGTAAATCCTTACGGACCTAAGGCGACTCTTGAGTAGGCCTTCAGGCCCTAAGATGTTCCCTTAGGTTGGCTCCTTATACCAATGGGTATAAGGTTGCCCTATGGACGCAGTTTTGGGAAACTACATATGGTGTAAGGGAGGAGCGTATATTATGTGATTTAATATCTTATATTTTATCAAGATTTCCATAATACTTTACTGGACTATTACTTGATGATTTTCCATATAATGTTTTTATTGCACTAATAGGTCACACTGAGCCCTAGCTCACTTTTCAAACTGTCTCCCCCTTCCAGATACGTGTGGATAGGCAGATTCAGGCACTACGAGGATCGACACATTATAGAATAACTTTTTGTTGTAATGTTTCTATCTTCAGAATCGCTTTTAATTATGTGACATGGACATTGTTTTGACATACTCATTTTATGATGATGATGATGTTTACGGATTTTGCTATTGTACTTCAGGTTTATGACATGTTTTGTTTTATGTAATTATTTTTCTTGTTTTATAATTACGAGTTAAACTTTTATAGTTAATTATTTTACTTTTATAAATGTTAATGGCAATAAGGTTTTAAATTATCAAATAACGTTTTAGAAACATGTTTTAAGAAATTTTAAAGTAATTCACTAGACTTAGTCGAAACGTATAAGCTGGGTTTATGGGGTTACATTTTATTGGTATTAGAGCTTGTGGTTTTTAAACCTCGAATTGTAAATGGGTCCCCCATAAAATTGTAAACTATTTTGAAAACGCTTTATAAAATTGTTATAAGGCCATGTCACCCATTTTTACAAGTTAAATGTGTCCAGTACTCTAGTGCCAATCTAACTTTAACTATACCTTTTTTAGTGAATTAGAGATCCTTGTCAATGAGTGTCATATAAGGTCGTTGGCCTAGCCGTGGGCAAGGTCGAGTTGTTCGATTCTCTGACCCAGTTGAAGACATTGTTATAGACCCGCTACATGCTCCCAAGATAGATACGTTGAATCCTATCAGGGGAGCTCCCGACTCTAGTTTTGAGCCTATTAGAGTGGTGCTTGATGAGACTCTTGGTAGGCAGTTTCTGTAACTGATTCAGAGTACAATTACAGCTATTGGTATTGTCCCTGAGGTATCAATTTCTCATACTCTGAAAGCTAATGGGGTCAGGACTTTTAGAGGTTTGATTGGTGGAGCTCCTACTAAAGCTGAAGATTGGCTCTATAATACAGAAAGACGTATGGATCAATTGGGTTGGACCCAGTTAAGAGATATATGGGTGCAGTTGCGATGTTAGATGGGAATACCCACACTTTGTGGGAGTCAGTAGTCAGTAGTATCCCAGTTGATCGTTTGACTTGGTAGTTCTTCAAAGAGCGCTTCAAGAAGCGTTTTTTGGGTGAGGGTTATCTGTCTGAGAGACAATAGAAGTTCCAAGACTTGGTGCAGGATGATATATCAGTCTCTGAGTACGAGATAGAATTCTTGAAACTGTTAAAATATGAAATTAGTATGGTTCCCACTGAGAGAGATAGATGCCGTAAGTTTGCTCTCGGACTCAGATATGAGCTGCATAGGCAGGTTGTGACCCACCAGGATGAGATTTTTTATGTGCTGGTAGGCAAAGAGAAAGATGCTGAGGATGTGGATCCTTTACCTCCTGGTAGAGAGCGTGTCGATCAAGAGTGATCTAGGAAGTCATTTTGGCCCTACTGAGTCTTCTATACAGTCAGGAAAGAGGACTCATACTTCATCCCCTTATAAGAGCAATACTCATTCCAGGCATGTAGCGTCTTTACCCTCAGTTGTTAGTCGAGGTGGTTCTTCTGGGTTGCCTTATGCCCCTTGTGGTAATCGACACAGAGGAGAGTGTCGTAAGAATAAGGGTGTTTGCTACCAGTGTGGTTCGAGTGGTGTCATTTCTGAAGGGACTGTCCACATCTAACTTCATCTGAGTGGACAACTACTCTGACTCCTGCACGTTCGCATGCATCAGTTCATACCCAAGTCAGAGGTCATAGTCAGGGAAAGCCTTCCGGATCAGCATCTATGGAAGGTAGTGCCCAACCCCAGCAGAGCCTAAAGCTTGCAGGTTCGAGGCCAGCTAGCCAACTCTAGTGTGTGCTACCAGACGTTGGGATGACAGAGATGAGCCAGAGGTTATTGCAGGTACATTTACCATATATTATGTTCCATACTTTGCATTACTTGATAATAGCTCTACCCAATCCTACATATTGAGTTCAGTATCCTGAAACCTTCAGGTTTCGATTGAGGACACTGATAATATTGTTACGGTTACGACTCCAGTAGGACAATTAGTGTTGGTGAATAAGGTATTTTGACATTGTCTTCTGGAGGTTCAGGAGTTTGATTTAAATATGGGGATGAACTGGTTGAATAAACATAAGGTCAATTTGGATTGTCAATACAAAAGAGCTAATCCAAAGACTTCTGATGGTCGGATTATAGTGTTAATTGGTGAACGTTGCGACTATCTCTCCAATATAGTTTTGGCTATGGTAATTGATCGTATGGTCTAGAAGGGATATGAGACTTTTAGTGTATGTATTTTTAACACTAAGGGTTCCTTGTTCACGATTGAGAAGATTCGTACAGTTAACGAGTTTTTCGATGTTCTCCCGGAGGAGTTGCCAGGGTATCTCCTGGTACAGAGGTAGAGTTCGAGATTGAGACTTATCCCGGATCTGTACCTGTTTCCATGTCGCCTTATCGCATGGCTCCAGAGGAACTTAAGGAGTTGAAGGTTCAATTGCAAGAATTATTCGACTGAGGATTTATCAAGCATAGTACCTCACCTTGGGAGTTCTAGTTCTGTTTATGAAAAAGAAGATGGATCGCGAGCTATGTATTGACTACCAAAAGTTTGAACAAGATGATGGTTAAAAAAGTACCCACTACCCAGGATTGATGACTTATTTGATCAATTGCGATGAGCTATTATATTCTCTATGATTGATATTCGTTCGGAGTACTATCAGTTAAAAGTTAAAGGTTTCGATGTTGCGAAAAACGGTCATTCGCACTAGATATAGGCATTATGAGTTTTTGGTGATGCCTTTTGGGCTAAGAATGCTCCCATAGCTTTTATAGACATGATGAATCGTGTGTTCCGGCCATATTGATTAGTATTCATTGATGATATTCTGGTCTATTCCCGAACCGAGGCAGAGCATGATGAGCATTTGAAGATTGTTCTGCAGACTATGAGAGCATCGGTTGTATGCTAAGTTAAACAAATGTGAGTTTTGGCTTTAGGAGGTGTCATTCCTGGGCATATTATTTCGGCAAGAGGTATTCAGGTGGATCCGAGAATATTAAGGCTATTGTGAGTTGGAAGCGACCCAAGAATATCTCTGAGATTCGTAGTTTCTTGGGCTTAGCAGGTTATTATCGATATTTTATAAAAATGGTTCTCCATAATTGCTACTCCATTGACAAAGTTGTTGAGGAAGAATGTCTCGTTTGAATGCAACGAAGCACAACAAGAGAGTTTTGAGAAATTAAAGGTGGTTTTGACTCAAGCTCCAGTGTTGACTCAAGCTGAGCCCGACAAAGATTTTACAGTGTATAGTGACGCTTCAGACTCCGGTCTTGGTTGTTTTTTTATGCAATAGGGTAAGGTAGTAGCTTATGCGTCATGTCAACTGTGCCCGCATGAGTGTAATTATCTAACCCTGATTTAGAGTTAGCATCAGTGATATTGCCTTAAAGATGGAAACTGGTCTTTATAGATTTTTCTATTTCCCAGGTAGCATATGCAAGAGCTCTGTTACTCCACTAGACCTTTACCATAAGAATACACTTGTTCCTCCGCACTCTCTCATCTCGATCTAAGATCTGTACAGGTTCCTCCTCATATGATAAATCTAGTCTCAACTCAACATCCTACCACCGAATGATGTGAGTGGGTCCGGACGATATAACCTCAACATTGACACGTGAAAGACATCATGAATACGACTAAGCTGGAGAGGCAACTCAAGCTAGTAGCAACAGATCCTATTCTCTTCAAGATACGAAATGGTTCAATAAATCTTGGACTCAATTTACCCTTGCACCCGAATCAGTACTTTCTTCCATGGGGATACTTTTAAAAAAACCTGATCTCCAACCTCAAACTGGATATATTTCCTTCTCTGATCAGCATAAGACTTCTGTTTGTCAAATGCCTCATTCAGGCGATCATGGATCAATCTGACTGTGTCCTCCGTCTCGTGTCCTAACGCAGGACCCAAAGTTCGTTTATCATGTAATTCAGTCTAACAAATCAGGGTGTGACACGCTCATATAGTGCTTCATACGGTGCCATACGAATGCTGGCCTGGTAGCTGTTATTGTAAGCAAACTCAGCCAAAGGCAAAAAGTTCTCCCAGCTACCATGAAATCAATCACGTAGCCCCACAACATATCCTCTAGAACATGAATCACACTCTCTAATTGACCATCAGTCTGCAGGTGGAATGCTGTACTAAAATCCAATCTTGTACTCAGACCCATATGCAGTGCCTTCCAGAATATCGAAGTAAATCTCAGATCTCGATCAGAAATGATAGATAACGAGATCCATGCAATCTGACGATCTCTAAGATATACAACCTAGCCAGCTTATCCAACATATAATTTACCGGCACATGAATGAAGTGAGCTGACTTTGTAAGTCTGTCAACAATCACCCAGACTGAATCCTTTTTCGAAGGATTCATAGGCAACCCAGTAATGAAATTCATGGTAATTCGCTCCCATTTCAACTCAGGAATCTTGATAGGTTGTAACAACCTTGACGGATGTTGATGCTCTGTCTTAACTTGCTAATAAGTTAAACATTTAGCCAGAAAATCAAAGATGTCTTTCTTCATGCCGATCCAATGATATATCTATCTCAGATTCCGGTACATCTTATTTCTACCAGGGTGTATAGCATATGTACTACTATGAGCCTCACAGAGGATAGCTTGCCTCAACTCTGCATTATCAGGCACATAATATCGACCCTTGAAGCATAACATTCCATCTTGGTCAACATCATAATCAAAGGTCATTCCCTACTCCACTTGCTCATAAATGAAAAGCAAGAGCTATCAAGAGATTGCTTTGCCTTGATCTCTTCAACCAAGGTTGGCTTAACCTGTAATTCTTCTAATAGAGTGTCATCATTAAATAAATTCATCCTGGCCATTATGGACCTCAAATCAGTTATTGCTTTTCAACTCAAGCATCTACAACGATGTTAGCTTTACCAAGATGATAATCAATCACGTATCTTAATCCTTCATAAGCTCTAGCCAACGACACTGCCTCAAATTAAGCTCCTTCTGGGTCAAAAGATATTTTAAGCTCTTATATCAGTAAAAATGCAACACTTCTCTCCATAAAGATAGTGTCTCCAGATCTGTAAGGCAAAATCACTGCTGCGAACTCCAAAACATGGTCGGATAATTACACTCATGCGGGCGCAGCTAACGGGATACATAAGCTACTACCTTACCCTCCTGCATCAAAACATAGCCAAGACGGGAGTGTAAAGCGTCACTGTACACTGTAAAATCCTTCTCGAGCTCAGGTTGAGTTAACACTGGAGCTTGAATCAAAACCACCTTTAATTTCTCAAAACTCTCCTATTGTGCTTCACTCCATTCAAACGGGACATTCTTCCTCAACAACTTCGTCGATGGAGTATTAATGATGGAGAACCCTTCTACAAAACGTCGATAATAACCTTCTAAGCCCAAGAAACTACGAATCTTAGAGACCTTCTAAGCCCTCGATAATAATCTTGCTCGGATCCACCTGAATACCCTTTTCCATAATAATATGCCCAAGGAATGACCTCTCGAAGCCAAAACTCACATTGCTCAACTTAGCATACAACCGATGCTCTCTCAGAGTTTGCAGAACAATCTTTAAATGCTCATCATGCTCTGTCTCAATTCGGGAATAGAATAGAATATCACAATGAATACTACTACAAACTGATCCAATTATGGTCGAAACACACGATTTATTAGGTCTATAAAAGTTCGGGAGCATTCGTCAGACCAAAAGGATCACAAAAACTCATAATGCCATATCTAGTGTGAGTGGCAGTCTTCACAACATCAGAACCTTTAACTTTTAACTGATAATACCCCGAACGAAGATCAATCTTAGAGAATACAGTAGCTACGCAATTGATCAAATAAGTCATTAATCCTGGGTAGTGGGTATTAATTCTTAACGTCATCTTGTTCAACTTTCGGTAGTCAAACATAGCCTCAACGATCCATCCTTCTTTTTCACAAACAGAACTGGAGCTCCACAAGGTGAGGTACTATGCCTGATAAATCCTCGATCGAATAATTCTTGCAACTGAACTTCGAATCCTTAAGTTCCTTTGGAGCCATGCGATAGGGTGGCATGGAAAAAAGTGCAGATCCAGTATAAGTCTCAATCTCGAACTTACCCTTTATCAGGAGGTAACCCTAGTACTCTTTGAGAAGACATAGAAAACTCACTAACTGTACGAATATCCTCAATCGTGGACAAGGAACCTTTAGTGTTTAAAATACAAGCAATAAATGTCTATCCCTTCCAGACCATACGATCAATTACTATAGCTGAAACTATATTTGAGAGATAGCATCAAACGTTCACCAATTAACACAACAATCTGACCATCAGAAGTCTTCAAATTAGCTCTATGTATTCATAATCTAAATGGACCTTATGTTTTATTCAACCAATCCATCCCCAGAATTAAATCAAACTCCCTAAAGGAAGCTCCATAAGGTCGGCAAGAAAAATTTCACCTTGAACCTCCAGAGGACAATGTCGAAATACCTTATTCACAAACATGACTGTCCTACAGGATTCGTAACCGTAACAATAACAATATTACTTGTTTCCTCAATCAGAATCTGAAGGTTTCGGGATACTGAACTCGATACGTAGGAATACCTGCAATAACCTCTGGCTCATCTTTGTATCCCGACCTCTGGTAGCATACACTACAGCTGGTTATCTGGCCTCTGAAACTGCAGGCTTTAGGCTCTGCTAGGTCGAACACTATTTTCCTGGATACTGATCCGAAAGACTTTCCCTGACTTCGACCTCTGACCGGAGTATGAACTATTGCATGCGAACGTGCAGGAGTCGGAGTAGCTGTCTGCTCAGATGAAGTTAGCTATGGACAGCCCTCTGGAAATGACTAGTGGAATACACTGGTAGAAAATGCCCATCTTCTTACGACACTATCCTCTGTGTCGATTACCATAATATCATAAAAGGGAACCTGAGGCAACCCAGAAGAACCATCTCGACTAACAGCTGAGGGTAAAGACGCTGTAGGCCTGGAACAAGTATGCTCTTATGAGGGGCCGAAGTACGAGTCATTTTTCTTGACTATGCAGAAGACTCAGTAGGGCCAAAAGATTCTTAGATTGCTCTGATCGACACGCTCTCTACCAGGAGATAAAGCCTCCCCTCCTCAGCATCTTTCGCTCTTCCCACCAACATATCAAAACTCTCATCCTGGTGGGTCACAACCTGCCTATGCAGCTCATATCTGAGTCGATAGCAAACTTGTGGTATCTTTCTCTCTCAGTGGGAATCAGAGTAATGTCGTAATTAAACAGTTTTAATAATTCATCTCGTACTCAGAGATTGACGTATCATCTTGCACCAAGTCTTAGAATTGTGTTCGTCTCTCAGCTAGATAACGTTCAGCCATAAACGCTTCCTAAAGCGCTCTTTAAAGCTCTCCTAAGTCAAATGATCAGCTGGGACACTACTGACTACTGACTCTCACCAAGTGTGGGCATTCCCATCTAACATCGCAACTGCACTCAGATATCTCTTAGATTGGTCCAAACCAATGATCCATACATTTTTCGTATCATGGAGCTAATCTTTAGCTTCAGTAGGAGCTCCACTAATCGGATCTCTAAAAATCCTGACCCCATTAGTTATCAGAGTCTGAAATTGATACCTCATGGATAATACCAGCAGGCTCTAACCGTACCCTAAATCAGTTACATAAACTGCCCACCGAGAGTCTCATCAAGCCACTCTCGTAGGCTTAGAACTAGAGTCAGAAGCTCCCTTGACAGGAGTCGACATATCTATCTCTAGAGCAAGTGGCGGGTTTATAGCGGAGTCATCAATGGGTCAGAAAACCAAGCAGCTCTTGCCCAACGGCTAGGGCGACGACCTCATTTTCCACTCATCGATAAGGATCTAATTCACTACAAAAGGTATACTTAAGCTTAGATTGACATAGAGTACTGGACACATTTAACTTGTAAAAACAGGTGATATGACCTTATAACAATTTGTAAAACATTTTCAAAATAGTTTAAAATTTTGTGGGGGACCCATTTACAGTCTGAGGTTTAAAAACCACAATCTCTGACCAATAAAAATGTATCCCCTAGACCAGTCTACATTTCGACTAGTTTAGTGAATTACTTTAAAGTTTCTTAAAACATTTTTCTAAAGAATTTGATAATTTAAAACGTATTGCAATTAATATTATAAAAGTAAAATAATTAACTATAAAAGTTTAACTCGTAATTATAAAACAAGAAAACATTTATAAAACAAAACATGTCATAAACCTCAAGTACATTAGCAAAATCCGTAGACATATCATCATAAAACGAATATGTCAAACAAAGGCTCATGTCATAATTAAAAGCAATTCTGAAGATAGAAACATTACAACAAAAGTTCTTTATAATTGTCGATCCTCCTACTGCCTGAATATGCCTATCCACATATATATCCGGAAGGTGGAAAAATAGTTTGAAAAGTGAGCTAGGGCTCAGTGTGTCCCATTAGTGCAATAAAAACATTATATGAAAAAATCAAGTAATAGTCCAGTAAAGTATCATGGAAATCCCGATAACATATAAGATACTAAATCACATAATATACCTTCATCCCTTAAACCTTATGCAGTTTCCCAGAATTACATCCATAGGGTAGCTTATACTTATTGGTATAAGGAGCCACCTAAGGGAACATTGTGGGGCCTGAAAGTCTACCCAAGAGTGACTTAGGTCCGTCAGGATTTACCAGCTGATTATGGTGTATCTCCATACTCAGTCTACCCCAGATAATATCCCATAACAATTTCATATAGGCAAAGATTTCCACGATTAAATTCAGTAAAATTATACCGTCCTGTGTATATATATATATATTTATCAAACCAGATAAAATCATCGAATGACACATAGGGAATACACATATTAAAATAGGACACACAGTAAAAATACTGAGATCGGCTCATCACGCTCTACTATAGTGCTCGAACCTAATTCATATCAATCAGAGTTAATATCGAAGTAATATTTTAAATCGAGTATTCGAAAAGTTAACGATTATACGAGTGACTATTGACTCCGTAGCCTAATAGATCGAGAAAAGGTGGGTCGAGATGGCGAGCGATCAATATTGTGTGCCTGATAATACAAAGTTGAGGCATGTTATCCTCAATGAGGCTTATAGTAGTACACATTCTATGCACCCCTATGGAGATAAGATGTATCGAAATCTGAGAGAGAGATATCATTGTATCAGCATGAAGAAAGACATCTCTAATTTATGGCGAGATGTTTGACATTCAGCATATTAAGTCAGAGCATAAGCATCCGTCAGGTTTGTTACATCTTATCAAGATTCTTGAGTGGAAATGGGAGCGAATTATCGTAGATTTCGTTACTGGGTTACTATGACTCCTTCAAAAAAATTATTTAGTATGGGTGATTGTTGACAGACTTACAAAGTCGGCTCACTTCATTCTTATGCGGGTAAATTATACGTTGGACAAGTGGCTAGGTTGTATATCTTGAAGATCATCAGATTGTATGGTGTCCTGTTATCTATCATTTTTGATCGGGATACGAGATTTACTTAGAGATTCTGGAAGGAACTGCATATGGGTTTGGGTATGATATTGGATTTTGTACAACATTCCACTCAAACTGATGGTCAATCAGAGAGAGTGATTCAGGTTCTGTAGGATATGTTGCGGGGTTGCGTGATTGGTTTTCATGGTAGCTTGGAGAACTTTTTGCCTTTTGTTGAGTTGCTTACAATAACAACTACCAGGCCAGCATTCGTATGACACGTATGAAGCACTGTATGGGTATAAGTGTCGCACCGATTTGTTGGACTGAGTTGCATGATAAACAGACTTTGGGACATGAGTTAGTGCGCGACAAATGACACATTCATTGATTCATGATCGCTTGATAGAGGCATTTGATAGACATAAGTCTTATGCTAATCAGAGGAGAAAAATATCTAGATTGAGGTTTGAGATCAAGTATAAAAGTATCCCTATGGAAGAAAGTATTGAGATTGGGGCGCAAGGGTAATTGAGTCCAAGATTTATTGGACCATTTTGTATCTTGAAGAGAGTATGACATGTTGCATACCAGCTTGAGTTGCCTCTCAGCTCAGTCGTATCATGATGTCTTTCATGTGTCAATGCTGAGGTTATATCTTCCGGACCAAGTCACATCATTCGGTGGGAAGATGTTGAGTTGAGAACAGATTTCTATGAGGAGGAACCTATACATATCTTAGATCTAAATGGGAGAGTGTTGATGAACAAGTGTATTCCTATGGTAAGGTCCAGTGAGAGTAACAATTCCAGCAGATGCTACCTGGGAAGAGAAGAATCCATAAAGACTCAGTTTCCATATATGTTGATTACAAGGTAAATTTCGAGGATGAAATTTCTTTTAGAGGGGAATAATTGTCACAACTAGGAAAAAATGAAAATTGAATAATTTGTTAAATTTAAGGGCCAAATTAAAATTTTCCAGAACTTGTAGGCTGTTTAGAAGTTGAAGGAAATTAAGGGACATGGCCTGAATTTGCCTATTTTGTGTCGTTAGAGAAAAAACTAAATATGTTTAAAGTTTGGTTTTGATTAAAATCAGAAAAACAAAGGCAAACAACCCCAAATTTCCTCAGCCGCCCTAACCTTCTTCCAACGACAAAATTCATCGCCACCCGAACCGTTCAGCTCGCGCCACCACTCCCGTTTGGTTCACGACGATGGTGAACAAAACCCCTCAAACCTCTTAGCGTGAAACACCGTCAAACATTGTAAATTTGATGCAATGTTTCTATGTTTTTAAACCCCACCATTGTGAAAATCGTCGATCATTTCTCTATTTTCGACACCTCTTGCACTATCGTGTTCCTTGCACTATCGTCCTTCTGTCCGTTTGTCACTAAGTTTTGAGTTTTAAAATCTATATGAAAGCTTTCAAATCCCATAAAATTTTAGAAATTTTGTAGAATTTTCGGGCCTTCTAGGCTCTCGCACGCACCAACGTGCCGCTCTCTGCTCATGGGGAAATTTCACCACGTGGTGCACAGACTGTAATGGGTACCCGACCCATGTCTGACACGGACCGTTGATTTGACGTTCTGATTTCAATTCTGAAGTTGTTTTGCCAAATTCAAACTCAAAGCCTCTAAATTGACCGTTAAACCTATATATTAAGTAATTAAATGTTTTAATTTGGAAAAATTAAAGTAAGATCTGGAACTGATAAATTATTATGTTTGAAGTACTAGAGACTTATCTGACCGCTAGCTAGCTCGACCCAGCTATTCTTGATCTGTTACGCTACGGGAGCCTATAATCACTCGTATGAATCGTGAACATTTCAAATAACCCAATTTAAAATATTACTCCGATATTAACTCTGATTGATATGAATTAGGTTTGAGCACTGTAGCAGAGCGTAACGAGGCCAATACTCAGTAGTTTTACTATGTGTCCTATTTTAAGAGGTGTGTTCCCTCTGTGTATTCGATGATTTTATATGGTCTAATATATATATATATATATATTATATATATATATCTATATAATATATATATATATATATATATATATATATAATATATATATTTCACTGGAATTTATGATTCATGAATGATGGTTCAATAACTATGATGAATGATGTGTGATATTTAAATGATTATTTTCAATGGAAGATTATTTTACCGAATATGGATCATGAAAATCTTTGCTTGTTATATGAAATATGTTATGGGAATATTATCTGGGTAGGTTGGAGTATGGAGGTGCAGCACTGATCAAGGTTGGTAAAATCCATACGGACGTAAGGAGACTCTTAGGTAGGCCTTCGGCCCCAAGATGTTCCCTTAGGCTAGTTCCTTATACCAATAGGTTAAGGCTACCCTATGGAAGCAGTTCTGGGAAACTGCATATGGGTAACGGAGGAATGTATATTATGTGATTTAATCTTATATGTTATCAGGATTCCATGATACTTTACTGGACTATACTTGATGATTTTTTTATAATGTTTTTATTGCATAATGGGGCACACTGAGCCCTAGGTCACTTTTCAAATTGTTTTTCCCTACCAAATACGTGTGGATAAGCATATTCATGCACTAGGAGGATCGACATTTTATAGAATAAATTTTTGTTGTAATGTTTCTATCTTCAGAATTGCTATTAATTATGTGACATGGGCCTTTATTTTGACATACACGTTATATGACGATGATGATGTTTACGGCTTTTTGCTACTATACTTTAGGTTTATGACATGTTTTGTTTTATAACTATTTTTCTTATTTTATAATTACTATTTAAACTTTTATAATTAATTATTTTACTTTTATAATGTTAATTGCAATAAGGTTTAAATTATCAAATAACGTTTTAGAAAAATATTTTAAGAATTTTAAAGTAATTCACTAGACTTAATTGAAACGCATAAGTTGAATCTAGGGGGTTACAATGTGTCATCCCCTTTCCTCAAATTTAACCCTATAGTATCAGTATTCTCCTTCCAGTACTGATACCCTTACCCTTACCTATTTTTATGTATTTCACTTAGATTTACCCAAATTTCACCAAAATCTCTTACTGTTATTTCCAACCATACCATTAAACTCATTACTTAATCCAACTAACGTACATCCATAAATCTCCCAATAATATCCAATAACTCCAAAGAACCCTTAAAACTAAAAATCACCCAAATTCAAATATTTTTTAATCATTTCTAAGGATTCAAATCTCTTATTTACTTATTTGGAAAGTCAAATATACTTTTACACTTCAAACTGACCATATTTTATCAAATCATTTAAAATCCATTTTTAAAATCTCAAATAAATCACCATTCTTTAGTTTCACTTTTAAGCTTTTCTTAAGCTTTACATCACTTAAAGCTTCAAAACATCCCATAAACAAAAAGAAAAACCAACATTGAACAAACCTTACCTTAGCTATGGGCTACGGGAAGAAGAAGAAGGAGAACCAAATTTTCAGCTTTTACCATTTATCCCTTATCCCCTTAATATAAATATCCTAAATAAACTGATAATTAAATTTATTCATTCTAAAAGACCAAATTGCCCCTCCATTCTTCCTTTATTACTAATAAGTCTTAAACACATTTCCTAAATCAGTTTTTGTACTTTTCAATTTATTCAATTTAACCTAAAATTTTAAATCCTTTCACTATGGCCACTGGCCGATGTTTGGGGTATCACAATTCTCCCCTTTTAGAAAATTCGTCCTCGAATTTTAAGACTTTATGCTTTAGCAAAGCACTTTAACTGGAGCAATTATCTTGCTATGGAGTTTCTTGATTTCTCGAGTCAAGAACCATACTGGTTCTTTCATAAGTCAAATCTGGTTGAATCTCTATTTCTTCCAATGTAATAACATACGATGGATCTGATCAGTAATTCCTAAGCAACGATACATGAAAAACATTATGGGTCTTGACCATTTTAGGAGGCAAAGCTAACTAATAAGCTACTGGTCTGACCCTTTTTAAAATCTTATAAGGTCCAATAAATCTCGGACTCAGTTTTTTTTCCCTTGTAATTCTTTTTCAATCTAAAACAACGGCTTTATTTAAAAGCATATTTCCTTTCAACACTAATCGTACATCCATAGCTCGCAAAACTGCAAAAATTTAGCCTTTTGTGATAATCAATGATCACGTCATAATCCTTTAAAAGCTCTATCCATCTTTCTATCCCATGTTCAGCTCTTTTGAGTCAACAAAGACTTTAGACTTTTGTGATTTGTATAATAGCACCACTCACCATACAGATAATGGCGTCAAATCTTTAAAACAAACTCACTGCTACCAACTCTAAATCATGCGTAAGGTAATTCCTCTTATGATTTAACTTATCAAGGCATACGCTATAACTTACCTTTTTGCATAAGCACACATCCCAAGCCGTTATAAGATATATCACTAAAAACCACATAATCCATACCCAACTCAAGTTGTACAAGCATTGATGTCTCTATTAAAATCCTCTTTAGCATTTTAAAACTCTCTTGGCACTACTCTTTTTAAACCAAAAGACATATCCTTCCTTAAAATTTGGTTAACAGTGAAGTTAACATCGAAAAGTTCTTCACGAACCTTCGATAATAATCAGCAAGCCCCAAGAAACTCCAAACTTCATAACCATTATTTAGGGTTTTCCAATCCACTATATTAATCTTTTTGGGATCTACTCTTATGCCTTCTACGGACACTATATGGCTAAGGAAAAGCAACCTTGCTAACCAGAACTCACTTTTAAATAGTTTGGCATACATTTCTTCTCTTAAAGAATCTAAAGAACAATACAAAGATGATCATCAGCTTCTCTCTCAACTTTGTATACACCAAAATATCATAAAATCCTACTTTAAATACTTAAGTATCTATCATACTAACCAGAAAAACTATTTTTCTGACATCATTTCTTCGCAATCATTGATGATATCACACTGGGCGATGATTTGTTTTCTCTCCAATAACTAAAATTCCAAATTTTACGTATCTTTTTGAAATAATCACTTCTTGAGACAAACAACCCATACCCAAAATGATCTTAAACTCGTCAATGATAATTCCATCAGATTCACCGGAAACCTAGCCCCTTGAAACTTTATCGGATATTTACTACATGTCCAACTCACACTTTCACCATGACCCATAGGGTTACCTCTATTATCTCACTCGAGATCAAGTTGAATAGAATACCTTTATTTTAAAATTTCTTATTTTCTTCTTGAGGTAATCCGTGTAACTTTTCTGAATCCATTGAAAATATTCTCGAGCAATTGAAACATTTTCCCTCTCAACTATGAAAGTCTAATATCCAATCATTAAATAAGAAGACTTGAAAACTTCGTAGCAATACTTCATAGTAGTTAATGCTAAAATTAAACTAGTAAACAAATTTACTCTTTTTTTCATCATTACGAACTTAACACTTTTTTAGTCCTCGCGAGTCAATAATCAATCTAAGCATTAATTCATTGTAGCATGAAATAGGTAGACAATCCACTTTTGTAATTTTACTTTCAACGTTAACTCTATCAGGTCCCTAAAAATTAACATTTTCTCATACAAATTTAATCATTTTATCACTAATAACTCAGTTTGTTAACTTTTAGCGGACAACGTATTTACCGCTTACTCAGTTCCTCTTACTCACTCAATAATACTTTAAATCATTTAATACTTAACTTAAATATTTCTCAACTATTTAAGCTTACTGAAGAAACCTCATAGTCAACTAGATTAAGAAATCTCCTCTTAAGAAATCTCCTCTATATCCTCATCCTATTCAATTTCTCTTGTAAACTTTAATAGATTCCTCAAATGAAAAACATCGTTAACACTGAGGCATTCCTCATACAAAATGGAGGAAATCCCTAGTAGCTTCTACCCTTCTAAGGCGTGATACTGAAGTCATGCCAGATTCTTTTTGGTCGATTTCGATCTCGACCTTCTTTTTAACATTATCAAATTTCTTACCTTTATCTTTAGTTTCCGACATCTAAACACAATTAAAATCGTATTACATTAGTAAAGAGTAACTTTACTCCTTAATAAGCATCATTACACATATATACAACTATCAGTAGGAGAGTTCATAGAAGTGCTTTATGAGAACTTTTAGTTATCATGGTAAGGTTGTTAAGCTGTTCATTCAGTTTGTTAACAATAGACCTAAACACAAGGAAAATACATTGCTTTTGTTCATTTTGCCAGGAAGGAGGATTTGATGAATGCAAAGGAAAAGATGAAACAACGCCATGGTGGATGGGAGGAGAAATACCAATGAGGATTGTGAAATATGAGAAGAATAATGTTATGAGGAGCATGAAGGGAGGGATCAAAAATTGCGGTAGCTGAGGTATCGAAGGGGGAAGACCGATATCTCCAGTTAGGTATAGGGAAGATGAGTGATGATAATTTTCATGATGCTAGAACTTACAAGGATACGGTAGTGGGGGTGAAAAAAGTTCCAGAGGGTATGCAAGTGAGTAGCTATAGAGATAGAGGAGGTGAAAAAGACTTTGGAAGCTTTTATTCCGGTGAAAGAAAGGCTATGGTTGAGATCGTTTTTAACTGGCATTTGCAAGGGCGTTTTTTGAAGTTGATTTGTGCAGAAGGCATTATGGAATGAGGGCTTCAATGTCAAGGTAGTAAGGTGGGGATACACAAAAATGCCTACTTGTTAGTCTTCTAGACATTGGAGGAGAAAAAGGTAGCGATGGAAGATAAGTGGGAGGCTCTGTCCTTCTGGTTAGAAAGGTTGGAGCCTGTTTCGGAGGATGGGTGTGTTCCATTAGTTTATTATGCAATTCTATGATAGGTGTCCCATTAAACTTTTGGTCGGTTTCACTCTTCACCAGTATGGCATCGAGATGGGGTAAGTTAGTGAAGATTCAAAAGGAAACAATCCAAAATGGATTGTAGAGTGGCTCAGATGTTTCTGAGGGTGGAGAGCCTATTTGATATTCTTCTCATATCACCATTAACACGTATGGGAGATCGTTCATTATCAAGATTAAGGTTGAAGGCAGTGAAGATTTCTTTCCTGAGTTAGCAGATGTGGTTGAGAAGGATGTGTCAGTGGATCTTTGGGAGGAGAATTTGTCAGACTGGAGCAAAGGGGATGTTCAGGAAGGTCAGGTGGGGTAGTTGGAGAAATAGCCCATGTCAGACGCTCAGAATAAAGTAGAAGTATGAGTTTGGGGTTCTCAACAGGTGTTAGCACAGAGATCGATGGGAGTTTGAAAAAATGGGATCAAGTAATATTTTTGTTGACTTGTGTAGGGAGAAGACAACAACCATATGTTGTCCCTATCCAGCAGATTGTCGAAAGTTTTTAATGGAGGGAGAGAAAATGGGAAGAGTATGGGAGGTGTCACTTCGGGGCATGATATGGTTGACCAGAAAAATGGGCTTAATTGTAACTTGGATAGGTGAAGGTAAATGGGCCTGATTAAGGGAGCTTAAGACCAAATAGAATGCTATTTATTTGCAGATGAGAAGAATATTGAACAGGCTGTAATAGGCTTTCCAAATGGGCCTTTATCTCCGTCCCAACATCGATATTATGGTAAGGTGAGTTGGTTAGTAAAGAGAGAGGTTTTTTATATAATGTTATTCAAGATCTAGGAGATTGGAAGTAAAGAGTTGCATAGGTAGAGGGTCAGATTATTTTAACAATGGGGCAGAAGGAGTGGCAGAGGCATTGGAATGTTAGCAAACTGTTGGGGTTAAATTTAAGGAGCTGAGAAAGCATTCATGAACAAAGTGGTTCCTTTGGTTAAGGAGAGGGATTTGCAAGGGGAAGAAATTATAATATGATAACAAGGTTATGGTACGATGATGATGGTTAAGTGGCGATAAGTCTTGGAATGTTAGGGTTTGGGTAGAGGATTAAAGCTTGAGTTGTAAGGAGGTTTGCTGATGAGAAGAAAGCCTATTCTTTTATTTTTACAAGAATCAAAAGTAGAAGGTGTGAGTCAAGCATCACTGAGGAAAATTGAGCAAAATTCTGACTGGTTTGGCAGTAGCTTCTACTGAAGGTTCTACTGGTGGATTAATTACTATGTGGAATGAGAAGGAGTTTGTTGTGAAGGAAGAGGTCATTTAGGATATTTATGGCAATTAAAAGGATTATGGAAGAGTTATCAGGGACTTGTTGGTTCATAAATGTGTATGGTCCGAGTGTGGATTCAGAAAATGAGTTATTTTGGGGAGTTATTAGCCTTTTGGAGAATTTAGATTATCCAGTGTGTTTAGGAGGGGACTTCAATGTTGTTTTGTCACAGGAAGAGAAGGGTGGAGGTTCTGTGAATCAGTTTCAATGAATGTTTTCAGAGACTTTGTGAGTAAGCTAACTTGGTAGATTTGCCTCTATCTGGAGGTTGATTTACATGGTGTAACAATAGGGAAGCTCCAACTTATGTGAGATTGGTCGTTTTTCTACTGGATCAGAGATTTATCATTATTTCCCAAGATAAGCCAAAGACTGTAAGCAAGGTCTGTTTCGGATCATAATATGATTTACTGGAAAATAGGGATAGAATTGGTGTCCTAAACTGTTCAGGATGTTAACTATGTCATGGAGGAGGATGGGTTTAGTTAGATGATGAGGAGGAGTTGGTTAAATTATGTAAAGTAGAAAAAGATAAAAGGGTAAACTACACAGGGGACCACCAAACTTTGATCTTTAATCATCTGACCACCGAACTATTTTTTATCTCAATTAGACCACCAAATTTTTAATTGATTCAATCAGACCACTCTCCGTTAAGAAAATAACGGAGAGTCTAATGTGGCTGCTGACTAAGCTTATTGTTTTCAGGTTGGACATGCAGCACTCCACGTCATGGACTTGCAGCACGCCACGTCAATTAAAACATAAAAAAACCATTTAAAGGGCACCCAAAGTTCAAAATTCAAATATTACCCTAACATAGCTGCTAAAATAGAAGAAACAAAGAGTGAAGGAAGAAGAAGAGAAGACTGTTTCAAAACATGGATGAAGAAAATGAGAATCGGGATGAAGAAAATGAGAATCGGATGTGCTTATGTGGAGTTCGTTCGTCGCTAACAACCGAATGGACCAATGAAAATCTTGGTAGGAGATTTTGGGGTTGTGGAAATTATGGAAAAGGGCTCGGGTTTGCAAGTATTTTTGCTGGTATGATCCACCAGTAAGTTATCGGTCAAAAGCTATTATTGTTAGTCTTCTAAGAAAGATTGGAGCTATGGATGAGGAACAAAGGAAACGTAAATCTCTTGGATTTTGACTTTTGTTCTTGTTTTCTTTGTGGGAGTGATACTGGGAATTATAATCACTTAAGCCTTCTTTTTTGTCTTATTTGTGGGAGTAATTTAGGTAATATTATGCTATGTGTTGTTAACTACATTGTATGGGTTAATAGACTTGTGTTAGAATTGAAGATGCTAGACTTGTGTTAGAATTGAAGATGCAATGTATGTAACCTGTTATTTTCAGTGTAATGCTTAAGTATTAACGAAATGAAATGTTAAATTTGTGAGATAGATTTGTCTTAAGGAAATGCTTCAAATATAAGGATATAAAACATACAAAAAATGTCATTGGATTCATTTTCAAGCCAATATATGGAATACATCAAATGTTTGACCAATACACATAAGAAAATAAACAAAAGATTTAGAGAACAATTGTTTGGACATACATAAGCTCTTTTCAGCTATCACCACAAAACCTAACAATATCGTTGATCAAAGCAATATATGTGTATGGTCAAATGCACTACTCAAAATATCAAACAAAAGGTCTAGTTTTATGGAGATGGATGGCTGCCAGAAGTATCACTTTTATGCATCTTTGGAGATGACTAGCTCAAAAATGTTTGCTGCCTAATGTGGACAGTAGGGGTGGGCATCCATCTAACAGTATAGCCTTGTGAAGGTGATTGTGCCATTGGATTAGTTCTTTGATTTTGCATCACATATTAATTTGGTGTTGGAGCTTGTTGATGGGGAGACGATTGAGTGACACAACTATCTTGACTCAATGGTACATCGGGAGTGGGCATCCATCTAATAGTATGGACCCCTATAGGTTGTTGTAACCTTGGACTACTTGTTTGATTTTGCATGACAGCTTCATTTGATCTTCTAAACTGTAATAAAAAATAAATACAATCAATAAAAATTCAATCTAAAACAAATGCAAGCTAAAACAAAGTCAATCTAAAACATAATGGAAGTTTTGATCTTCTTGCCGCAGAAGTTTGTTGGAGGGGCCTTGTATTACGACCAACCTGACCCTTGCATGTTTTTACATTATGTCCAGAACCCCCACACTTTCTACATAATATTTTAACTCCCCTCTTTGTCACCTTACGAGTATAAGGTGATGCTTCATCAGCCTCCGTTCTTATGTTCTTGTGTGGTCTTTCCGGTGGCCTTCTCAAGGTAGGTGGTAAGATAGGCTCCATTGTTTCAATAGAAATCCACTGATTAAAATCTCTTACCGGATTGATAAAATGCGAGTATATGTCCATTTGGGTTTTCACTAAGTACCATTGGTCCATAAAGTTTTATGGGTTTTCATCATTCATTATTATGACAGAAATTGCATGTATACAAGGAATACCTAGATTAAAAAACAATTAGTTATTATAAAAAGAAAAGAAAAATTAACATTATATTAATAAAACATTAAGTTAACTGTTAGTTCCCATTTTCTACATGAACAAGTTCTAGTTTCAATGTTGATAAAATGTTGATTTGAAGGACTACATAAAACTTGGTATGTTGGTCCACCAGCATGAATGGGCCAACAACTGTACAAGAAAAATATATAAACATTAACACAATAACAATCTACACTAACAAGTTATGTAATAACAGTATTCAATTATTCCAATATGCAATAACAATATGCATGAACAATATGTAATAACAGTATGCATGAACAATATGCAATAACATCATGCAATAACAATATGCATGAAGAATATGTATTAGCAAGTTAACCAAAGCATACATAAGCATTACCAATATGCAATCAAAACAAATGGAAAAAATATAAAAAGTTATACCTATTTTCTTGTGATATCACATTGCTTAATTTCTTCTAAATTTTAAGGCATACAGACCCAACAAACTTATTAGCTTGATCTTCTTCTTTTTTTCTTGCAATTCTTTGCATCAACATTGTTCTACTGGACCCTAACAATTTAATAATTGGTTTGTCTCTAGCTTCAAGTATCAACTAATCACAAAATGAAAAAAAAACATCTAAGATTACATAATAACAATATTTTAAAAGTTGTATGAATTGGTTTGTCGTATTCACCTTATTAAAACACTCGCAAAGATTATTTAACAGCAAGTCTAACTTGGCTCTGAAAGAGAAGTGTGAATTTAACCACTGTTTAGGATCCTTCTCTGACAACCAGTTGTGTGATGTCCCTGATAAAATCTGCATGAAAAAAATTATTTTTATTATAATCTTAATCAACATGAACACGTGTAAAATAGAAAGTTTACCAAAAATATATATACCTTCATTCTTTCCATGGCATATTCAAACTCCCAAACATATGTTGCCCTAGTAGCCATCCATAGTTGGTCCTTCAATGCTTTCCCCTTGTGATTACTATTGCTCTTAAAATTTGAATATAAGTGCCTCACACATGTTATATGTTCTGCATTGGGGTACAATTCTACCATAGCTTCTACCAGCCCATATATACACCAAAATAAAAGATTAGAAATCAAAATTAGAATGATTTAAAATAAACATAATTTTAAAAGTATGGGAATAAATACCTTTTGTCTATCAGTCATGAATGTCAATATGTGAGAATTATTCAACTCCAAATCATTACCAGTAATTCTAAAAACCAGAACCATGATGATTGATTCTCACTCTCTACAACTGCAAAGGGTAATGGATAAATAGAGTCATCTGCATCAACTTAAACAGCAGCTAGCAGATGACCCCTAAAATATCCCTTTAGGTAACACCCATCCAAACATATAATCGGCCTACACCCTTATTTGAACCCATCCTTCATTGTTTGCATACAAATATAAACCCTCTTGAAAACTCTCTCATCCAACTGACAAACAGTGATTGTGCCTGGATTTGTGTACCTAAGCTCACTTAAGCAATCATACAATTTGGTGTATTATTTTGTGTGGTTATCATGCAATTTTTCAAGGGATATGCACTTAGTTCTAGAACAGTTAGATGTAGATATCATGATGACATAATCATTACGCACATCTTGCTTAAGGGATTTAACAGAATAATTGGGATCAACATGGAATGATTGAAAATATTGTTTTGCTATCCACTTAGCATTTATAGTAGCATTTTCAAACCCTTAAGACATGTATGTTCATCATTCAGTGACTTAATTTTCCAAGTACCATCACTAGGATCTTTAGGGGTAAGTGGAGAGGTCCATAAAACCCAAGGACAACCTGCCTTACATGTTACTTGGATTCTTGTGTTGTCATTTCTTCTAAACTGCACATTATACCTATTTTGAATTGCATACATTCTGATTGTCGCCCTTAATATTGGCTTGTTAGCAAAGATCAGTCTAGCCTTTAATTTAAGGTTTGCAATATCTGTGGAAGTATTAAATTCAGGGTGTCTAGGCTTCCTATGTGAACAGTCACCATCTGACTCATCTGCACTGTATAATGAGTCAGAATTTTCATCTTCAGGGTCATTAACAACCCCAATATTCAAATCACATAATTCAACTTCTGAATTTTCAAAGTCATTATCACTACCGGAAAAGTCAGATTCATCACTACATATCTGTGGGGCTTCATACTCAAAATCTATCCTCACCTCAGCAGGTTCTGGTTCATCAATTTCAGGTTCATTAATTTCTGGCACAACTGGTTCTGGTTCACTAATTTCTAGTTCAACTGGTTCTGCTTCATCAATTTCAGTTTCATTTGTTTAGACCAGTGTTGATTATGTTCATTAAGTCTTTCAATGCCTTCCAAATAAATGTTAATGTTATGGTCACTAGGTAAAGCCCTAAGCATTTCAAGGATATCACTATCAGTTAAGAGTTGTTTGACCTCTAGTGGAATGTTTGACACTTGCCAAAATATCTTAAGTGAATAACTAATTCCTAATTTGGTTATCATATCAATAATTACAAAGATGGACATTTCATGAGCATCACAGTTATCAAAGTAGTCAACTAGTATGCCAGTGTATTCCAGATTTGGTCTCTTAACAAAAAAAACCCCATGATGTATTACAGTTGTAAATTTTCGAGAATTCAAATCTGTTAATGAAAACATTTCATTATTATTCAAATACTTAAAGAATATTTAACTACAACTGAATATACTAGCAATATATCAAAAGAGACAAAAAAGAACCTTTCAAATAATGATTCTAGCACATAACATATGAGGATCACATTCAAAATATTATACTAATAGCAACATATAACATGTGGAGACCATAAAAATTGCAAAGTTACATGTTTGTACATGTGCACTGCAAAACTGATATAAATAGACAAATATAATATGGAAAATAACTACAAAAGTGCAAAAGTGATATTAATTCCCTAAACCCCCAACATAATATTCATGTAGTACATATATTCATGCAAAAGTCAACATACTGAAATTCACTAAACACATATATTCATGCAGAACATATACATGCGGTACTCACATTCATCGATTTCATGCAAAACATATTTATTCATGCAAACAAATAATCCTATCACAACATATATTCTATCAATAAACATAAATTATCCAAATAAACATACCAGCACATATATTCTATAAAACAGTAAGCATATATAGCAGTAAACCCATGTATACTAACAGCAAACCCATTCGTGCAATCAGTAAGCAGTAAGCATAAGAAAAAACCATCTAATATCATATATATTATTCTCATTCGTGTAATCAGTAAGCAGTAAAACCATTTATACTAATAATAAACCCACTAAACTCATATAAACTCATATAAACTCCCTAACATCTATACTAACATATATACTAACAGTAAATCCACTAAACTGATATAATCTTATATACTATTCTCATTCGTGTAATCGGTAACCAGTAAAACCATTTATACTAACAATAAGCAGTACACCCATATAAACTCCCTAACATATATAGCATTTTAATATGAGAAACCACTAAACAGTAAGCAGAATAAAGTTTTCAAATTTAACAATAGAAAATAAGAGTTTTCAAATTTATTTTGAGGAGATTCAAAAATATTTTTTTAAATGGAAGAAGACCCTAAAGATTTTTTGAGCGCTTACTATATCTCGTGTTTGAGTCTTCTTCCACACGATGATATCTGCTACCCATTATTAATTTTTAGCAGAAGCCATTTTCGATCAAGAGAGTGTTTACCCAAAAACCCACAAAATAAGATTTTTTAAAACTTTCTAAGCCTTTCGATCAACCTACAACAATTGTTTCCCCTAAAACCCATGAAAGAAAAATCTTTGTTTCTCTAAATCTCTCTAAACCAGTTTGATTTTTAGACGAGGAGGTTGAAGGCGAATGGGTTTTCTGCAATGAAGGTGAATAGGTTTTCAATCTTTCAACGAGTGTAATACAAAAGGTATAAAGGCGAATAGGTTTTGTGTCAAAAGACCGAATGGTTTTCCACGTATGTACTCAGCTGGCATTAATAATAATATAAAAACAACGTCGTTAGTTTATAACAGCCACATCAGACTCTCCGTTATTTTTTAAACGGAGAGTGGTCTGATTAAATCAATTAAAAAGTTTGGTGGTCGAATTGAGACAAAAATAGTTCGGTGGTCAGATTGATTAAATACCATAGGTTGGTGGTCCTCCGTGTAGTTTACACAAGAAAAAACCCATCTCCAGTGTGTTAAATGGGTGAAGGAAGCGGTGAAGATATAGTCTAGGAAGGGTTACCTAGAGCTTCCTGGAAAAATTAGTAGGTTCAGTGTTTTAAAAAGCGCGCCTGACGCGCTAGGCGAGGTGAGGCGTTTAGAAGAAAGCCTCTGACCACCAAGGTAGCGGTGAGTACATGAGGCGGCGATTCAGTCGTTGGAGGCAGTGAGAGACGACGAGGTGATGCTTTTAGCGATTCACGTACAATGACCCATTTCACGTACAATTATTTTCTTAGTAATCTGACCACTGTAACAGAAATATCAACAGCCCTATCCCTGATTAGATGTAGGAGAAACCTTAATAGAAACGGTGAGAATAGGCGAAATGAAAAGTTGTACATGAAATAGAAGAACAGGAGAGTAGAAGATGATGCACTCTTTGAACGATATTGCCGATTAAGAAAAACCCTAGGGTTTAAATATAAGTTGACTATTTATAGTGTGAACTTGAAGGCCATGATTCTTTATTTCACACGTGGATGACCTGATTAACATTTAGGGTCATGGGAAGTTAAAATTTAGGCCGAAATTTTGAACTCTTTTTTAATGGGCCTCTTTTTAGTTTTATGGGCTTTTTTAGAATATGGATGCTAAACTCACTTGTTTTATTCCGTTTTGAATTAAATGTAATTAAATAATAAAAATATACTAAATTTGATTGATGAAGACGATGAAGAGATAGAACAGGATATTGGACTTTTCGAAGATGATAGGGATGAGGAGGTGTTTGGGATTGATGTTAATGATGAAGATGAGTTTTAGGCATTTTGATTATTGATGGTGTTTTTTATTTGTCTTTTTGAGATACAATATGACATATGCTACTTGGTGTTTTTGTTTATTAAGTTGTTTTGTGTTTGAGGTATGATTATAAAATATTTACAAATGTTTTGTAAAATTAAGTGCCTCGCGTACGTGAATCCTTCACCTCAAAAAATTGAAGCTTTCGGGTAGCTAATCGCCTTGGAGCGCCTTGCGCCTTTTAAAACACAGAGTAGATTGGAGAAAGAAATTCAGGAGATGGAATTAGAAATGTAACAAGGCCTTCCCATGGTGTCAATGAAGTCATTAATGGAAGCAAAAAAAGAATTATGGGACCTTTGTAAGAAAGAAGAATCGATTTGGTTACAAAAGTCAATATTGAAGTAGAGTGTGGAATGAGTCAAGAGCACAAGATTCTTTCATCAATGTGCTGGAGGTAGAGGAATGAAAAATTGTATTAAGTCCCTCAAAGTGGATAATGAAGTTACGTTAGATCCTAGATTTATTAAAGATTTGGTGGTGGAGTTCTTTAAAGGATTATTTAACCAAAAAAATACATTGGAGGTTAAGGAATTGGATTTGGTGTTTTTAGAACTTTCGAAAGAGTAAAGTATGGCCCTTGAGAAGCCTTTTACTAAAGAGGAAATTTGGGAAACAATTGCTAATTCAGATAGTAACAAAGCACCTGGACTTGATGGACTGAATTTAGGGTTCTTTAAGAAATTCTGACCAAGTTTGAAATAAGTTATGGTGCTATTTTTTAAGGATTTTAATAGGGAAGGAATGGGACATGGAGGTGAACCATTTTTTCATTTCTCTTATACATAAAAGGGTTAATCCAAAGGGGCTAGAAGATTTTAGGCCAATTAGCCTTGTTGGAGGGTTTTATAAAATTCTTTCTAAGGTCTTAGCTATAAGGTTCAGCTTGTGAATTAATGAAGTTATAAGCCCGTCACAATTCGCGTTTATACGTAGGAGACACATTATGGATTGTTCGTTTATTGCAAATGAAAGTATTGATTTTTGGAGGAAAAAATTATTGAAGGGGTAGTTTTTAACGTGGACTTTAAGAGAGCTTATAATTCGATAGATTGGGTGATTTGCTTAAAAAATGAGTAAAAATGATGTTTCCAGATAATGGATTTCTTGGATTTATCAATGTGTGTCAACTACTTCCATTTCCGTTTTAGTGAATATGACACCTAAGGAGGCAATTCACAGTACAAGAGGATTAAGATAGAGTTGTTCGCTATCTCATATGTTGTTTAATTTGGGAGGTGAGTTGTTGCACTTGTTGTTGGTTAAAGTAGTGGACAAGGGTCTATTTTCGGGTTTCAAGTTAGGTAATTATGAACGTTCCTTAATGTTATCATATTTGTAATTTGCGGACGATCTTATAATTTTTAGCAAGGCATCTATTCGTGATTTGCTGAATGTTAGAAAGGTGCTACTAATTTATGAATTGTTGGCGGGATTGAAATTAAATCTAGCTAAGAGCATAACATTTGGAATTAATGTTGAGGAGGATATGTTAGCTTCTTGGGCTAAGGAAATTGGTTGTTCAATGGGATCTTTTTCATAGGAGTATTTAGGTTTACTGTTGGGGACCAAGAGGAACTTGTATGCCTTATGGGAGCCAGTTGTACAGAGATTCTATAACAAGTTGGCTGGATGAAAGGCTAAGTCTCTATCGTTGGCTGACAGGGCAGTTTTGGTGAAATCTGTGTTGTGCTCTCTTCATATTTACTTTCTTTCTATTTTTCGGATTCCAATTAGTGTGTTAAACAAATTAAACTCTATCATGGCATCTTTTCTATGGGGATTCGATAAAAAAAGGAACATTCATTAGGTGAATTGGAAGTTTGTGTGTAAGCCAAAGAGGTTGGGGTTTAGGGATTTCAAATTTGTTTCTATTAAACAGGGCTCTTCTGGGGAAATGGGTATGGAAATATGCTTCAGAAAAGAGTTCTTGGTGGAAAATGGTTGTGTTTTGTGTACAACTTGGATCTGAATTCTATGATGATTGGGAATACTTGGACAACACGTGTTTCTTGGATTTGAAGAGGAGTTGTTAAGAACTTCTTTTCTAGTGATGACTTTTGGGATTGTCTTGGGAAAAATATGTGCTTGAAAGATGGAAATGGAGAATCAGTGGAGTTTTGGCATGATGTATTGTTGGGACTGGTTCCTCTTATAGTTTGGTTCCCGAGCCTTTCTGCTCTTTCAAATAATAAAAGGGGTAAGGTTGTAGAGTTCAGGGTTAATAATAATACGAGATGGGTGTGGGATATTCAAGTGAGAAAGAACTTGGTGGATTGGGAGGTTGAGCAATGGTTGCAGCTTATTTCCTTGTTAAATAGTACCACTTTGTCATTATTAGAGAAAGACTGTTGGATATGGTTAGGCAATGGAGAGGGTTGTTTTTCAGCTAAATCATGCATCAAGAATTTTTTTGATCGGGCTGGTAATGAAGGAAATTATGGTACTTGGGAAAGTCATGTATAGGCAGGGGTAACACCGCCCTGAGTGGAAACTTTTGTTTGGCAAGTTGCACATCAGAGAGTGGCGGTTAAGGAGGAATTGTTGAAGAGATGAGTGGCTGGGATTGATGACCCATTATGTTCGATGTGTGGGAAGTTTGTGGAGTCGGTTTCACATTTGTTTTTGCACTGTGAGGTGGTATGGGATTTGTGGTCTAGATTTTTGAATTACTGGAATGTTTCCTTTGTGGTTCTTAAAAATTTGATTGATTTTATAATTTTGTGGGATGACCTAGTTCCGAGCTCCATTTTTTGGAAATTTATTCTAATGTCGGTGTTGTGGTCGGTTTGGAAGTGCATGAATGAGATAATTTTCCAGAAAGATAAGGTGGATATTGCGTTGTTGTTCTTTCTTGCTCGATTTAGAATTGCTTTTTGATTTGGACCAAGATTTAAGGATGTTCATGTTGCTTTCGACTCCTTAGTGGGGGATATAAAATTAGTAGATTTAGCAGGAAGACATAACAAGTGGTGTTCTTTTTCATCTAGGTGGGTACCTCCTCTGGATGGGTTCGTAAAACTTAATGTAGATGGTGCGATGGCTAAGGGATGGGATAAAGGAGGAATATGTGGATTGATTAGGGATAGCAGAGGTGTGCTACTTGGTTGGTTTTCAGAGAAGGTTAGGGGCGATCCTTCTATACTTACAGAGCTATTGGTGGTCAAAAGAGGGTTGATTCTTATTGAAGAAGCAAAATATTTTCCAAGTCAGATGATTATCCTGGGATCGGATTCTACTAGTGCTTTGATGTGGATTAAAATTCCAGATTTATGTACCCCTTTGTTTCAGTCCTTGGTGAGAGATATAGCTTCTCGGGTGGAAGGACAGAGTATTATTACAAGGCATATTCTGAGAGCAACTAATTGGGAAGCGAATAAGTTAGCTAAAGTTGGTATAGGTTGATTAATAGGTTATGTGTTTGGGTTCTTAAGGTGTTGTGTTTTGTTTGTATTTTTAAAGGGTGTTTTGGTTTAAGTGTTATGTAATCAGTTCTATGTAATCAGTGTTATGTTGTAAACAGTAAGTGGTTAGGGATTGGCTGTGTATTATTCTTCAGATTAATAAATTTCAAAGGCACTCTTTTCCTCCTTCCTATTTCCTTAATGTTACTAATGTAACTATAAAAAAATCTGTGAAATAATATTTAGTAGGCCCAACATACTTATCAATCAGTATTTTTATCAAATTATCCTTTTATTTGCCCAATATATGTTGAATGAAAATGCATGGTACATGAGTTGGACCTAAATTCCGTAATTAAAACATATGTATATCATAACTATCAAAATACGAATTGAATATTTTTTATAGAATATTAGGCCTCATTAAAAACCCTCTTTATATCCTACATGTTACATTCATAACACGAATGAAATAGGAAGAAGCAAAAGAGTGCCTCTTACTTTCATTAATTTGAACAATAATACACATCCAAACATCTAACTGCTTACAATATAACACTTAATACATAACCCTGGTTACATAACACATGACCCAAAACACCCTAAACAAGTACAACCCAAGCGCATCACCTTTAACCACTACACATAACGTATAAATCAACCTATACCAGCTTTAGCTAACTCATTCGCTTCCCAATTTGCAATTCTCATAATATGCCTTGTGATAATGCCCTTTCCTTCCACACGAGTAGCTATATCTCTCACCAAGGACTAAAACATAAGAGTACATAGGTCCGAATTTTGATCCACTTCAAAGGACTAGTATAATCTGATTCCAAGATAATCCTCTGACTTGGAATATATTCTACTTCCTCAATAAGAATAAACCCTCTTTTGATCGCTAATATCTCTATGAGTATAGGAGGACCGCCCTCAACCTTCTCTGAAAACGAACCAAGCATCATACCTCTACCATCCCTTATCAATCCACTTATTCCTCCCTTATCATAACCCTTAACCATCACCCCATCTACGTTAATTTTTATGAACCCTTCCGGAGGAGGAACCCACCTAGATGAATGAGAACACCCCTTTTTCATTCTGCCTGCCAAATCTGCTAGTTTTATATCCCCCACTAAGGAGTCGAAAGGAAAATGAACATCCTTAAATCTAGCTCCAAACCAATAAGCAATTCTAAATCGAGCAAGAAAGAACAACAGTGCAGTATCCACCTTCCCTTTCTGGACAATTATCTCATTCCTACATTTCCAAACCGACCACAACACAACCCTTTGTATGAATTCCCATATATTGAAGCTTGGAACTAGGTCATCCAACAAAATTAAAAAATCAATCAACTTCTCAGGAACCATAGAAGAAACACTCCAGTAATTTAAGAATCTAAACCACAAATCCCACACCACATCATAATGCAAAAATAGATGTGAAGCTGACTCCTCGCACTTCCTACACATTGGGCATTAGGTGTCATCAATCTCAACCACTCCTCTCTTCAACAGTTCCTCCTTAATCGCCACTCTCTAATGTGCAACTTGCCAAACAAAAGTTTCTACTCGGGGTGGTACAACCCCTATCCAAACATGTCTTTCCCAATTAGCCTACTTTCCATCATTACCCACCCATTAAAATAATTAATGCATGATTTTGCTGTGAAACAACCCTCTCCATTCCCTAACAATATCCAACAGTCTTCCTCTACTAAAGACAAAGAGGTACTATTCAACAGTGAGATAAGTTACAACCATTGCTCAACCTCCCAATCCACCAAATTCCTTCTCATTTGAATATCTCAGACCTAACCCGAAGCATTAAACAATTTGAACTCTGCAACCTTACCCCCTTTATTGTTCGAAAGAGCAAAAAGTCTTGGAAACTTGTCTTTCAAAGGAACCATACCCAACCATACATCATGCCAAAACTCACTGATTCACCATTTCCAGCTCTCAAACACATATTTTTCCTAAGACAGTCCCTAAATTCATCACTGGAAAAGAAGTTCTTAACAACTCCTCTCCAAATCCAAGAAACACGTGTTGTCCAAGTATTCCCAATCATCATTGAATTTGGATCCAAATTGTAAACACAACACACAACTTTTTCCACCAATAACTCTTCTCTGAAGATAATTTCCATAGCCATTTCCCAAAAGAGCCATGTTCAATAGAAACAAATTCGAAATCCCTAAACCTCCCAACTTCTTTGGCTTACACACCAACTTCCATTTGACCCAATGAATGTTCCTTTTTTTGTCGAACCCCCCAAAGAAAAGATGCCATGATAGAGTTTAATTTGTTGAACACACTAATAGGGATCCGAAAGATAGAAAGGAAATAAATAGGAAGAGAGAACAACACTGATTTCACCATAATTATCCTTTCAGCTTACGATAGAGACTTAGCTTTCTATCCAGCCAAATTGTTATAGAATTTATCTACAATCGGCTCCCAAAAGGCAAACGAGTTTCTCTTGGCCCCCAACGGTAGACCTAAGTACTCCGATGGAAATGATCCCATTGAAAAACCAATTTCCTTGGCCCAAGAAGCTAACACCTCCTCCCCCACATTAATTCCAAAAATTCTGCTCTTAGCTAGATTTAACTTCAGTCCCACAACAATTCATAAATTAATAACACCCTTCTAATATTCACCAAATCATGACTAGATGCCTTGCTAAAAATTATTAAATCATCTGCAAATTGAAAATGTGATAACATGAAGGAACGATCATGAGAACCTAATTCAAAACCCGAAAATAACCATTTTTCCACTATTTTAACCAACAGCATGTGCAACAGCTCACCTCCCAAATTAAACAACATAGGAGTTAGCGAACAACCCTATCTTAATCCTCTAGTAGTGTGAATTGTCTCCGTATGTGTGCCATTTACTAAAACCGAAATGGAAGTAGTGACACACATTGATAAATCCAAGAACTCCATTTATCTCCAAACCCCATTTTACTCATTATTTTCATCAAAATCATCCAATCCACCGAATCATAGGCTCTCTTAAAGTCCACCTTAAAAACTACCCCCTTCAATCCTTTTTTCCTCCAAAAATCAATACCTTCATTTGCAATAAACGAACAATCCAAAATGTGTATCCCCAGTATAAATGCCAATTGTGATGGACTTATAACTTCATTAAGGCACAAGCTCAACCTTCTAGCTAATACGTTTGAAAGAATTTTATATAACCCTCCAACTAGGCTAATTGGCCTAAAATCTTCTAGCCCCTCCGGATTAACCCTCTTAGAAATAAGAGAGAGGAAAGAATGATTTATCTCCATGTCTCATTCCTTACCCTCATAAAACTCCTTACCCTCATAATACGAATTGGATATTACAACTCATTATAAATTTCGTTGTTTTACGCACATAGTGCTGATACGGTAATTCACAAACTCATTACACATAGTGACAATACGGTAATTCACAAACTCAGTATAAATTACTTAGGTTGCACACATAGTGCCAATACAGAAATTCATAAACTCATTATCAATTTTGTGGGGTTACACACATAGTGCTAATACGGAAATTCATAAACTCATTATGAATTTTGTGGGGTTGTTAACTGTATTCATATGATCTGTGTACGTAATGCCATTTGCAATTAAATTCAAAGTAAAAGTGGAATAACGTTCCAGTAGGAAGATGTGGAGAATACCAAACAACAACAAAACCATATTCCCTTATGTAATGGGGTAATGGGGAGGTAGGGTAGTAGGCTGGCCCTAAACGCAAGGTTGAGAGCAGCTTCCGTGGAAGACCTCCGACAGTCAGAAAAATTAAAAATTGAGATAAAATGCAATGCATGTATAATTAAATAAATAAATACATAGTTGAACATTTTTCATATGCAGTCTTCATATGTGCGTCTGTAATGAGGAGTAATCCCTGCAAATAAATCCATGCGTACAAATCTCTGCATATAAACAGAAACGTAAGACCTGACTAAATTTAAAAAGAAGAAAACTGAAAAAAGGATACACATGAGTCAACGATAGAAAGCTACAAGAAGAAATAAAGTCAAATGGATTAAAACCTAAATTAAGGCAACACCACTTCGCTACCTTAGTTCTAAGCGTTCATAAAATCCAATGAAAGATACTTAAAAATTAGAAGTCATGAGAATTACTACAAAGACATTAAAAAGAGGACAGAGAAGTTACACCGTATAACTGTGACCCGCAACTACTCGGCTACCCTGGTCTTAAGTCTCCATACTTTCCTATCAGAGGTTATGTCCTCGGGGTAAGGGATAAATCCTTCAAATCAGATCTCAAGCAGTCTTCCTACTTCCGTCTTGGTTGTCCCCTCCTTCTGGCACCGTCGACTGTAATTGACTCTACTCTCCTGACCGCTTCCGACGGTTTTCACCTAAGGACATGCCCAAACCACCGTAGTCTTCCCTCCCTCAATTATTCGGATATAGGCACCACCCCCAAGGACCTCCTAGTAGCAGAGTTTGGTGTCATGTCCGACAGATTCCTACCACATGCCCATCGAAGCATTCTTATTTCTGCAGCCTTCATCCTCCTTACTTGATCCTTCTTGATTGCCCAACATTCTGATCCATATAGCAGCGGTGGTCTTATTTCCATTCTATAAAATTTTCCCTTAAGTTTTAGAGGTACCTTTTTGCCACACAAAACTCCAGTAGCAGCCCTCCACTTTAGCCATCCCGCCTTTATACGGTGTGTAACGTCATCATCTACACCCCCATCTTTATGTATCATATACCCTAGGTACTTGAAACAATCCTTTGAGGAGATAACGTGTCCTTCTATGCATACTTCTACATCTTCATCATTTTGGTTCCCACTGATGTTTGAACATAAATACTCTGTCTTTTCAATATTGATCCTTAGACCTTTGTCTTCCAAAGTAATCTTCCAGGTAGCCAGTCTACTATTCAGCTCAGTTTTTGTTTCAGCAACTAGGACAATGTCGTAAGCGAAAAGCATACACCATGTAACACTGTATGGTGTCGCACAATAGATGTCGTCCATAACCAAGGTGAAGATTTAAGGGCTAAGAGTCGACCCCTGATGGAGTTCGATTTCCACCGGGAATGCCTCAGTGTCATCAGCTGTAGTCCTGATGTATGTAGTAGAGCTACAGTACATATCACGAATCACCCGGATATAAGCAGTTGGGATCCGTCTCTTTTCCAAGGTCTTCCAGATCGTATCGAGGGGAACGCTATCATACGCCTTCTCAAGGTCAATGAACGCCATGTGAAGATCTCTATTTTTTCCCCTATATTTCTCCATAAGTCGTCGAAGTAGATGAATCGCCTCTGTAGTAGACATGCCTGGCATAAAGCCAAATTGGTTTTTCGAAACCCTAGTAACCTGTCTCAACCTAGTCTTTATCACCCTTTCCCATAGTTTCATGGTATGGCTGAGTAGTTTAATACCTCTGTAGTTGCCACAACGTTGGGGATCTACTTTATTCTTATATATTGGTATCACTGTAGACTCTCTCCACTCCTCTGGCATCTTGGCAGTCTCTAAAATAATATTAAAGATATTGGTCAACCACTTAACTCCCTCTTCTCCTAGGGCTAACCATACAGTGATAGGAATTTGATCTGGACCGACAATTTTATCCCTCCCCATCTTTCTTAGGGCCATTTTGACTTCCTCAAACCCAATCCTACTTGTAGGGCAGTCATTTGTCGTAGTATGATGGTCGATCGAGCCATCAACGGTACTATCTCTACTGGGAGAGGCACCATCATTAAATAAGCCAAAGAAGTAACTACCCCAAACCCTTTTAATATCATGATCTTTCACTAAAAGAACACCATTGTTGTCCTTAATAAACCTAATGCTACATATATCCTTTTTCCTATTTTTCCTGGATTTTGCAAGCCTGAAGATGACATTTTTTCCTTCCTTGGTGTCTAATCTCTTGTACATTTCCTCGTATGCCTTATCCTTTGCTTTAGCCACTGCCTCCTTGTATCTTTGCTTAGCTCTCGATCTTTCTTTGTCGTCATTGCATTGTAGAAACTCCTTGAAGCAAGTTTGCTTTGTCTTCACCTTAGTTTGGACTTCGTCGTTCCACCATCATGATTCTTTATGTTCCTTGACCTTCCCTGACGACAACCCAATGGTGTTTTTGCCCACCTCCCTGAGGGTATTTGCCATATTTTTCCATAACATATCTGAATTGTTTGAGTTTGTAGTTCCAAAACCTGTAATAGATAAAACCTTACTCCTAAAGTCATCAGCTTTCGATCCATGTAAGTTATTCCAAATGATCCTAGGTTTACAAAGTTTAGCCCTCCTATGAGTGCTCCGCCTATGGGAAACACGGAACACCAAAACCAACAATTTGTGTTGGGATGCACATGCCTCTTCCGAGAACACCTTACAGTCAATGCAAGCCCATCGTTCTCGATTTTGTACCAGAATGTAGTCAATTTTGGTACAATGTCCCCCGCTATGGAACGTAATCAGGTTCACATCTCTCTTGTTAAAGAAGGAGTTACTGACCACCGTATCGTGTGCAGTAGAAAATTCAAGCAACGTACGCCCCTCCTCGTTCCTACTACCAAAACCGAAACCCCCATGGACACCGTTATACCCATCGGTTGCACTACCTATATGGCCATTGAAGTCTCCCCCTATGAAAACTCTTTGGTCCTCCGGAATGCTCCTAAGTACATCATCTAACTGATCCCAAAAGCAACGTTTCTCTCTTTCCCCTAGGCCAACGTGTGGAGCGTACACTGAAAGGACAATCACCACTTCCTCTTCTATAATAACCTTAATCATCATGATCTTATCCCGGTATATACAACCTTTAACTACATTTTTCCTTGAGCCTAGAGGATACCAAGATACCCACCCCATTTCTAGCGTTATCTACACCTGAATACCACAACTTGTACCCATTACACTCTCTGGCGCGAGCCCCTTTCCACCTAGTCTCCTGAATACATGCAAAATCAATTTTCTTATTACTAAGTACATCGGTCAGCTCCAACAGCTTAGCATTTAATGTGCCTACATTCAACGAACAAACTCTAAGTCTAGTCTCCTTGACATCACTATGTCGAGACCTCCCCCTATACGTCCTATGGGATCTAAAAGGACATGACCTCAAGTAATCATCTGTAGCCGAAGCTATGAGGAACTATGAAAAAGGATTCCAAAGAAGACAAGAGATGCACACTCACAGTAACTGACGCTCAAGTAAGGTGTCTCTTTCAATCCTTTAAAACCAAATTGAATACAAAAATTAAAAAAAAAATATGGGAGCACTTTTCTCCGTCCCACTTCCTTCAATTTTTCTTAGCTACCCAACAGATAACAATGCAACCAAACCTATAACATAGTTACGCCAAGATTTCAGTAGATAATATTCAACATAACAAACAAATTAACAAAAATATTGGTTCGTATAGCTTAAGCTTGTTAGAAAAAAATTAAAAGAAAGTTAGTGGATCTGAAGAATTATTTCAACTACAAAAATGAGTACCTCTAACAACAAAAAATAACAATATAGATCAAAACAGAACAGTGATGAACTAGAACAGATTTGATATTTGTGAGAAACTGTGATGAAGTTGTAGAGAATATGATATATAGATCAGAAGAAAGAGATACAAAAATATCCAAAGAGCCTTGAGAAGAATTTGATGGGAATCGAGTTGAGATTCACCAAGATCTTGAACAGATAAGCGAGGGTTGAAGAGAGCCTCGGTGAAAATACTAATCCTTTAATCAATGTTGCTTTTGTCACAGGAAACCCAGATTAAAGCACTGTACGCTACTGCAATTTAAGAAGAAAAGCAAAAAATCCCAAAAAAGAAGATCAAGAAGCCAACCACTTAGCTGAGCTTCGAAACCCGAAATAAATCATAAAAACTGTAAGTTGTATCAGTCGAAAGTGATCCACTGGGGCAAGCTTGGAAAGCTGGAAAAGAGTAGAAAGAGAGAGAGAAGGAGTTCAACGTTTAGCCAAAGCGGGTCCGAATGAAGAGACAAACACAGTCAAAGGCTGAACAAACTGAACTTTTTAAAAAAAAACTTACAATCAAAGCTCCAGACTCTTGAAAACACGGCAAAGCAAAGAAAATCAATGTTTTTATTTCGACAAGCTCAAAGATCCAAGCATATGATTTAATAAAATGATTTGGGCTAGTAACCTGCAGATCGAATATGAACAAAAACAATCTAAAAATAACAAAGGAAAAACACAAGAAAAATCATAGATCTAAACCAGATCTACAAATAAAATTAAAAAAAACAAAGAGAGCTAATAGAAATAAGGAAGAAGAAAGATTCGTCCTCAACAAACTAAAAAGCCTTATTATCGTGACTGAAGAATCTGAAAGTTTCTAATGGGATTTTGGAGAATACCAAAGTGTAATGGAAAACCGCATCCAACATCATGCTCCCATCTTCGCTAACTCAAGTCAATCCACCATTATTATTTCATATCTTCATTTACATTTATCTTGTGTTTCGATAAATAATTAAAATTATTATTTAATCATCTTCGAATTCAGGAATGATCCTTTTTATAAATAAATAGATATACTGTAGAAAGAATTCTTAAAAATTACAAATTATGAGTAAAAACTATAATAATAATAAAATATTAGTATTTACTGGTTTTTTAATTGAATCCTTAATATTGTCACTGAATACATTTTTTACCACCAAGTCTTTAGTTAATACTTATATGAGGTTCAATCTTTTTCATTACTACGATTTTTTTAATTTCCAAAGATAATCCAGTCCCAATGGGTGCAGGCGAAAAAATATAAAATCAAGCATATAAATTATCAAGAAATCAAGCAATACCAAACTCCCCATCATAATTAAACGAAGATACAACCATAACAAAAGCACCACAAATGATTGAAAGCCAAACAACACCTTAAACACATAGCCCTAATCTCGTTTTTCCTGACGAGGTGAACTTAGTGGAAAAAGAGTCAAGAGCTGCGGTAATCGGCTTCCTCTTGGTGTATTTGATGTTGATGGGTGCAAGTAAAAACCCTTCTTTGTAATCGACTTTTCCTCTTCCGAAACCGCTGGAGGAGATGGTGATACAGTACCAGAACTCGAGTAAAAGAGTGATTCAGACGAGCCTAGCGGTGTCACCGGCGATTCAAGCTGGAGGGCTTGGCAGAAGCGGGCGCATTCACTTGGGGAGTTACGTAGAGTGGCGAGACCGAGCTTTCTCATGTTGTGTAGTTGCCTACGTTCTTGGAGCTTGAACGGTGGATGGCGCGGAGGCGTTGGGTGGTCACCGCCGTGTGAGGATGTTTTTGTGGAAACCCTTCCAGAGAGAGTAACGGGGAGCTTCTCTGTGTCGTTGGTGAACCCCGTGAGTTTCTGGACCAGGTCTTTGAATGCGTTTGCATCGGCCTCTACGAAAGTTGTTGGAGTTTGCGTTGAAGGTATTGGGTTGAGCCTGAGGTGCTTTTCCATTTCAAGCACACCAAAAATTCAAAAAGAAAGAATGATAAGAATTAGCTTTAGGGAAAGGAAAATAATCTGCTATGAGATCAAACACGTTGAAGTTGATCTGTTAGATTGTTTTATGTATAGACAAGAGAGAGATAATGTTTGTGTTGTTAGCCACGTAAGGGTTACTTTGATGGCCTCTCCTTTCCCATGCAATTTTATTTGTTTCTAAAAGGTATATATAAAAAAATGTATATATTACTAGAGGATGTCCGTGTCTATTTATAAATATTCTCAACTATTTGATAATGAACATTCAAACATTTTATAATTGTTGGTATTCGAGCCCGAAATTTTAGGGATAACAACTATCTTTTAATTACTAAGGTCACTTAATTTATGCATGTTAAATTTTGAATAAATTTAAAATATTAATTAAATAAGATTTTAATTTATTTCAATTTTAGATTCAAATATTTAATAAATAATTGATCACTTTATATATTAACTCCTAAAATTTGATCTTAATTTCGTTCATGTTGACAATAATTATATCATACACTAAAATAACTAATATATATACATCTGAGATGAAAAACAATCAACCCATAAATGATAAACCCAAAGGCAACATCTTGTTGTTGTTGTAAATATTGCACCTTTAGATGAGATTGGGGGTTTTATTATAATTAATCTCTCTCTCTTTTTGTTTGGTAATGTTTGTTATGTGTTAAAAGTCTTTGATCCAAAAATGGCATTGAATATAAAATGAGTTAAGCTTTATTACAAGTAATGTAAAAGTGTTGGAATTATCACCACATTTTGATGGAAAAACTTGTAAATTGTAAGCGTCTTGGCACACACACCAGAACAATAAATATAAAACTAGAAAGCAGGTTTTGGAGTTGAAAGAGGTTAACTTAATATTTTAGTTATAAAGTCAAAAAAGCTAATAATTTTAGGAACCACAATGAAGCTAATGATGAGAAACTGAAGATTAAATTGATAGGGAATGTTTTTTGCTTTCAAGTGGTTGGCTTGGTTAAGTGGTTGCTATCAAGTGGCATGGTTAAGTAACACATGCCATCCTCTTTTCTATTTACAAGTATAACCTTAGATTGGAGTCTGGTGATCAATGCTTCGCTTTGCTTGCTATTCCTTTAAAGAATATATGCTGTGTCGTAGACCCCATGAAACCCCCCCATCTTACCTAGACAACTATGATTAATGTAACTAACAAAAAGGCAAGCAATGATAGTTAAGTACCATTTGAATTTAACACATACAACTTATTGAATTAATTCAAGTGTAATTGGTTGGTTAACACTTTGTTTCCTATTCTCAAGTCATTAGGGGACAGTTCATGCACCACGATGAGAATGTGGATTAAATATCAACTACAATACTAAATATTTTCTTGATTGATAAATAGTACTACACATGGAGCAAATTAAATGGGCCACTTGGCAGTGTTCTTTTTTAGGGTTCCCCTTACCTCATGCGGCCAAATTATTTGGCCCAATAAGCCAACTCCGAATTTATTTTGCAATCTACGAAAAATGCTACAGTCCAGCACAAACTCGTCATGTCGAGGTGACGAGTTCAATAAAAAAAAATTTAATAGTCTCAGGTACATGGGGCCCACGTGGGCCAATATTATAATATATTTCCAGATATTCATCACATCGGTGTGACGAGTCTTGTAGAAGGTTAATTTTCTTAAAGTCAATAATTATTATAAAAATTATAAAAAAAACTAAGGACATGACGAGTTTCTCTTGAATTTTAAAAGAACTAGTCATTTATAGCCATTGTGCAAAGGACAACTGTAATAGTTAGATTTCAATGGTCAAGGTTGTAATGCCCTAAATCATGGGTTAGGAATTTCAAGTTGACCCGAGAGGCTTCGGATAAACTTAGTAGTTGTAGGAAACCTTTGACCCAAGAATTGGTGAGAATTTGGCTTAAGCCTATTTAGAGTTAAAAAGTGAATTTTTGAAGTACGACCAAAGCTTGAAGGACCAAGGAAGTAATAAACCCATTTTAGTTTAAAGGATGAAATTTTATTAAAATTTGATGATCTCTAATATGAAAACTTTCTCCCCTTCATATCTCATTGTCACCATTCTTTTGTTTCCTTATTCCCTTTCACTTGAAACCCTCTTTGCCCTTCCTTGTCGTGTCAAGAAAAAGGTGTAAACTTTGTAGCATTCCAAGCCTTATCAATTGGTCCTAAGGTAAGAACATTAATTTTCTCATCATAAGGTTTCAAGTTCTTAATGGAAAGTTTTGGTCAGGGTATCCAAATATAGGTTTTAGTCGGGGGTTTAGAAACCTAAGTGTAACATGCTCATTTTGTAGAGATTTAACCCTCAAGAAATGCTCTAAATCCTTTTTAGAAGCATCCTATCAAGTTAGTTACTCATGTTTTTAACTTTTTCCTAGTGAGAGAAGTTGGAGAAAGCTTTAAGGCCAAGGGGAAGGAAAAGCAAATTCTTGGTTATGTTTTGGGTGTTCTTAACAACTTAGGATCCAAGGTAATCACACTTGTAACTCAACTCTACCATATGTAGACCACTAGGTGTGTTTGTTAGCATGAATGAGTTATGAAGAATGTTCATGGTAGATGACAGTATTTGGCATTTTTCAATATGTTTATAGACCTATTGTGACTCATTCTATCATACATAAAACTTTAATAAAGTTTAGGAACCTCAGTAGGACTCTCGGGTGAGCTATAGGGTCATTTTTGTGCCAAAATAGGGTATCTTTAGGCACGAGTATTTGTACTCGGAAAATAGTACCATGTTGTTCATTTGATAGCCTAAAAACAAAGGTTTTTAGACTTGGAGTATCGATACTCATTTAACGAGTACCAATACTATTAGTAGCATATCAATGCCCAGGGTAGAGTATCGATACTGGTATAGGTTATAGATTCTAGTAGCCATTTTTGGTATTAGTACTCATGGGAGTATTGATACTCTAAATAGTGGTAACAATATTAAGGTATTTTTTATAACATCGAAACCTATTTTGGTATCGGTACCCAGCATAGGTATCGATATTCTAGCAAGGGTATTGATACTACCCAGCTTCCTTAAAATATAGTAGCCACTTTCAGTCTCGATACCAAGGGGTTAGACTCAAGGGACCTGATAACACCAGAACGTCATTGCATAAAACTACAAGTGAGAACAACAATAAACACAATATAACTATAACAATAACAATTAGGATACATAAAACTATCATTGTTTGATGCTTGAGAAACAACCTGGACACCTGAGTTACTTTAGAAGATGACGATATTTTTATTTGTATATATCCAGTCAGTGCCAATCATTTTCAGTTATCGGTTGGGCACAGATGCCCCAAGACTCGACGGAGTAAGTTGGCTGGGTGTGCATTTTCGACGCAGTTCTAGATCTCACCTTAAATACCCGATGGTATTTTAAAAATGATAGAGAGGTGTACGCTCCAAAGAATAGAACCCTTAGCCACACCATGATATGTATTTCATGTTAGTATTCACATGTAGTCATACTTATGCTGCTAGTATGCTCATATAGTGAATACATGTAGTACAATACAATTATTAATGTTGCACTGAGCTCGTAAGCTCAGCATTCAGAATGTGTTTTTGTGCACAAGTTCTTAGGAGACCGTTCATGGGGCGTGTCATCATCAGATAATCTAGATCAGTCGAGGCTTTAATGTACGTCTTGATTTATATTAGAGGGCATGTACTATTTGTAGAACATTTTGTATTCAATCGTAACTCTATTTTGTTTTAAACTCAATATTTACATTTTGGATGTATTGAGAGCTCCCACGTATTTTGCAAACTCATATATTATATTTTATTTTATTTTACTATGGGTGGTTTAACATGATGTTTTACAAGAAATTTAAAATAAAATTTTTTGGGTTAGCCATTTCAGTGGTCCCATGTGACACTTTAATCCTTTGATATTCAGGTTGGACTGGATTAGGGCGTTACAAAGGCAAAACTCGTCACCTAGAGGTGACGAGTTCAGTGGGATTTTTTTTAATATAACCATTTATAGTCATTGGGTTTGGGGTTATAAATAGGGGTTTAGGGTTTAGGATTTTTATTTTTTATTGTTAAGAAAAAAATTGATAAATTTTCCTTTTTTAAAAGAATAACCATAAAATGTCTAACCGAGATGAAATGTTACTCTTTGATGTTGTTCATATTTCTTTAGTCGAACTTGGTCTGAAATAAGAACAAGGTATTCATAAATTAGGAATAACATTGAGATATCCGCATCAGCAAATTATTATATATCTACAATAATCCAAGTTATATCCAGTTGCATTTTTACTTGGTTTTAAGGTCAACGCGACATTGATTTCGGCTCTGGTTGAACGTTGAAGGACCGAGACGCATATTTTCATTTTTTGAGTTGTGAAGCTACAATTATGTTGGAAGATGTCACTTACCAACTCGATGTTCCGGTTAATTGTGGGTTACTAGTGAGGCATAACGATTTCAACCGATTCACTATTCTTCAAACAATTTTGGGAAATATGCCAACACTAGAGGTCTTAGACAGGTACCAGATATAGATCACTTGGTTAGAGTCCAAATTTAATGTGACCAACGACTCTATGGAGGAGGAAGTCTTATTTTTAATACCCCAAAATTTTGGTTAGTAACCAAAATGTAAATTTCAAAAGTTTAGTTGCCAAAGTAGAAAATTGGGAAAAGTTTAGGGACCTAAGTGGTAATTTTCTCAAAAATAATTTTTATTCAATAAATGAATAGTTTACTCTTGAGAGTGGGGTTTTATTGAAATTAGATTCTTGATATGGAAATTGTGTTAAAAACTAGAAAGTGTTAAAATTTGGAAATTTGGAAATTCAGATTGAATAATTTTTTTAAGATAATTTGAAGGATGATAAATTAATCTTAGAAATATTATTTCCACATTTTAAAATGATGGAAAATAATATGGAGCATTGGATTTGAGGATTTGTTTTCATGTTCAGTTTGGACCGTTGGATGAAAAATGGCAAGATTGAAATTTTTGGAAAATAACATTGGCAAAGTTGTAAAGGGCAAAATATTTTTTCCATATTTGACTTTGTAAGATGGTAAGGTTTATGTTGCTTGGTATTATTATAAATATCAAGTTTCATTAATGACAAAATAAACATTTCTCATTAAATGAATATTTTATTCATTAAGCTTAAATAAAGGTTAAATTAACATGAAATTCATTAGAAATTTCATGAAAAACATTTCGTGATCCCCATGAACAAGGTAAGAGAATTTTTATTTTTCATTTTTGAGGAATTTCTTTTGGATTTTGGAGCATGCCGTTAAATATAAAATTGTTCTATTCGAAAAATGTTATCATTTGGTACAATTATTGTTTTCTAATTTGGTTTGTTTTCATATATCCTAAATTCTAGGGTTTATGTTCATTTCAGGGTTCATGAAATTGAATTTTAATCTTATTTTTTGAGGTTGTAGATTCATTTTCAAGCTTGTTTGATGATTAAAACATGTTAAATTTTCCTAGAAAAAGTTCTGTTGAGTTAATCGATCAACGAATATAGCCAAAAGGGGGGTGAATTGGTAATTAAAATTTCGGTGGAAGCTTTTGAAGAAAATTGAAAATAATTGCACAACGATTTAGAGTGGTTCGACTTTCTCAACCAAAGTCTACGTCCACTACCTTAGCTATCCATACTAAGGATTTTCCACAAAATCACTAATTTGTCTTTCTTTTGAGGACAAAGAGTAACCTTACAAATCCCTTAAGAATTATACCCCAAATTCTTGAGAACACTCTCTCCTAAAGAGAACAATACAAATTTTGCAAACTTACAAGAAAAATCCTCACAAGGAAAGATGTTTGCACAATTCTAGAACAAAGAAAAAACACTCAAGAATAATATAATTGAGCACAATAACTGTTCTTGAAAGCAAGGATGAATATTGAATGAAATTTGGCTTGAAATTGCTCAAACTTGAGGTTTGATGCTTTCTCTTTGATTCTCTCTTGATTCTTGTTTCTTGTTTCTTGTTGTTGATCAATGGCTTCTAAGCTTGTTTAAATACTCCTTCAATTGATTCTGAATGTTGGGGATGATTAGTGGAGTCAATAGAGCCGTTTAAGTGTGAAAAAAATTAATAAAATCAGTTGGGAGAGTGTGTGCATCGATGCATAGTCAAGGTGCATCAATGCATCAAGTGTAAATTTCAAATATTTCAACCGTTGGAACACTTAGTGCATCGGTGCACTTAGGGTGCATCGATGCATAAAATGCATTCGATGTTTCAAACAAGCCTGAGTGCATCGATGCATGGTCTGTGCATCGATACATAAAATGCATTCGATGTTTTCATAAACACCTGAGTGCATCGATGTATGGAAGTGCATCGATGCATAAAATGCATTCGAAATGGTGAGTGCATCGGTGCATCCCCTTCACAAATTTGATTTTTGGCTCGTTTTTGGTTCGAAATACTTTGTGAAAATTGTTTCAAAAATATTTTAAGTATAAAACACAACTTTATACTTTAGTAAGGATTGAAATTGAACTTTGAAAAACTTGGAGTAATATATTGATATTCGAATAATTTTATTGAATATATTTAGAAAATCTTTTGTAAAATATTAAAATTTATTTATCTTAATTTGTTATATAGAAACATCAAAATGTTTTCAACTATCTCCCCCTTTTTGATATAACAAAACATTTGAGTAATTTTAAGATTTTTAAGAAAATCATTTTTGAAATCAAATTTGAAAATTACTCCCCCTTACTATGATACATATTCTCCCCTATTTTGTTAAATCAAAAAGACTCTATTAAAAGTATTTGAAAGAAAAAGTTTCGAAACATAGTCAATTGATATTTATAAATATAGCTTGAGCTACTAAGATCACAATCAAAAGAGAGATTAGTCATTAGTTCCATCAATATTCATAATAAAAAATGTGAAATGGTAAATTGGTCATAATATGATGCAATAACTTATAAACATTAAGTTCAAATTCAAACCAAATATAAGAAATCAAACATCCACAAAAAACATCCAAAATAAAAAAAAATCCAAGAACATCAAAATGTTTAAAAATCCAAGTTCTAAGTTCAACCAAAACAAAAATCAAAGCAAGGCAAGGTCTACTCCATAGTAGGATCGGGATGAGGAGGATAATGTGCTTGTCCTTCAAGTGTGAGAGCATCCATACGTTAACGCATCTCCCGTTAAAACTCAATCAGTTAAGATTCCATGGAAGTGAACCTCATATCAAATGACACCGTAAATGATCAAAAATATGGAGGCATTTGTTCCTCTTGTTGTGCTGGTTCCGGTACTGGCTCATCGTGTGGTACGTGATCGTCAATATCTTGCATAAGCTGTTGAAACTCTGGATCATCGTCCGCAGTTGGTACCAGTGGAGGTGGAGCACGAGAATAACTAGGTGTAGGAGGAGCTCGTGAAGAACTAGCTCCCGGAGTTTGCTCAGTGGGTCTATATTCCCATTTACCCGTTACCTTGTTTTGTTTCCATCCGGCTTTCTTTAAGGGAGTTAGGTTGATTTGGTTTTCGAGAGGCATGGGAAATTCAACCGAGACCTTAAGACCTAACTTGATAAAAAGATTAGAAAGAAGACAACCGTAAACTAAGGTTTCTACTTTTTTTGAGGGAATGACATTTACGGTATCAACAAGCTCACCAAAGATAATTTGTGGCAAATTAATTTTCTTATTATGTTGGATACAATGTATCCACTATAAATCTATGACTCTAAGTTTGGAGTACCTAGCTCCGGATGGTCTAAACCACCAAGATATCATCAAATGAAGGAAACGATCGTGATGAGTTCGTAAGGTACTAACACTATCATTAGACTTATAGGGAGTAGCCAAAAGATCTTTTTCATTATCTATCCCATCATCATCTAAACCGAAAACATCAACAATTGTTTTTGAATTGATAAAAAAGACATCTCCTAAGAGATAGGATCGTATACCTATGGTAGTGTCTTGACTAGCATTTTGAACACAGATTGTATTTGAGTAAAAAAAGTGAACTAATTGTTGATAGACAATGGGATGAATTTGACACAATTTAACAAATTTCTGGGAACGAAGAGCAGGTAAATATGTAAAGTTAATATCTTCCATTGCCTGAATGGAAGGGATACGTTCCTCTCGAATTTTATAGGATTGAAAAAGACGAACGAACCTATCATATAAATCAACTCTACGACGACCGGGTTGGTTGAAGTAAGAGTTAAGAATGGTTAACTCGGGTTTGTTTGGGTTTGGATTTTGTGGTGGAGGAGGAATATGAGGGCGGTTAGATCGACTTGAAGAGGACCTAGGTCGTTTTGGATTAGACATGGTTTAAGGAATGAAATGGGATAGGTAACCTGCAATTTGAAAAACATGTATGCAATATAATCAATCCCAAAACTCAATTGAGTCCGTAATAATTCAAGGTTCCCTAAACCAAATTCTAATGAGCAAGATTTTGAAAACTATTTGAAAATAATATTTGAAAAACAAACATAATATGTATAGTTTTCATGAAAACAACACGATTAAAAATCAATATTTTTTGATTTTTTTTTATTTTTTCAAAATTCGAAGAAAGTTTTGAAAAATTGTTTGTTTTTGATGAAATTGATTGTAAAATCTAATTTAGAATTATAATATAATCAATGCCCGATATAATGTTCATCCTAAAACTAATCTAAACTAGTCTTAAAATCAAAATTTGATAAAATAGGGGTTTTTAGAAAAATACCTTGAAAATTTTGGATTTGTGAGAATGAGATGATGTTTTGCACGATTCAATGATATTAACAGGATTTGGAGATGAAATGCATGATGAATCCGACTTGAAACAGTTGTTTTTTAGTCAAATTTGAGAATAGAGAGAGAGATAGACGAACAGTGGCTTGAGAGTTTTTTAAGAGTGTTTGAGAAAATGAAGAAGGAATAGGGTTTTTAAGCAAAAACCCGACGGATACATCGATGCACATTCAAGGAGTGTATCGGTGCATCTTCATGATGTATCGACGCACATTTAAAGGGATGCATCGATACACTTCATAGTGTATCGATGCATTATGCATAAAAATGTCAAAAATTCGTTTTAAACACTTAAAATGCTAAATTATTTAGCTCTAGTGGTATTGGCAACTCATATATTGAAAAGTAATCATGTTCAATCACTCAATTTTATCCATAAACTACATTTGAACATATAATTAATTTTCACCAAAGATCATAATCTCCCCCTAACTATTAGCATTGAATGCATTCAAAAATGTTATTTTATAAGAATTTTCAAGTATAATTTAAAAGTGCTAAAATTATTTTAAACACTAAGTGAAGATAGGTCAGTTAAACGTAATTCCCTCCTAAGTGTCCAAAATCTTTCTTTGTCCAAAGGATTTGTAAAGATATCCGCTAATTGGTGCAAAGTATCAACATATTCTAGAACTGTATCTTCTTTAGTGACATGATCTCTAATGAAATGATGTATGATTTCAATGTGGTTAGTTCTGGAGTGTTGGATGGGATTTTTAGTGAGACAAATAGCACTAGTATTGTCACACTTGATAGGAATGGTACCTACTTCAATTCCATAATAAAAAAGTTGTTTTTTCCATTAAACTTGTGCACAACAACTACTAGCTGAAATGTATTCCGCTTCAATGGTAGATAATGCAACACAATTTTGTTTCTTTGAAAACCAAGAAATCAACATATTTCCTAGGAATTGGCAAGTATCAGAGGTGTTTTTCCTATCTATTTTACATCCTCCATAATCCGCATCAGAGAAGGCATACAAGCCAAAGCTAGAGTCTCTAGGATACCAAAGTCCTAAACTAGGAGTATCCTTAAGGTATCTAAAGATTCTCTTAACAGCTAGTAAATGTGATTCCTTAGGGCATGATTGAAATCTAGCACATAAGCAAAACTAAACATAATGTCCGATCTACTTGCAGTTAGATAAAGTAAAGAACCAATTATTGACCTATATAATTTAACATCCACACATTTACCTCCTTCATCTTTTTCAAGCTTTGTTGATGAGCTCATTGGAGTGACATGAGGTTTCCCATTTTCCAGTCCAAACTTCTTGATCATATCCTTGATGTACTTAGCTTGATTTATGAAGATACCATCTTTTCTTTGCTTGATTTGGAGTCCTAAGAAAAATGAGAGCTCCCCCATCATGCTCATCTCGAATTCACTTTGCATTAGCTTAGAAAATTCTTGGCAAAGAACATCATTAGTAGAACCAAATATTACATCATCAACATAAATTTGAACTACTAATAAATCTTTACCTTTATGATTTAAAAACAATGTAGTGTCAACCTTCCCTTTTGAAAAACATTTTTCAATTAAAAAGTTTGACAATCTTTCATACCAAGATCTAGGAGCTTGTTTTAAACCATAAAGCGCTTTTGTCAATTTAAGAACATGACTTGGAAATTTTGAATCTTCAAAACCAGGAGGTTGTTCCACATACACTTCTTTTTTTATAAAACCATTTAAAAATGCACTTTTAACATCCATTTGATATAATTTAAATTCAATGAAACATGCAAATGCTAATAACATTCTAATTGCTTCCATCCTAGCTACGGAAGAATATGTTTCATCATAATCTATGCATTCTTCTTGAGTATAGCCTTGAGCAATAAGTCTAGCCTTGTTTCTCACTATATTACCACTTTTATCAAGCTTATTCCTAAATACCCATCTAGTACCTATAGTAGACTTATTACTAGGCCTTTCAACTAATGTCCATACTTTACTTCTCTCAAATTGATTTAATTCTTCTTGCATAGCCATAATCCAATGTTCATCATTTAATGCTTCTTGAATATTCTTAGGCTCGATGCATGAAATAAATGCAACATAATTACATATATTTCTAAGAGAAGATCGAGTTGTTACCCCTTTGGATGGATCACCTATTATTTCACCATCCTTGACATAGTTGTATTCCCTTGGATAAGAGACTTCCCTTTCTTCAATGGTTGGATTCTCGAAAGAATCTTGAGTTTCCTCATCTTTCGTTTCTTCCTTTGGTGATGGTTCTCCAATGTCATGTCCAACATCATTTATGTTTATAATACCTACATCATCATTCACACAAAAATCCTTCCTCGAAAGGAGATTATCATCAAAAACAATATGTATAGACTCTTCTACAACTAAATTTCTTTTATTAAATACTCGATAAGCTTTAGAATTTAAGGAATAACCCCGAAAAATTCCTTCATCACTTTTAGCATCAAATTTACCAAGATTGTCTTTACCGTTGTTTAAAACAAAACATTTACATCCAAAAGGATGAAAATAGCTAATGTTAGGCTTTTTATTTTTAAAAAGTTCATATGGATTTTTCTTCAAAATAGGCCTAATCATTACTCGATTAATAACATAAAAAGTGGTATTTGTGGCTTCCGCCCAAAAATATTTTGGCAAATTGTTTTCACAAAGCAAGGTTCTAGCCATTTCTTCTAAATTTCGATTTTTCCTCTCAACAACTCCATTTTGTTGAGGGGTTCTAGGTGCTGAAAAATTATGGCTAATACCATTAGAATTACAAAATTCAGTAAATTCAAGATTTTAAAATTCAGTTCCATGATCACTCCTAACACTAGTTATAGAGTAACCTTTTTTGTTTTGGATTACTTTTGAAAACATGAAGAATTTTTCTAATGGTTCATCTTTAGTACTTAAGAATAGAACCCAAGTATATCTAGAATAGTAATCTACCAATACAAATGCATATTGTTTTCCACCCAATCTAGTAGTTCTAGATGTCCCAAAAAGATATAAATGGATCAATTGTAATACTCTGCTAGTGGATATGCCATTAATGGATTTAAAAGAAACTCGTTTTTGTTTTCCTTTAGCACAAGCATCACAGATTTTATCATTATCAAATTTTAGCTTTGGCAACCCTCTAACTAAGTCTCATTGAATTAGTCGTTGCAAAACACTCATACTAGCATGTCCTAGTCTCCTATTCCATAACCAACTATCATGCTCATCCTTGGCAACTAGGCATAAATTAGTCATATCTATAGAATCTAAATGCACCATATATATGTTTCCTATTCTATGACCAAAAAGAATAATCTGATTAGATACAATGTCAATGGCTTTACAACAATTAGTTTCAAACATGACATTGAATCCCTTATTGCACAATTGACTAATACTCAATAGATTATGCTTTAATCCATTCACATATAAAACATTCTTAATTTGTATGAAAGAGGTAATACCTATAGTGCCTATACCTTCAATGTGACCTTTTGAATTATCACCAAAAGTCAATTCTCCTCCATTTTTAGTGTTAAGCTCTATGAATCGGCTCTTGTCTCCGATCATGTGTCTTGAGCATCCACTATCAATGTACCATGAGTTTGAGTTTGTTTCCCGTGCCTTGTAGCAATGCTATTTTTCCTACAAACATAGATTAATTTTTTATTTTTGGTACCCAAATTCTTTTGGGTCCATATTCATTAGTTTCCAAAATCCTAATCCTCTTAGGTATCCATTTGTGTAGGATATCCTTATCTTTAGTAGTAATGAGTTCTTTAGGAACCCATTTACTTCTAACGATTTTTCCATTAGAGGTTCTTTTGGGACCTCTATGATTATAGTTTTTAAAAACTTTTCTAACAAAGTTGGAGTTTGAACTTTCTCCATTTCCAAAACGTTTTGTTCCAACTTTATTAAAATAAGCTTTAAGATCATCAATTTTCTTTTGATGATCATCATGAACTTTTGAAAGTAAGTTATGCAAATTATTATTTTTCTTTTCAAAATCATCAATTTTGATTTGCAATTCTTTAATCTTACTCTCAAGCTACTTGGTGGTTTTGGACATAAGACTGTTTTTATTTTTCAATTTTGAAATATCATTTTTGTATTTTGAAAATAGAGTCTTATAATCTGAAGCTAACCCATTATAATCCTCTAATAACTCATCATAAGATAAATCATCCAAATCGAATGAGTTAGAGGTTACCAGAGAGTTTTCCCCGATAGCCATCAAGCACAAGTTTGCTACTTCTTGTTCCTCTTCATTGCAGCCTTCTTCATCGCTCCATGTAGCTACATGAGTCTTGTGCTTCTTCTTTGATTGACCATTTTTCTTTAATTGAGGGCAATCGTATTTGACTTGCCCTGGCTTTTTGCATTCATAGCAAATGATAAGGTCATTCTCTTTTGGTTCAGTTTTGAAGCCTTCATTTCGTTTGACTTTTGTTCCTCGGTTTGTCCCCATTAATTTTATGAACCATTTGGTAAATAATGTCATTTCCTCGTCATTGTCATCTTCATCCGAATCACTCTCATCTTTTGTGGATTTGAGAGCAACTCCAATATTCTTCTTCTTCTCATTCTCCTTTGGTGTCTCATCAATCTTATCGATGTCTACCTCTTCCTGAAGCATCATTTCATGAGTGAGGAGTGAACCAATTAGTTCTTCAAGGGCTAAGGACTTTAAGTTCTTAGCCTCGATGATTGACGTCTTCTTTGATTGCCATGATTTTAGAATTGAGTAAAACAACTTCCTCACAAGCTTTTCATTTGGAATGATCTCTCCATATGATTTGAGACCATTGACAATCGTGGAAAATCTATCAGTCATAGCTTTGATGTCTTCATCCGATTTCATCCTAAAATTTTCATAGTTATGAGTTAGAAGACTAATTTTATATTATTTTACCTCGTCGGTGCCTTCATGAGTGACTTGTAGTTTGTCCAATATTTCTTTAACAGTTGTACAAGATGAAACTCTTCCATATTCATCTGGTCCAAGAGCACAAAAAATAATATGGATGGCTTTGGAGTTGAGTTGGAACATTCTTGTCTGTCCTTCACCCCACAATCTTGGGTGAGTGGAAGGTTTGATGTATCCATCTTCTATGATATTCCATGCTCCCATGTCACTTTCTTGAATAAAGTACATCATTCTATTATTCCAATAGGCATAGTTAGCTCCATTGAAGAAAGGAGGGTTATTGATGGGCAGTGAATCAAGAACAAGGTCAGAGTTTGAAGCACCGACCATTGATGACTTGAATATCGATGTAACTCTTCCCGAATCAACTCAAGAGGTGATTAAACCTTAAAATGAGTGAGGCTCTGATACCAATTGTTGAGTTAATCGATTGACAAATATAGCCAAGAGAGGGGTGAATTGGTGATTAAAATTTCGGTGGAAGCTTTTGCAGAAAATTGAAAATAATTGCACAACGATTTAGAGTGGTCCGACTTTCTCAAACAAAATCTACGTCCACTACCTTAGCTATCCACACTAAGGATTTTCCAAAAATTAACTAATTTGTCTTTCTTTTGAGCACAAAGAGTAACCTTACAAATCCCTCAAGAATTATACCCCAAATTCTAGAGAACACTCTCTCCCAAAGAGAACAATACAAATTTTGTAAACTTACAAGAAAATCCTCACAAGGAAAAATGTTTGCACAATTCTAGAATAAAGAAAGAACACTCAAGAATAATATAATTGAGCACAATAAGTGTTCTTGAAAGCAAGGATGAATATTGAATGAAATTTGGCTTGAAATTGCTCAAACTAGAGGTTTGATGCTTTCTCTTTGATTCTCTCTTGATTCTTGTTTCTTGTTGTTGATCAATGGCTTCTAAGCTTGTTTAAATACTCCTTCAATTGATTCTGAATGTTGGGGATGCTTAGTGGAGTCAATAAAGCAGTTTAAGTGTGAAAATAATTAATAAAATCAGTTGGGAGTGTGTGTGCATCGATGTATAGTCAAGGTGCATCAATGCATCAAGTGTAAATTTCAAATATTCCGACCGTTGGAACACTTAGTGCATCGATACTAAGTGTGCATTGATCCATAAAATGCATTCGATGTTTTCATAAAAACCTGAGTGCATCAATGTATGAAAGTGCGTCGATGCATAAAATGCATTCGAAATGGTGAGTGCATCGATGCATCAATGAGTGCATCGGTGCATCGCTTCATAATTTGATTTTTAGCTCGTTTTTTGGTTCGAAATACTTTGTGAAAATTGTTTCAAAAATATTTTAAGTATAAAACACAACTTTACACTTTAGTAAGGATTGAAATTGAACTTTGAAAGACTTGGAGTAATATATTGATATTCGAATAATTATATCGAATATACTTAGAGAATCTTTTATAAAATCCTAAAATTTATTTATCTTAATTTGTTATATCAAAACATCAAAATGTTTTCAACAAGTTCTTTAAAAGTCGACAAAATTATTGAGTTATGGAACTTTGTGTTTTGATGAAATTTGATTAGGGATTTGTTTGTAGAGATGATGTAAGGTTGGATGGAAGTTGATTTCATGCTTGAATAGAATCAAAATCAAGCAAAATCATGAAAAAACTAGTTTTGGAACTTTGAACCATTCGACCTTGGTCTTAAAGGGTGAGGAAATTTTTGAAAATTTATTTAAGGGCTGGAAATGATTTAGGAAGTATTCTGCAAGCCTTAGAAAAATTTGGGAACCATTCTACAGTTTTTGAAAAGTTGAAGGACTAAATCAATAATTTTAGAAAAATGATGGGTTGCTGTGTAATTTTTATATAATTGATGTACTATCCTAGAAATTAACGTTTAAATGTTGAAATTGAAGTTAGGATGTGAAATTGGGTTATTTTGGAAAGTTTGTAAAAGTTAAGGTTTAAATCACAAATATAGAAAGGTTGGGAGCTTAAGTGAAAATATTTTGTGAAGTTGGGTTAAAATGGAACTTGAGTGGTCAATTAGAAGTATTAAGGTCAACATTTATGTTGTGACATGGAAATTGTATCGAATAAGCATCGAAAAATTTGTTAGGAATTTATTTTCTAAAGTATGTCTATGTTAGTAAGATTATAACATTTGGTTTGAATTTTTATATGTTTGGTAACGATGTTCGTCTAGAGATTGAATTCTTGAATCAAGATCAAATATTATTAAAGCTAAGTAGAACTTAAGGATGAAATGGAAAATTCCAAGGAATGTTGGAAGCTAAGGACACCGGGTGAGTGCAAATTTAATTTGTACTTATGCTATCGAATAATATTGGCTTGCGATGAGCCAGTGAAGGAGTTACTATGATAAGAAGTGACTCCTAAAATTTTATGTTATTTTTTATACATGATTTCATGTGCATTTGGTGAGCTAATAGAATTAGTGAACAAGTTGAAATGCAATTGGTGAAATCTGTCTAGATTGGTGTTCTGAACAGTCAGTTTAGAAAATCACCAAAAATTGTACAAAAATGATTTGAGTATTATTTTTATACCTTTTGATTATTATACCATTATAGTTTTGTTTGGAACAAGAGGAAATCTATTTCAAGGTGTGTAAAAAATATATGAATTTTAACCGAGGATAGGTTAGAAAACGGGGCAACAGATTTTGCTCAAAACAGATTATGTTGGTCAACTTTGAAAATTCACCATAAATTGTAAAACTTTAACTATAAGGAGTGTTTTATATGGATAGAGTCTTATTTTAGTTTAGTTCTCATTGGTGCAAGAGGATACATTTTTAAAGGTATATATTAATACACAATAATATTTCTTTAATGGTAGTGCAAACTGCTAGGATATGAAATTATGACCAATTTTGAGATTTAACCAAATTAGAAGCGAATGATCAAGTTAAATCTTAGTGAGGATTATATTTTTACTTGTATATAATTTCAAAGTGAGTGCAATGCATGCATAACATTTTACATGGATGTTTTATACATCATTGGGTAAGGCTTGCAATAAGTCTAGCTTATTTATGTTAGCATGATATTTATGTCATATATAACACATTTGACATATTCTAAATATGTCAAAGTTTGAATATAAAATGCATTGATCATTGGTTATTCTATATATGATTTTTATTATGAATATTTAATGTTTATTACGAATGTTACTTTGGGTATGAACTGCCCAATGTTACAATTTTATTAATATACATTGTCATGGATGTAATAAAAAAATAGACTGTATGCCCAAGTAAGTCATTGAGGGACAGGGTATAGTTGGCATGACATAGAGTATAGCAGCTGCAGGTTTATATTAGCACTAAGTGTAAGGACACTAAGTGTAGGTGGAGGGTAAAACCTTATGTGGAGGTTAATAAATGATAAATGCAAATAAACTTACGAGATTATGGGATAAATGGCATGTATATTGGTAAGAAACTTTATATTCGGTTATATCATGTTAATTTATGGTAACATGGTTGGAATCCAGATAAATTGATCACTTTGCATTGAATATTATTACTCGTTTATATTTATATGTTACATTGCTTTGAATATTTATATGATTGTCTCACTAAGTGTACACTTAGCGTGTGATGATTTTTAAGATTAGGAAAAAGGAGGAAAATGAGTAAGGAGCTGAGCTTGACATCGATCACCAAAGAAATATTTATAGGTAACAATGATGACATCCTATTGTATTCTAAAAGTTGTAGCCGACATGTATACGAGAATGAAATATTTGTAATTTCTTAATATAATTAGTGTTAAATATATAAATAATAATATTAATAAATATTATGATATTAAACTATACTAAAAAATTAATTTGAGTTTTAAATCAAACATGTTAGATAGTCTTATTTATTTTATGAAATAAAACAAAATTGTCTATTACTACTTGAAGTTGGTTTTGAATTGGTAACCAAGAATATTGTATTACGATTTTTCTCTGAATAATTATTTTATAATAATTTTTCAAGTTATGAAACTAGTGATGTTTGAATGAAACCAAATTTTACTTAGTTAAATTCTAAAGAAATGTTTTACATTTCTGATGTGACATCTATAACTCGTATTGATTCGCGTATACGGGTTATGGGTGTTACATTTGTTAGTATCAAATCTACAGGTTTAGCCGATTCTAGGACTAAACCGAGCTTGTTTTGCGTTAAAAAATGTATATATGCCACTAAGATGACATTGTTACTGATTTGGTGATTATAAAGTTCGATTTATTCCACTCCTTACATATAAAGGTGAATAAATATAATATATGAAAAAGATATGTATATTCGAGGGTATCCAATTGTGTATCTACAAAAGTTACTTGGATTACCTCTCGATTTGAGATGTAGAAATTAAAATAAAGATGTTATTAGATATTGTGTTTATCTCTATAACCCCGTATTGAATGGCTCCAACAGAGATTAGAGAAATAAAGGCATGGTTAGTAGAATTGTTAAGAATGAGAATTTACAAGACTAAGCGTGTCATCTGGGATGTACTAGTGGTACTGTGAAAAAGAAAGATGAGACTATGAAATTATGTATGGATTAACGTCCGTTAAATAAGGTAACAATGAAGAACAATTATCTTCTTCTAAGGATTGATAATCATTTAAGCAGTTAAAAGGGTGCTTTGGTGTCTCCCTAGCTGGATATACCTAAGGTAATTTTCAAAATTTGATATGAACATTACGAGCTTATGATAATGTCATTGAGTTTAACAAATGCTCTTGCGACACTTATGGATTGGATAAACCAAGTATTTTAGTTATACTTGGATTAATTGGTGGTAGTGTTCATTGATGTTATTGTGATATGCTGTAAGACCATGGAAGAACATGATGCATGTCTTTGTATAGCTCTTCAAACTTTTCTAAAGAAAAATTGCATGCTAAGTTAACCAAGTGTAAATGTTGGTAGTCTAAGGTTGTATTCCTTGGCCATGTGGACTTAGCTAAGGGGATAAGAATATATATATCAAGGAAGCACAAGGTATAGTCGAATGATGAATTCCAAAGAATGTTTTTGAATTTCAAAGTTTCTTGGGATTTGTTGGTTACTATCGAAGGTTCAAAAAGAACTTTTCGATGATTATATTCCTTCTAACCAAGCTATTGAGGAAAAACATGTTATTCATTTGGACTGTTAAGTGTCAAGAAAACTTTGAGATGTTAAAAATGAATACTAACACAAGCTCCAAGGTCAATATAATTAGAATATGGAAAAGATTATATGAATTATAGTAAGGTGTCTCATAATGGTTTGGGATGTGTGTTCGTACAAGAGGAAAAGTTTTGGTTATGCTTCAAAGCAACTATAAATCATGAAATAAATTATCTGACTCACAATCTCGAGTTGGCACTAGTTGTGTTTACTTTGTTGATATAACGCCACTATCTACATGGTGAGTGACACTATATCTATATGAATTTCAAATGTCAAAAGTATGTGTTGAATCAAAGGAGTGAAAAGAAAGGAAATGGATGAAATTCCTTAAAGAATGATGACGTTCTTATCAATTGCAAATAGGAAAGGCTACTGTGGTGGCTAATACAATAAAGCTGAAAGATATTTATATTCTGAGAGTTTTGAATACGTGATTGTCTTTAAAGAAAGATGGTGTTTTCATTGTAGAATTAAATTTAAAGCATATGTTGCTAGATCGAATAAAGGATATTCAGAGAAAAGATGAAAATTATTGTGCTTGTCAAAATATAGAACAAGCTGAAAAAGGGGAAACTAAAGACTTTAAGATTTAAGTCTGATGAATGCTTATATTATCAAGGAAAGAGTTTATAAAAAGGTATAAAAAAGTTATCATCGAGCTTGTTTTTAAATGGCTGACTTGACAGTAAGTTAAAATAAAGTACAAGTGCATTCTGAATTATTGTAACCGATTTCAATCCCTTAGTAGGAATAGGAACGAGTTACAATGGACCTTATAATGAGAAAATATCATTTAAGATAATCTCAAGATAGTTAGTGATAAATAAGTAATTCTAAAATTATCACCTTGTAAAAAAAGTATTGCAGTTCAACGCAGGAAAGTTGAGTCCGAAATTTATTGGACCTTATAAGATTATTAAAAAAAGTAAAGAAACGAAAAGAAAGTTGGATCAATGATTTATCACCTATAATTGCCTCTGGAAATAGACAAGATCCATAATGTTTTTCATGTGCCGATGCTCAGGAAGTATCAATCAGATCCTTCACATATTGTCACCGCGAAGGAAATAGAGATTTTGCTAGATTTGACTTATAAAAAAGAACTACTACTTATTAAAGTTTGATAAGAAATCAAAGAGTGAAAAAACATCATCCTTGTTAATTTACATTAGGTACATATTTAAAATTTGAGGACGAATTTTCTTAAAGGGGAGAGAATTGTAATACCCCAAAATTTTGGTTAGTGACCAAAATGTAAATTTCGAAAGTTTGGTTATCAATGTAGAAAATAGGGAAAAGTTTAGGAACCTAAGTGGTAATTTTCCCAAAAAGAATTATTATTCCATAAATGGATAGTTTACTTTTGAGAGAGGGGTTTTATTGAAATCAAATTCTTGATATGAAAATTGTGTTAAAAACTAGAAAGTGTTAAAATTCAGTAAAATTTTGGTAAATTGGATCGAATAAATTTTTTATAAAATTTGAAGGATGATAAATTAATCTTAGAATTATTATTTCCACATTTTAAAATGATGGAAAATAATATGGAGCATTGGATTTGAGAATTTATTTTCATGTTCAATTTGGACCGTTGGGTGAAAAATGGCAAGATTGAAATTTTTGGAAAATGACTTGGGCAAAGTTGTAAAAGGCAAAAAATTTGTCCATCATTGACTTTGGAAGACGATAAGGTTTATGTGACTTGATATTATTGTAAATATCAAGTTTCATTAATGACAAAATGGACATTTCATAGTAAATGAATATTTTTATTCATTTAAGCTTAAATAAAGGTTAAATTAACATGAAATTTATTAGAAGTTTCATGAAAACTTAGCCATTTTCAGCCAACATTTCGTGCTCCCCATGAACAAGGTAAGAGACTTCTTATTTTCATTTTTGAGCAATTTCTTTTGGATTTTGGAGCATATCGTGAAATATAAAATTGTTCTATTCGAAAAACGCTATCAAATGGTTCCATTATTGTTTGCTAATTAGGTTTGTGTTCAAATATCCTAATTTCTAGGTTTTATGTTCATATCAGGGTTCATGAAATTTATGATGAATCTTGATGTTTTTGAGGTTGTAGATTCATTTTCAAGCTTGTTTGATGATTAAAACATGTTCAATTTTCCTAGAATATGTTCTTTAAAATTCGGCCAAATTATTGAGTTATGAAACTTTGTGTTTTAGTGAAATTTGATTATGGCTTTGTTTGTAGAGGTGGTGTAAGGTTGGATAGAAGTTGATTTCATGCTTAAATCGAATCAAAATCGACCAAAATCATGAAAAACCTAGTTTTGGAACTTTGAACCATTCGGCATTGGTCTTAAAGGATGAGAAAAATTCTACTAAAATTATGTAACGGCTGAAAATGATATAGGAAGTATTCAACAAGCCTTAGAAAAATTTTGGGGACCGTTCTATAATTTTTGAAAAGTTGAAAGACTAAATAAAAATTTTTGGAAAAAATGATGGGTTGTTGTGTAATTGTTATATACTTGATGTACTATGTTGGAAATTAATTTTTAAGTGTTGAAATTGAATTTAGGATGTGAAATTGGGTTATTTTGGAAAACTTGTAAAAGTTAAGGTTTAAATCACAAATATGGAAAGGTTTGGAGCTTAAGTGAAAATATTTTGTGTATATGGGATAAAATGGAACTTGGGTGGTCAATAAGAAGTTTTAAAGTCAACATTTATATTGTGACATGGAAATTGTATCGAATAAGCCTCGAAAAATTTGTTAAGAATTTATTTTCTAAAGTATGCTTATGTTAGTAATATTCTAACATTTGGTTTGAATTTGTATATGTTTGGTAATGATGTTCATCTAGATATTGATTTTTAATCAAGATCAAATATTATTAAAGCTAATGAGAAGCTTAAGGATGAAATGGGAAATTCAAAGGAATGTTGCAAGTTAAGGACACTGGGTGAGTGCAAATTCAATCTGTACTTATGTTATTGAACAACATTAGCGTGCGATGAGCCAGTGACAGCGTTACTTTGATAAGAAGTGACTCCTAAAATTTTATGTGAGTTTTGATACATGCTTTCATGTGCATTTGGTGAGCTAATAGAATTAGTAAGCAAGTTGAAATGCAATTGGTGAAATCTGCCTAGATTGGTGTTCTGAACACTAAGTTTAGAAAATCACCATAAATTCTAAAGAAATGATTTAAGGATTATTTTTATACCGTTAGATTGTTATATCAGTGTAGTTTTGTTTGAAACAAACGAAAACTGATTTCAAGGTGTATACAAAAATATATGAATTTTTAACCAATGATAGGTCAGAAATCGAGGCAACAGATTTTGCTCAAAACAGATTTTGTCGGTCAACTTTGAAAATTTACCATAAATTGTACAAATTGAAATAGAAGGAGTGTTTAATATGGATAGATTTTTATTTAAGTATAGTTTCCATTAGTGTAATCGGAATATTTTTTAAATATGTATATTAATACATAATAATATTTCTTTAAAAGTGGTGCAAACTGCCAGGATATGAAATTATGACAATTTTTTGGATTTAACCAAATTATAAGCGAATGATCAAGTTAAAACTTAGTGAGGCTTATCTTTTTACTTGTATATAATTTCAAAGTTAGTGAAATGCATGCATAACATTATACATGGATGTTTTATACATCATTTGGAAGGGCTTGCAATAAGTCTACCTTATTCATGTTGGCATGATATTTATGTAATATATCACATATTTGACATATTCTAAATATGTCAAAGGTTGAATATAAAATGCATTGATCACTGGTTATTCTATATATGATTTTTATCATAAATATATCATGTTTATTACGAATGTTGCGTTGGGTATGAACTGCCCAATGTTAAAATTTTATTAATATGCATTACCATGGATGAAATAAAAAAATAGACTATATGCCCAAGTAATTCATTGAGGGATAGGGTATAGTTGGCATGTCATAGAGTATAGCATCTCTAGGTTTATATTAGCACTAGTGTGTAAGGACACTAATTGCAGGTGGAGGACACAACTTTATGTGTCATATCCGGATTAGCACTAGATCGTAAGCTTAGTGCAGGTTCAACACTACGGTGTATATATTTGATTCGAATACTCAGGGTCCTCATGGTTTAAATTGGGTTATGGTTTATTGTTAATAAATGATAAATTGGGAAATAAACTTACAAGCTTATGCGATAAATGGCAAGTATATTGGTAAGAAACTTTATATTCGGTTATATCATGTTAATTTATGGTAACATGGTTGGATTTCAGGTAAAGTGATCACATTGCGTTGAATATTATTACTCGTTTATATTTATATGTTACATTACTTTGAATATTTATATGATTATCTCACTAAGTGTATACTTAGTGTGTGATGATTTTCACTCGTAGAAAAACGGAGGAAAAAGACTAAGGAGTTGATCTTGGCATTAATCACCAAATAAATATTTACATATAACAATGATAACATCCTACTATGTTCTAAAATTTCTAGCTGGCATGTATAGAAGAATGAAATGTCTTCAAATTCTTAATGTAGTTAGTACTAAATATAATTAATAGTATAAATAAATATTATGACATTAAACTATGCTAAAAAAATAATTTGTGTTTTAAATCAAACGTGTTTGATATTTTATGAAATAGAACAAAATTGTCTATCACTGCTTGAAGCTGGTTTTGAATTGGTAACCGAAAATATTATATTACGATTTTTCTCTGAATAATTATTTTATAATAAATTTTCAAGTTATGAAATTAGTGATGTCTGAATGAAACCAAAATTTTACTTAGTTAAATTATAAAGAAATGTTTTTAATTTTTGATGTGACATCTGTAACTCGTATTGATTTGCGTATACGGGTTATGGATGTTACGATATTTGCTGCCCGAGCGTATATTCTCCAATTGATTGGAGGGATACTATTACCAGATAAATGATTGGAGGGATACTATTACCATATAGTAATTTGGAAGACATTCAATATCTTTTGATATTGGAGAATTTTACTAAGCGTCACAAAACTAGTTGGTGCTCAACCATTTTGGCATTTTTATATCATGAACTTTGCAAGGCTACAATCGTTGAAAGTTCAAAAAGTCGATGTCCTCGGTTGTCTAGTCTTGCTACAATCTTGGGCATGGTACTAGTTCCCGTTTTAAATTTATTTTTTTCCTTTTTATTTATTATATTATTTAAATAACGACAAATTACTGAGACCAATTTGTTGGGTGCAAATAAAATTAATATATGGATGAGAATAGATATCGTTGATCGACATGCGGTAAATTACTAACTTTTATATTATTATTATATTAATTTTTTATTTATACTAACTTTTATAATTAATGTTTACAGTTTTCTTGGATTTCATATTGTGACAATGACATTGAACAGTTATTGCCACGGGGTTTTTTAAAGGGTCGAAGTTGTGGTGTGTCGTTATGCCTTTGGTACACTTTACAATTGTTGAGATGCATGCTGCAGATAAAGTATTGTGACAATTTGTATCTTATCAACCAATTCATATGCAAATATTTGATATGGATGCGCTCCACATAATTGATACACGTAGGAAACATAAAGATAATTGGCTAAAGAAGCATGATGTATACATTCAACAATTGAATGAACGGCATTTATATGTCCCGATGCATTACAAAATTACAGTTGTTGACCTTGATTTTGACATTTATCCCTAACACAAAAATTATAAAGCAAACATGAAAATGTATTTAACAACAGTAGAAGCAGAAGGAACAATGGGAACAATTGAAGGCCAAGTTTGCAAAGGTCAAGAAAGCATCGTCATAGACATCTTCATCTTCTTCTTCTACTTCTGCCGAGTATTTTGCATCTCAGACGAGTTATGGATTTTATCCTCCATATCATGCTTCAATGGATAGTCAGTCGAATTAGGTTGGAGGTTCATGGGATGAAATGTAAGGCACTCAAGCATCTTCGAGAGAACATGTGGGTGAGGGTGAATGAGATCATATTATATATGGTCAACAAGGTACTAGTTTTGGTAGCCAAGTCGAGTCAATGACGACATTGATAGGATCAAATACCATAAGTACTCCCTCACCGTATTTCGAAAGTGGATCTCAAAGTGGAGTCATGTTCAGTACACCTTGTGTTCAACAAAAAAATGAAGACAAAGATGATGACGATCAAGATGGACGACCACGACGTACTAGATGAGCCCCACACCTTTTATCGCAACCGTCTTTCGGTTGGGCCCCGGAATTGGGCTTCGACTTGAAAAATGTGGATTGGAGTCGCCACCGATCATTTATTTAAAACAAATGGGTTGATTGGATACCATATTTCTTTCCTGATCTGCGTCTTTCCAAAGATGTGTCGGGTTCGAGAGTCGATTACGGTCAAGGAAGGATTAGCACCCATGAACCGTCCTTTCGGTACTATGTAATTTCCAATTGTCTTTGATTAAGAAAATTGCAAGTTAAATTAAAAGGTAAAATTTGATCGGAATTACTTACCCTAATGAGTTTTACCCCTTAAAAAATAAGATATTAAAAGAAAATAATAATAATAAAAGAAAGTAAGAAAACTAAAGAGTAAACCATGGAAATAAATGAAACCAATAATAATAAACATGAAATAATTGGATGAAACAAAAAAATTAAATGAAATTGAATAAAATAAAATAAATTAAGATAAAATATATATACAAAAAGAATAAAAAGGTAAAGTGTTTTTTTTAAAAAAGAAAAAATAATAAGAGCAAAGAAACTAAAAATATAATGAAAATAAATAAATAGTATAAATAAAATAATAAAAATATATATAAAAAAAATATAAAAATGTATGTATAATAAAATAAAATACTAAATAGTAATCATAGAAATAAAAATAAAATGAAGTAAGAATATATATATATATATATATATATATATATATATATGTTAGGAAAATATAGTAAATAAATAGTAAATAAGTAAACGTAGATAAAAAAATAATATATATATATATATATATATATATATATAGGAAAATAATATAATATAACACACAAAAAAGAGAACTATAATAAATAAATTAAATATATATATATATATATATATATACATATAAATAATAAGGGTTAAATTAAAACAAAAAATGAATTAGGGGTCGAAATTAAAAGCCAATTGAAGAAAAAATGAATCTGCGTGTATTTAAAATCAGGGGACCGAAATGGGAATTAACCCACTGTATAGGCAAAACACACGGATCCACACGACCCGTTTATAAAAATCTGAATAGTTTTTCAAAAAAACACAAGCCTCGGCGGCTAGATTTACAAAAATAGATCTCGAAAACGCCCCCGTTCATTGGCCAAAAACACTTCTCTCGGTTTTCTTTCGAAACAAAACACAACAAGGGTAAGGAAAAATAACATGCGAAAGTATGAACTTTACCTTTCAAAATATAAATGCTTCGAAAAATGACTACTAGTTGTTTGTAATTTTTTTGCTTGGTATTTCGTATATCTCTTGTGTTACAATAGTGAGTTACAATGGCTATTTATAATGCTTGTGGATCCTATCTTTAGGAGTTTAAATAATAGTAGAACTCTATCCTATTTTTAGGAGTTTGAATCCTAGCAAAATTCTATCATATTTTTAGGAGTTTGAATCCTAGTAGGACGAAAAGGTGTGTTGACAGTTGCCCCTCTTTGCCTATAGTCGTGTAACGGGGATAGGGTAAAGATTAAAAGACACACTTTTCGTTCAGTAGAGTTAAAAATTGACTCTGATGTTTCAATAACTCCCTGTCGAATTGAGTTACAGATGACTCCTCCATCGTGAAGTCGAGTTCATCTTGAAATGATATGAAATTGAAGTCGTAGTTTGGAATTTGAATCAGTACGTGGCTTCCCGTTACCCTTCGGTCTTCTTTTCAGTTTAAAGACCTTGGATCGAAATCGAACTTAGAAATATTCATTGACAGATAGCTTTTTCTTGACTTAAGCTATGATGCATGAAAATGGTTGCTTGTCACTAAGGCACGGCTAACCCAGGTCCTCTTCTCGACTTGAAAACCTCGACTGCAACCGGAAAGTAGTGCGATTGATATGTCATCGAGCTGAATGGAATCGAACTCGACAATTTTGATGGCAGATAACCCTTCTAGCCTTGAGTTATACTGTAAATGATGTGCCTTGGAGCTGAGCGTAGTCGAACTCGAAGGTCTTTGTTGACAGATACTCCTTCTTTGAGTTGGATATCCTTCGTTGTGAAGTTGAAATCCAATCTAAAGATGGATGATGCTTGTGTGCATGATTCCCTTCGTCATGAAGTTGAAACCAAGGGTGGCCCCTTCGTCGTGAAGTTGAGCCTAAAATTGGATATCCTTCGTATTGAAGTTGAAATCCAAGTAAGTAGCATTGTTCCGAGTCCAATATCCTCCGTCGTGAAGTTGAAATTGGCTCTGGAACCGAGAAATTGTTTGTTGACAACCAGCCGTCCCTTCGTTGTGAAGTTGAACTTGTGTTGTCTCGAGTCCAATATCCTTCGCTGTGAAGTTGAAATTGGGAAATTTTTTGTTGACAACCAACCGTCCCTTCATTGTGAAGTTGAACTTGTGTTGTCTCGAGTCCAATATCCTTTGCTATGAAGTTGAAATTGGCTCTGAAATTGGGAAGTTGTTTGTTGACAACCAGTCGTCCCTTCGTTTGTGAAGTTGAACTTGTGCTGTCTCGAGTCTAATATCCTTCGCTGTGAAGTTGAAATTGACTCTGAATGAAATTTTGTTGACAATCAGCCGCCCCTTTGTCGTGAAGTTGAGCTTGTGTTATCTTGGGTCCAAGATCCTTCGCTGAGAAGTTGAAATTGGCTCTGAAATTGGGAAGTTGTTTGTTGACAGTCAACCGCCCCTTCGCTGTGAAGTTGAGCTTGTGCTATATTGAGTCCAATATCCTTCGCTGTGAAGTTGAAATTGGCTCTGAAACTGGGAAATTGTTTGTTGACAACCAGTCGTCCCTTCGTTGTGAAGTTGAACTTGTGTTGTCTCAGATGGCGCGATATCCTCCATTGTGGAGTTGAAATCGTGGATGTGTGGAAACGATATCCTCCGTCGTGGAGTTGAAATCATGGATGTGTGGGAAAAATATCCTCCGCATGGAGTTGAAATCGTGGATGACCCCTTCATCGTGAAGTTGAGCCTTGACTTGAATATCCTTATTCGTGAAGTTGAAATCCAAGTATTGTGAAGTTTGGCTTCGAGCTAGATATCCTCCGTCGCGAAGTTGAAATCTACTCTCGAGTTGATTGTGTAGCTTTGAGCTTAATATCCTTCGCTGCGAAGTTGAAATTGACTCTAGCTAAAACCTGAAAAAGTATGCATATATGTGATGAGATGGAAGCAATGCTCTTAGGTATGCCTAAAATGCATATGCAACATATGTTATTTTTGGGCTCAGGATTGAAATCTCGATCTTCGGTTGCTTTTCTGGAATCTTTGTTCTAGAATCCTCAAGTTCTTATCCCTGATCTCGAATTCTTCAAATGTTCAAATCTGATGTGCACATTCTATTTTTTGATTTGAAAAATGCTTCTCGACCATCCCAAGTATGTGTTTGAGCTGAGTGTAACGGTTCAGATGATGCTTCAAGAGAAGTTGTCTCGAAAGAGATAGAATTCGTTTCAAGGGAAACGATCTCAAAGATATTTGTTGTTTCATGAGAAACGGTCTCATGGGAGATAAAATTTTGTTTTAAGAAAAACTATCTCAAGAGAGACAAAACTTAGCTCCAAAAGAAATTGTCTCACGGGGAGATGAAATTAGTTCCAAGGAAAACATATTCAAAGATTTTGTTTCAAGGGAAACCGTCTCAAGAGAGACAAAATTCATCTCAAGGGAAATGTTTATGTTTCAAGAGAAACTTTTTCAAAGAGAAATGATTTCAAAGGTTTTTTCTAAGGGAAACTGTCTCAAGGGAGACAAAGTTTGTTTCAAGGGAAACTGTCTCAAGAGAGACAATGGTGGACACGATTCCCTTCGTCACGAAGTTGAAACCGTGGGTGGCCCCTTCGCCGTGAAGTTGATCCAGGAATTGGATGTCCTTCGTCGTGAAGTTGAAATCCAACTTGAAAATGAGAACTGGATTGGTTCTGAATTAGCTCTCGAACTCGTCTGAAGTTGATTCTAAGATCTTTCGATCTTTCAATATGTCAAATTGGTTGAAATGTAGCTTCTTGCTGCTGAGTTAAGCAACCAACATCAATCTTTAAAGATGCTTTTGAATTGAGTATCCTTTGTCTTGAAGTCGAAACTTGACTCTAAAAGCTGCAAAAATTATGTATGGGAAAAAATGACAAATATGATGTTCTAAAATGTATGCATAAGATGCATGTAACATGAATTGGTTATGTTTTATCTCCTGAAAAAGGTATGATAACTCGCATTAGGATGTTGAATCCCCAAAGATGCCCCAATATAAAAAAATACCCTAATATTTGATGTTGAATCTTCAAAGATGCCCTAAATGTTCCTCATTTCTTGCTTCAGCATTGATTCTGAGCATGAGTTTTGTGTCTAAGAGTCACATGTCATTTACCAAGATCCACTCTAGAGAGACTGTCTTGTTTGAAAAAAAATGTTTCTTTTTCTTTTATTTTCAAAGTTCTGAAAATATCAAAAAAGAGTTTTAAAAGATGTTTAATCAAGAGTTTTGAAAGATGTTTAATTAAAAGTTTTGAAAATATTGTCCCTTTCACGGTTTTACAATTGAGACGAATCATAAAACTAGAGTTCATCGGATATCAAAGAATTAATTACAATGTTAATCCTTCAATAAATTGTAGCTATTTGATAAGAGTCAAGATCAAAGCTATCTTTGGGAAATGGTTAAGTAAGGAACGAATAAAAAAGTCTCAGATTATCGTGTTTGGTCAAAGGTTTGGCATTTTATGCTCAAAGGATTGATGGGGTAGTTTGCATGTTTCTCTGCTGGAAGTGTTCTCTGACTCCCAACCTTCGTTGTCACACTCAGATTGTGCGATGCCTTATCAAGGAATTTGTATGATTGCCTCGGTTGCACAATTTTTATATTCGAGCTACCTTTTCAAGTTTTCAACTCGAACCCTCCTCTGGTTTCAGACGTTATTCAGGATTTACGTCTTGAACCCCCCTTTGTCATTTTTCTCTACCATGCATTAATTACATTATTTTTTTGCAATTTAATCCTGATGGGCGGGATGAAATCTGAAGATAGTCTCTTCTGTTTAGAAATCCATGTATGATTAGAAGGGACTTTTAAGGCACGTAATGTAGGTCAGGGCTCATGGTTATGAAAGAAAAGGATAAATAGGCCCAAATAAGTGTTTTAGGGTATTGAACCAAGGATCAATTCATTCTGATTCCCTCGATCTTGTCTTGCTCAAAATGTATCTTTCTCTTGATGCTCTATGATCTTTGAGTGAAGTGATTCAGTGATTCAAGAATGATTGTGCTTGATCAATCTCATAGTTTGAAGCTTGATGTGCCATTTGTCTTTAGGGAATCTTTGCATGTGCTTTTTGTCCCTTTTTCTTTTGATTTTTTCTTTTTTGTTCTTTTTTTTTTCCTTTTTGCTTCTTTTCTTTTTGTTCTTGATTGGATCTTCGCACTTGGTATTTGGCCCACCTTTTGGTATTTCCTTTGGATTGATGTCTTCACTCATGTGAGCAGATTTCTTCCACCTTGGCCCCCAGTGTGGAGGGTGATCCTTGGTTAGGGTTGAATCAGAAGAAAAATACTATAGGCTCAAAAAGGGACACAAGGGATATACTTTTTCTCCTGTTGTGAATGGATAAAGAAAGAAAGCCGTTCATCATTTCACACATAGAAGTCCTCACAGAAGAGGTATCCCCAGGGGGGTAGTTTACAGGATTAATTCTATTTACATGAAAATAGTGTAATTAATGCATGATAGAATTATTATGGATGAATTCTTCTTCTTTTTTTCCCCAGATGTCTTAATGTTCAAGCTCCCTGCGAGATGCCCCAGGTTATGTCTTAGAAGAATGTTCGTGTTCAAATGAACAACTCGATGCTGTGGGCTTTAATGGTGTAAAAATGTCAATTTTGAGTCTAAAAAGACAATGGTGTGATCTTATTGACTCAAAGAAAGGTGTGGGTGTATCAAAAAGATAAAGGTAATGTTCAAGAATTTCAAAGGGAGGTAATGTCAAAATTTGGTCTTTTTGGTAATGACCATGAGTTATTTTGGGTAAAGAATCAAGGCATTTTGTTTTGGGGTTTGAGACAGGATAAGAAAGGTCTAAGCTTGTCATATGTCAAAAATCTATAATTCTTGAAGAATTAAAAGAATCCTTAATTCATTTAATATTCGAAGAACTAAAGATTAGAATTTGTTCAATTGCTTCACCTTAGAAAGTAGCATAAATTCAATCTTTTAAAAGATTAAGCAAACGATGAAAGATTATAGATGTGTTTAAACAAAACAATCCTCTAAGTGCGAATGGTATATGCCATGCCCCCTTCATCGGCCGTTTATGCCCCTGAATCCATCAAGTTTTGGATCTTGCGCTTCAGTGCCTTATAGTTCTTAGAGGAATGTTTGGGGCTTCTTATGTGGTAACAGCTAACAACTTCAACATCGTAGTCCTTAGGATATGGGATTCTTTTCTTAGATCATCCTGGCCGGCTTTGTCCTACCATCAGCTGATCAGGCTCTTTAATGTTACAATCTTACTTCCATGTGGTTAAATCCACTTCATCAAGTTCTTCATGACTTAATTTCATGTTTGTGAAAATGCTTAAAAATGTGGATGAAGATGCAAAAAGGCAAAAATGCAAAATGCAAGAATGCATGAAATGTTTGAGGCATTGATCCAGAAAAGTGTCCATTATTATAAATAATCTTTACTGAGACAAAAATGTTTTATCTTGTAAGAGACATAAAAATGATCAAAGGTACATTCAAACTAAATCCTCTAGACCCCGAACAGCTTCTAGCAGGTTGACAAGTCTTATGTTTTCATCTGTCACTGGTTGTATTCCTTGTTGGCCCACTCCAGCTTCCCTTGCAAGGCCGTGTAGATGGCGAGCTGTCTTCTGTACTTGATCCAGGAAGTCTCGGATGACTGCGTCTCTGGCCTTCACCCTTTGTTGCTTGCCCCCAACGGAAACGCCACTGTAAACATCCATCGAAGGGCACTATCTGAAGCTTGCTTGTTTGCTTCTTGAACCCATCTACAATAGCTTCTAATGCAACTATTGTTTTGCCATCTCTCTCATGTTGTTTCTCCAGATCAGCCATCCGGATTCTCAGTCATTGGTTTCGATGCTGACTGCCTGCTAAGTGCCTCTGGGCAGTCTTCATCTGTTCCTTCCAAGCTCTCTCATTCAAGTATTTAGAAGCCACTTTCAACTTAGAGTTATTCTTGACTTTATCTTGATACCCCTTTCTCAAGTCTTCGATATCTAAACGGACTCTTTTTTGTTCTTTTTCTAGTTTATCTTCTCGATCTTTCTGAGAGTCGGCATCTAGATTCCACTGATAGCGCTCAGCCTCAAGTTCCTTTATCCTCTTCCCCAGCTCATTGTTCACAACTTCAAACTCTGTTTTGGCTATCTCAAGTCCAGAAGGGACGGGCCTGAGATGTTCCTCCATGGTCCGGGTGTTCTCATAGTCTGGCACCGGAATATTTTCATTTTTCCTCAATCTTCACCACTCCACATAGTCCGGAGCAAGCATGTTTCTGGCAGCTACCACATCCATCTGGAATACTTTCTTCCATGAATCGACTGCTTCCTTGATCATCTTCTTATAGTTGTCACTGTGATACTCAAACTCTGATTTAGCTAGTCCGTATGTTGCTGGGACAAACTGACGTGCCCCATAATGTCTAAGTGCTTACAATGAAGCATACCCAACTGCATCCCAAAGTTTAGGTAAGGTCATAGTGTCACAGTCCCCACATTGGAAAAGAACGTCTCTAAGGAACAACCAGGGGGCTCTCCAAGTAATATATCGGTCTTGATAGATAAGTGAAGACTTTCATCCACTTTTCTTTTGAAGTTCCTTCATGCCATTTCATGGTGATGAACTCTCTCAAATGTGAATACGTAGTGCTAAATCGGCGGTAGGCAACCCAATTAGTCTTCCAGAAGTGCCTGTGAATCCAGATTTGAAGAAGCTGAACACATCCAATGAATCTACCTCCGCCAGCTCTTTAGTAATGGTTGAGAGACCGAAAGGTCTCGGCTAAGATGGTTGGTGATGGGTTGACTCGTTTCGGAAGTTGTTCAAACAGTTCCACCACAGCTGCGTCAATGCATCCCAAAATATTCGAAAAGATGATCAAGCCATACAGACCTAGTGCAAAAAAGGTATATAGTATTCCATTCATCAGGGTGGTCATTCATTAGTTTCCTTATATGGATCCACTCAATTCCTTGCCCGTTACCTTTGTTTCGGAGTTGGTCAGTCACCCACTTTTCATCAACTCCTGCAATCTTAGCCAGTCTGTTCTTGAAAGGCTGACTCTTGATGTGTTTGATGTAGGCTCGCTCTAGTTTAATGCTTTCACAGTGCAATAGTGTAGTATACTCCTCGATGGTAGGTACCATGTCCTCTTGGTTAAAAGTGAAGCAATTGTATCCCGGGTTCCAGAATTGAACCAAGGCTCTGATTAAGGGCTCGTCGGTCTTAACATGAAGCAAAAGTGCAATGTCACCATACCGCTGAGTGAACTTCTATTTTCGATCATTCTTCCAACTGTCCCAGATGTCTCAAAGTTCTTGCACATTGTTCTGTTTTAGGCTGATAGAGGCATAACTAAAAAAGCTCTGACACATAACTTCCTTGAAGACTTTCTCCCTTTTCTTTCTGAGTCTTCTCGCACCATAGTTGTACCTCGGGGTTTTTAATCTCTTGTATTACAACACCTTTGTCCATTATTGCATATTATTTATGGTTAACGAACACGTTTTTTGGTGGATCAACACCTCTTTTGAATGATGCAGATGATGGAAATAAAATAAAAAAGAGGAAAAAAAAATGAAAAGAGTTAGTAAGGTAAAGATAATAATCAAAGCAATCATGAAAATAAAAGTCCTACCCCACATGATATCTACCCCACATGCTTATTATTCCTACCCAGACATGATCTCTATCCCGCAAGTTGATTTTGAACAAGTCCTAACCGCATAAATTTCTAGTTCACATGTTTTGAACAGAAAGTAAAGCATGAAACAAAATAGCCTAGGGATTGGAATGAGGTTTTATGGTGGGCTCTAATTCTCCATAGCCTCACGGTTTAGGTTCTAAAAAATGGTACCCGAGTTCTCCTTGCTGGTGCCCCCTTGGGCTTACCAGACCCTTAGTCCTAAACCCATCACAGGCTTGTGTGGACTAAGTTAAACTCGAGAGGACACATTCTCTTATGCCCGCACGGTGAATAAATTCACATGAAGACATAAGGTATATGAATCCCGAAGGCTACTTGCTAGGCCCGCACGGTGAATAAATTCACACGAAGGCGTCGCTTTCACCCCCACTTATATAGGGTTCGGAGCTCGGGTATAGAGCCTTAAACGGAAAAAAGTTGAAAATCTGAAATCATTAAAAAACGTCAGTACAACTATTTATTTGAAAAATAATCAAAGATAAATAATTAGAATCGAATAAATAAATTAAAATTTAAACTTGTAATTTTCGCTAAAAAAGACAACCAGAATTTAATTTCGGCCTGACTCACTTACCTGTCCCCAGCAGAGTCGCCAAGCTGTCGCAACCGTCTTTCGGTTGGGCTTCGACTTGAAAATTTTGGATTGGAGTCGCCACCGATCATTTATTTAAAACAAATAGGTTGATCGAATACCCTATTTCTTACCTGATCTGCATCTTTCCAAAGATGTGTTGGGTTCGGGAGTCGGTTACGGTCAAGGAAGGATTAGCACCCTTGAACCGCCCTTTCGGTACTACGTAATTTCCAGTTGTCTTTGATTAAGAAAATTGCAAGTTAAATTAAAAGGTAAAATTTGATCCGATTTACTTACCCTTAATTAGTTTACGGAAATACCCTTAAAAATAAGATGTTAAAAGAAAATAATAATAATAAAAGAAAGTAACAAAACTAAAGAGTAAACCAAGGAAATAAATGAAACCAATAATAATAAACATAAAATAATTGGATGAAACAAAAAAAATAAATGAAATTGAATAAAATAAAATAAATGAAGATAAAATATATACAAAAAGAATAAAAAAGGTAAAGTGTTTTTTTAAAAAAGAAAAATAATAATAAGAGCAAAGAAACTAAAATTATAATGAAAATAAATAAATAGTATAAAAAAATAATAATATATATATATATATATAATATAAAAATGTGGAATGCACAATTGTAATCCACGAAACAGATACCCATTATGGAGTTCACTTATAATTTGCTGCCTCAATGAACAATCTGGAATGCACAATTGTAATCCACGAAACAGATACCCATTATGCAAAACAAAATCATGACGGTGACCCTCAGTTACCTCCTGAAATATCCTTCCAAAGGAAGGATCAGCTGCATACATATCTGTGAACGTCTCAAATCCTGCAACTTTAGTACTCATGGTGGTGAGAAGTAAGGTACGACGGCTCAGGGCATCTGCGACGCGGTTCAAACTCCCTGCTTGGTGCCTCAGCGTAAAAGTGAATTCTTGCAAGTATGCTACCCACTTGGCATGACGTCTACTCAGCTTGTGTTGGCCATTGATGTACTTCAAGGCCTCATGATCGGTAAACAGAATAAACTCCTTCTGTACTAGGTAGTGACGCCAATGCTTCAGGGACTGAACTATGGCATAGAACTCCAGATCATAAGTGGAATAATTTTTCTTTGATCCCGATAGCTTCTCACTGAAAAAAGCAACCGGACGACCTGCCTGACTCAGAACACCACCAATGCCAACGCCAGATGCATCACAATTTACCTCGATGTCAAAATCTGGAAGTGCCAAAACTGGAGCCTCGGTCATCTTCTGCTTGACCAGTTGAAAACTGGCCTCTGCCTCCTCAGACCACTGGAAATCACGCCCCTTGAGGCACTCTGTGATAGGGGCGATCAGAGTACTGAAATTTCTAATGAATCGACGGTAAAAAGACGCCAAGCCATGGAAACTTCGGATGTCATGTAATGTTCTTGGTCAGGGCCACTCCAAGACTGCATCTATTTTTGACTGATCTGCATGAACACCATCAGTAGACACAACAAAACCAAGAAAAGTCACAGAAGTAGTGAAGAAAGAACACTTCTTTTGATTGACAAACAAGCACTCCGTTTTCAGCATCTCAAAAACAGCACGGAGGTGATCGAAGTGTGAAGTCCATGTCGGACTATAAACGAGGATATCATCGAAGTAAACTACAACAAATTTCCCCATAAAAGGCCGCAAGACCTGATGCATAAATCTCATGAATGTACTGGGCGCATTGGATAACCCAAAAGGCATGACCATCCACTCATACAACCCTTGTGGCGTTTTAAACGCCGTCTTCCACTCATCTCCAGGCCTTATTCTGATTTGGTGGTAGCCGCTCTTAAGGTCAATTTTTGAGAAGATCTTAGAACCAGATAGCTGATCCAACATATCATCTAGACGGGGAATTGGAAACCGGTACTTCACTGTAATTCTGTTGATCGCTCGGCTGTCAACACACATACGCCAAGAACCATCTTTCTTTGGCACTAACAGAGCAGGGACTGCACATGGGCTCATACTCTCTCGGATATAGCCCCTCTCCAACAACTCTTCCACCTGTCGCTGCAACTCTTCGGCCTCCTTGGGACTGAGGCGATATGCTGGTCGATTTGGCAAACTTGACCCAGGAACAAGGTCAATTTGATGCTGAATATCCCTCATAGGTGGTAGTCCAGGAGGAAGATCCTCTGGCATCAAGTTAGAGAATTCTGCTAGCAACCGCTGCACCTCTACTGGTAAATCTGTATCCACGTCTACTGCATTGTTCTCGCAAGGTAGCAAGGCATAGACCACGTCGCCATGCTCAATCTCATCTAAAAACCTGGACATAGAAAGCAGATTAGTATTATGGGTTACTGGGTAGGAGTAAGTCCTTCCCGCCGGGGTGCCAACACAATCTTTTTTCCCTTGATGCTAAGGGAATATGTATTCTTCCGTCCATCATGAATGACACTGCGATCATACTGCCAAGGTCGACCCAACAATATATGACACGCATCCATAGACACAACATCACACCAGGCATTATCAAAATATTTTCTACCAATTGAAAAAGACACCAGGCATCGCCTATCAACTGTTACCTCACTGTCTTTATTTAGCCATGACAACTTGTATGGCTTAGGATGACGATCCGTCTTCAACTGCAATTTCTGGACAACCTCCTCGGACACTACATTCTCACAACTGCCGCTGTCAATGATCATTTTGCAGACTTTATCTGCAACTGTGCAAGTCGTGTGGAAAATATTGGTTCTCAACCAATCGTCCCCTGAATCGCCCTTGGGGGTAAGTAGACTCTTGCGAACGACCAGAGTCTCATGACCATCTCCATATAGCACATCATCAGTCTCATCATCGTCATACACGGGTTCGCCAATCTCCTCATTCTCGTCTTCCACGTTTTCCTCAATCAACAAATTTTTGCCCTTTTGACTAGCAGGCTTCCTGCAATCAGTCGCCCTATGCCCTTGTTCACCACAACGAAAACATCTAATAGTAGGGTTAGAATTACCCTGCGGTGGCTGCTGAGCAGGACGGGACTCTTGAGGGCGAACTGGTCGACTGTTGTGATCGCTCCTGATCACTGGTCTCCTGTTTTGCTGTTTTTCAACAGCAAGTGCACGCTGGTATGCTTCCGAAACACTCCACAATGAATGAAGGCTGAGGACATCTTGCAAGGGCTGGCGTAAACCCCCCAAATATCGCGCCACCATCTGCTCCTCCGTCTCAGATAAATCGTTCCGGGCGACCAATTGGTAAAACTCCTCCGTGTAATCATCGACTGATCGCGCGCCCTGCCTCAACGCATGAAGTCGCTGAAATAAGGTTTGCGTGTAGCCGAAGGGAAGGAAGTGGCCCTTCATCTTCTTTTTCATCTTCTCCCAATCAGTGATCTGGCTTTGCCCTGTCTTTCTCGTGAACGTCGTAACTGTTCCCACCACGCAGATGCTCTGCCCTTGAGTTTGATGGCGATCAGTTTCACTTTCACACGATCGGGGACTTCCTTATATTCAAAAATACGCTCCACTTCATTAATCCAATCCACGAATCCCTCGGCCTGTAATGTACCAGAAAACTCAGGGAGATCGACCCGAAAACCGAGGTCTCCATGACGCTCCTCCCGACCACGGTGCTCTCGGAATCCTGCGCCCCGGAATCCTGCGCGATTGTGATATGGGTTTTCGAAAGTGGAATTTGTATCGTGATCAGAGGCCTCACGATCCTCTAAATCCTGCGCCGCTAGGCGCTGGGTTAATTCTGCGACTTGCCTCTGCAAATCCGCAATCATCACATCCTGAACGCTGCGATCACGGCGTTGGGCTTCCTCATTCGGAACCTGCTCACGACGACCACGACCACGACCTCCAGCCATTGAAACTGGTGAAATTTCCCAAGAAGATGTTGAAGCTCTGACACCAACTGACGCCAGACAGAATAGTGATTATCCTGTAGGCTAGCTCCGACAGACGATTCACAAGAGAAATTCGCCCAAAAACCAGAGAAAAAAGTCTCTAGGGTTTAATAAAATATTATAAAATCAATAACTGTGAAAAGCAGTCCACAAGCCGGACTGTTATAGCTAAAAAAATCGTCTTTATTCGAATTTTGCCAAAAATAGCAAAAATCGTATTTATTCGAATTTTGCCAAAAATAGCAAAATCCCGAAAATCACTCTAAATTGAAATTCGAAATAAAATAAGCAATCTCCCAAAAATCCGGTCTAAATCGGATTTAAATTGACTTCCTAATTAACAATCGAAATATTACCATAAATAGTAAAAAATAACTAAATCTAGTGATTCGGAGGGGAAAACGGCAGAATTTGAGGTTGAAAAAAAGGCCACATGGAGCTTAGCTCAATGTGGAGAGCGTGCGCGTCGAAAAGAGCTTTCCGGATTGGGGTCTTATGCGCGATTCTGACACCTGTAGCCAAAGTTATGGCCAAAAGACTGAAACATACTCAAAACGACCCCAATAAGGAACATGTCACAATCAATTCCCGCCTTTGCGCTGATCTGCCAACTCATGGTATCTCAGCGCCATCAACGTGCAATCTGACAGCTCAGCATCATCTGTCTCAGATCCCCCTGCATCAGGATCCTATCTTTAGGAGTTTAAATAATAGTAAAAATCTATCCTATTTTTAGGAGTTTGAATCCTAGCAAAATTCTATCATATTTTTAGGAGTTTGAATCCTAGTAGGACGAAAAGGTTTGTTAACACCTTTATCATTCGATCTCTCATCGGCATAGTCAAGAATTATAAAAATATAAATAAATTTTATTATGTATTGTCTTAGTTTATAAGAACTTTGATAATTATTTTGCAATAAAATTATTTTGTATGTGTTAAACAAATTTTAAAATTATTTTTTAAAATTAAATTCGACAAAATCATCACATCAACGTGACGAGTTAAATTTTTTAAAATTCAAAAGTTGTCTATTACCCAACAACTTATTTTATTTTTAAATTCCCGGGCAACTCATCACCTTGATGTGATGAGTTTCTTTTTTTTAATATTTTTTAAATTATTTACTGAATTAAAAAAATTACTCACATGAGGGACTCGTCACCTCGACATGACTCGTCTTTGAAAATATATTATACCCACGTGGGGCCCACAGACCTGAGACCATTAAAAATATTTTTTTACCGAACTCGTCACCTTAACGTGATGAGTTTATGCTTCACTGTAGCATTTTCCGTAGATTGCATAATAAATTCGCGACTGGCAAATTGTGCCAATTAATTTACACGTCAGGGGTAATGGACCAAAAAAAACCTTTTTGAGCCTATAACATATGTGGGATCTTTTTAAGCTATAAATAACGGCCCAATTCCCACTGAAACACTTTATTTGGGGATAAAATGTGAGTATTATAGCAAAACCAAGTTAAATTTACAAGTCAACACCTAAAAAATCAAATACCTAATCGGACCTGAGTAAGCTAACCTCATTTGAAATTGTCTTTGTTTGATGCAATTAAGTAACTGCATTTCTTTCAAGCAGCGCTCTTTCTGGAAGCCTATTAAGGGCTAAATAAGTTGCGTACCTTTATGGGAACTAATATGTTGGTTGTTACAGTCAACAACCAAGGCCGATCGCCAGTTCGTGCAACTCCATTGAATTCAAGTGGCGTGGACGTGACTGCAAAGGATCGTGCAGTGCAAACCTCCTTTTCCCAAATAGTTAGAGCTTCCCTCCATGTTTTAGGCTGCTAAACCCCTCTAGTAAAATTGTTTTCTATAAGAATAGCATGGCACACTGTGTAAACTTTTGGTTATGTTTATATATAAGAGAAACAATTTTTGTTACGTGTCGATTGAGATGTCAAAATGTAGAAAAATCATTTTTGATCTAAACTAAAAATTTACGAATTACATCTCTGCAAGTTATTTGTCTCAGCCTTCAGTATAATTATTTGTCCCTCTTACGTCTTTTCATGTATTCTTCATTATAATTATCAAATCCTAAATTTTGACTTCTTTTAGTTAACAAACTCGAATTAAATTGTTAAAAAAATCTAACTCAAACTGAATTGCTATAAAAAGTCCTTTACAAAAGTCATCCTTTTAACTTGATATATGTATTCATAATGTTGAATTTTTATTTATTAATATTGTCTTAAAAATTTAATATAGATTTACTTATAGTTAATTCATGTGATTTTTCTACAAGGAGTGAGAATAACACTCCATGTTTAGTGTTACTTAAAACAAATATATTTTGAATTGAATCAAGTGAAGAAAGCAAACCCGAAGTTTTTAAACTACAAATAGTCACTAAAGTTTGATTAAATTTTTTTCCCACGAAACTTTCAAAAATTATAAATTAGTCGCTAATGTTATCGATTTGTAACAAATCGATCACTCTTTTGTAACCATCGTTAACATGAATGACGGAAAACTGAGTTAGACTGTTAACCGCTTACCTGGACCATTTAAGTGTAATAGAGAATGGGTGAAGAAGAAGCTTGATTGTAAACCGCTCCCATGGAGTCATCGGACTTTCGCTCTCGTCTTCCTCCTTCGATTCTATGTTAACTTCCTTCTTCTTCACCCATTTCCTATTGCACTCAAACTCCCTCTTAAAGATTAAAACTCTACTCATTTCCTATTAGCTAGGTGTAATTCTGTGAATGTCACTTTAGGTGATTCACTTATTATTGTGATTATTGTGACTTCGATTTACATGAAACCTGTAGTTTTCTTCAAGTATCCGTTGACTTATATTTCTCTACTTGTTTGCATCAGCATCTGTTGTTCATCATCGAAAACCATTACGATAAAGTCATAAACAATAGCTGCTAATGCACGGTCTGATTTACTAATGTTCAGATCGTACTTATTCGACATTCTTTAATCTTTATGAGAAATGTATAGAATCAAGCCTCAAGATTAACCATCCCTATGCTCGTAATCACCCTCTTACTCTCTCTATGACGCCAGCTACTTCTGCAAAATCCAGTGGGACGAGTTTGCTTATTCTTACTCTCTTTACAACTGTTGAATTAAATTTTAGATTTTGATATAATATAAATTTTTATTGTTTTAAGTTGTTAAAATTTATATTTCTCAATTTTATAAATAATGTGATAAACAATATTAAAATGTTTTTAAGTGTGCAAAACAATAACAAGTGTTATCGAGTAAATTAACATTTTATAAATATCATTTTAAGCTCAAAACACTTGTTTTTTTTTTATAGCCAAAACACCTTCTAGTCTCGAGACCATTATGGCAGTCTCGATATCAAAATTCAATAATGCTTTTTGGTATCGATACCATGGTCTCAGTCTCGAGATCGGTGGGTTGGTATCGATACTGATTCAAATAGTATCGATACTGATTAAAATAGTATCGATACTAAAGGTTTGACGACTATAAATTTGAATGTTAGAAGGCTCGGTCTCGAGACCAACTTGCTGGTATCGATACCAAATGTGCAGGTGAGAATTAAATGCTCAAAATTAATGAATCCAACGACTCTATTCATTCCCCAGTGGTACCAAACAACTATATTAATGTTAGAAGACATAAAAGGACCAAGATTCAAATTGAGAACAACAAAAAAAGTAAATTGCAAGGTCAAACCAACTTCAATAGTGTTTTAGAGCAAAAATAGTCAAATCCTTTGTAACACACTTGTGAGCTACATTGTGAAATTTGCTCAAGTGTGATTTTTGGTGAGTGCTTAATTTGTGCAAACACATTTGTCTTTGTGAGGTTTTTATTTTGTTTGCTAAATTTTAAAATTCTCTTTGGGAGAGTGTGTATTCAATGTTTTGGGTATAAACCTTGACGTGTTTGTAAGGTTACACCTTGTCCTCAAAGGTTTTCAAATCTAGTGGATTTGATAAATCCTTAATGTGGATAGCTAAGGTAGTTGATGTAGACTTGGTTTAGAAGTCGAACCACTCTAAATTGTTGTGCAAAGTTTTTATTTTTGATTGTTTCCAACACAAAATTATCAAATGCCAATTCACCCCCTCTTGGCGGTTTTCGGTTGATCGATAAGCTAACAATTGGTATCAGAGTGGGTCAAAATCAATGGTTTAACAACCTTGTGAAGATCCTAAGAGAAATCTATCAAATCTTACAATCAATCGATAAAGATGGCACCGACTTCTGGCTCATACTATCTTGAGGACTTGCACTCCATTACTAGATCACTCTACTTCAATGGAGCAAATTATTCATACTGGAAAATAGGATGATGTTTTTCATCCAAGCCACTGACATTGTGATTTGGAATACTATCATCGACAGTTCTCTTGTTCCTCCAAAGAATCAAAAGGATTGGACAAGTGAAGATATGATGCTTGCCCAACTCAAGGCCAAAGCCATGAACATCCTATTTTGTGCTCTTGGCCCAGACGAATGTAGTAGAGCATCTTCTTTCTCTAATGCTAAGGAGATTTAGGACAAGCTAGAAGTGAGCCATGAAGGAACAAACCAAGTTAAGAAGTCAAAGATTAGCATTCTCACTCTCAACTATGAGAACTTTAAGATGAAGCCCGATGAAGACATTAAGACGATGTCTGACCGGCTCGCGACGATCATAAATGACTTGAAGAACTTTAGGAAAGTTTATCCCAATGAAGAGAATATGAGAAAACTCTTGCCTCATTGCCTACATCTTGGGAAGGCAAAGATAATGCCATCGAAGAAGCCAAGGACTTGGAATTATACACCCTCAATGAGTTTATTGGCTAATTACTCACTCATGAAGTAAAACTCCAAAGGAAGAAGGAAGAAGAAGAAGGAAAGAACAAAAAAAAAAAGAAGGGGTGGGAATTGCCTTTAAATCCACCAATGGGAGTAACCAAGACTCAAGATAAGAGGTGGATGAAAATGAAGAGATGACCAAGCTCTTCAAAATATTAACAAAATTCATTTCTTCCAAAGGAAAAGAAGTGAAGCATGAATTGAGTTAGAAGAAAGGTCCCCCGGTGTGCTATGAAGGCTAAAGAATGGGACATGTCAAGTATGAATGTCCTCTTCTAAAGAAGAAGTGATCTAGAAAAAAGAAGGTTTTTGTGGCTACATGGAGTGATGAAGACTTCACTGGTGATGAAAATGAAGAAGTAGCCAACCTTTACCTCATGGCCATCCAAGAAGATTCAATGGTATCTTCGAACTCAAATGAATTAAATTCATATTCTTTTGATAAGTTACAAGATGATTACGATAAATTGATTTTGGAATTTGAGATCATGAATTCCAAATACAAGAAAATAATCTCTAACTTCAAAAACAAAAATAGTTTTCTTTTGAAAATTAAATTGGATTTTGAAAGCAAAAATGGAATTTTAAAAATTGATTTGGAGCTTTCAAAATTGAAAAAAGAAATTTTTGAAAAAGAAATTTTTGATTTGAAAAATTAAGCTTGATAGTTTAATAAACGAGAAAAAGTATTTCTCACAATTCATCAAAGTCAATAATGAAAAAGTGTTCTATAATACCCATAACTCGTATACGTCTCGAAATACGAGTCATATATATCACATCAACTTAACAAACATTCTGTAACACCCATAACCCGTATAATTATACCTATACAGATTTTTAGATGTTATCCAAATTTCTAAAACCATTTCTCAATTTTTTTGGCGCAATTTAAAATTTATTTTCTTAAAACGGTAAATGATATTATAAAAATATCATATCATATAAATAATGTTTCATTGTAACCAATTTAATTCAATTTTTTTTTATGAATATTGAACAGTACACAGTGGGGGAATCGATACCCCATTTACATATTGGAAAATTTTGCTTAAAACGGGGTTATTGTTCATGCTACAGTAACTTTCAAAAATTTCATATAAATCTCATAAAAATTAACCTTTCATCACTATAACAATTTCCAAAATTTATTCAACAAAATAAATTTAACATTATCAAATTACATGCCACTATCTAAATCCAATTCCATCATAGGATGTCTTACTGATGTTGAAATATACCTCTCGATGCTTGATGTCGTTCTAAACTCTTTATTCTTATTCTTTGTTTTTTTTTACCTACGCGTGAAAATCATCACACTCTAAGTATAAACTTAGTGAGGCAATTAAAACATTTATCAGTGCAATACAATTCATGCATGATTTTCAATGTCAAAAATCAAATTTCCATAAAATCATTTTACTAACATATCCAATATTTTACCATGATCAAAATAATATAAAATCTCTTACTATTTATCTCATAAGCTCGTAAGCTTATTTTACCAAAAATATTTACCATTTAAATTCCATAAGCTCGTAAGCTTATTTTATCAATATACTTGCCATTATTCATAAGCTCGTAAGCTTATTTGCATACTTACCATTTATTAACCAATAAACCATAACTCATAGCCCATAGTATAACTGTATGAGGAACCCGATATAGGAGTCAAATATTGCACCGAAGTGCTGAGGTCGAGCTTTGCTCACCTAATAATGCACCGTAGTGCTTGTACCGTGTCTTGGCTATACACTTTGAGGCCTGCACTATGTGTCTTCTTTAGACACTCTAGTACTACCTAATATTGCAGCTGCTAGACTCTATGGCATGCCATTAATACCACTGATCCTCAATAACATACTTGGGCATATAGTCAATTTTATTTGATCGTCCATGGCAAAGTATATTATCATAATTTAACAATGGGGCAGTTCATACCCAAAAACATTCATGGTAAAATATCACATTTTCCATAATCAATGCATTATAATTTCATACAGTGACATCCCAATGTCATGTCAATTTATAAAATGACATAATATCATGCTGATATAAACAAGGTCGACTCATCGCAAGTCTTCCTTATGATGTATAAAACATCCATGTATAAGTTCATGCATGTATTGCACTCACCTTGACACTTTATATCTTTCAAAATATTTGTGCCTCACTATTGTCCACAATATACCCTTTTTATACTTGACTTTCTTCAATTGCAAATCAACCATGATCTGTATAAATCAAAAATTTATAACAATACATATGTTAGTATTTTACTAACATAAACATGTCCCGAAATAACTCCATAGCATACTTCAAACTCATTTCCACAAAATAATTAAGTACTTATTAATTCCTTTTAAAATTGGAACCTACTTTTTCAATTTACTCAAAATGGTCCTTGACCATTTTATCACTTAGACTCTTAATACCAAAAATTCCAGTATTGAAGGTATTATAAACCAAGTACCCATACAAAGGCATAATTAAAATAAACACTCCCAACAATTCAAAATTTGTATTACAATCACCAAACATTCTAAAATTTCCATAATCCGACAATTTGCACCACCTTTAGAGAATCAATATTCTGTATTGATATATACACTGGAATTTAATTCCATTTCTTCAATTGAAAACTACACTCGAATATGAATCTATCCATATAAAGAACTTCTTCTAATTCATTCTGTACAATTTATGGTGAATTTTCAAAGTTAACCAACAGAATCTGTTTTGCAGAATCTGCTGTCCGAATTTTCTGACCTTTCCTTGGTTAAAATTTCATATCTCTTTGTATACACCTTGAAATTGATCTCCGTTTGTTTTAAACGAAACTATATCAATATATGAACATAATCTATAAATATTATTTCGAAATTATTTTTATATAATTTCTGGTGAATTTATAACCTAATGCCAAATTCAAAATCCAAACTCTTTTCTTTAACTTCATTCTTAGGTTCTTCATCAATTCTTACAACCAATTCTTTAAAATCACTTAACTCTGCAAAACCCATAAAAGACAAGAACCCCTTTTCATCAACTCAAGATGAACTTGAAAAACCAACAAGATTATCATGCAATATTGGTACCAAATGATAGTGTTTTTCCCGTATTACAATTTCCTATTTTCTGCATACTCAAAATCCTAAGAAAATTACTTGAAAATGAAATTAAAGGTTGCTCTTACCTTGGAAGAAGCTCACGTCTGGTTTTGGAGAAGAAGATGAGCAAATTTTATTGAAATGTAGAGACATTTCATCTTAATTTACCTTAAATTCCACTTAAATGAATAAAATATTCATTTAATTTGGATAAGACCAAATCACCTTTAATGAATCTTCTTAATTACCATAAAATCATGACAACTCATCCTTATCATATTTCAAGTCAAAGATGAATTATTTTGACTATTAATTCCGAAATTCCTCTTGAATTTTCAAAATTTGCGTTTTAGTCACTAAATTCCACTGTTTCGATTAAATCTAAAAACTTGCACAATTCCAAAAAAATTTCTATGATCTAAAATATTAACATAATATTTCCAAACATTTTATAACATCCTTCAATTTTTTTTATACATTCCAATTCGATTCGAATTTCCGATTCCTTATCGGCTTTAACCCTTTCTAATTTTTCTTTACTAAAATTCCAAATCCATAAATGTAATTTCTATAAAACCCCACTCTCAAGAGTAAACCATCTATTTTTGGAATAAAATTCTTTTTAAGAAATTATCACTTAATTCCCTAAACTTTTTTCCCAAATTTCTACTTTGACCATCAAACTTTCAAAATTTTCATTTTGGTCATTATCTAAATTTTTGGGGTATTACAATTCTCCCCCCCTTAAGAAAATTCGTCCTCGAATTTTAAACTTTCTATGACAACCATAACTTCTCTTTTATGAGGATTGCACTTTCTATTGTAGATTCATAACCATAATTTAGGGTTGTACGAATTGGTAAGACATAATCTCGTCTTATGCAAAAACCTCTTCTGTCAACTTCTTGAATTCCGATTTTTCCTCTTTACTTTGAGAATTTTGTAAAGATCATGCACATCATTATATTTTGAACTTGTTTAATCAAATTCTTCAATCTGATTTAAAAATATCTACACATTTTCATATCATCCTCTCTATCCCAAGTAATGTCCTCTACATTATGATTTTTCTGAATCACTTTAACTAGAGAAATCATCTTGTTACGTAGTTCTTTGATTTCTCGAGCTAATATCCGAACTGATTTTTTTTTATAATCAAATCTGGTCGGATCTTAATTTCCTTTGATGAAATAACATGTGAAAGATCCAATCAATACTTTCTAAGTATCGACATATGAAAAACATTGTGTACTTTGTCCAACTCTGGTTCTCAATTACCTCAATAATAAATTCTAACTGATAATCCATCAGTCTAAATTTTTTTTTAATATCTCATAAGATCCAATGAATCTTAGGCTTAGTTCTTCTTTGCATTTTGGGCGTAAATTTTTTTTTTCCAAGGTGATACCTTAAGAAAAACTTTATCACTTTAATGAATTTTAATCTCTTTTCGCTTCAAGCCTGCATAAGACTTTAGTCGACCAAATGCCATCTTGGGACTTTCTTCAATAATCTGTACTTTATCATAAACCTCTTTCAATAAATCTGGGCCAACAGGATTCCGATCTTTTAACTTGAACCCATTCAATGGTGTTCGTTATTTTCTCCCATATACAACTTCATACGGAGTTATCTTGATACTCAATTAATAACTGTTATTGTATGAAAATTATACTAAAAACAAATACTTTTATTTTCCCATGATTCCTTAGAATCAATCAAACATGCACTCAGCATATCTTCCAATATATGAATAGTACTTTCTGATTTATCATCCGTCTGTGGATGAAAAATCATACTGAAATTAAATCAAATACCCAACACTTTATGCAAATATTTCCAAAGTCTTAAAGTAAACTTTGAATCCCTGTCAGATATAATGGATATTGATACTTCTTGTAATCGAACTATCTCCTTGATATACAACTCCGTATATTTATCCAATGCATAGTCCATTCACATCAGATTGAAATGTGCCGATCTAATTAACCAGTCACTATTACTCAAATGAAATCCTTTTTATTTGATGTCAAAGGTAGTCCATTAACCAAAATTCATAGTGACTCTTTACCACTTCCACTTTGGAATAGAAATCAGTTGTAATAATTTCGAAAGCACTTGATTCTCAGCTTTTACTTGTTGACATGTCAAACATGTAACAACAAACTCAGTAATGTTTCTTTTCATACCTGGCCACCAAAATAACTCTTTACATCCTGATACATTTTGTTCCCATTTGTATGCATAGTCAGTAGACTATAATGTGCCTTAGAAAGAATATATTTCTTCAACTCATCATTATGAGGAATACAAATTCTTCCTCAATAATTTCCATCAAAGTTGACATCAAAGTCTTTAGTCTCGCATTTTTTTCCACAAGTGAAATATTTTTTTTCATCTCTCATCTTTTTCTCTTTTTCTTTTCTTTCTCATTTTCATTTTTTCTTCTTCTTCGTTTTCATTTTTTTTCTATTTTTTTTCTTCTTATGTTTTTTTCTTCTTATAAAATTTTTTTAGCTCTTATGCCATATGTCGAGCCAACATGACTAAGAAAATCAACTTCTGATAGCCAAAACTCACTCTTTGACAGTTTAGCATTACCTTTTTATCCTTAAGTATTTCGAATACAATACGAATATAAGCATCATGCTCTATCTTTGTATTCGAGTATACCCGACAAACTGATTTAAGTAAGGTTGAAACACTCAATTCATCAAAATCCATAAATGCTACTAAAGCATTTTTCAAACCAAACGACATTACTACAAACTCGCAGTATCTATACCGTTTCCTGAAAACTATCTTTGAAACATCTTCCTCTTTAAAATTTAACTCTTGATATCCCATTCAAATATCAATTTCAATTTTTTTTAAAACATTGCTACTCCTTTTAAGCTGATCCACAAGTCATCAATCCTAAAAAGATGATACATGTTCTTGATAGTTACTTTGTTTAACTATCGATAATTTATGCATAATCGCATATATTCATTTTTTTATAACAACATTGGTTAACCCCAAGGTAAAATATTCGATCTAATGCATCCTCAATCTATCAATTATTGCAATTGGTTCTTTATTCTCTTAACTCAATTGGAACCATTCAATATGAACACATAGATACAAGATTAATGTCTTGATAACCATCAATATTAAATTCCACCTCACAATCTGGAGGTAATCCAAATAATAAATCTAAAAAGACATATAGAAATTCCCAAGTTATGGAAATATCATATGATCTTATTTCAGATACTTAAGTGTCAATCATCTTAGCTACAAAAGCTAATGTTGAAAACATTTTGATGTTTCGATATAACAAATTAAGTTAAATGAATTTTAAGATTTTACAAATGATTTTCTAAAAGTATATTCGATTTAATTACTCAAATATCAAATTATTACTCCAAGTATTTTAAGATCAATTTCAAACCTTACTAAATGTGTAAAATTGTGTTTTATACTTAATATATTTTTGAAACAATTTTCACAAAGTATTTTGAACCAAAATCAAGCCTAAAATCAATTTTTCAGAGTGATGCACCGATGCACCATGAATTAAATTGAACATCGAATGCATTTCATGCATCGATGCACATACCATGCACCGATGCACTGAGGATTTTATGAAAACATCGAATGCATTTGATGCATCGATGCACTCTGGCTATTTTGAAACATCGAATTAACTTGATACATCGATGCACTCTTAGTGCACCGATGCACTAAGGGTCCAACGGTCAAAATATTTGAATTTTACATTGATGCACCGATGCACCATGGGTATGCATCGATGCACTGATGCTCCCAACTTCTTTAGTTAATTGTTTTCACACTTAAACGGCTCTATTGACTCTACTAATCATCTCCAACATTCAGAATCATTTGAAGGTGTATTTAAACAAGCTTAGAAGCCATTGATCATTAACAAGAAACATCAAGCAACTAGAATCAAGAGAGAATCAAAGAGAAAGCATCAAACCTCAACTTTGAGCATTTCAAGCCTACTTTTCATTCAATATTCATTTTGCTTTCAAGAACACTTATTGTGCTCAATTAAATTTATTCTTGAGTGTTCTTTCTTTGTTCTAGAATTGTGCAAACATATTAGCCTTATGAGGTTTTTTCATGTAAGTTTGCAAATTTGTAATCTTCTCTTTGAGAAAAGAGTGTTCTAAAGAATTGGGGTATATTCTTGAGGGAGTTGTAAGGTTATCTCTTTGGCCTCAAAAGAAAGAACAAATTAGTGAATTTGTTGGAAAATCCATAGTGTAGATAGCTAAGGTAGTGGACGTAGACTTTGGTTGATAAAGTCGAACCACTCTAAATCGCTGTGCAATTACTTTCAATTTTCTGCAAAAGCTTTCATAAAATTTTAATTTCCAATTCACCATCCTCTTGGCCGATTCCGTCAATTGATTAACTCAAAAATTGGTATCAGAGCCTCACTCATTTGAAGGTTTAATCGCCTCTTGAGTCGATTATGGAAGAGTTACATTGATTATCAAGTCATCAATGGCCTCCGCTTTAAATTACGACTCCGGTCTCGATTCGATGCCCGTCAACAAGCCTCCTTTCTTCAATGGGGCTAACTATGCCTATTGGAAAAATAGGATGATGTACTTCATTCAAGCAAGTGACATGGGAGCATGGAATGCCGTAGAAGAAGAATACATCAAGCCTCTCACTCATCCAAGATTGTGGAGTGAATGAGAGACAAGAATGTTCTAGCTCAACTCCAAAGCCATCCAAATCATATTTTGTTCTCTTGGACCAGATGAATACCGAAGAATTTCATCTTGTACAACCGCCAAAGAAATATGGGACAAACTTCAAGTCACTCATAAAGGTACCGATGAGGTAAAGAAAATCTAAAATTAGTATTCTAACGCATAGCTATGAAAATTTCAGGATGAAACCAAATGAAGATATCAAAGCTATGACAGATAGATTCTCAACGATTGTCAATGGTCTCAAATCATATGGAGAGATCATTTCAAATGAAAAGCTTGTGAGGAAGTTAGTTTACTCCCTTCCAAAATCATGGCAATCAAAGAAGACGGCAATCATCGAGTCTAAGGACCTAACGTCTTTAACTCTTGAAGAACTAATCGGTTCCCTCCTCAAGCATGAAATGATGCTTGAAGATGAGGTGGACCTCGATAAGATTGACGAGACACCAAAGGAGAATAAGAAAAAGAAAAACATTGGAGTTGCTCTCAAATCCACAAAAGATGAGTGATTTGAATGAAGATGACGATGATGAAGAAATGACATTGTTTTCCATACGGTTTAGAAAAATGATGAGACCTTACCAAGGAATAAAATTCAAAAAAAAAAAAAATGAAGGCCTCAAAATTGAGCCAAAAGAGAAGGACCCGATCATTTGCTATGAATGCAAAAAGTCGAGGCATGTCAAATATGATTGCCCATAATTGAAGAGAAATGGTCAATCAAAGAATAAGCACAAGGCTCATGTGGCTACATGGAGCGATGAAGAAGGTTCTGATAAAGAGGAACAAGAAGTAGCAAACTTGTGCTTGATGGCATTCGGGGAAGATTCTAAGGTAACCTCTAACTCATCTGATTTTGATGATTTATCTTATGATGAGCTATTAGAGGAATATAATGGGTTGGCTTCGGATTATGAGAAATTTTTTTTAAAACATAAAAATGATATTTCAAAATTGAAAATGAAAATAAACTCATATCTAAAACCAACAACGATCTTGAAAGTAAAATCAAAGATTTGCAAATCAAACTAGAAGAGTTTGAAAAGAAAAATTCGGATTTGCAAAATTTACTTTCAAAGGTCAATGATGATCATCAAAAGAAAATTGATGATCTTAAAGCTTCTTTTGATAAAGTTGGAACAAAACGTTTTGAAAAATGAGAAAATTCAAAATCCAACTTTGTTAGAAAAAGTTTTAAAAACTACAATCATAGAGGTCCCCTAAGAACCTCTAATGGAAAAATCGTTAGAAGTATGTGGGTTCCTAAAGAACTCATTACTATTAAAGATAAAGATATCCTACACAAATGGATACCTAAGGGGACTAGGATTTTGGAAACTAATGAATATGGACCCAAAAGAATTTGAGTACAAAAAATTAGAAATTAATCTATGTTTGTAGGAATAGGAGCATTGCTACAAGACACGGGAAACAAATCCAAATTCATGGTACCTTGATAGTGGATGCTCGTGACACATGACTGGAGACAAAAGCCGGTTCATAGAGCTTAACGCCAAAAATAGAGGAGAAGTGACTTTTGGTGATAATTCAAAAGGTCACATTAAAGGTATTGGTACTATAGGTAATACCTCTTCCATAAAAATTAAAAATGTGTTATATGTGAATGGATTAAAGCATAATCTATTGAGTATTAGTCAACTATGCGATAAGGGATTCAATGTCATGTTTGAAATTAATGGTTGTAAAGTCATTGACATTGCATCTAATCGGGTTATGCTTGTTGGTCATAGAATAGGAAACATATACATGGTGCATTTAGATTCTATAGAAATGACTAATTTATGCCTAGTTTCTAAGGATGAGCATGATAGTTGGTTATGAAATAGGAGACTAGGACATGCTAGCATGAGTGTTTTGCAACTGTTAGTTCGAGGAGAATTGGTTCGAGGGCTGCCTAAACTAAAATTTGATAATGATAAAATTTGTGATGCTTGTGCTAAAGGAAAACAAAAGTGAGTTTCTTTTAAATCCATTAATGATGTGTCAACTAGTAGAGTATTACAATTGATCCATATAGATCTTTTTGGGCCAACTAGGACTACTAACTTGGGTGGAAAACAATATGCATTTGTCTTGATAGATGACTATTCTAGATATACTTGGGTTTTATTCTTAAGTACTAATGATGAAGCATTAGAAAATTTCATCACATTTTCAAAAGTAATCCAAAACGAAAAAAGGTTACTCTATCACTAGTGTTAGAAGTGATCATGACACTGAATTTGAAAATCTTGGATTTAATGAGTTTTGTAATTCTAATGGTATTAGCCATAATTTTTCAACAACTAGAACCCCTCAACAAAATGGAGTTGTTGAGAGGAAAATCGAACTTTAGAAGAAATGGCTTGAACCATGCTTTGTGAAAGTAATTTGCCAAAATATTTTTGGGCGGAAGCCACAAATACCGCTTGTTATGTTGTAAATCGAGTAATGATTAGGCCAATTTTAAAGAAAACTCCATATGAAATTTTCAAAAATAAAAAGCCTAACATTAGCTATTTTCATCCTTTTGGATGTAAATGTTTTGTTTTAAACAACGGTAAAGAAAACCTTGGCAAATTTGATGCTAAAAGTGATGAAGGAATTTTTCTGGGTTATTCCTTAAATTCTAAAGCTTATCGAGTATTTAATAAAAGAACTTTGGTCATAGAAGAGTCTATACATGTTGTTTTCGATGATAATCTCCTTCCGAGGAAGGATTCTTGTTTGAATGATGATGTAGGTATTATAAATACAAATGACATTAGATATGACGTTGGAGAATCATCATCAAAGAAAGAAACGAAAGATGAGGAAACTCATGATCCTCTTGAGAATCCAACCATTGAAGAAAGGGAAGTATCTTATCCAAGAGAGTACAACTATGTCAAGGATGGTGAGATTATAGGTGATCCATCCAAATGGGTAACAACTCGATCTTCTCTTAGAAATATTTGTAATTATGTTGTATTTATTTCATGCATAGAGCCTAAGAATATTAAAGAAGCATTAAATGATGAACATTGGATTATGGCTATGTAAGAAGAGTTAAATCAATTTGAGAGAAGTAAAGTATGGACATTAGTTGAAAGGCCTAGTAATAAATCTATTGTAGGTACTAGATGGGTATTTAGGAATAAGCTTGATGAGAGTGGTAATATAATAAGAAACAAGGCTAGACTTGTTTCTCAAGGGTATACTCAAGAAGAGGGCATAAACTATGATGAAACATATGCTCCCGTAGCTAGGATAGAAGCAATTAGAATGTTATTAGCATTTGCATGTTTTCATGAATTTAAACTATATCAAATGGATGTTAAAAGTGCATTTTTGAATGGTTTTATAAAAGAATAAGTGTATGCGGAACAACCTCCAGGTTTTGAAGATTCAAAATTTTCGGATCATGCTCTTAAATTGACAAAAGAACTTTATGGTTTAAAACAAGCTCCTAGAGCTTGGTATGAAAGATTGTCAAACTTTTTAATTGAAAAAGGTTTTTTAAAAGGGAAGGTTGACACTACATTGTTTTTAAAGCATAAAGGTAAATATTTATTAGTAGTTCAAATTTATGTTGATGATATAATATTTGGTTCTACTAATGATGTTCTTTGCCAAGAATTTCCTAAGCTAATGCAAAGCAAATTCGAAATGAGCACGATGGGGGAGCTCTCATTTTTCTTGGGACTCCAAATCAAGCAAAGAAAAGATGGAATCTTCATCAATCAAGCTAAGTACGTCAATGATATGCTCAAGAAGTTTGGACTGGAAAATGGGAAACCTCATGACACTCCAATGAGCTCTTCTACAAAGCTTGACTTGGATGAAGGAGGTAAATGTGTGGATGTTAAATTATATAGGTCAATGATTGGTTCTTTGCTTTATCTAACTCCAAGTAGACCGGACATTATGTTTAGTGTTTGCTTATGTGCTAGATTTCAATCATGCCCTAAGGAATCACATTTACTAGCTATTAAGAGAATCTTTAGATACCTTAAGGACACTCATAGTATAGGACTTTGGTATCTGTTGAGTTAATCGATCGACGGAATTAGCCAAGAGGGGGGTGAATTGGCAATTAAAAATTCGGTGGAAGCTTTTGCAGAAAATTGAAAAGATTTGCACAGCGATTTAGAGTGGTTCGACTTTCTCAATCAAAGTCTACGTCCACTACCTTAGCTATCCACACTAAGGATTTTCCAACAAATTCACTAATTTGTTCTTTCTTTTGAGGCCAAAGAGATAATCTTACAACACCCTCAAGAATATACCCCAATTCTTGAGAACACTCTTTTCCCAAAGAGAAGATTACAAATTTGCAAACTTACAAGGAAAACCTCACAAGGAAAGATGTTTGCACAATTCTAGAACAAGAAAAGAACACTCAAAGATAATTACAAATGAGCACAAATGGTGTTCTTGAAAGCAAAATGAATATTGAAAGGAAAATTGGCTTGATTTGCACAAACTTGATGTTTGATGCTTTCTCTCTTGTTTCTCTATGATTTCTTGTTGATCAAGGGCTTCAAAACTTGTTTAAATACACCTTGAATCACTTTTGAACGTTGGGGATGATTAGTGAAGATCATATAACTGTTTTAGTGTGAAAATAATTAATAAAACAGTTTGGAGCGTGGGGGGAATCGGTACCTCCTATGGGGAATCGGTTCCCTAAGTGTAAAATTCAAATATTTCGACCGTTGAACAGGGGGGAATCGGTACCCCCTACGGGGGGAATCGGTTCCCTCCGAGCATTCTGGAAATCTCGAAGCCAAACCATTCAGGGGGGGAATCGGTACCCCCTTGCGGGGGAATCGGTTCCCTCTGAGCAATCTGGAAATTTTGGCTTTGAAATGGTTCGAAATACTTTGAAAGATTATTTTGAAATTGTTTTAAGATTAAAACTTAATTTTACACTTAAGTAAGGATTAAAAATGATTTTTGAAATATTTTGAGTAATGTTTTGATATTCGAATAATTATATCGAATATACTTAGAAAATCATTTTGGAAAATCTTAAAATTCATTTAACTTAATTTGTTATATCGAAATATCAAAATGTTTTCAACAATCTCACCCTTTTTGATATAACAAAACATTTTAGTAATTTTAAGATTTTGAAATCAAGTTTTGAAATTACTCCCCCTTACTTTAACACTTCTCCCATTTATCATTTTAAAAACACACTTAAAACACACTTCTCCCCCTTTTTGTTAAATCAAAAAGATTCAAATAAACGTGAAAAATATTTAGCCAATTGATTAGGTATATGTATGCATAAGATGCTAAGATCACAATCAAGAGAACCGTTAGCCATTAGTTCCATAATCAATTTTCATAAACAATGTGATATGGTAAAATTGGTCATATAGCTAATAATGATGTAAATGATGCAATAATGAATAAATCACACCAAACATATAAGTTCACACCATCCATAAATTCAAACATTCCAAAATATTCAAAATGTTAAAAACAATAAGTTTGGAAAACAAAGTAAAACATTTAATTACATATCCGGATCAGGAGGAGGAAAACGAGCTCGCATAGCGGCCATTTAGTTAGTGAGGTCATTAATACGTGCGTTGGTTGCTTCATTATTTGCACGCATTTCCCAAAGAATTTCTAATTGTTGAGCTCCCATTATGGATAAATGGGACTCTATAGAATTAAAGCGCGAATCCATGGTCACATATCGGTAATCAAATGTCACCATAAAAGATTGAAAATATGGAGGCATTTGAGTCGATTGTTGTGCTTGCTCTTCAGGCTACTCCTCGGCCTGCTCAGGTTCATCTTCAGCTTCATGGATGTCTCGCATTAGTTGCTCAAGCTCGAGATCTTCGTCAGCTTCGGGTGGAGCTTGTGAAGAACTAGCTCCCGGAGTAGTTGCAGAAGATCGAACCCATTCCCTGGTTTCCTTATCCTTAATCCATCCCGCTCTCGTTAAGGAAAGAAGGTTAATTTGTTTCTTAAGAGGAAAAATGGCATCTAGACCGACTCTAAGCCCAGCTTTGGAAAACAGATTACTCAAAATACAACCGTAAACAAGAGATGAACAAAGTTTTTTTATTAGGAACAAGATTTACGGTTTCAATAATTTCAGCAAAAATAATATGAGGTAGGTTGATTTTAATATTGTTTTCGAAACAATGTAACCACCAAAGATCTAGGGCTCTAAGAGTAGAATAACGACCTCCAGATGGTCAAAACCACCAAGAAATCATTAGATGAAGAAAACGTTCATGAAGGTCTAGGACACTTGCACTATCCCTTCTTTTATAACGAGATCCTAAAACCTGTTTTTCATTTGAAATCCCTTCATTATCTAATCTGAATGTATTGGCTATGTAAGCCGAGTCAATATATAAGAATTGTCCTAGAAGGTAGGAACGAATTCCTATGGTTTTGGTTTCAGTTTGGTATTTAACACAAACGGCATTAGAATAGAAAATACGAACAAGTTGATGGTAAACGATGGGTTCAAGGTCAAAGAGTTTATCAAATTTCCACTCTTGTAAAAGAGGAAGATATTTAAAATTGATAGCTAACATAGCTTGACGAGAAGGAATACGTTCTTCTCAGATTTTGTAAGAGTCGAAATATTGATAATACCAAAAACGATGATTTCTAGGACCAGGATGATTGAAACACGAATTTTGGATAGTCGAATTAGGATCAATAGGATTAGGATTAGAAATTGGAATAGGTGGAGGATTTGGAGGTGGATTTGGTTGTCGGTGTGAATGACTAGATGAAGACCTAGCACGTTTAGGATTAGACATGGTGAAGGAAATCGGAATAGATTGGATAACCTGCAATTTTAAAAACAAATGTATGCAATTTAATTAATCCCAAAACTCAATTGAGTCCTCAATATTTCAAGGTTCCCTAAATCAATCCTAATGGGCAAAGTTTTTGAAAAACTTTTGAAAAATATGGTTTTGAGAAACAATATATGTATAGTTTTCATAACAACAACATAATTTAATCAAAACAAAATAATTTGAAAATTAACAATTTTTTTTTATTTCGAAAATTTAAAAATTTTGGAAAATTCTTGTTTTTTTTTTATGAAATTAGTTGTAACATCTAGTTTCTAATCACTAAACAATCAATGCCCGATCACTATTTCAACCTAGAACTAATTAAAACTAATCCTATGTTCAAAATCAATGAAATATAAAGTTTAGAAAAATTTACCTTGAAAGATGAAGATTGAGGGGATTTAGATGTTGTTTGCATGATTTTAATGATTCCAATAGGTTTAGAAGATGATTTTTGAATCGAATTCTGATTAATATCTTTGATTTGAGGCAAAAATGGAGATTTGAGAAATTGAGAGAGAGAACGGCGGAAGGGTTTTGGGGTTTTGGGTGTTCTTGCCCGATTTTAACAGAACCCCAGGGGGGTATCGATTCCCCTGTGGGGGGAATCGGTTCCCCTTCAAAGGGGGAATCGATTCTCTCATGGGGGGATCAATTCCCTCTGCACCAAAATGCTAAAATCTGACTTTTAAGCACATAAAATGCTAAATTTATCTTCTCTAGTGGTATAGGCAACTCATATACTGAAAAATAATTATGTTCAAACAATTAAATTAATCTTTAATCAATATTTGAACATAAAGTTAATTTTTCATCAAGAATCATAAACTCCCCCTAACTAATAGCAATGAATGCAATCAAAAATTACTATTATGAGCATTTTCAGTATTTATTAAAAGTGTTGAATTATTTTAAACACTAAGTGAAGATAGGTCAGTTAAACCTAATTCTCTCCTAAGTGTCCAAAACCTTTCCTTATCTAAGGGTTTTGTAAAAATATCCGCTAATTGATGCAAAGTATCAACAAATTCTAGAATTACATCTTCCTTAATGACATGGTCTCTAATGAAGTGTTGTCTAATTTCAATGTGTTTAGTTCTAGAGTGTTTGATGGGATTTTTAGTGAGACAAATAGCACTAGTATTGTCACACTTGATAGGAATAATACCAACTTCAATTCCATAATCAAAAAGTTGTTGTTTCATCCATAAAACTTGTGCACAACAACTACCGGCTGAAATATATTCCGCTTCAGTGGTAGATAATGCAACACAATTTTGTTTCTTTGAAAACCAAGAAATCAGCATATTTCCAAGGAATTGGCAAGTACCGGAGGTGCTTTTCCTATCTATTTTACATCCTCCATAATCCGCATCAGAAAAATCATGCAAGCTAAAGCTAGAGTCTCTAGGATACCAAAGTCCTAAACTAAGAGTGTCCTTAAGGTATCTAAAGATTCTCTTAACAGCTAGTAAATGTGATTCCTTAGGACATGATTAAAATCTAGCACATAAGCAAACACTAAACATAATGTCCGGTCTACTTGCAGTTAGATAAAGCAAAGAGCTAATCATTGACCTATATAATTTAACATCTACACATTTACCTCCTTCATCTAAGTCAAGCTTTGTTGAAGAGCTCATTGGAGTGTCATGAGGTTTCCCATTTTCTAATCCAAACTTCTTGAGCATATCTTTGACGTACTTAGGTTGATTAATGAAGATGCCATCTTTTCTTTGCTTGATTTGGAGTCCCAAGAAAAATGAGAGCTCCCCCATCATGCTCATCTCAAACTCACTTTGCATTAGCTTAGAAAATTCTTGGCAAAGAACATCATTAGTAGAACCAAATATTATATCATCAACATAAATTTGAACTACTAATAAATCTTTACCTTTTGAAAAACAATGTAGTGTCAACCTTTCCTTTTGAAAAACCTTTTTCAATTAAAAAATTTGACAATCTTTCATACCAAGCTCTAGGAGCTTGTTTTAAACCATAAAGAGCTTTTGTCAATTTAAGAACATGATCTGGAAATTTTGAATCTTCAAAACCTGGAGGTTGTTCCACATACACTTCATCTTTTCTAAAACCATTTAAAAATGCACTTTTAACATCCATTTGATATAATTTAAATTCATGAAAACATGCAAATGCTAATAACATTCTAATTGCTTCCATCCTAGCTACGGGAGCATATGTTTCATCATAGTCTATGCCCTCTTCTTGAGTATACCCTTGAGCAACAAGTCTAGCCTTGTTTCTCACTATATTACCACTCTCATCAAGCTTATTCCTAAATACCCATCTAGTACCTATAGTAGATTTATTACTATGACTTTCAACTAATGTCCATACTTTACTTCTCTCAAATTGATTTAACTCTTCTTGCATAGCCATAATCCAATGTTCATCATTTAATGCTTCTTTAATATTCTTAGGCTCTATGCATGAGATAAATGCAACATAATTACAAATATTTCTAAGAGAAGATTGAGTTGTTACCCCTTTTGATGGATCACCTATAATTTCACCATCATTGACATAGTTGTACTCTCTTGGATAAGATATTTCCCTTTCTTCAATGGTTGGATTCTCAAGAGGATCATGAGTTTCCTCATTTTTCGTTTCTTCCTTTGATGATGGTTCTCCAACTTCATGTCTAACATCATTTGTATTTATAACACCTACATCATCATTCACACAAGAATCCTTCCTTGGAAGGGGATTATCATCGAAAACAACATGTATAGACTCTTCTACAACTAAAGTTCTTTTATTAAATACTCGATAAGCTTTAGAATTTAAGGAGTAACCCAGAAAAGTTCCTTCATCACTTTTAGCATCAAATTTGCCAAGGTTTTCTTTACCGTTGTTTAAAACAAAACATTTACATCCAAATGGATGGAAATAGCTAATGTTAGGCTTTTTATTTTTGAAAATTTCATATGGAGTTTTCTTTAAAATTGACCTAATCATTACTCGATTAACAACATAACAAGCAGTATTTGTGGTTTCCGCCCAAAAATATTTTGGCAAATTATTTTCACAAAGCATGGTTCTAGCCATTTCTTCTAAAGTTCGATTTTTCCTCTCAACAACTCCATTTTGTTGAGGGGTTCTAGGTGCTGAAAAATTATGACTAATACCATTAGAATTACAAAATTCAATAAATCCAAGATTTTCAAATTCAGTGCCATGATCACTCCTAACACTAGTTATAGAGTAACCCTTTTCATTTTAGATTATTTTTGAAAATGTGATGAATTGTTCTAATGCTTCATCTTTAGTACTTAAAAATAGAACCCAAGTATATCTAGAATAGTCATCTACCAAGACAAATGCATATTGTTTTCCACCCAAGCTAGTAGTCCTAGTTGGCCCAAAAAGATCTACATGGATCAATTGTAATACTCTACTAGTTGATATGTCATTAATGGATTTAAAAGAAACACGCTTTTGTTTTCCTTTAGCACAAGCATCACATATTTTATCATTATCAAATTTAAGCTTAGGCAACCCTCGAACTAAATCACCTTGAATTAGCCGTTGCAAAACACTCATACTAGCATGTCCTAGTCTCCTATGCCATAACCAACTATCATGTTCATCTTTAGCAACTAGGCATAAATTAGTCATATCAAAAGAATCTAAATGCACCATGTAAATGTTCCCTATTCTATGACCAACAAGCATAATCCGATTAGATGCAATGTCAATGACTTTACAACCATTAATTTCAAATAAGACATTGAATCCTTTATCGTATAATTGACTAATACTCAATAGATTATGCTTTAATCAATTCACATATAAAACATTCTTAATTTGTATGGAAGAGGTATTACCTATTGTACCAATACCTTCAATGTGACCTTTTGAATTGTCTCCAAAAGTCACTTCTCCTCCATTTTTGGCGTTAAGCTCAATGAACCGGCTTTTGTCTCCGGTCATATGTCTTGAGCATCCACTATCAAGGTACCATGAATTTGAATTTGTTTCCCGTGCCTTGTAGCAATGCTCCTTTCCCTACAAACATAGATAATTTTTATTTTTGGTACCAAATTCTTTTGGGTCCATATTCATTAGTTTCCAAAATCCTAGTCCCCTTAGGTATCCATTTGTGTAGGATATTTTTATCTTTAGTAGTAATGAGTTCTTTAGGAACCCACATACTTCTAACGATTTTTCCATTAGAGGTTCTTTGGGGACCTCTATGATTGTAGTTTCTAAAACTTTTTCTAACAAAGTTGGATTTTGAATTTCCACCTTTTTCAAAATGTTTTGTTCCAACTTTATCAAAAGAAGTTTTAAGATCATCAATTTTCTTTTGATGATCATCATTGATCTTTGAAAGTAAATTTTGCAAATCTAAATTTTTCTTTTCAAACTCTTCTAGTTTGATTTGCAAATCTTTGATTTTACTTTCAATATCGTTGTTGGTTTTGGATATGAATTTGTTTTCATTTTTCAATTTTGAAACATCGTTTTTATATTTTAAAAATAATTTCTCATAATCCGAAGCCAACCCATTATATTCTTCTAATAACTCATCATAGGATAAATCATCAAAATCGGATGAGTTAGAGGTTACCTTAGAATCTTCCCCAAATGCCATCAAGCACAAGTTAGCTACTTCTTGTTCCTCTTCATCGGAACTTTCTTCATCGCTCCATGTAGCCACATGAGCCTTGTGCTTATTCTTTGATTGACCCTTTTTCTTCAATTATGGGCAATCATATTTAACATGCCCTGGCTTTTTGCATTCGTAGCAAATGATTGGGTCCTTCTCTTTCGGTTCATTTTTGAGGCCTTCATTTCGTTTGAATTTTCTTCCTCGATAAGGTGTCATCATTTTTCTGAACCGTTTGGAAAACAATGCCATTTCCTCGTCATCGTCATCGTTATTTGAATCACTCTCATCTTTTGTGGATTTGAGAGCAACTCCAATGTTTTTCTTCTTCTCCTTCTCCTTTGGTGTCTCGTCAATTTTGTCGAGGTCCACCTCATCTTCGAGCATCATTTCATGAGTGAGGAGTGACCCAATTAGCTCTTCAAGAGTTAAGGACGTTAAGTCCTTAGACTCGATGATTGCCGTCTTCTTTAATTGCCACGATTTTGGGAGGGAGTAGACTAACTTCCTCACAAGCTTTTCATTTGAAATGATCTCTCCATATGATTTGAGACCATTGACAATCATTGAAAATCTATCCGTCATAGCTTTGATATCTTCATTTGGTTTCATCCTGAAATTTTCATAGCTATGCGTTAGAATACTAATTTTAGATTTCTTTACCTCATCGGTACCTTCATGAGTGACTTGAAGTTTGTCCATATTTCTTTGGCGTTGTACACGATGAAACTCTTCCGTATTCATCTGGTCCAAGAGCACAAAAATGATATGGATGGCTTTGGAGTTGAGCTGGAACATTCTTGTCTCTTCTTCACTCCACAACCTTGGATGAGTGAGAGGTTTGATGTATCCTTCTTCTACAACATTCATGCTCCCATGTCACTTGCTTGAATGAAGTACATCATTCTATTCTTCCAATAGGCATAGTTAGCTCCATTGAAGAAAGGAGGCTTGTTGATGGGCATCGAATTGAGACCGGAGTCGAAGTTTGAAGCGGAGGCCATTGATGACTTTGATAATCGATATAACTCTTCCCGAATTGACTCAAGAGGCGATTAAACCTTCAAATTAGTTAGGCTCTGATGCCAATTGTTGAGTTAATCGATCGACTGAATTAGCCAAAAGGGGGGTGAATTGGCAATTAAAAATTCGGTGGAAGCTTTTGCAGAAAATTGAAAAGATTTGCACAGCGATTTAGAGTGGTTCGACTTTCTCAATCAAAGTCTACGTCCACTACCTTAGCTATCCACACTAAGGATTTTCCAACAAATTCACTAATTTGTTCTTTCTTTTGAGGCCAAAGAGATAACCTTACAACACTCTCAAGAATATACCCCAATTCTTGAGAACACTCTTTTCCCAAAGAGAAGATTACAAATTTGCAAACTTACAAGGAAAACCTCACAAGGTAAGATGTTTGCACAATTCTAGAACAAGAAAAGAACACTCAAAGATAATTACAAATGAGCACAAATGGTGTTCTTGAAAGCAAAATGAATATTTAAAGGAAAATTGGCTTGATTTGAACAAACTTGATGTTTGATGCTTTCTCTCTTGTTTCTCTATGATTTCTTGTTGATCAAGGGCTTCAGAACTTGTTTAAATACACCTTGAATCACTTCTGAACGTTGGGGATGATTAGTGAAGGTCATATAGCCGTTTTAGTGTGAAAACAATTAATAAAACAATTTAGAGCGTGGGGGGAATCGGTACCCCCTATGGCGAATCGGTTCCCTAAGTGTAAAATTCAAATATTTCAACCGTTAAACAGGGGGGAATCGGTACCCCCTATGGGGGAATCGATTCCCTCCGAGCATTCTGGAAATCTCGGAGCCAAACCATTCAGGGGGGAATCGGTACCCCCTTGGGGGGGAATCGGTTCCCTCTGAGCAATCTGGAATTTTTGGCTTTGAAATGGTTCGAAATACTTTGAAAGATTATTTTGAAATTGTTTTAAGATTAAAACTTAATTTTACACTTAAGTAAGGATTAAAAATGATTTTTGAAATATTTTGAGTAATGTTTTGATATTCGAATAATTATATCGAATATACTTAGAAAATCATTTTGGAAAATCTTAAAATTCATTTACTTAATTTGTTATATCGAAATATCAAAATGTTTTCAACAGTATCCTAGAGACTCTAGCTTTAGCTTGCATACCTTCGCAGATGCGGATTATGGAGGATGCAAATTAGATAGGAAAAGCACCTCCGGTACTTGCCAATTCCTTTGAAATATGCTGATTTCATGGTTTTCAAAGAAACAAAATTGTGTTGCATTATCTACCACTGAAGCGGAATACATTTCAGCCGGTAGTTGTTGTGCACAAGTTTTATGGATGAAACAACAACTTTTTTATTATGGAATTGAAGTAGGTACCATTCCTATCAAGTGTGACAATACTAGTGCTATTTGTCTCACTAAAAATCCCATCCAACACTATAGAACTAAGCACATTGAAATAAGACATCATGTCACTAAGGAATATGTAGTTCTATAATTTGTTGATACTTTGCATCAATTAGCGGATATCTTTACAAAGCCTTTAGACGAGGAAAGATTTTGGACACTGAGGAGAGAATTAGGTTTAACTGACCTATCTTCACTTAGTGTTTAAAATAATCTTAGCACGTTTAAGAATAAATGAAAAATGCTTATAATAGTAATTTTTGATTGCATTCATTGCTATTAGTTAAGGGGAGTTTATGATTCTTGATGAAAATTAATTTTATGTTCAAATAAATATTAATTTGATTGATTGAACATGATTAATTTTTAATATATGAGTTGCCAATACCACTAGAGCTATTTAATTTAGCATTTTGAGTATTTAAAATGGATTTTTGACTTTTTGTTCTTAATGCACCGATGCACTTAACAATGCATCGATGCACCCCCTTGAATGTGCATCGATTCATCATGTTGATGCACCGATGCACGCCTTTAATGTGCATCGATGCACAGGGTCATGCATCGATGAATCTGTCGGGTTTTGGGGTTTTAAAGGCTTATTTTTCTCATTTATCTCAAACCCTAAAAACTATTCTCTCTAGCCATTCATCCCTCTCACTCTAAAAATCTCCATTCTTGCTCAAAATCAATGATTTTTCGTCGGAATCTTCAAGCTTTTCAACTTTCAAACCTGCTTTAATCATTAAATCGTGCACATTGTTCCTTCAAAATAAATCGAAACATTGTATTAAAAATAAAATCAAAATAATCTTCCCCACATTATATTCAGTCAACTAGTGGACATTGTAAACATTGTTCCTTCAAAACATGTTGAAACATTGATTTATGGATGTCTTCTTAGTAACCTCTTTATCAAACTTGGTCTAGAAGTCTCTCTCGACAATCCTATCCTACTCCAAAATCAAATCAATCTCACATCCTTGAAGAAAGCGGATTGGAAACAAGACGAGGTAACCGGTCAATGGGTTTTTAGACCCGAAAGCAAACTCCGGGAGCTATTTCCTCACGAGCTGCTCCTAGCTCCTCTCGTGTTCCTCCTCCTCCTCCGGCTCTGACTTCTGACGATGATCCTGAATTTCAACAACTTATGCAAGACATCGATGATCACGTACCTGATGACGAGCCTGCACCGGAACCAGCTTCACAAGAAGATCAAATGCCTCCATATTTTCGTTCGTTTTTTATTTAACAAAAAGGGGAGAAGGTGTTAAGTGTTAAAAGTTTTAAAGGGGAGAAGTGTTATAGTAAGGGGGAGTAATTTGGAGTAATTTTCAAAATTGATTTCAAAACTTATTTTCAAAGAAAATCTTAAAATTACTCAAGAGTTTTGTTATATAAAAAAGGGGGAGATTGTTGAAAACATTTTGATGTTTCGATATAACAAATTAATTTAAATGAATTTTAAGATTTTACAAATGATTTTCTAAAACTATATTCGATTTAATTACTCGAATATCAAATTATTACTCCAAGTCTTTTAAGATCAATTTCAAACCTTACTAAATGTGTAAAATTGTGTTTTATACTTAATATATTTTTGAAACAATTTTCACAAAGTATTTTGAACCAAAATCAAGCCTAAAATCAATTTTTCAGAGTGATGCACCGATGCACCAATCTATGCATCGATGCACCATGAATTAAATTGAACATCGAATGCATTTCATGCATCGATGCACATACCATGCACCGATGCACTGAGGATTTAATGAAAGCATCGAATGCATTTGATGCATCGATGCACCAGCCATGCATCGATGCACTCTGGCTATTTTGAAACATCGAATGCTCTTGATGCATTGATACACTCTTAGTGTACCGATGCACTAAGGGTCCAACGGTCAAAATATTTGAATTTTACACTGATGCACCGATGCACCATGGGTATGCATCGATACACTGACGCTCCCAACTGCTTTAATTAATTGTTTTCACACTTAAACGGCTCTATTGACTCCATTAATCATCTCCAACGTTCAGAATCATTTGAAGGTGTATTTAAACAAGCTTAGAAGCCATTGGTCAATAACAAGAAACATCAAGCAACTAGAATCAAAAGAGAATCAAAGAAAAGCATCAAACCTCAAGTTTGAGCATTTCAAGCCTATTTTTCATTCAATATTCATTTTGCTTTCAAGAACACTTATTGTGCTCAATTGTATTTATTATTGAGTGTTCTTTCTTTGTTCTAGAATTGTGCAAACATATTAGACTTGTGAGGTTTTTTCTTGTAAGTTTGCAAATTTGTAATATTCTCTTTGAGAAAAGAGTGTTCTCAAGAATTGGGGTATATTCTTGAGGGAGTTCTAAGGTTATCTCTTTGGCCTCAAAAGAAAGAACAAATTAGTGAATTTGTTGGAAAATCCTTAGTGTGGATAGCTAAGGTAGTGGACGTAGACTTTGGTTCATAAAGTCGAACCACTCTAAATGCTGTGCAATTACTTTCAATTTTCTGCAAATGCTTCCACAAAATTTTAATTGCCAATTCGCACCCCTCTTGGTCGATTTCGTCAATCGATTAACTTAACAGCTATGCATCCTTTTTACATCATCTTAATCATAACCATTAATCGCAACCATTGATGATATCACTTTAGTGATGAGTTCAACTTTTTCATCAATCATTACATTTTTTTTATTTCTCTGCATTTTTTCTAAATTAATCGCTTCTTGCGATCATTAACCAAACCTTAATACAGAGACAACCCACTCATGATCAAAATGATCTTAAAATCATTAATGATAATCCCATAAGATTCACCATTAACATAAGCTCATGAATCTTTATCAAACATTTACTATTTGTCTGACTAACAGTTGTATCATGACCGTGACCTATGGGTCTTCCGCTATAATATCACTCGATATCAAGTAGAATTGACTATTTCTACTTTAGAATTCCTTATTTCATTCTTAAGGAAATATTTATAACTTTTCCAGATCCATAGAAATTATTCTTGAGCAATTGCAACATTTTCCATCTCAAATGAAAGTTTAAATGTTCACATCATTCAATAAGAAAACTTGATAAATTTTTGTAGCAATAACTTCATAGCAGTTAATGCTAAAATCGCACTAGTAAACAATTATACTCTTTTTGTTATCATTATAAACTTTACACTTTTCAAGTTCTAGAGAATCAATCTCAATCTATACAATAATTCATTGCAGCATGAAATGGTTAGACAACCCATTTTCTCATATTTACCTTCACAAGGTAACTCTATTAAATTTGATGGACTTGATTTCTATTCTCAATCCAACACATAATCATTTGATTCACTAATAACTCAACTCTCTGTAAACTTTTAGCAAAAATCATATTTACCGCTTACTCAATTCCTCTTACTCAAATCAACAATGATTCAAACAATTGAATGTTTAGCTTAAATATTTCTCACTTATTTAAGCTTACATGGAGAACCTCATAATCATCACTAGATTTAGCAATCTCCTCTGGATCCTCATCGATTCGAATTTTCTTGTAACTCGTTCAAACTTTTTTTTTCTGATTATTCCCATTCAGAATCTTCATTAAAAACTAGGGCGTTTCTTCCACAAAATGGAGAAAAATCCCTTACAACAACCCTTATAAGGTGTTTTACATAATTCATGTCGGTCCCTTATTGTCGATTTCAATCTCGACTTTCTTTTCAACTTTTTCGATTTTCTACCTTTATCTTTAATTCAAACATCTGAACATAGTCAGAATCATCATACATTAGTAAATAATAACTTTACTCCCAATAAGCATCATCACAATATATATACAACTATCAGTAACTTTTGACATCCTAGTGGCATGTATACTCTTTTCAACTCAGTTTAGTCCTAGAATCGGCTAAACCTGTAGCTCTGATACCGATAAATGTAACACCCATAACCCGTATAATTATACCTATACAGATTTTAGATGTTATCCGAATTTCTAAAACCATTTCTCAATTTTTTTGCGTGATTTAAAATTTATTTTCTTAAAATGGTAAATGATATTATAAAAATATCATATCATATAAATCATGTTTCGTTGTAACCAATTTAATTCGAAATTTTTTTTATGAATAGTGAATAGTACCCGTGAACAGTGGGGGAATCGGTACCCCTTTACATACTGTAAAAATTTCCTTAAAACGGGGTTACTGTTCATGCTACAGTAACTTTCGAAAATTTCATATAAATCTCATAAAAATTAACCTTTCATCACTATAACAATTTCTAAAATTTATTCAACAAAATAAATTTAACATTATCAAATTACATGCCACTATCTAAATCAAATTCCATCATAGGATGTCTTACTGATGTTGAAATATACCTCTCGATAATTGATGTCGTTCTGAACTCTTTATTCTTTTCTTTGTTTTTTTACCTACGCGTGAAATCATCACACGCTAAGTATAATCTTAGAGAGACAATTAAAACATTTAACAGTGCAATACAATTCATGCATGATTTTCAATGTCAAACATCAAATTTCCATAAAATCATTTTACTAACATATTCAATATTTTACCATGATCAAAATAATATAAAATCTCTTACCATTTATCCCGTAAGCTTGTAAGCTTATTTTACCAAAAATATTTACCATTTAAATTCCATAAGCTCGTAAGCTTATTTTATCAATATACTTGCCATTATTCATAAGCTCGTAAGCTTATTTGCATACTTATCATTTATTAACCAATAAACCATAACTCATAGCCCATAGTATAACTGTATGAGGAACCCAATATAGGAGTCAAATATTGCACCGAAGTGTTGAGGTCGAGCTTTGCTCACCTAATAATGCACCGTAGTGCTTGTACCGTGTCTTGGCTAGACACTTTGAGGCCTGCACTATGTGTCTTCTCTAGACACTCTAGTACTACCTAATATTGCAGCTGCTAGACTCTATGGCATGCCATTAATACCACTGATCCTCAATAACATACTTGGGCATATAGTCAATTTTATTTGATCATCCATGGCAAAGTATATTATCATAATTTAACAATGGGGCAGTTCATACCCAAAAACATTCATGGTAAAATATCACATTTTCCATAATCAATTCATTTTATTTTCATGCAGTGACATCTCAATGTCATGTCAATTTATAAAAATGACATAATATCATGTTGATATAAACAAGGTCGACTTATCGCAAGTCTTCCTTATGATGTATAAAACATCCATGTATAATTTCATGCATGTATTGCACTCACCTTGACACTTTATATCTTTCAAAATATTTGTGCCTTACTATTGTCCACAATATATCATTTTTATACTTGATTTGCTTCAATTGCAAATCAACCATTATCTGTATAAATCACAAATTTATAACAATACATATGTTAGTATTGTACTAACATAAAGATTTCCCAAAATAATTCCATAGCTTACTTCAAACTCATTTCCACCAAATATCAGTACTTATTAATTCCTTTTAACATTGGAACCCACTTTTCCAATTTACTCAAAATGGTCCTTCACCATTTTATCACTTAGACTCTTAATACCAAAAATTCCATTATTGAAGGTATTATAAATCAAGTACCCATACAAAGGCATAATTAAAATAAACACTCCCAAAATTCAAAATTTGTATTACAATAACCAAACTTTCTAAAATTTCCATAATCCGACAACTTGCACCGCCTTTAAAGAATCAATATTATGTATTGATATACACACTGGAATTTAATTCCATTTCTTCCGTTGAAAACTAGACTCAAATAAAAATCTATCCATATAAATAAATTCTTCTAATTCTTTATGTACAATTTATGGTGAATTTTGAAAGTTGACCAACAAATCTGTTCTGCAGAATCGGCTGTCCGATTTTTCTGACCTTTCCTTGGTTAAAATTTCATATCTCTTTGTATACACCTTGTAATTGATCCCCGTTTATTTTAAACAAAACTAGATCAATATATGAACATAATATATACAAATTATCTCGAAATTATTTTTATATAATTTCTGGTGAATTTTCGAACCTACTGCCAAATTCAAAATCCAAACTGTTTTCTTTAACTTCATTCTTAGGTTATTCATCAATTCTTACAACTAATTCTTTAAAATCACTTAACTCTTCAAAACCTATAAAACACAAGAACCCCTTTTCATCAACTCAAGATGAACTTGAACAACCAACAAGATTATCATGCAATATTGGTACCAAATGATAGTGTTTTTCCCATATAACAATTTCCTATTTTCTGCATACTCAAAATCCTAAGGAAATTGCTTGAAAATGAAATTAAAGGTTGCTCTTACCTTGGAAGAAGCTCACATATGGTTTTGGAGAAGAAGACGAGCAAATTATGTTGAAATGTAGAGACATCTCATCTTAATTTACCTTAAATTCCACTTAAATGAATAAAATATTCATTTAATTGGGATAAGACCAAATCACCCTTAATGAATCTTCTTAATTACCATAAAACCATGAAAACTAATCCTTATCATATTTCAAAGTCAAAGATGAATTATTTTGACTATTAATTCCGAAATTCCCCTTGAATTTTCAAAATTTGCGTTTTAGTCACTAAATTTCACTGTTCGATTAAATCTAAAAAATTGCACAATTCTAACCCAAATTTCTCTGATCTAAAATATTAACATAATATTTCCAAACATTTTATAACATCCTTCAATTTTTTGTAACATTCAATTCGATTCGAATTTCCAATTCCTTATCGGCTTTAACCCTTTCTAATTTTTCTTTCTAAAATTCCAAATACATAAATGTGATTTCTATAAAACATCACTCTCAAGAGTAAACCATCTATTTATGGAATAAAATTCTTTTTAGGAAATTATCACTTAATTCCCTAAACATTTTTCCCAAATTTCTACTTTGACCATCAAACTTTCAAAATTTGCATTTTGGTCATTATCTAAATTTTTGGGGTATTACACAATCGTTGAACTAAAATACTTAAGATTTTGTTCCATTTTTAAAACACTTATATTATACTTTAAAACTATTTTTCGAATATCCTGATTTATAAATTAATACTTTGTCGTAGAAAATAAATCTATTTGTCAAACAATGATTAAATCGTTTGGTATATATGTTTTAATGACTTATGAAAATACACTAAACGATTTAATCATTGTTTGACCAATAGATTACTCATGCATAAATACTGATAAAACTAAAAAAAAGCAAAATTAAATGGTCCTAGTTTACTATTACAGACCATTTAAAAGTAAATCCGATAAATAAACTACTGACATAATTATACATGTCACTAAAAGTCAAAAGTAACATCGTATATGTCTTACTGATACTAATGATAAGTATGATTTCCAAAAATATGCTCGGGAGGATCCTCAATGCTCGTTCTTAGCTCTATCAGAACCTATGCATGAAAACCATCACGACGCTAAGTATAACTTAGTGAGGCAGTAATAAGCTACGATGAGATAAAACATGAAAATGTCATAAATATAAATAAAATAATTTAAATAAAACATTAAACTAACAAACCAACTTATCCAAGTCAATTTTCTCACTTTAACCTGAAATTCATCTTATTTCATAAACTTATGAAATTATGATAAACAATATCTGATAAGTTAATCATACCATGTTTTCTGTCAACTGAAAGCTATATAAAACTTTCATATTCATTTTCATAGTCCAATGCATATTTATGAGAACACAAGGTACATGAGTAAGGTGTGGACAAGGCAAATCACAGTGCTACTCATAACTAAAACTGAGATATGATGCACTTCAGTGCAATCATAACCTGTGCGCCAACGATGCTGATCATAGGGTACACGAATGTACCATAGCTGAACAATATCTGATAACTGAAAAGTACTCAACTAATGGCATGACAAATGTACCTACGACTCTCATTGCAACATAAAATGCGCTTATATACCACAACAAAATCATTTATAAATCAACCTTTGGTAACTGTAAAAGTTTAAAATTCAATATAATAAATATCATATTTGGGCGATTCATACCCTAAAACATCCATAAAGCTGACATAAAAAATTATGGAAATATTCCATAATTAAACTTTATAAACCATACTGGAAAATAAAATGAGGTTAACTTATCGCAAGTCATCCTCGATCATAATAATTAAATAAATAAAGTACACTCACATTTTCCTCACTACTAAACCTTTTATGAGATATTTCTAATCACAAGCTTTACCTTTTTCGTTCGGATCGCTAGATTTATCGTGATCTGACAACATTATATAATAACATAAAATATTCAAACTATATGTTAGTATCGAACTAACATAATCTAAACTAAAAAATATATAAAAGTCTATAAAATTAAAAATCAATACTTAATCGATATAACTAAATTATACTCCTATCATAAATTCCAATTTCTCAAAAATAATTACTAAATTTCATAAATATTTATTTCACCATCAACTTTTCAACTTTTGCTAAATACATAATTAAGCCACTAATTTTGAATTCTTTCTAAAATTCACCTTAACTTTTTTCATTAAATTTCTAATAGCCCTTCACCATTATTATCGTTTCCAATTTATTAAAAAACAAATCCAACACCTTAATAAAATACTCAAATCAATACTCCAACATTTAAAAAATTATAATCAAGTCCCTATATTAGTGAGACCTTTCGAATTCCACCTTCGACTTTACCAACTTGCAATTTGGTTCCAAGTAACTTTGAAACTTAAATTTCCATCATTTAAATTATTAAAAATCAGCATTAAACCTTCCAAATATCATATTATTGCAATAATGTCCCACAATTCTCAAAACTTGTATATTAACCCTTTTTCTTATTCAAGGACCCAAATTGATCTCCAAATCACATAAAACACTTCTAATATCCATTCTATACCATAGGAAAATTTTCAATATTTCCCCCTAATTTTTCCTAGTGGTCGAATCTATGCAATACTTTAGGAAAACTTTTTGTTCAATTCCAATCATGAATTCAACTTCCTTATTTCAAATTCATGCTATATCAAACATCACAACATCAAATTGAATCAAAATCAACCGATCTCTTAAAACCCTATGTATGGTCCAATACTTTAGATCACTCTACAATTGATTTTAAACATCACACAAGCTTGAAAATTAATATCCAACATCAAAAAATATAAAAATCCTTAATCAATTCTTTAAAACCATAAAACCCTACATAAACCCTTCCATTCTCAGCACACAAGCATCTTCACCATGCAATATTTATACCAAATGATAGAGAATTTCATGTAGATTAATTCTCCATCTAATAGCTTAATCTAAAAATCAAGTGTATGATTTCAAAAATCAAAAATAAAATCTTTCCTTGGTAGCTATGTATGTTTCGGCCAAAGAAAGAGAAATGGCTGAAAATATGTTGCTTATCTTGATTATTCTAGTATTTAATAGCTAATACACTTGGCATTTAACTAATATAATTGAATTTAAATTCAATTCTTAAGAAATTCCATTTTTACCGTTAATAAACCTTAATAATTACTAAATGATATTTCCATATTCTACATTAAAATATTATTTGGTCAAAGATGAATCAACTTGGCTTTTACTTTTCACTTTGGCCATGTAATTTTCAGAAATTGCATTTTAGTCACTAATTTTCTGTTGTCCGACCAAATCTGAAATTACATTGTTCTGAGCCAAATTTAGTTAATATAAAATATGGGAATAATATTTCCAACCATATTTTAACATCCTTCAAATTTTCGTAAAATTCTGGTTTGATCCAATTATCAAATTTCAATACCGAATTTTATCGCTTTATAGCTTTTAACACAAATTCCGCACTAAAAATCTGATTCCCACATAAATCCTTTTTAGGAAAAACTATTCATTTACGTTCTAAATATATAACATTTTAAAATTACATTTTTGGGCCCTAAACTTTTACAAGTTTATACTTATCCACTAAACTTTCAAAACTTATATTTTAGTCACTAATAAAAATTTAGGGTATTACGATTTCTCCCCCTTAAGGAAAATTTGTCCTCGAAATTTTCATACATATATAGGTATATAAAACAAAAAGTTGAGAAAACTCTTTTTTCATATTTTCTTCTTGTTCCCAAGTTACTTCCTCGACTTTATGGTTTCACCAACGAACTTTCACTAGTGGAATCATCTTGTTCTTTAGTTATTTGACTCCATGAGCTATAATCTTAATTGGTTCTTCTTCATACGATAAATTCGATTGAATCTCAATTTCCTACAGTGTAATCACATGGGAAGTATCTGATCGATATCTCCGAAGCATCGATACATAAAACACATTATGGATCTTATCCATTTCCGCAGGTGATGCTAATTGATAAGCTATCGAACCAACTCCCTTGATAATCTCATATGGGCTAATGAATCTTGGACTTAACTTTCCTTTATGCTTGAATTTCAAAACCTTTTTCTAAGGTGATACTATAAGAAATACTTTATCACATTCTTGAAATTCAATCTCCTTTCTTTACAGATCAACATAGTATTTTTGTCTGTCAACATCAATCTTGAGATTATCTTGGATAATATTGACTTTTCTTCCACTTCTTTTAGATTAAGACCAATTATGTCTCGATCCTTTAGCTCAAACCAATTCAATGTCGTACGATATTTCCTTCAATACAATGATTCAAAAGTAGCCATCTTGATACTCGACTGATAATTGTTATTTTAAGAAAACTCTGCAGAAGGTAAATTCTTTTCCCATGATCCTTTTAAATCAATAACACATGCTCTTAGCATGTCCTCAAGTATCTGAATGGTTCACTCCGATTAACCATCTGTTTGAGGATAATAAGATGTGCTGGAATTCAGTGGAGTTACTAAGGCTTAATGTAGAGACTTCCAAAAGCTCAAAGTAAATATCGGGTCTCTTTCATAAACTATCGAGATAGGTACTCCATGAAGTCGTACTATCTCTCTTATACAAATATTAGCATACTTGTCTATTGAGTAATCCTTTGGAACAAGAATAAAGTGTGTTGTCTTAGTTAATCTATTAACAATCACCCAAATTGAGTCTTTCTTATTAGGTGTCAAGGGAAAACATGTTACAAAATCCTTAGTAACTCGTTCCCATTTTCACTGAGGAATGGAAATAGGTTGCAGCAAACTAGATGACACTTGATGTTTTGGTTTTACCTGCTGACAAGTTAGACATTTAGATACAGATTCAATTATAGTTATTCTCTTACCTTCCCACCAATATCAGTTTTTCAGATCTTTATACATTTTACTTCCTTCTGGATGCATAGTCAAAAGATTATAATGAGCTTTAGAGATAATATATTCTTCTATTCTTCATCATATGGGTATACACACTAGACCCCGATAATATAAATATCTATCAAACTTGGTTTCAAAGTCTTTCATTTTATTTTTCCAATCTAAGACAAAGCAGTAAATTTATTTCGGCTAAGTGCGTCACCGACCACATTAGTCTTCCCAGATGATAGTCAATAATCACATTATAATCTTTTAAAAGCTCAATCCATCTCCTTTGTCTTAAATTCAATTCATTCTAAGTAAGCAGATATTTCAAACTCTTAGGATCTTTAAAAATATTACTTCGCTCACCATATAAGTAGTGACCTCAAATTTTCATATCGAACACCACAACTGCTAGCTCCAAGTCATGCTTCGGGTAATTTCATTCGTGTGTCTTTAGCTGCCTTGAAGAATAAGTTGCTACTTTAACTTATTGCATTAAAACACATCCCAAACCTTTATGGGATACATCATTGTAGATTACATAATCTTTACCTGATTCTGGTTGCATTAAAATTGGTGTCTTCATCAAAATATTTTTAAGTGTATCGAAGCTTTATTGGCAGTCCAAACAAATGGCACATCTTTCCTGAGTAGCTTAGTAAGTGGAGAAGCGATCATGGAAAAATTCTTCATGAATCTTCGATAATAATTGGCTAATCCCAAGAGGCTTCAAACCTTAGAAACATTCTTCAGAGTTTTCCACTCCACTATTGCTTGTACTTTCTTGGGATCTACTCTGATTCCCTCAACTAAAATCATGTGGCCCAGAAAAAAGACTCCTGATAAATAAAATTCCCATTTTGATAACTGAACATGTAACTTTTTATCCTGCAACGTCTGAAGTATAGTGTGAAGATGTGCGTCATGCTTCTCTTTATGCTTAGAATACACCAAAATATCATCAATGAACACAACCATAAACTGATCTAAATATGGCTAGAACACCCGATTCATTAAATCCATGAATGATGTTGGAGCATTAGACAATCCAAATTTGATAACCATAAACTCATAATGACCATATCGTGTTTTAAAAGTCATCTTCTGAATAACTTATTCTTTAATCTTTAACTGATGATATCCAGACCGAAGATCAATCTTTGAAATTAATGAAGCACCCTTGAGTTGATCAAATAGATTATCGATCCTCAAAAGAGGGTATTTGTTATTGTCCGTCACTTTATTCAACTGACGATAATCTATACATAGCCGCATTGATTCGTCTTTCTTTTAAACAAACAATAGTGGTACAACCCATGGAGATACACTCGGTCTAATAAAGCGTCAATCAAGTAACTCATGTATTTTCACCTTTAACTCTCTGATCTCGATTGGAGCCATCGAAATAGACGTGGTACCCGAAAAGTTGTCAATCTTAAACTTTATTTCTCGATTAGGAGGTAATCCATGTAACTCATCAGGAAATACATCTGGAAATTCCCAAACTATTGTAATATCCTCAAGTCGAGCTTCAGATGCCCGGGTATTAATCACATTTGCTACAAAAGTTATGCAGCCTTTTGACAACATCTTGGCTGCCATTAGCGTTGATATCACATAAGGCAATGATTTCACTTTTTCTCCAATTACTATTATCTCAGCTCCTTCTGTATCTTTTATAAATAATCACTTCATACAAAAATACACGCAACCATAATATCAAGATAACCAATCTATGCCCAATATAATCTCAAACTCGTCAAACTGTAACTCTATAAGATTCACTGGGAATACATCCCCTTTAATCTTTATCGGACAATTTCTATTAACTCGTGTAACTCTGGCACTATGACCCAGAGGATAGATAGCTATTAAATCATTGTCGATGGATTCGAGTGGAATACTTTTATTTTTAATTAATTATGAACTAACATAGGAATGCATAGAACCTGGATCAACCAAAACAAATACATGCTTATCATAAAGATAGAAAGTACCTGTTATGATCTCTGTATCATCATGATCTTCACTAGTCTTGATATTATAAATCCTGGATGGGGCACATACATCAGACTGAGAAGCCATCTCTGAATATCCCCTCCCTCTGCCTCTGCCTCTGTCTTAAACACCTCTCTGAGACACTGTCATTGATCGCTTTGTCTAATCATATCTCTCTCCTGCCATCAGATAGTCTCTCATATTATGTCCAGTGCCTCCACAATGAAAACAAGCTCCTAATAATGCTTTACATTCATCAGGATGATACTTTCCACACCAGTGACATAATGGGTACTGTCTTTAGGACTGAACTGATCTGCTACCTCCGTAGCTACTGTTTTTGACTGACGACCTTTTTCATTTTCCTCGGATCCACTACGACCAAAAGCACCACCCTCTAATTTATTCTGGTACTGATATCCCGAACCTTGACCACTTTTAGACTGGGACGAGGACGATACTCCTAATCTCTTTGATTGTCTCTTCTGATCAAACATAACTCTTTCAACCTGAGCCATTTCTAAATATTTAGCTTTATTTACCACTTCTTGAAAAGTTGTTAGATTTACAGTCAACAGATATTCTCTGGGCGAAGATGTCGAATAATTTTTTTGCATACGTCTCTCTCTGTGGGAACCATCTCCGAATCATAAAGAGCGAGCTTATTAAACTTGCACTCATATTCATAAACATGTTTGTTCACCTGAATCAGATTTAAAAAGTCTTGTTTCATCTTAATAATAAACTAATCCCCGATATATTTCTTCTGGAAAGCCTCTAGGAAAAACTGCCAAGTAATCTGATCTGGAGGGATGCGTGTCATAACATTAGTCCACCATATACATGCCTTAACTCGTAAAAATGAGACTAACCCCTCCTATCTTTCCTCATTAGAATGAAGACTTTCCAACATAATATTCACATTGTTCAACAACTAATTACCATTATCGGGCCTTCATTTGCTTCACCTTTAAATTCTACAGCTCCCAAACTTTTTAGTTCTTTCAGAACTGATATTCTTGGAGCTAGAGGCAGAGGAGGGTGAAGTTCTGCTGCTGGTTGATATCTTGCTAATATAACCTCAAGAGCTTGCAAGAAAGTCCCCTGATCTGGAGCTAACAATCACTGATGTGTCGGTGCTCCATGTTGTTAAAATCCATGCTCGACCTCATTACTACTCTCACTATCAGTTCACTCAGGAACCTCCTGTTCTGTAGGTCATCTAGAGCCCTCCGAATTCGACATCTAACGACATATACATAACATCATGTTAGTAAGGAGCAACATCATAAATAAAATCATCAAACTAGATCATATTAGTAATTTCGACATACTAGTGGTATGTACATATTTTTCACATAACACAGGTTCAATTTAGTCTAAGAATCGGCTAAACCTTAATCTATGATACCAATAAATGTAATACCCATAACCTGTATACATCTCAAAATACGAGAAATAGATATCAAATCAACTTAACAGACATTCACTGAATTGAAATGCTTAAAATTTTGTTCAATTTTTAAAACACTCTTATTTTACTTTAAAACTATTTTTCGAATCTCCTAATTTATAAATTAATATTTTGTCGTAGAAAATATATCTATTTATCAAATAATTATTTAATCATTTATTGTATTTTCATATGTCATTTAAAACATATATATATTATACTAATGCATAAATACTGCTAAAACTAAACTAAGCGGAATAAAATGGTTCTAGTTTACTATTATAGACCATTTAAAAGTAATATGATAAATAAAATATTGACATAACTACACATGCCACTATAAGTCAAAAGTAACATCGTAGATGTCTTACCGATACTGATGATATGTATTATTTCCAAAAAGATGCTCGGTAGGCTCCTCAATGCTCGTCTTATCTCTATCAAACCTACACATGAAAACATCAGGACACTAAGTTTAACTTATTGAGGCAGTAATAAGCTACGATGAGATAAAACATGAAAATGTCATAAATATAAATAAAATAATTTAAATAAAACATGAAACTGACAAACCAACTTATCCAATTCAATTTCCTCACTGTAACATGAAATTCATCTTATTTCATGAACTTATGAAATTCTGATAAACAATATCTGATAAGTTAAGTTAATCACAAAATGCTTTCTGTTAACTAAAAGCTATATAAAACTTTCATATTCATTTTCATAGCGCAATGCATATTTATGAGAACATAAGGTACGTGAGTAAGCTGCGCAATAGGCTTATCACGGAGCCACTCATAACTGAAACTGAGATTTGAAGCACTTCAGTGCAATCAGAACCTGTGCACCAACGGTGCTGATCATAGGGTACATGAATATACCATAGCTGAACCAATTTTTAATAAATGAAAATTAATCAATTAATGGCATGCCAAATGTATTGACTCTCATTGCAACATAAATGAGCTTATATACTATATTAAAATCATTTATAAATCCATGTCTGATAACTATAAAAGTTTAAAATTCACTATAATGAATATCATACTTAGGCAGTTCATACCCTAAATCATCCATAAAGATGACACAAAATATTATGGAAATATTCCATAATTAAACTTTATAAATCATATTGGAAAATAAAATAAGGTTGACTTATAGCAAATCGTCCTCGATCATAACGATTAAATAAATAAACTACAATCACCTTTGCCTCACTACCGAACCTTTTATGAGATATTTATAATCACGTGCTTTTCTCTTTTCTTTCTATTCGTTCAAATCGCTAGATTTATCATGATCTGACAATGTTATATAATAACATAACATATTCAAACTAAATGTTAGTATCAAACTAACATAATCTAAACTTAAAAATATAAAAGTCAATAAAATTGAAAATCAATACTTAATCGATATAACTAAATTATACTCTCATCATAAATTCAGAACTCTTCCAAATACTTACTAAATTTCATAAATATTTATTTCACCATCAACTTTTCAGCTTTTGTTAAATACATAATTAAGCCACTAATTTTACATTCTTTCTAAATTTCACCTCAACTTTTTCATTAAATTCATAATAGCCCTTCACCATTATGATCATTCGCCATTTATTACATAAAATTTCCAGCACCCTAATAAAATACTCAAATCAATACTCCAACATCTAAAAACTTATAATCAAGTTCCTATATTAGTGAGACCTTTCGAATTCCACCTTCAACATTACCAAACATGTAATTTGGTTCCAATAAACTTTGAAACTTAAAATTTCCAGCATTTAATTTATTAAAAATCAGCATCAAACCTTCAAAATATCAATTCTTGCAATAATGTCCCACTATTCTCAAAACTTGTTTATTAGCCCTTTTTCTTATTCAAATTGATCCAAATTGATCTCCAAATCACATAGAACACTTTTTATATTAATTCTAGACCATAGGAATTTTTTCAATAATTTTCCCCAATTTTCCCTAGTGGTCGAATCAATGCAATACTTTAGGGTAAACTTTTTGTTCATTTCCAATCATGAATTCAACTTTCTTACTTCAAATTCATGCAACACTAAACATCACAACATTAAATTAAACCAAAATCAACCAATCTCTTAAAACCCTAGGTATGGTAGAAAACTTTAGATCACTCTGTAATTGATTTTAAACATGACACAAGCTTGAAAATTAATCTCCAAGGTCAAAAAAATAAAAATACTTAATCAATTATTCAACACCACAAAGCCCTACATAAACCCTGACTTCTAATCTAAACACAAGCATCTTAACCATGCAATATTTATACTAAATGATAGAGAATTTCATGTAGATTAATTCTCTATCTAGTAGCTTAATCTAAAAATCAAGTGTATGACTTCAAAAATAAAATATAAAATCTTACCATGGTAGCTATGTATGTTTTGGCCAAAGAACGAGAAATGACTGAAAATATGTTGCTTATCTTGATTATTCTAGTATTTAATAGCTAAAACACTGGCATTTAACTAATATAATTGAATTTAAAATTCATTTCTTAAGAAATTTCATTTTAACTGTTAATGGACCTTAATAATTACCCAATGCAATTGCCATATTCTATATTAAAATATTCATTAGTCAAAGATGAATCAACTTGGCTTTGACTTTTCAATTTGGCCATACAATTTTTGAAAATTGCATTTTAGTCACTAATTTTCCACTGTTCCATCAAATCTAAAAATTACATTGTTTTTATACAAATTCCTTCAATATAAAATATGGAAATAATATTTCCAACCATATTCTAACATCCTTCAAATTTTCATAAAATTTCAGTTCGATCGATTATCCAATTTCAATATCAAAATTTATTGCTTTATAATTTTAACACAAATCTCACACCAAAAATCTGATTCGCACAGAAATCCTTGTTTTAGGCCAAACTATTTAACTTTTCAAACTTACATTTTTGGTCCCTAAACATTTAAAAGTTTATACTTTCGCTACTAAACTTTCAAAACTTACAATTTAGTCACTAATAAAAATTTGGGGTATTACAATTCCTTCCCCCTTAAGGAAAATTAGTCCTCAAATTTTCATACATAGCTAGGTATCTAAAATAAAAAGATGATAAAACTCTTTTTTCATGTCTTCTTCACGTTTCCAAGTTGTTTCCCCGACTTTATGGTTTTGCCAAAGAACTTTCACTAGTGGAATCATCTTGTTCCTTAGTTCTTTGACTACATGAGCTAAAATCTGAATTGGTTCTTCTTCATACGAAAAATATGGTTGAATCTCAATTTTCTCTGATGTAATCACTTGGGAAGGATCTAATCGATATCTTCGAAGAATCGATACATGAAACACATTAAGGATCTTATTCATTTCCAAAGGTAATGCTAACTAATAAGATGTCGTACCAACTATCTTGATAATCTCCTACAGGCCAATGAATCCTAGACTCAACTTTCCTTTATGCTCGAATCTCAAAACCTTTTTTCCACGGTGATACTTTAAGAAATACGTTTTCTTCCACTTCTTTGATCAGATCGGGACCAATTATGTCCCGATCCTTAAGCTAAACCAATTCAATGGCGTAAAAATTTTCCTTCCATTCAATGCTTTAAAAAGAGCCATCTTGATACTCGACTGATAATTGTTATTATAACCAAACTCTGCCAAAGGTAAATGCTTTTCCCATGATCATTTGAAATCAATAACACATGCCCTTAGTATGTCTTTAAGTATCTGAGTGGTTCACTATGATGACCAAGTGTGTTGTCTTAGTTAATCTATCACCAATAACTCAGATAGAGTCATTCTTATTGGTGTCAAGGGAAAACGTGTTACAAAATCCATAGTAACTTATTCCCACCTCCACTGAGGAATGGAAATAGGTTGTAACAAACCAAAAGGAACCTGATGTTATGCTTTTACCTGCTTAAAGGTTAGACATTTAGATATAAACTCATTTATAGTTCTTTTCATACCTGCCCCCAATATCGGCTTTTCAGATCTTTATACATTTTATTTCCCCATGGATGCATAGTCAAAAGACTATAATGACATTCAGAGAGAATATCTTTCTTTAATTCTTCATCATCGGGGTATACACACGCGATCACATCATAATCTTTTAAAAGCTCGATCCATCTTCTTTATCTTAGATTTAATTCCTTAAAGTAAGTAGATATTTCAAACTCTTATGATCTGTATAAATATAATATCTCTCACCATATAAGTATTGACATCAAATTTTCAAACCGAACACCACAATTTCTAGCTCCAAATCATGCATCGGGTAATTTTGTTCGTGTGTCTTTAGTTGCCTTGAAGCATAAGCTACCACTTTACCTTATTGCATTAAAACACATCCCAAACCATTATGGGATGCATAACTATAGATTATATAATCTTTCCTGATTTTGGTTGTATTAAAGCTAGTGCCTCCGCCATAATATTTTCAAACGTATCGAAGATTTCTTGGCTGTTTTCAGTCCATACAAATAGCACATCTTTCTTAAGTAGCTTAGTAAGCGGAGAAGCGATCATGGAAAAATTCTTCACGAATCTTCGATAATAATTGGCTAATCCCAAGAAGTTTTGAACCTCAGAAACATTCTTCATAGTTTTCCACTCCACTATTGCATGTACTTTCTACGTATCAAAGATTTCTTGGTTGTTTCAGTGAACCTCAGAAACATTCTTCATAGTTTTCCACTCCACTATTGCATGTACTTTCTTGAGATATACTTTGATTCCCTCAATAAATATTATGTGGCCTAGAAAAGCAACTTTTGATAACCATAATTCACATTTTGATAACTTAGCATATAAATTTTTATCCCACAACATCTGAAGTATAGTGCAAAGATGCACGTCGTGTTTCTCTTTAGTCTTTTAATACACCAAAATATCATCAATGAACACAACCATAAATTGATCAAATATATGAATAAAACACCCGATTCATTAAATCCATGAATGCTGTCGGAGCATTAGTTAATCCAAATGTCATAACCACAAACTCATAATGACCATATCGGGTTCTAAAAGTTGTCTTCGGAATTTCTTCTTCTTTAATCTTTAACTGATGACATCTAGACCAAAGATCAATCTTCAAAAATAATGAAGCACCCTCAGAAGAGGGTATTTGTTTCTTTACCTTCATTTTATTCAACTAACAGTAATCTATACATAGCCAAATTGTTTCGTCTTTCTTTTTAACAAACAATATTGGTTCACCCACGAAGATACACTCAGTCTAATACAGCCTCGGTCAAGTAACTCCTGTAGTTGCACCTTTAACTCTATGAACTCGGTTGGAGCCATCCTATATGGAGCCATCTAAAAAGGCATTGTACCCAAAAATATATCAATATTAAACTCTACTTCTCGATCAGGCAGTAATATGGGAAACTCATCAGGAAATACATCTGAAAATTGTCAAACTATTAGAATATCCTCTAGCTGAGCTTCAGATTTTTGAGTATCAATCATATTTGCTACAAAAATCATCCAGCCTTTTGACATCATATTGGTTTCCATCACCGCTGATGTACATTTGGGAAATGATTTTTATTTTTCTCTGATTACTATTATCTCGGTACCTTCTGCATCTTTTATAAATAATCACTTCATACGACAATCCACCCAACCATTATGTCGAGATAACCAATCCATGCCCAATATAATCTCAAACTCGTCAAACGGTAACTCTAAAAGATTCACCAGGAATACAACCCCTTGAATCTTTATCGATAATTTCTACTAACCCGTGTAACTCTGGCACTATGACCCAGCGGATTGATAGCTATCAAATCACTATTAATGGATTCTAAAGGAATACTTTTATTTTTAACTAATTCTGAACTAACATAGGAATGCGTAAAACCCGGATCAACCAAAACAAAAACAAGCTCATGATCCTACTTTGCATTCACTAGGATGATACTTTCCACACCCCTTACATAATGGGTATTGTCCATGGGACTAAATTGATCTACTAGCTCTGTAGCTACTGTCTGTGACTGACAGGATTTTTCCTTTGCCTCAGATCCTCTACGACAAGACCCTCTAATTTATTTTGGTACTGATATCCCAAACCTCGGCCACTTTTAGACTAGGATAAGGATGACGCTCCCAATCCCTTTGACTATCGCTTATGATCAAATATAATTCTTTCATCCTAAGCCATTTCTAAATCAATAGCTTTATTTGCTCTTCTTGAAAACTAGTTACATTCACAATCAGTAAAGTTCTCTCAATCAAGGGTGAATACACCAAATAAACTTTTGGCACGTCTCCCTTTGTGGGATCCAGGAGAACAAACTTGTTATGCTTCGGAGATGGTTCCCACAAAGGGAGACGTGTGCCAAAAGTCTTGGGGTATTCACCCTTGATTGAGAGAACTTTCATTGTAATACCCCAAATATCAGATCAATGACTTCATTGAAAAGATTTAAAATTGGAGGATTTAATTGAATAATGATAAAAGAGGAAATGATTGGAATAGTGTTTAAGAGCAATTTGTATAAATGAATTAATATAGAGGGTATTTTGATCTTTTAAGGATAAATAAATTTAAAATTTATCCCTTATTAGGAATTTAAGGAAACAAAAGGGGAAAGTAAAGCTAACATATTCATCTCTTTTTTTCTTCTTTCCCATGGAAGAACTATACTCCATAGCTCAAAGGTAAGATTTCATTTGGTTAGTTTTTTCTCTCATTTATGGTTAGTTTTGAATCATTGAGGATTATAGAGGCTAAAGGAGGTGTTAAATAAGATTAAAACTAAGAGATGGATGAGATAATTGCGATTGAAGAAAATGGGTTTTTTAAATGATATGTTAGTATATTAGTGTTTATTGATGATTATTAGTAGTTTTGACTTGTCAAAGTAGTAAATGATAGATTAGAAGCATTAGATGAGTTTAAAAACAAGTTAGAAATTAAGGTCTAATTTTTAGAATCAAATGATCTTGAGGGATACTAGATGTTTTAAGTAGCTAAATGAAGGAAAGCTAGTATGGAAGAGTAGATAAGAGTTTAATAGTATTCTTGGGAGTAAACACAAGGAAATTTACCAAAATTGGGTATATTTCGGGGTGAAAATGGAAAATTTGGGTATGTGTATCGATACTGATAGAACAATACAAATACTATAGGCTAAAATGGGATGAATTTGCTAAATAGTATCGATATTGATTCAATCAGTATTGATACCGTTCAAAACAAAATGCAAAAATGGTATCGATACCATAGCGTAGTATCGGTACCATAGTATGGTAGTATCAATACGATTCAAAAATTTGTAAGATAGGCTGATAATGTTGTAGAAAAGTGAATAATAGGTTCTATTGAGTAATGTTTAAGTGTAATTGTTAGTAAATATACTAACAATTGATATTGTAAATGTAATTAATTAATGCTTGAGTATATTAAAATCAAGCTCCCGAGTCAAGCAAAACAAAAGGCAAAGGCAAAGTACATGAGTAATCAACTTTGCGTCTTGGATATAATAGCGAGGTAATCCAGGTGAGTGCATTTAATTGTGTAACTATATGTTGTACTAATCATATATGTATGATTGTTTAATATGTATGTGGTGATTACCAAATAGGCACTAAGTGTGAATTCTACGAAATTCATCTTATGTGGATGAATAACCGTTTCAGCAGTAAGTGTGCATTCCACGGAATTCATCCTATGTGGATGAATAACCGTTTTAGCACTAAGTGTGCATTTCACATAATTCATCCTATGTTAATGAATAACCGTACATGCACTATGTGTGCAAATCCACGAAATTCATCATGAGTTGATGAATAACTATACATGCACTATGTGTGCAAATCCACAGAATTCATCATAAGTTGATGAATAATCGTAGAGGCACTATGTGTGCAAATCCACAAAATTCATCATAAGTTGATGAATAACCGTAAAGGCACTATGTGTGCAAATCCACAAAATTCATCATGAGTTGATGAATAACCGTACAGGCACGATGTGTGCAACCCACTGAATTCATCATGAGTTGATGAACTACCGTATAAGCACTACTTGTGCATCTTAATAAATGAACATGAATAGGAAATTGATAAATTACCATGTTAGCATTAAGAGTATAAATGTATAAGGTTTATAATTAATTATAAATAGTTAATTGATATTATAAATAATTATTAGAGTAGAAACTAGTCCAAAATAAAAGATTAATGACCTAGCCGTGCATTTGACAGAAAGGTGTCAATCATGCCAGTTAGACAAAAGGTTAAATGCCTTTGAGTAAAAGATTAGATGGATAGAAATGCATAATGGTGTATAAAAGGTATAAAAGGATGTCATAAATGAAATGTATAATGGTGTATAAAAGGCATGAAAGGATGCCATAAATGAAATGTATCATGGTGTCTAAAAGGCATGAAAGGATATATAAATAAAATTAATAAATAATTACTAAAGAATAATAGGAAAAACGTACAGAAAAAAAAGTATGTTGGATATACTAAGAATGGTTACGATGATAGTGTGAAAGGAATTTGGTTTAAATAATAAGGACTTATCTAATCCTTATGGATGATACGAAGTAGTTCGAAAATAAATAAGCATGATATACTTATGTATATAGAAATGTTTCTTTACAATTTTATGTCTCGCTAAATAAGTATTTAACATGTGTTGATTTCACGTGTAGGTCAAAGAAGAGATTAGCCGAGTAGTGAGTGCAGCAGTAGTATCAGATATCATCAATTAAGGTTGACCCTCATCAATAATGGTAGGATAATCATGTTTTTTTGAACAATTGCTGGCATGTAATCGAATTTAAAGAAAAATGCTCTTGAATGTATATAAAGTGGAATTTTAGTAGTGTATTTCGATGGTTGTTTTATGATGTATTTAAATGTTTTAATTTAAATTTTTGAAACAAACATTTAAGGGTTTTTAAAAGCAATATTATTTTATATCTCGTATATGGAAAGATATACGGGATATGGGTTTACATTCATATTCATTTTCATAGCCCAATGTATATTTATGAGAACACAAGGTACGTGAGTAAGATGCACACTAGGCACATCACGATGCCACTCATAACTGAAATTGAGATTTGATGCACTTCAGTGCAATCATAACTTGTACACTGACGGTGTTGATCATAGGGTACACAAATGTAACATAGTTGAACTGATATCTAATAATTCAAAAGTACTCAACTAATGGAATACGAAATGTACTATAACTCTCACTGCAACATACAATGGGCTTATATACCACAAAAAAACATTTATAAATCAAGTCTGATAGCTGTAAAAGTTTAAAATTCACTATAACAAATATCATACTTGGACAGTTCATACACTAAATCATCCATAAAGCTGTCATAAAATATTATGGAAATATTCCATAATTTAACTATATAAATCATAATAGAAAATAAAATGAGGTTGACTTATCATAAGTCGTCCTCGATCATAATAATTAAATAAATAAACTGCACTCGCTTTTGCCTCACTACCGAATCTTTTACAAGGTATTTCTAATCATGTGTTTTTTCCTTTACTTTCAAATCACTCGGATCGCTCGATTTATCTTGATCTGACAACGTTATATAATAACATGACATATTTAAACTATATGTTAGTATCGAACATAATCTAAACTTAGAATTATAAAAGTCTATAAAATTGAAAAACATTAATCAAAATAACTAAATTATACTCTCATCATAACTTCAAACCACTTAGAAATACTTACTAAATTTCATAAATATTTATTTCACCATCAACTTTTCAACTTTTGCTAAATACATAATTAAGTCAATAATTTTGAATTCTTTCTAAAATTCACCTCAACTTTTTCATTAAATTCATTATACCCTTTCACCATTATGACCATTTCCCATTTATTACATAATATTTCCATCACCCTAATAAAATACTCAAATCAATACTCCAAAATTTAAATGCTTATAATTAAGTCCCTACATTATGAGACCTATCAAATTCCACCTTCAACTTTACCAAACTTGTAATTTGGTTTTAATGAACTTTGAAACTTAAAATTTCCCGCATTTAAATTATTAAAAACAGCATTAAACCTTTCAAATATAAATTCTTGCAATAATGTCCCACTATTCTCAAAACTTGTTTATTAGCCCTTTTTCTTATTCAAATTGATCCAAATTGATCTCCAAATCACATAGAACACTTCTAATATCCATTATATACCATAAGAAGTTTTTCAATATTTTTCTCCTGATTTTCTCTAGTGGTTAAATCTATAAAAATACTTTAGGACAAACTTTTTGTTCAATTTCAATTATGAATTCAACTTTCTTACTTCAAATTCATGCTATACTAAACATCACAACATCAAATCGAACCAAAATCAACCAATCTCCTAAAACCTTGGTTATGGTTGCATACTTTAGATCACTCTACAATTGATTTTAAATATCACACAAGCTTGAAAATTAATCTCCAACATTAAAAACATAAAAATCCATAATCAATTATTCAAAACCATAAAACCCTACATAAACCCTAACTTCCAATCTCAACACACAAGCATCTTACCATGCAATATTTATACCAAATGATAGAGAATGTCAGGTAGATTAATTCTCTATCTAATAACTTAATTAAAAAATCAAATCTATGACTTCAAAAAACAAAAATAAAATCTTACCTTGGCAGCTATGTATGTTTCGGCCAAAGGAAGAGAAATGACTGAAAATATGTTGCTTATCTTGATTATTCTAGTATTTAATGGCTAATACACTTGGCATTTAACTAATATAATTGAATTTAAAAATCAATTCTTAAGAAATTTCATTTTTACCATTAATGAACCTTAATAATTACCAAATGTCATTGCCCTATTCTACATTAAAATTTTCCTTGGTCAAAGATGAATCAAATTGGCTTTAACTTTTCACTTTGGTAATGCAATTTTCAAAAATTGCATTTTAGTCATTAATTTTCCGCCATTCGACCAAATCTGAAAATTACACTATTCTAAGCCAAATTTCTTTAATCTAAAATATGGGAATAATGTCTCCAGCCATATTCTAGCATCCTTCAAATTTTCGTAAAATTCCAGTTCGATCTGATTATCATATTTCAATACCGAACTTTATCACTTTATAGTTTTTAACACAAATCCCGCACCGAAAATTTGATTCCCACAGAAATCATTTTTTTAGGCCAAACTATTCGTTCGTGGGATATAATATATAACTTTTAAAATTACATTTTGAAACTATCGAGATAGGTACTCCATGTAGTCGTGTTATCTCTCTAATACACAAATTAGCATACTTGTATATTCAGTAATCCTCTCGAACAAGAATAAAGTGTGTTGTCTTAGTTAATCTATCAACAATTACCCAGATCGATTTTTTCTTATTAGGTGTCAAGGGAAAACATGTTACAAAATCCATAGTAACTCGTTCTTATTTCCACTGAGTAATGAAAATAGGTTGCAACAAACCAGATGGCACCTGATGTTCTGCTTTTACCTACTGATAGGTTAGAAATTTAGATACAAACTCAGTTATAGTTCTTTTCATTCCTGCCCACCAATATCGACTTTTCAAATCTTGATACATTTTATTTCCTCTTCGATTCATAGTCAAAAGACTATAATGAGCTTCGAGAGAAAATCTTTCTTCAATTCTTCATCATCGGGGTATACCCACTCAACCCCGATAATATAAACATACATCATACTTTTTCTAAATACATAATTAAGCCAAAAGAAGAGAAATGGCTTAAAGTATGTTGTTAATCTTGATTATTCTAGAATTAATAGATAATACACTGGGCACTTAACTAATATAATTTCATTTACATATTCTCTATTAAAATATTCCTTGGTCAAATATGAAATAACTTGGCTTTGACTTTTAGCTTTGGCCATGCAATTTTTAAAAATTGCATTTTAGTCACTAATTTTCCACTATTCGACCAAATATGAAAATCACACTGTTTTGAGTCAAATTTCTTTAATCTAAAATATGGAGATAATATTTTCAACCATATTCTAACATCCTTCAAATATTTCGTAAAATTTTGGTTCGATCCGATTATCCAATTTCAATACCGAACTTTATCACTTTCTAGCTTTTAACACAATCTTGCACTGAAAATCTTACTCCCACCTAAATCCTTTTTTATGCAAAATATTCATTTATGTGCTAAAATATATAAATTTTCAAAATTACATTATTACTCCCTAAACTTTTATAAGTTTACACTTTAGCTACCAAACTTTCAAAACTTACACATTTTAGTCACTAATAAAAATTTGGGTATTAGAATTTATCCTCGAATTTTTCATAAATATCTAGGTATTTGAAACAAAAAGATGATAAAACTTTTTTTCATGTCTTTTTTTCGTTCCCGAGTTGCTTTCTCGACTTTATGGGTTCACCAAAGAACTTTCACTAGTGGGATTGTTTTGTTCCTTAGTTCTTTGCCTCCATGAGCTAAAATATTAAATGGTTCTTATTCATACGATAAAATCGGATGAATCTCAATTTCCTCCGGTGTAATCACATGGGAAGGATCTGATTGATATCTCCAAAGCATCGATACATGAAACGTATTATGGAAGTTATCCATTTCTGGAGGTAATGCTAATTGATAAGCTACCGGCCCAACTCCTTTGATAATCTCATATGGGCCAATGAATCTTGGACTCGACTTTCCTTTACGTCTGAATCTCAAAACCTTTTTTCACGGTGATACTTTAAGAAATACTTTATCACTTTCTTGAAATTCAATCTCCTTTTCTTCAAATCGGCATTGGAGTTCTATTTGTCAATATCTATATTGAGATTATCTTGGATAATCTTGACTTTTTCTTCCATTTCTTTGATCAGATCGGGACAAATTATGTCTCGATCCTTTACATCAAACCAATTTAATGGCATACGATCTTTACATCCATACAATGCTTCAAAAGGAGCTATCTTGATACTCGATTGATACTTGTTATTATAAGTAAACTCTGCCAAATCTAAATTCTTTTCCCATAACCCTTTGAAATCAATAACACATGCCCTTAGCATGTTTTCAAGTATTTAAATGGTTTGCTCTAATTGACCATTTGTTTGAGGATGATAAGATGTGTTGAAATCCAGTTCACTTCCCAAGGCTTTATTAAGAGACTTCAAAATTCTCGAAGTAAATCTCAAGTCTCCTTCAGAAACTATCGAGACATGTACTCTATGAACTCATACTATCTCTCTGATACACGAATTATCATACTTTTCTATTGAATAATCCTCTCGAATATGAATAAAATGTGTTGTCTTAGTTAATCTATCAACAATCACTCAGATCGAGTCTTTCTTACTAGGTGTCAAGGGAAAACCTATTACAAAATCCATAGTAACTCGTTCCCATTTCCACTGAGGAATGGAAATAGGTTGCAGCAAACAAGATGTCACATGATGTTCTATTTTTACTTACTGACAGGTTAGACATTTAGATACAAACTCAATTATAGTTCTTTTCATACCTTCCCACCAATATCGATTTTTCAGATCCTGACACATTTTAATTCCTCCTGGATGCATAGTCAAAAGACCATAATGAGCGTCAAAGAGAATATATTTATTCAATTCTTCATCATTGAGGTATACACACTAGACACCAATAATATAAACATCTATCAGACTTGATTTCAAAGTCTGTCCTTTCATTTTTCCTTATCTTTCCAACCCTTTCTAAATATCTTTTATCTTTTCTTTGTAGATCTTTAATTCGATCTAGTAGGGCGGTTCTCAATTTCAATTCTTTTTTTGGATAATATTGATTTACACTCAATTTCAATTCTACAATAAGTGTACCATATTTTTCTCTGATAATCGTACATCCAACTTTGTCAAAGCAGAAAATGTCTTTCGGCTAAGTATATCAGGTACCACATTAGCCTTCCCAGGATGGTATCATAATCTTTTAAAACCTCGATCCATCTCCTTTGTCTTAGATTCAATTCCATTTGAGTAAGCAAATATTTCAAATTCTTATGATCTGTATAAATATAATATCTCTCACCATATAAGTAGTGATGCCAAATTTTTAATGCAAACACCAAATTTTAACTAATTCGAGCTAACATAGGAATGAGTTAAACTCGTATCAACCAAAACAAATACAGGCTCGTCATAAAGATAGAAAGTACATGTTATGATCTTTGGATCATCCTGGTCTTCACTAGTCTTGATATTATAATTCCTGGCTGGGGCACGTACATTAGACTGAGAAGTCGTCTCTGAATATCCCCACCCTATGCCTCTGGCTCAACCACCTCTCTAAGACACTACCAGTAATTGCTCTGCCTAAACAAATCTCTCTCCTATCATCAGACAATCTATCATATAATGTCTAGTGTCCATAATGAAAACAATCTCCTAGTCCTACTTTACATTCACGAGGATGATACTTTCCACACCGCTGACACAATGGGTATTATCCCTTGGAATGAACTGATTTGATAGCTTCGTAGCTGCTGTCTATGACTGCTGACCTTTTTCCTTTACCACAAATCCTCTACGACCAGAAGCACTACGCTCTAATTTATTATGGTATTGATATCCCAAACCTTAACAACTTTTAGACTGTGACAAGGATAATGCTCCTTTTTCTTACATGTTTTTAATCACATACAATGCTTCTAATCTCTTATTTTCTTCTTTGACAAGTCAAATATACTAGTAAACCTCAATAAAACTCACATATCAACATATCATTCAAAAACCTATTTTCTTCAATCTCAAATAAATCATCCATCTCTTAGTTTTAATCCTATTTATCCATTCATTAAGCCTCTATAACACACAAGGTTTCAAGAACAATGTAAAAACGAAAGGAAAAGCTAGCTATATGAAGCCTTACCTTTTGCTATGGAAGAAAACACTTACACGAGAAAGAAAAAGAGAATATAACTTAGTGTATTTTTTATTTTCCCCTTTTCCCCTTACTTTAATACCCTAATTAAAATGAATTTTAAATTCATTTCACTTTAAAGGACCAAAATACCCTTTCATTTCTCCATTCTTTCTAATTGGTCTTAATTAAATCATTTCTTATACTTTACCATTTATTCAATTAAATCCTCCAAATTTTAAATCCTTTCAAAATAGTCACTGACCTAATATTTGGGTATTACAAAGATGAATCAACTTGACTTTAACTTTTTACTTTGGCCATATAATTTTCAAAAATTACATTTTAATCATTAATTTTCCACCATTCGACCAAATCTGAAAATTACAATTTTCTAAGCTAAATTTCTTTAATCTAAAATATGGGAATAATGTTTCCAACCATATCCTAGCATCCTTTAATTTCTCGTAAAATTCTAGTTTGATCCGATTATCATATTTCAATACCAAACTTTATCACTTTATATTTTTAAACACAAATCCCGCACTGAAAATTTGATTCCCACAGAAATCCTTGTTTTAGGCCAAACTATTCATTTACGGGCTAAAATATTGAACTTTTCAAAAATATATTTTGAAACTATCGAGACAGGTACTCCATGTAGTCGTACTATCTCTTTGATACACAAATTAACATACTTGTCTATTGAGTTTTTCTTATTAGGTGTCAAGGGCAAACCTGTTAAAAATCCATTGTAACTCGTTCTTATTTCCACTGAGGAATGGAAATAGGTTGCAGCAAATCAGTTGCACCTAATGTTCTGCTTTTGCCTGTTAATAGGTTAGACATTTAGATACAAACTCAGTTATAGTTTTTTTCATCCCTGCCCATCAATAGCGGCTTTTCAGATCTTGATACATTTTATTTCCTCTTGGATGCAGAGTCAAAAGAACAAAATGAGCTTTCAAGAGAATATCTTTCTTCAATTCTTCATCATCGGGGTATACACACTCAACCCGATAAAATAAACATCCATAATACTTGATTTCAAAGTCTTTCCTTTCATTCTTCCTTATCTGTCTAATCCTTTCTAAACATTTTTTATCTTTACTTGGTATATCTTTAATTCGATCTAATAGGGCGGGTCTCAATCTCAATTTTACAATAAGTGCACCATCCCTTTTCACTGATAATCGAACATCCAACGCTCTCAAAGCAGCAAATGTCTTTTAGTTAAGTGCATCAGCTACCATATTAGCCTTCCCAGGATGGCAGTCAGTAATCACATCATAATCTTATAAAAAGCTTGATGCATCTCTTTGTCTTAGATTCAATTCCTTTTGAGTAAGCAGATATTTCAAACTCTTATGATCTCTATAAATATAACATCGCTCACTATATAAGTAGTGATGCCAAATTTTCAAAGCGAGCACCACAACTTCTAGCTCCAAATCATGCATTTGGTAATTCCATTCGTGTGTATTTAGCTACATTGAAGCATAAGCTAAACTTTACCTTCTTGCATTAAAACACATCCCAAACCATTATGGGATGCATAATTGTATATTACATAATATTTGCCTAACTATGGTTGCATTAAAACTGGTGCCTCTGTTAGAAACTTTTTACGCATATCAAAGCATTCTTGGCACTTTTCATCCTAGACAAATGGCACATCTTTCCTAAGTAGCTTAGTAAGTGGAGAAGCAATCATGGAAAAATTCTTCACAAATCTTTCATAATAATCGGCTAATTCCAAGAAGCTTCGAACCTTAGAAACATTCTTCAGAGTTTTCCACTCCACTATTTCTTGTACTTTCTTAGGATCTAGTCTGATTTTCTCAACTGAAATCACGTGGCCAAGAAAAATAACTTCTAATAACCAAATTCACATTTTGATAACTTAGCATATAACATTTTATCCCACGACATCTAAAGTATAGTGTGAAAATGCGTGTAATGCTTCTCCTTAGTCTTAGAATACAGCAAAATATCGTCAATGAACACAACCACAAACTGATCCAAATATGGATGAAACATCCGGTTCATTAAATCCTTGAATGTTGCTGGAGCATTAGTCAATCCAAACGGCATAACCATAAACTCATAATGACCATATCAGGTTCTAAAAGCCGTCTTCGGAATATCTTCTTCTTTAATTTTTAACGATGATATACATACTGAATATCGATTTTCAAAAATATTAAAGTAGCCTTGAGCTGATCAAACAGATCATCAATCCTCGGAAGAGGGTATTTATTCTTTACTATCACTTTATTCAACTGATGGTAGTATATACATTATCACATTAATCCATCTTTCTTTTTTAAAAAAACAATATTGGTGCACCCTAGAGAGATACACTCAGTCTAATAAAGCCTCAATCAAGTAATTCTTATAGTTGCACCTTTAACACTCTAAGCTCGGTTGGAGCCATCCTTATGGAGCCATCGAAATAGGCGTTGTACCCGAAAAGATATCAATCATAAACTCTACTTTGGATCATAATGTAATTTGAGTAACTCATCAATAAATACATCTAGATATTCCCAAACTATCAAAATATCCTCTAGTCGAGCTTCAAATGTCCGAGTATCAATAAAATTTGCCACAAAAGATGTGCAGCTTTTTGACATCATCTTGGTTACCTTCAACGCTAAAATCACATTGGGCAATGATTTCACTTTTCTCTGATTATTATTATCTCGGTACTATCTCTATCTTTTTATAAATAATCGCTTCATACGAAAATCCACCCAACCATAATGTCGAGATAACCAATCCATGCCCAATATAATCTCGAACTCCTCAAACAGTAACTCCATAAGATTCACATGGAATACAACCCCTTGAATCTTTATCGGACAATTTCTACTAACTCGTGTAACTCTGACACTATGACCTAACGAATTGATAGCTATCATATCACTATTGATGGATTCTAACAAAATATTTTTTTAACTAATTTCAAACTAGCATAGGAATACATAGAACCTGGATCAACCAAAACAAATACATTCTCATCATAAAGATAGAAAGTACCATCTATGATCTCTGGATAATCATGATCTTCACTAGTCTTGATATTATAAATCCTGGGTGGGGCACGTACATCGGAATGATAAGCCGCCTCTGAATATCCCCTCCCTCTGCCACTGCCTCAACCACAACTCTTAGACACTACCATTGATCGCTCTGTCTAAACATATCTCTCTCCTGCATCAGACAGTGTCTCATATAATGTTAAGTTTCTTCATAACGAAAATAAGCTCATTATCCTGCTTTGCATTCACCAGGATAATACTTTCCACATTGCTGACATAATAGGTAATGTTATTGGGAATGAACAAATTTGCTAGCTCCATTGATGTTGTCTGTGACTAAAGACCTTTTTCCTCTACCTTGGATACTCTACGACCAGAAGCACGACCCTTCATTTATTTTGGTACTGATATCCCAAACCTCAACCACTTTTAGAATGGGACGAGGACGATGATCCTAATCTCTTTGATTGTCACTTCTGATCAAACATAATTCTTTCATCCTCAATCATTTCTAAATATTTAGCTTTATTTACCACTTTTAGAAAAGTGGTTAGATTTTCAGTCAACAAAAGTTCTCTAACTTGAGGGAGAATACCTCGAATAAACTTTTGGCATACGTCTCTCTCTGTGGGAACCATCTCTTAAGAATAACGAGTGAGCTTATTAAACTCGTACTCATATTCATAAATAGGTCGGTTCCCCTTAATTTGATTGAAAAAGTCTTGTTTCATATTCATATTAAATTGCTCCCCGATATATTTCTTCTGTAAAGCCTCTACGAAAAACAACCAAGTAATTTGATATGGAGGGACGTGTCGTAACATTAATTCACCATATATGAGCCTCACCTCGTAACAATTAGACTACCCCCTCTAATCTTTCCTCACTAGAACAGTGGAGACTATCCATCATAATCTTCACGTCATTCAACCATAAATCTTCCACTACTGAGCCTTCATTTGCTTCACCTTTAAATTCTACAGCTCTAAAACTATTTAATTCTTTAGGAACTAATATTATTGGAGCTGGAGGAGGAGGTGGAGATGGAGGAGGGTGAGGTGCTGCTGCTGTCTGATATCTCGCCAATAACCTCAAGAGCTTGTAAGAAAGTATCCTAATATGGAGTTGATACTCCCTGATGTGTCGATGCTCCCTGCTGTTGAGGTTCATGCTCAACCTCATTACTGCTTCCACTATCAGTTCCCTTAGGAACATCCTATTCATTAGCTCTTCTAAAGCCCTATGAATTTTACATCTAACCACAGATACATAACATCACATTAGTAAGGAGTAGCATCATAAATAAAATCACCAAACTATATCAGATCGGTAATTTAACATAGTAGTGGAAAGTACATATTTCTGACATAACACATGTTCGGTTTAGGCTGAAAATCGGCTAAACTTGACTCTCTGATACCAATAAATGTAATACTCATAACTCATATACATCTCGAAATACAAGTCATAGATATCACGTCAACTTAACAAACATTTGTTGAATTAAAATGCTTAAAATTTTGTTCCATTTTTAAAACACTCTTATTATACTTTAAAACTATTTTTCGAATATCCTAATTTATAAATTAATACCTTGTCATAGAAAATAAATATATTTCTCAAATAGTGATTAAATCGTTTATTTTATTTTCATAAGTCATTTAATATATATATATATATATATATATATATATATATCAACTCATGCATAAATACTAATATAACTAATCTAAGCAAAATAAAATGGTCATAGTTTACTATTATAGACCATTTAAAAGTAAATTCGATAAATAAAATACTGACATAATTATACATGACACTAAAAGTCAAAAGTAACATCGTATATATGTTATTGATACTGATGATAAGTATGATTTCCAAAAATAATGCTCTACAGGCTCCTCATTGTTCATTCTTATCTCTATCAGAACCTACACATGAAAATAATCACGAGCTGAGTATAACTTAGTGAGGCAATAATAAGCTATGGTGAGATAAAACATGAAAATGTCATAAATATAAATAAAATAATTTAAATAAAACATTTAACTGACAAACCAACTTATCCAATTCAATTTCCTCACTGTAACCTGAAATTCATCTTATTTCATGAACTTATGAAATTCTGATATACAATATCTGATAAGTAATCATAACATGTTTTCTATCAACTGAAAACTATACAAAACTTTCATATTCATTTTCATAGCCCAATGCATATTTATGAGAACACAAGGTACGTAAGTAATTTGTGCACTAGGTACATCACAGTGCTATTCACAATTGAAACTGAGATATGATGCACTTCACTGCAATCATAACATGTGCACCAACTGTGTTGATCATAGGTTACACGAATGTACCATAGCTGAACTGATATATGATAACTGAAAAGTACTCAACTAATAGCATGTCAAATGTACCTACGGCTCTCAATGCAACATACAATGGGCTTATATACCACAACAAAATCATTTATAAATCAACTTCTGATAATTGTAAAAGTTTTAAATTCACGATAATGAATATCATACTTGGGCAGTTCATACCCTAAATCATCCATAAAGCTGACTTAAAATTGTTAGAGTATGCCCAAAGACCAATCATATGGTGATTGTAATAATACATTTATTTACCGATTTTATTGAATAAAGTCATTGCCACTATTACTTTTATTTATATGTTTGTGTTTAACATAAACTGAAAGATAATAAAGTCCATATAATAACATTATTATTAAAAGATCCATAGTCAAGTATTATTATGGGCATAGACAAAAATAATATGCTTAAGACTAACATGTTATTGATTGATGACAACGAGTTGTCATTGACATAGAGATGTCATAATTGATACATGATTATATTATTAGAGAACAATGTATTAGATTGAGCCACCATGAGCATATGTCTTGGATTATTATGTAACGGTCATAACATTGCTCATGGTGATGACTATATGTATGATCCTCAGACTTGAGATCAATGTTATCCCAATATATATTGTTGTATGTTTTGATACAGTTAAACATGCTCCGTAACTGGTAGCACTATGAAAACTATTATTGAATATATCTCGATATATGTAGTGGGGTGTGTATGATTAAGATATGATTTGTCCTTCCTACATAATAGGAAATATATCACACGCCACTTGATTGAGTGACACTAGAAATGCATGGCCATGCTCTAATAAGTTGATATGAGATATCAAAAATTATTCGTTAATTATAGTCTACTCTAGATATCAAGAAACAATATATGGGCTAAACGAGTGTGACTATTCCAAGATTTGTGCATATTCTAGATATAAAGGACAAAAGGGTGTAATACATAAAAGAGTTAATCACAAAGATGATATGTAGAATCATAATTTCTTGTAACTTAGGTGACAATGATATATTGCTAGATGTCACTCATTGTATGTAATATTAGAATTGTTCTAATAATTACTACTAACGTTACAAGAACCTACAGGGTCACACCCTAGGATTGAAATGAGCAAAGATGTACAATTTATTGTATGTTACTAAAATATATATAGAGTTAATATATGTATATTTGATATGCATATGATTTTAATTATCTTGAATATAGTAAGTAAACATTAAAAGAATGTAATTTTGATTACAACTCTTTTAATCGATATACTTAATTCGGAATAATTAAATAAGAGTTTAAATAAACGTTAAAGATTGTAATTCATATTATAAGTCTTTAATGGATATTTAATTTTAATTAATTAAATAAGATTTTAATTAATTTGAAATAACTTAAAATCCCTAATATGTTAGAGTAACCGATATATATTTAAAGTGAGGTAAGGTCAAGCAGCCACTTCTTCTTCAGCCGTTTTTCTCAAAATTGTTTTTGGAAAAAGAAATTTTGCTCTCAATCGGGTGAACTAAGTAGAGGCCGAGATGTGTTTTCGTGGAGGCTTACGATTTGAACTGTTCCTGATCACCAATAGTCGCTGCCACCTTTGCATTTTTTCAAGGAAACCATTGTAAGTATTGGCATCATTTCCTCCCGATTTTAGTTTTTCATTCTTGGATCGCTGGTGAGACCGTCGAGTTTTGTTTCCATTGCACCATGGGGTGCGCCAACGATCCTAAGAAAAATATTATGGAAATATTCCATAATTAAACTTTATAAATCATATTGGAAATAAAATGAGGTTAACTTATCGTAAGTCATCTTCAATCATAATAATTAAATAAATAAAATGCACTCACCTTTGCCTCACTATCAAACCTTTTACGAGATATTTCTAATAACTTGCTTTTACATTTTTAGATTGCTAGATTTATCGTGATCTGACAACGTTATATAATAACATAACATATTCAAACTATATGTTAGTATAGAACTAACATAATATAAACTTAAAAATATAAAAGTCTATAAATTGAAAATCAATACTTAATCGATATAACTAAATTTTACTCCCATCATAAACTCAAACCTCTTGCAAATACTTACTAAATTTCATAAATATTTACTTTACCATCAACTTTTCAGCTTTTGTTAAATACATAATTAAGCCACTAATTTTGAATTCTTTCTAAAATTCACCTCAACTTTTTCATTAAATTCATAATAGTCTTTCACCATTATGATCATTTTCCATTTACTACATAAACTTTCCAGCACCTTAATAAAATATTCAAATCAATACTCCAACATTTAAAAATGTATAATCAAGTCCCTATATTAGTGTGACCTTTCGAATTCCACCTTCAACTTTAGAAAACATGCAATTTGGTTCCAATAAACTTTGAAACTTAAAATTTCCAGCATTTAAATTATTAAAAATCAGCATTAAACCTTCCAAATATCATATTCTTGTAATAATGTCCCATAATTCTCAAAACTTGTATATTAGCCCTTTTTTCTTATTCAAGTTTCCAAATTGATCTCTAAATCACATAGAACACTTCTAATATCCATTCTAGACCATAGGAAATTTTTTAATATTTTTCCCGTCATTTTCCCTAGTGGTTGAATCTATGCAATACTTTAGGGCAAATTTTTTGTTCAATTCCAATCATGAATTCAACTTCCTTATTTCAAATTCATGTTATAATAAACATCACAACATCAAATTGAACCAAAATCAACCAATCTCTTAAAACCCTAGGTATGGTCGAATACTTTAGATCACTCTACAATTGATTTTAAACATCACACAAGCTTGAAAATTTAATCTCCAACATCAAAAACATAAAAATCCTTAATCAATTCTTCAAAACCAAAAAACCCTACATAAACCCCAACTTTCAAACTCAACAGACAAGCATCTTCACCATGCAATATTTATGCCAAATGATAGAGAATTTCATATAGATTAATTCTCTATCTAATAGGTTAATCTAAAAATCAAGTGTATGACTTCAAAAATCAAAAAGAAAATCTTACCTTGGTTGCTATGTATATTTCGGCCAAAGGAAGATAAATGGTTGAAAATATGATGCTTATATTGATTATCCTAGTGTTTAATAGCCAATACACTTGGCATTTAACTAATACAGTTGAATTTAAAATTCAAATCTTAAGAAATTCCATTTTTTACCATTAATGGACCTCAATTATTACCAAATGTCAATTTCATATTCTCCATTAAAATATTCCTTGGTCAAAGATGAATCAACTTAGCTTTGACTTTTCACTTTGGCCATGTAATTTTTGAAAATTACATTTTAGTCACTAATTTTCCATTGTTCGACCAAATTTTAAAATTAAACAGTTCTGAGCCAAATTTATTTAGTCTAAAATTTTGAAATTATATTCTAATATCCTTTAAATTTTTTTAAAATTCTGGTTCGATCCGATGATCCAATTTCAATACTGAACTTTATCACTTTATAACTTTTAACACAAATATTGCACCAAAAATTCGATTCCAATAGAAATCCTTATTTTAGGCCTAACTATTCATTTACGAGCTAAAATATATAACTTTTCAAAATTATATTTTTGGTTCCTAAACTTTTGAACGTTTATACTTTAGCCACCAAACTTTCAAAACTTATATTTTAGTCACTAATAAAAATTTGGGTATTACATGTTCACATTGCCATTATCAAGGTCATAATTCTAATACTTTTTCTATAAAGAAAATAAATTCTTATCAAATAAGACAAGTATGGATTCTTAAAGGAACCAGAGGAATTGAAACTAACAATAAAGGACCCTGATAACTCTGTAAAAAGGTCAGACTTAGGGTTTTTCACTTAAGTTATTGACTGTCTAAGAGCTTATATAGGATCATATAGATGCATTTAGGAGTATATGGTTGCATGTGGTGGAAATATATTTTGTCGTGGCATTTTAATTGTAATCGGTATTGCATTATGGGAAAGGTGTTTTCTTTGATGATGTGCAGGATTTGGGAGCAAGGATAAGCAAAAGGGAATTACCGTGACATGATGAGACTGTTGAGCATAATACAAACGGCAAATCGAATGGCATTTTGGAATAGGAAAATATGAAAGATGATATTTTCATGAGCTACTTGTCCTTGTCTTCTCGTTCCCTGAATCGCCAGTCACCTAGGAGGAGACATCTACCACCTCGGTCATCTGATTTTGTCGAAACCACGCCCAACTGCAAGCTGCCCAGAAGGGGACCACACCCATCTACCCTAGAGGGGACCACTGTTGCATCTGCCTCACCCCTCACATGAAAGGAGCCTGATCACAGTATCCTAGGAATTTTAACACAAATTCCTAGGTTTATTTTCCCCTTATAAATAGGAGATAAAGCCACCAAGAGAAAGAGACTTTACACACACCAGCTTAAGCTTACTTTTAAAGAGAAAAAGGTCTTTTATTTTTCCCTCAATTGTCTTTGTCACGGCATTCCTCCATTAACAAGCCAGAGGGAGTAGCGAGATAGGATTCAGAGAGGAGCTAGGAAGCTGGGGTAGTTCGTGGTGGCCAAGGGGAGCTCCAGCTCCAGCAGTGCACGTTGAAGGCTTTTCCTCCTTCCCTTTGTTGTTTGCTCTCTTTTATCATATTTGAGTTGTATGGAATGAATTAATTTCCTTCCTTGTTGCTTGAAACATTCGAACCCCACTATGAACTAGTCTTATTTGGTGGGAGTTCCTTATGGATATTTAAGTTTTACTTTAATAGATAGTTGTTTCTATATGCTATTGTTTGTTTTGTTTATGATGTTTAATGCCTTAAAGTTGTAGGAGCTATGAGAGTAGTCATTCCTTAGGAGATTGATTAATGTTCGAGAGAATGACAAGTAGCATGTCCTTAGTGTTCGAGAGAAATTAGAGATGATCCATATAAGCAAGGGGTTCTAGGTAGTAACTAGGCCTAATCCAACCTTAGACATAAGGCTATGATTTCGATTAACTAAAAGGTGTAGTGCTCTATCGAGAGGTTAGATGTTAGTGTTGCCGATATATCCTATTATCTGAACCTATAGGATCCTTGAACTTGCTAACGCCAATAGGTTTGCCATGACATCTTGAACTTGTCGAGTACCTTTACTAGAGATAGCACAGGGAACCATTAGTAAGCTCTGTCGGGAAAATAAGGCATAGAAGTAAGACCATCCTAAGAAGTAGACTTAAGTTTTGTAACTACCTCCTATCATTTATTCTCTTAGTAGCTTGTTGTGTGAGGAGTCTAAAGTCTTGATAATCAAACTCAGTATTTACATTTTTTTTGCCTTTACATTTTCATTTGATTCCACTAAAAATAATTTAATTTTTCATGACATTTCTATCCATTTTTCCATGGCATCTTCATTTGCTTCCATATCACACTCTCATTCCATTCCCACCAACATACATTTCATTTTGCCACATCATTCTCATTTGTACATACCATCACTAAATATACCTAGGTAAAGAAGTTAATTGCTTTGACTGAACTTATAAACTTCCTATAATCCATGTGGATATGATACTCACTCATCACTGTATTACTTGTTCAATTGTGTATTCTTGCACATATTTTTGCGACCATATTTAGTATTCACAATTCGTGGACAAGATTTTGGCGTCGTTGCCAGGGATTGGCAACTAGAAGTTAATTTGTTTTTTCATAGCATTTTTTATTTTACTTTTTATTTTTTTTATAGTTTTACTTGTTATTTTCCTTATCTTTTTCATATTTTTCTTGGTGTATGACCAGAAGACATTCTGACGACCCATTAGAACCAGTTGAACTTGAGATTGAGAGGTTGTTTGGGTAAAGAAGACATGCTCAACGTGCAAACATGTATCAAATTGGAAATCAAGGTATTATTCATGAGGAAGATCAAAATGTCAAGGCAATTCTGAATGATGGGAATGCAGCCAGACCTCGTGCCATTTGTGATCACTTAAATCCTATCTTGGAGACTTAAATCCAGGAATTATGGCACCCGAGATTTAGGCAACCCATTTTGAGCTCAAACATGCCATGTTCAATATACTAAATTCCATAGGTCAATTTAGGGGCATGCCAAATGAAGATGCCAGGCAACATATTCGTAACTTCTTGGAGGTGTGCGATTCTTTTCGTTGACAAGGAGTGCATGAAGATGTATTAAAGTTAAAGTTATTTCCATATTCTCAACGTGACTGAGTAAGGGCTTGGTTGAGTGGCATTCCAACGGGTTAGATGGAGTCTTGGATTGATTTGTGCAAAATTTTTCTGCTACGGTATAATCCACCGAATATGAATACCCAACTGAGGAATGACATCGCTTCTTTTCGTCAAGCTGATGACGAATCAATGTATGAATGTTGGGATCGGTATAAAGAATTGCTTTGTAAATGTTCAAATCATAGTTTTCAAGATTGGAATCAAGTGGTAATATTCTGTAATGGAGTTAATGCACCCACGAGGATGATGCTAGATGGCTCAACAAATTGAACATTACTAGATAAATCACCTACAGAGGCATTTGACATTCTGGACAAGATTATCAACAATGATTATCAATTCCCATCTACAATGTTTGAAATTGGGCGAAAATCACATTGATCATATGAGTTAGACACTAACAATTCTATGTACGCCCAACTTATTACCATCACTAACATGTTAAAGAATTTGCAAAGTCCAAGTGAGGTGAAAGAAGTGAAGGTAACCAATTCAATATGTTTATTATGACATGGCAATCACCATAAGAGCGAGTGCCCGAAAAATCAGGAATCCATCAACTATGTGGGAAACTACAATTGAGGCAACAACAACAACCCCTATTATAACACATATAATCCTAGATGGCGCCAACATCCAAACTCCTCATGGGGAAATCAAGGAACCAACAGTGCTAATCAACCCGTTAAGCAGCAGAATTTCAATGACTCCAAAGATTTTAAAACGAATATGACATGGCATAATTCTAAGAATGATGGCCATCTTCATCCAACAAAAGTTCTTTGGAGGCCACAATGCAAGAATTTATAGTAACCATGAAGACCATGCTGCAAGACCATGCGACCTCCATAAAAAACCAAGGAGCTTTGATTCAAAGTCATAGTTCATTTTTTTAGGGCGTTGGAGGGTCAAGTTGGTCAATTTGTTGCGGTAGCAAAGATTACTCGACCTGAATGAAATAGAAGAATTTAAACACAAGCATATGAAAATGTCAAGCTTTACAAAGAAAAAAAACCAAGAAATGGCATGATCGAATGCTTTTTCCAAGGAATTTTCATATTGGCCAGCAGGTGCTCCTTTTCAATTCGAGGTTGAAGCTCTTTCTTGTAAAACTAAAGTCACGATGGTCCGAACCTTTTGAAATACACTGTGTCTACCCTCATGGCTCTGTTGATATCAAAAATATAGATGATGGGTCAATTTTCAAAGTTAATGGCAAGAGTCTAAAGGCTTATCAAGGAGCTCCGCCCTTGCGTGACAAATCGACACTCTTCTTGCACGATGTTGAAATCGGCAAAGCATCCTGAAGATGCCATTACATTTTGGATTTACTCATGTGCATAAATAAATGTTTATTTTGTTAATGTTATATCAATTTCTTTTTGGTTGATTATTTTATTTTGTTTTACAAATTTAGGGTTCACACAACAGGCATGTGATGACCGTACGGCTAAAGAAATGAGAGTGGGTGATAATAAGACAAAATATGAGGGAAATTTTTCACCTTTTTACTTTTGAAATTTTTAGTTTTTCTTTAGGGTTTGTTTTTATTACTTTTTACTTTTTCCCCAACTAATACCCCATCCACCCGTTATTTAACCTCCCATTTTACCTTTTCATTTTATTTTTATCCTTTTTACTCTCTCACTTTAACTTCACCTTACCTTCTTTTTTCCTCCTTCAAACCAAATGCCATAGCCAAAAAGCTTCAAGCTTTTTCATCTTTTCTTTATTTTTCTAATCAAACCATGGTGCTCTAACGTCCCTCAAGCATGGCTCCATCATCTCCATCTCATTTCGTCGATGAAGCGACAAAAGAATGGTTTCAAGAGCTAAAAAATCATCGGGGGTTTTTTTAGTTAGGCTTTATTTTCTCTGATGATGAAGATACCGACCTCGGTAGTGATGTTATGGACATCGTTCACCAACACTAGTGGAAAAATTTGTCAAGCATCCAGGGAATGTGAATGCCTCACTGGTGAAGGAGTTTTATGCCAACTTAACCGACCCAAATCAACATGTCATGGTGGTTCGTGGTATTTCTATTCGCTTTACATCTTCGGCTATTAATCGTTATTTTAACTTGCAGGATATTATTGATAACCACACCACATTCGCAAAAGGGACATATAATGAGACTTACCATGGAATATTAGAAGACCTCTGTTTTTCAAATACAAAGTGGAAAGGGAACCAAGTGGATCGCGAGAGGCTACAACCAAGGGTTAAGTTGTGGAATCATTTTATGAAGCACAAGCTTCTCCCTACTGCCCATAACACCATGGTCTCACTGTAGAGGATGCTAATGTTGCACTCTATTTTGGTGGGGCGTTCCATTGACATAGGTAAGATAATTATGGAACAAGTTCATACTTGTTTAAAGTGCCTTGTCAATGCCTTGGTATTTCCAAACATCATTACGGCTCTCAGCCGTAAGAAGAAGGTGCCAGAGGAGCAGTTTGATGAGAAATTGCCTGGGCTGTCTGGTATAACAAAGTCCAAGCTTCTTATTTTACTTGGATTCAAGGAAAACAAGGGAAAAGAAAAAAAAAAGGAGAACATTTCTCGTGATGATCCAACCCAAGATGCCAGGGCAAAGTTAGATGCCCTAGAGGAGGTCACTAAGTGAACCCAAGAGCATGTAGAACAGCTGCACAGCAATATGATAACCTTCTTTGCTTATGTAAAGCGTCGAGATGAGTTTTTCATGAATACTTTCATGGAGATTCTCCCACACGTTAATCTTGATATCCCAGTGTTCCCTGATATGCTCTTGCAACCATTAGAGAATCCTAATGCATCAAAAGATACTCACCAGGCCACTGATAATGAGGAACCGGTCGATCCTGATCTATTCCACTCAGTGCCAATAACAGAATGTCAAGAAGACGAGCTCCAGCTCTCAACCGTATCAGTACCCCCGTAGCCTATAGAGCCATTTAAGGATGAACAATCAAAAATGCCACAGCAAATTCCTCTGCGAAAGAGTATACGTCGGTTTAAGAAGGTTTCTAGACGTGAGGAGCCTCAATTATCCCCAGTCTCAAAAGACCTTAGGACCCCCTACTACACTATCATCATATTTTAAACATTTCAACCCCACACAATTGAGCAAGCTCCCACGTCGCACGACCGCTTCACCACCACCACCATAAAGTCAAGGTACCTTGCATAGCATGTAGTTTAGTTTTACTTTGTTTTTACTTAGCATTAAGGATAATACTTCTCTCAAGTTTTGGGGGAGGTAAGGTATCTCAAATCTTTGCATGATAGTATCAGTATAATTAATATATCATGACATTAGTAAGTGTTCTAATTAGTTTTCTGAAATAAATTAAGGATGTCCGATGATGATGAACTCTTTATGGCTAGAATTGAATGTACATGACTGTTGAGGATGATATAACCAACTCTAGGACTTTTTCTTTGTAACTTTTGATACACGATTGTATGTTTTCCATGCTTAAGGAACTTAGAAATTTTTTATAAGAGAACTCTTGCATGCTTTGGCATAAAAATTTGATAATGAATGATGAAAACCCCACATAAAAATGAATGAAATTGAGAATAAATGCTTCGGTATATCTGTATAGGGATACTCTGCTATGCCATGGCATTGCCTGTAAACTGCATTTAAATAAATGGTAGCCATGGCATATGAATGAATGAAAGTAGTCATGCGATGACTCTACCTGACCAGCACGAGGGCGGAAGGTATGCTCCATTTAACCTAGAGTGTGGGACTGTAGGTGTGATGGGCTGACTCTCCTCGTAGAAGTGTTAAAAAAAAAGAAGAAAACAATATGGGAGTAAACTTGTAAATGTCCTTAAAAGTTTTCTAGATTTGTTCAGCATCGACTTGATACAATCACACGCACACATCACACAAAGGATCTTGCCCTAAGGGACAATACTTAATTTCTCAAACTAGTCTAGCATGTTGAAGTCAAATGTTCTACGGATGAAATTTTATCCCATATAAGTATCCTGAACCTGAACTTGCCATGGTATTTTTATTTTTCTTAATAATATCCATTGCTTGAGGACAAGCAATAACTTAAGCTTGGGGTATGATAACTCTGCGAAAAAGGCCATGTTGAGGGCCTTTTCACTTAAGTTATTGATTGTCTAAGAGCTCATATAGGATCATATAGATGCATTTAGGAGCATATAGTTGCATGTGGTGGAAATATATTTTGTTGCGACATTTTAATTGTAATTGGTGTTGCGTTATGGGGAATGTGTTTTGTTTGATGATGTGCAGGATTTGGGAGCAATGATATGCAAAAGGGAATTACCGTGACATGATGAGACTGCTGAGCAGAATGCAAATGCCAAATCGGATGACATTTTGGAAGCAGAAAAGATGAAAGATGGTATTTTTATGAGCTAGTTGTCCTTGTCTTCATGTGCCCTGAACCGTTAGTCACCTAGGATGAAACATCTGCCACATGGGTCGTCTGATTATGTCGGAACCACGCCCAGCTGCAAGCTGCCCAGAAAGGGACCATGCCCAACTGCCCTAGAGGAGACCACTATTGCATTTGCCTCACCCCTCATGTGAAAGGAGCCTGATCGAGGTATCCTAGGAATTTTAACACAAATTCCTAAGTTTATTTTCCCCCTATAAATAGGAGATGAAGCCACCAAGAGAAAGAGACTTTACACACACTGACTTGAGCTTACTTTCAGAGAGAAAAAGGTATTTCCTTTTTCCATCAATCGTCTTTGCCGTGGCATTTCTCCATTAATAAGCTAGGGGAGTGGCAAGCTAAACGTTCGAGAGGAGCTAGTGAACTGGGGTAGTTCGTGGTGGTCGTGTGGAGCTCTGGCAGTGCACGTCGAAGGCTTTTCCTCCTTCCCTTTGTTGTTTGCTCTCTTTTATCTTATTTGAGTTGTATGGAATGGATTAATTTCTTTTCTTGTTGCTTGGAACATTCAAACCCCACCATGAACTAGTCTTATTTGGTGGGAGTTCCTTATGGATATTTAAGTTTTACTTTAATAGATGGTTGTTTCTATATGCTATTGTTTGTTTCGTTTATGATGTTTAATGCCTTAAGGTTGTAGGAGGTATGAGAGTAGTCATTCCTTAGGAGATTGCTTAGTGTTTGAGAGAATGACAAGTAGCATGTCCTTAGTGTTCGAGAGAAATTAGAGAGGATCCATATAAGCAAGGGGTTCTAGGTAGTAACTAGGCCTAATCCAACCTTAGACATAAGGTTAGTATTTCGATCCACTAAAAGGAATAGTGCTCTATCGAGAGGTTAGATGTTAGTGTTGCCGCTAAAAGGTATTGTAGTGACATATCCTGTTATCTGAACCTATAGGATCCTTGCACTTGCTAACGCCAATAGGTTTGCCATGGCATCTTGAACCTATCGAGTCCCTTCACTAGAGATAGCATAGGGCACCATTAGTAAACTCTGTCAGGAAAATAAGGCATAGAAGTAAGACCATCCTGAGAAGTAAAGTTTCCTAAGTGACTTCTATCATTCATTCTCGTAGTAGTTTGTTTTATGAGGAGTCTAAAGTCCTGATAATCAAATCCAATATTTACATTTTGTTTTTCCTTTACATTCATTTGATTGTACTAAACACAATTTAATTTGTCACGACATTTCCATCCATTTTGCCACGACATCTCCATTTGCTTCCACATCACACTATCATTCCATTCCCACCAACATCTATTTCATTTTGCCACAACATTCTCATTTGTACATACCATCACTAACTATACTTAGGTAAAGTAGTTAACTCCTTTGACTAACTTATAAATTTCCTCCAATCCCTATGGATACGATACTCACTCATTATTGTATTACTTGTTCGATTGTGTATAGTTCCACATATTTTCGCGACCATATTTAGTAGTCACAATTTGCGGAGAGACCCAAAGTAATTTGGGTACTAAAAAATCGTGCAAGTGTCTATCATAGGTGTGTTAGAGCGATGGTGAGCAATGCCAAGCTATTTGGTGGCTCTAAAACACACTGAGGAAGTGCACTTGAAAAAAGGGAGACAACCTTAATTCAAGTGGTTAAATATTTCATTTTCATGTAATCTTGTGATTTTACATGATATATTTTTGGGCTTGATTGTGTGTCCTCACATAGTGCTTAATTACAATTAGGTAGGGGGAGTTAATATTTCATAGATCGTATCTTTGTAGCCTTGTATGCTTAATTTGCTATCCTTTGGCCTTAATTTAATCTTTATGGTACGTTTTGGACCTTGTTTATTCTAACTAGAAAATTCTTTAAAAAGTCCATAATATACACTCGAGTAAAGTGCATAGGAAAACTCTTTAATTTAGTATAAAATTATATTTTTAGTGCGTAAATAAGTTTATGGTGAATTCTATAGTATTAAAACCATTAGGTGCATATTCTATAAGCTTTTGAGGGTTAAAAATGTCAAATTTGACATTTTCAAGCAGTTTATTTCGAGACCAACATATTGGTATCAAGACCAAAATTCTAGTAGCCAAAAATGGTATTAATACCGACTGTTTAGTATCGATACTGGACAGGGAGTCTCGAGACTGAGGGCTTTGTATGCAATAAAAATCTATTTTCCCAAAAACAATGACTATTTTTACCATTTTTTCAACCCTAAATTGAAAGCCCTCTCAAAAATCTCTTATTTCCACTCAATATTTCTATAAATTCGTGCTTAAATCTTCACTCTTTCATCATCCTTAGTGGATTTACATCATCATCATCGCTATTTTTTATCAAATTTTGAGGTAATCTCTTCTAAACCTATCTTCTTTATTTTAGAAATTTATGCTCAATTTTTTCATGATAATCATGTTGTCAATATGGTTTTGAGCTTTAGATTTGTTTATAATATCTTTAAACACTATCTTTTTACCTACACTTCATGATTATCGCACAAATTATTTTAAATTGTTTAAATAGGGTTTCAATTTTTTAAAAACATTTATGCATTTTTTAAACAAAATTGAGGGTATTAATTGGTTTATTGGGTTGCATTTTATATGTTTCTCTTGCAGCAAGTTAACCCATTCATCATTTTTTTTACCTAGAATCACTGTTTTAATTTTTTTCCTCTAAGTGTTCTATAAAATTCCCAAACGAAAAATCCTTTTGTTGAATTAATTTTCTTTATAAAAATACATCCTAAAACTTCAAACAAGCGTCCTGGGACTAGTAGTACTATCCTCGAAAGTCAATCCTCTAATTCTGCAAGATTTGAAATGCTTGCTTTATGAACCCCGATGCTCTTAGTATATTTAATCGCTTTTACAAAACTAAACAAATTCATTATGAGCATATTATAGACCCTAATTTTCTTATGTCATGGGTGTATCAATTCCCTATCTTCGAAACCTTCATTTTGTGGGGTTGGTTAGACTTGTTTAGCATTCCTCCCAATGTTCAATCAAACCTTGTTCGTGTTTTCTTATCTAATGTTATTCTTAGCCATGTTGAAGGTAATGAGGATAGAATCGTTGGGATTAAGTTGTATCTCATGGGTCGCACTTTTACTCTTAGTTTATCCTTCATTGCTTCTTACTTGAATATCATTAATAATGATGATGATCCTTTCAAAGAAAACTCATTTGTTCAAATGGAGAGATTCCCAAATGATAGCCCTACCTCTCTTGATTTTCCCAACTATTTATTATTGCTCCTCATTACTTGGTTCTTTCGTCCTTCCAGTGGTAAGGCTACCCATATGTGCTCTTGCGACTATTAGTGGTTTTATCATATTAAGAACAACATCCGTCCAAACTTTACAAAGATCATATTCTTAGACCTTGTTGATGTTGTCCATAAAGGAGTCAATTACAACAAGACTCTTCCCTATGCTTGTATTCTTAGCTACATCTTTAAGGAGAAGCTTAGAGTACCTACCGCCCTTGATCCTCCTATTCCTCTCATTAGTGTCATCAATCTCAAATCAGACCACAAGGCCAATTGGAATTTTGATGTCGGTGAGTGGTGTCCTTTTAGAAGATAAAACTTGGACGACATAGAGGAGGAAGAAAAAACTAGAAGAGCCATTGGTGCCCCCATATTAAGAGGAGATATCGATGAAAACCTTTTACGATCATGTAATTCAAGGACTCGGGAACATAAATGCTCACTTGGATGCGCTTGAGAATGACATTCGTTTGATACGTCATCACTTGATGCCTCCCTATCCTTTGCCACCACATCCAGAAAAATAGGCATTTTTATGTTTTTTGGACTTATGCATTTTATGACTTATTTTGGAACTTTATGTTATTTTATGTTTGATACTTTCTTATGTTGGTACTTTATGGATTTATGTTTGAACTATTGATTTTTGATCTTATGCTTATGAACTTTATTATTTTATGTTAAGCATAATTTGAATTTTTTTTCTTTATGTTGAATATTTGAGTTACCTATTACACTAATATATTTTATTTTTTGAAGATTAATTTTATTTGGTTACAACAAAAAGGGGGAGAAATATGTATGTGTAAAATTTGCAATTTGTTAGCCAAAACTTATTTTTCTAAGGGGAAAGTTTATTTTTCATAAAATATAACAAATAAATTTCTTAAAGCAAGATTTTCACAAAAAGTTTTGTTATATCAAAAAGGGGGAGATCGTTGAACTAATTTTTTGATTTTGATATAACATAATTGTTTAATGTTTTAAATTGTTAAAATTTGCATTTCTCAATTTTATAAATAATTTGTCATAAACAATTTTAAAACCTTTTTAAGTGTGAAAAATAATCACAAGTGTTATTGAGTAAATTAATATTTTATAAATATCATTTTTAAGCTCAAAACACTTGATTTTTAGTCAAAACACTTTCCAGTCTCGAGATCATTATGGCAGTCGCGATATCAAATTCCAAAATGCTTTTTAGTATTGATACCATGGTCTCGGTCTCGAGACCGATGGGTTGATATCAATACTAATTCAAATAGGATCGATATTAAAGGTTTAACGGCTATAAATTTGATTGTTGGAAGGCTTGGTCTTGAGACCAACTTGGTGGCATCGATACCAAATGTGCAGGTGAGCATTAAATGCTCAAAATTAATGAATCTAATGGCTCTATTCATTCCCCAACGGCTTCAAACGGCTAGATTGATGTTAGAAGACATAAAAGGGACCAAGATTCAAATGGAGAACAACAAAAAAGTAAATTGCAAGATCAAATCAACTTCATTAGTTTTTTAGAGCAAAAATTGTCAAATTCTTTATAACATACTTGTGAGCTGCATTGTTAAATTGGCTCAAGTGTATTTTTTGTGAGTGCTTAATTTGTGCAAACATATTTGTCTTTGTGAGATTGTAATCTCTTTGGGAGAGTGTGCATTCAAGGTTTTGGAGTATAAACCTTGAAGTATTTGTAAGGTTACACATTATCCTCAAAGGTTTGCAAATCTAGTGGATTTGAGAAATCCTTACTGTGGATAGCTGAGGTAATGGATGCAGACTTGGTTTAGAAATCGAACCAATCTAAATTGTTGTACAAATTTTTTATTTTTGATTGTTTCCACCACAAAATTATCAAAGGTCATTTCACCCTCTTGATGGTTTTCAATTGATCGATAAAGCTAACAGCAACTATGAGCTTACCCTTGATTATTTATTGGCACCAAAAAAAAATACAATTACAAACCATGGACATCCGTGGATTCTTATATTAAAGCAAATATTATTTGTTTCTTATTTTTATGGCGTCGCCATGGACACCTGTGTCCACTAGTTGTACTATGCGATCACTCAGCTTTTTGTCAATAGCTAATGAACGAATAGTGTGTTAACTTTAATCATTGTGCTTCAGTAAAGCCATAACAGCCGCGGTAAGCTCCGCCAGAACTACCATATCATAAACTACCGGATTAAGAGTCAAATAACGTGTTATTTTTTATACAAGTATAATTTAATATATTTTTAATATTTACATCATAGTATTATTTGTTTAATCTCTATGAGATTAATAGAGAAGAATCACCATGGTTTTTAAGTAGAGAAGAAGAAGAGAAGAAGCATTTCGTGAGGAAGGAGAAAAAGAACAGGGAAGAAGAGAAGAAGCATTTCGTGAAGCCATCTTCCTTGATCTCCTCAAGAAAGTGCGAATAATTCTTTCACGGATTGTCTGCAAAGCCCTCTTTACCGCCGTCATCATCTCCACACCGTTAACTTTCACAAAGTTTTAAGAAAGCAAGGAGAGTTTAGAGACGATTGTTGGGCATTCAAAATGCTGCACTTTTAACTATAATAGTATAGAGAAGACTCTTAGTCAATTATGGTAAGCTGTTGAGCTATCAACGTATTGCTTTGCACGGTATGGTTTTGAAGGAGGAAAAAAAAGGAGGAGAAGAACACCGTCAAAAGTTTTGGAAAGTCAAACATGTGGTAAAACGATTCTAGGTCATCGGTTTAACGTGTTAGCTCAGTTTTTTGTCACCTACTTAACGGTTATTAACGGTTTAGTGACCGATTTATTACAAATCAATAATATTAATGATTAATTTATAATTTTTGAAAGTTCGATTTGAAACCAAAACTTTAACGACCATTTGTGTGGTTTACCCTTAGTTTTTTTAATGAAAGATCGACCTTAGCATCTTGATCGGAATACTAAGCGGTATTAACTATTTAAATTAACTAAATAATAAATAAATAAACTATATAGAATTAAAATTTAATATAGGGATCAAACCACATAAGTTAAGCTTTAGAAAACTCTGCAGACTCCATTAAAAGGCGGAAGAAAATTTTGGAGACTCCAAAAGATGAAGATAGCAGTGGAAGGGTGTATGCACGGAGATCTTGACAAGGTGTACGAAACCATTAAATACATTGAAAACACTCGCAACATCAAAATCGACCTCCTCCTCTGTTGTGGTGACTTCCAGGTTCTTCCTCTCAGTTTCTCGCTTCAATCTTGACGAAAATTTTTCTTTTTTCAAGTATCCAATTCTGATTTTAACTTGTCTTTTATTATTAATTTTTTATTTTGCAACTTAGGCAATTAGGAATGAGAAAGATATGGAGAGCCTTAATGTGCCCCCAAAGTATAAGGAGATGAAGTCATTCTGGAAATACTATTCGGGTCAGGAGGTTGCCCCGGTTCCCACCATATTTATTGGAGGAAATCATGAAGCTTCCAATTATTTATTGGAATTGTAAGCCAGCTTGTTCAAGCCAGTTCAAAGTTTTTGGGTGGGTCGGGGTTGCATAGCTTTAAGTGTGATAAATGCTCTAGCTTGGGTATTTTGCTTCTTTTTCCCCCCTGAAAACGTCTTAAATCTTTAGTTCTGCAATTGAAATGTGTGGTCTCTTTTTTGCTCAATAGGTATTATGGGGGATGGGCAGCACCTAATATATACTTCTTGAGGTTTGCTGGTGTTGTGAAGTTTGGCAATATCCGAATTGGTGGACTTTCTGGAATTTACAATGCACGTCACTACCATTTAGGTTGGTTGAAGTTCTTGTTGTTTGTGTTTATTTTAGTGCTTCCAAAGGTGATTGTTTATTTAAAAACAAGTGAGTCAATGACATCGTATGGTGGAGTCTCTGTTATTACATAAGTTTGAAAGCTTTGAAACTGAAACAAATTAGCTTTCTGTTGAGCAGGACACCATGAAAGGCCACCTTATAATGATAATACCATCAGGTCTGTGTACCATGTTCGTGAGTATGATGTTCACAAACTCATGCAGGTGGAGGAACCAATTGATATTTTTCTTTCACATGATTGGCCACTTGGCATCACTGATTATGGGAACTGGAAACAGCTCATTCGCCACAAGAAACATTTCGAAGATGAGGTAATTGTAATTGATTTCGTTGAAATGGATAGATGTATAGGAATCACAATTTTCTTATAATCTGCCTTTGGTGCATTATCTCATAACAAGCTTATTCAGTTTTCTTGTTGACCAATCCCGGTTCCTTGTTGGTTATTTCTCAGATCCAGCAAGAAACTCTTGGAAGCAAGCCTGCTGCTCAGCTGCTCGAAAAACTCAAACCACCTTATTGGTTTTCAGCTCACTTGCATTGCAAATTCACTGCTCTTGTTCAGCATGAAGAGGGTGGTCAAGCGACAAAATTTCTTGCACTTGATAAATGCCTTCCTGGGCGCAAGTTCTTGCATGTATCTTTCATAAGTTTTGACTGTTTCCTCTAGGTTCTTTCTCAGGTCTTTTCTTGAAGCTAATATATGAATTCTGACTTTCTCTGATCTTTTAGATTGTTGATATTGAATCTGATCCAGGACCTTATGAGGTTCAATATGATGAAGAATGGCTGGCAATAACACGAAAATTCAACTGTGTCTTCCCTTTGACCACCGATGTGGAGACTTTAGGTGTGTATATATGGCACTTTTGTTTTGACCATGTCACTTATCTTGTTCTCTCTTTGTCTCTTGGGTGGGGTTGGACTGGTGTATTATTTAAAGATGAACAACTTTCTATTGGACTGTTTGCAATTCCTATTACCCTTTAAGAACTAGTGAGCCAACAAGTGCTGTTCTAATATGCAGAAGTACACCGCTTGACATGCAGGATTGTCGTAAATGGGTTAATAGCAGACTGGAAGAGAAAGGAGCGAAACCTTGTGAATTTTCTCAAACTGTTCCACCTTACAACCCCTCCCATTCAGTTTCAAACACTACTTTTTCTGGTAAGACTTGTTTATCATCCTGGTAAATACTATAGTGATATTTTGATACTTTTCCTTTTTAAGGTGCTAAAGGTACCTATATTAATGATATAGCTAAGTCTCTCATCATTGTCAAGAAATTTTATATATAACGGTTCTAAAATTTCAGATATGTGTATGCTACTTATCACTGTTATGACTCGACATCTCGATATTACTATCAATCAATATTCTTCATTTTTTGTTCTTTTAGCTCAATTGATTGTTGTTTAGCTTATGCATTCCTTTTTATTTTGGATTTGCAATTGGAATGGTTGTGACTTTTATATCCTTTGCAGGTTCTCCCCATAATCCTCAGACTCTATCTTTCTTGGAATTGCTAGATCTTCCTTATGTTCTTGATAATGTATCGGGATCCAGGGATTGTCCTGCTCCTGCATCATCGACTCAAAGGGGTAAGAAATTTTTATTTCATTTGTTCCACTTGGTTTTGGTGCATCGACTCTTCATCTGATATTTGGTGGCTTTTGTTAACCTTCATTGTAATGCAATTCGAATATAGAATGAACACGATTGTAGGATTACCTTTTACTTCTCGTGTTTAATATGCCACTGGTGCTCTCACATTCAAGAGTTCAAATATCTTGTTCACAGCTTAATTGGATAATGGAAAAAAGAGTAGGATAATTGATCATTTGCTTTCGAACCTGGTAGAATGTAAATTCTGTAATGTTTTGAGCATATGTGGAGTGCAGCATAGCAATAACTTTGCCTCGTACAATTTGACTGAACCATCCTTTAGCATTTATGATAGCGTTTTTTTTTTCATTAGGTGATTACAGTGAAGGCATTCCCATTGAAGATGAGGATGAACTAGAAGATGATAGTGCAGAACCCTGCAATAAAAACCAGTAATGATGAAGCGAAAAATGTTTTCCATGGGCGAGAAGATTTAGTAGTGAGGCGATCGATGGAAATCTACTTATTGGTTGGGCGGCCCTTGTTGCTACTCAATAAGGCCTTGTTCGTGTTGGCATCAAATTAACAAAAGTCGGTTTAAGTTCATGTGTTTAGACATACAGGAACATAGGACAAGGCATGGCCACTTTGTCAGGCATTAACCTGTTGTTTTTCAATAAAAAGTTTCAGATACTGAGTATTGGTTTTCTTTGAAAACAAAAGATTGAGGAAAATGTATTTAATTACGGTATTTTGTTTAAATAAAGGTATATTACCTTCTGGGTTATTAAATTATGAGTGCAATTTTATTTTGATCATTGAATTCCAAATTTTATCAATTAGATCACTAAATTTTTATTTTAGCGCAATCAGGCCATATTAAATTTTAATGTAATTGATGGCGTGAATCGTTTCAATTGAGATAATAAAATATTTGGTTTTTATTACTTATATTTTCAATCAATTTAATTTTAATTGACAATTTATAAAATTTTTAATTTAATGATCAAAATAAAATCGTGCTCACAATTTAATGACCTGAAAATAGTTTAACCCAATAATAATAATTTAAGACGTTTCCATGTGCAATATTCCAAAACATTAGGGTTAGCTGGTGTATGAGTTAGATCACATTTAGATGTTTCTCCAAGGGTGTTATAGATGTTGGTCTTGAATGATTATTAGAGGGTATCATAGATGTTGGTCTTGTAAGATTATTAAAGAGTGTCATAGATGTTGGTCTTGACGGACTCTGACATTCATAAACTGGGTTAACATCCTTTTCATCTTCCTCTAGCACATTTATCTTTGTCCAAGAAACTGAGTTGACACGGATCAATATTGTTGCCTTTATGGTGGAGGAAGATGGGGGTTGTGTTAATTTTTTTTTTTTTTTTTTGGGGGGGGGGGGTTTCCAATTAATTGGCTTAAAATGCTTCCACGTTGAAGCCATGTTTATACACGTATTTATCCTTTGCACTGAGCTTGAATATTAATGAGGGATTGTTCTATTGGTACACAGAGATTCCCTTATTCTCTCATGTAATGCCGGTGAGTATTCCATTTTCTCAATTGGTGCCAAGCAAGACTACCAAACCAAGCAGAAAGACGAGCCTTTCAGAGATTTGGCTATTCTATGGTTTAATAGGGATGCTAGATTTGATGTGAATAAACTTGAAATTCAGAATACCGGATTATCTATTTGTTTTCAATTAATTTTGAGACACAAATGGATGCCTCATACTTGTACCGACTGCAAACCTTTGTCCTTCAGCCACCCTTCTTTGCCTTGCTCATGTTCATTGACAATGTTGAACTCCTCTCATCTTCATGGTACGATGTTCAAGAATCTATGACCGCCTGGCAATGTTGATTCGAAACGTGTTGAGACTTTCACCACTCCGAGAATCTGTTTTTGATACCAAGAGGTGATCCCACTTCCTCCTCTCTTCCTACAGAAATGTTGAGTTGCAAAGACGAGATGAAGACCAAAACCGAAGCTGAAGAACCCAACAACATCGAGTTGACCTCTCATGTTAACAGCGTTGATTGTAGATTATGGTTGACTATAATCATTCACATAAATCGAAGTCACTTGATACTCTTTTACAGGTCAGGTCTCTCAAGAGAAGGGAATCAACTCAGTTGAATTGAAATCAATGGAAGCTAGGGAGTGGCATATCTCAATGAAGAGTTTCTTCGCTAGGCGTTATTTATACGCCTTTCTCAACTTAACCAATGTTTTCTAAAATACTTGATTTTTAAAAGGAAAACCACCAAAATAATAAGAGTCGTACATTTTACTACAAGATGGTTAAGAAAAGAACCAGATTTCTTCTCGTGGCCAGTCCCAGATGGAGTTCTGCCGCTTCTAGCTCCGTTGGAAACCAACTTCCCAATGACAGGTGCTGCTTAAGCATCCGAGATAAATCGAGTCATCTCCTCATCCCAAACCATGCTAATAAGGCAGGCCATCCCTTTCTCATTTCATTCGCCTTCTGATGATATCCCTCACTCCCTCTCTACCTCTATCTCTGTCATGATCATCCCTTTCTCTGCTTCCACTCTTTTCCCATCGGTCTCGCTCCCTATCTCTCCCCCCTTTCATTTTTCACATCATGATATCTATCTCTTTCTCTGTGCCTTTCACGGTCCTTTTCTGAATCGTTTACCCTGTCACTGCCTGTCTGATGGTTTTCTTGGAGGGCACTCACTTTGGCTTTGACTCCAATGCCGCTTTCTTGAAGAGTCATACATATCATCCCCGCATCTCTCTCTTCTCTCTTGATGTTCTTTCTGCATTTTGAATAGTGTAAAAAATGACATTATTGTATGCATTCAATTTTGAAACATACACGCTGCTAGTCTTTACAAGTATCAGTATCTTGTCAACCGGCAAAATAACTTCTTCCTGAAATATCTTCAGCGGAATATGATAAACCATATTCAGATTCAAGATGTTTTCAATGAAACGCAACCCTTTTCTCAATATCCTCAGCGTTTTTAATTCCTTGCTCCTCGAGGGATTCTCGGTATTCAATAAGAGCAACCTCCAGTCTCCTTAACTTTTGCCTATGGTATTATATACATGAAAAAAGTAATGTTGAGGACTTCATGAGCGAATGCAGTTGTTAAGAGTCAATAAGAAAATTTTGTTTTGTTTTCTGTAGAGCATCAAGAAATAAAGAAAATATTATAATTAAAAATTGTAATACCTCTTCTCTTCATTCATTGCACTTTCAGATAGAACTGGGATGTTTAGCTTACTTCCAAACTCCAATTCATCAGTCTTACTAGGACCATCACCAGCATTCTCACTTCCAGAAGATGAATAGCTCAACCCCAGACCCTGGGAGCTTCTCTTCCTTTCATCATCACAGTCATTGTCCTCCCTGGCCCATTTTGAGGCTGGTAAAACGGGATCGAAATTCTCTTTCTTTGTGAACGCTTTTAGTTCAGGCTGTGGGATTGGAAGGGTTTCGGTCAGAGGTACAGATCCTTCGCGTTGTAAAGGGGTCTCATCATCTGCATAACGAGTCTGTCCAGACAATAGCACTGCTTCTGCTTCAACGCTTGCGCACCTCTCTGTCCACTAGAACACCAACTATAACTAGACCGTTGTTTCAACTCATCATATAGTTCATAACCCCTCTGCTTTTCGGCATCTTCCAGACTTAATAGCTGTGCAACCATTATTTCTCTACCCCCTACAAGTGATAATAGCAAGTGGGAGATCCATTAACTCCTTCATAGCAGCACCTTTTCCCATGGCCAACGCAGTTTCTTGATTAGCTATAATCCCATCAACTGTGAAGACACTAGTTTTTTTTCTCTCATTTGCTTATATTATTTATTATTATTATTATGTTATATTATATTTATTAAATAATTAATTAATACGTTGCAGGCCCAAAACCATAAGCCTGATTACAAACCAGACTGGCCCAAACCTAATAACAAACCCTAAACTCTCTTAGGGTTTCAGCATCATCTCTCGGTCGCCTTTCTTCTCAACCGTTGGATCTGGCCTTGATCCAACGGTCCCCAGATGTGCCAGAGGAAACCCTAGAGTATCATCACCCTAGGGCCACGTCGTTGCTTCCCTTACTGCTGCCACCCCGCCGCCTCAGGAAGTTGCTGCCACCGCTTTAACAGAACGCTCCAGAAGATCCAGCTGCCCCCCACACGTTGCGGCTATGGGGTGAGTCACCACATAGCTCGGTGACTCACCGAACTTCCCCCTCTGGACCGGTTCGAGCATGGCTCCGTGGTGGCTATAAAAGCCACCGGATCCTGCAAAACGAAAGAGGGAGACAAACACAGAGGAGGGGGGAAGAAAAACAGAAATGAAGAACCCAAGAGCAAAGGGGACAGCAACACCATCAAGCGATCATTCGGAAATAACGGAAGAAAAGAGAAGAAAGAGACTTACCTTTGAAGCCTATTCTGTAAACGGAAGCCAAACGTCGTTGAACCGTCGTTTAATCGAAGGTAGAACCCTTTGGTTTTTTTTAGATTTACGTTTAGTGGAAGAGTTTTAGACGAAAAAAAGGTTAGATTTGGGCTTTGGGGAAATAGAGCTTCGATTTAGGCCATTTTTCCAGAATTTCGACCACCATGTACGGTGGTCGACGGTGGTGTCGACGCCGGAGTACGGCTGCCGGCCGGAATTGGACTCCCTCCGATGGAGGGTTTTAGAGAGAAGGTAGAGAAAATATTTTTTCTCTCAACTAGAGAGATAAGAAGAAGAGAAGAAATGAGGATGCTGCCCTTCGGGCTAGCCATTTAGGGTATTTATACCCGATATAAAACGAAGCCGTTTCATGATGAAACGGTGCGTTTTGGGAAGAGGGTAAACCTTGTTTGCAATGCTCCAAGTTTGTAATCATTACAATTTAGTCACTAAAATTGATTTCTGATTATTTTAGTTTAGTCTTCTAATTTTATTTTATTTTAATTTAGTCCTTATTAGCATATATATATATTTAGGGTAAATATCAAATTTAGTCCCTCATAGTTTAGTAATTATTATTTTAATCCCGTATTATGAATTATGGTTAAATTACACTTTTAATGCCCATCTTTTATATATTTCGAATTAGGAATCTAGTTTTATAATTTTACATTTTAATCATTAAATTTTCATTTTTGACTATTTATTTTTAATATTTTACATTTTAATACTATAGTTTTAATTCCTTTTATTTTAATCATTATTTGCAATATTATTTTATTATTATTATTGCTTTAATTATTATTTCATTATTATTATTTTTATTATTTATATAAATAAATATATATATATATATAATAATATTTTTTTTTATTCTATTTGTTTTCTATTAAAATCCTATATTTCATAAATTACTTTTAATAATCATATTTTAATATATATTTATTTTTCAATATTAAGAAAAGGACTGTCTTAAAACACCTAGAAGTCCGTTTTCTGATATTTTTACTAAATATCCTATATTTATAAATCCTATATTAACTTTTAATAAATGTTTTATTTATTTTTATATCAAAGAAAAGAGCTGTCTTAAAGCACTTAGAAGTCATTTTCTGATATTTCTAAATAAATAAATATCTTATTTATATTAATATATTTTCATAAAATCATAAATTTGAAATATAAAAATATTATAAGTTAAATATATATTTGAATTTTTAAATTTCTAATAATAGAGACAATTTATAATTAAAAAGTACCAATTTTGGGCGTTGTAGGGGTGTTAATCCTTCCCTAAACGTAACCGACCACGAATCCCTTTTTATTATTAAAAAGAACGAATTTTTGGTTAAAACGCAGATCAGTTTATCTTTTAATTGATGTTTTCTTAAAAACTCTTTTAAAGGATGATTTTTAGGTATTCGACCTACCTGACCCAAAAGGCCGATGGCGACTCTCAAATTATTTTAAAAACCATTTATTCACATCACTTTTCCCGCTAAGTAAAAAATTCGTGCCCGGACGAAATTCGATTACGACAGCTTGGCGACTCCACTAGGGACTGGTCATGCTTTGAAATTAATTATAAATTGTCTCTATTAATTAGAAATTAAAAATTTATTTATTTAATTTTTAATTCTTTTTTCAAAAATTTATTTACTTATGATTTTCATAATATTTTTTATATTTTTTATTTTTACTTTATTTTCAAATATTAAATTTTTCATTTAATTGTTTGTCAGAGGTTTGAACATTTCTCCTCACACACAACACTTGCATTGCATAACATAAAGCTTTCTAATCAAGCTTGTCCCTTTTTAAGTGAGAGTGAAAGCGACGTCTTCGTGAGAATTTATTCTCCGTGTCAGGCATAAAGAAATGTGTCCCCTCGAATTGAACTCGATCCGCTTAAGTCTGTGATGGACTAGGATTGAGGGTTTGACAGCCCAAGGGGGCATCAACAAGGATAGTTCGAGTACCTTTACTCCTAGAACTGAAGCCCTGCATATATTAAACCTAGAACATCTCCCGATCTGAAACCATAGCGAAATTTTGTCAGTAGGTATACACAAAGGAGAAATAAGTTCTAGCTTTTATTTCCTTTTCTTTTTCCTGAATAAATGTATGCAAACTAAAAATCATGTGGTTAAGCTAATTTTTCCAAACAAAGCATGGAACTAGAAAGCATGAGGTTAGGATTTATACCTTGATAAATAGATTTTTTTTTCCATTAATTGGTACTAACTATTCTATTTTTTCTTATTTTTTTTGCTTGCATTGCATGATCATGGCATAACCAAAAGGTGTTTACTTGAAAGACTGTTCATCATATTGGAAAGAAATCGTAAATGGACAAAAAGTTTTATGATCAAACAAAATATGATGCGGCCAAGGAAAGACATCCTGAGGAAACCCTAAGGATAGAAGCAAGCAATGCACACAGAGATCCTGTTATATTAATACCAAAAGTACTCCACAAAGATCCTGCCAGATTGATACCAAAAGCAGTCTATGGTAAGAGTATCAGTCGGAACACACAGAATATAGGAGGTTTTTATGAAGCTCAAACGTGTTATTTGAAGGACCAAAACAAGAAATTGAGCACAAAAATGGAAGCCATGCATGAAGATTTCCAGAAGATTAGTCAAGCCTTTCAAAATGCTGGCATAGGAAACACCCCAGAAGAGTGGATCACAGGGGTCACCAAGCTGAAAAAGAACTGCAACATATATAAAGATCTTGTTCAAGAACTTCTTGGACAGAAAGGTTCTCTTACAAGGGAAAATGAGAAGTGACACAGAAGATGAAAGAGAATGTCATGAAAGAAGTTGCAGTCCAGACAAGCAATATGTCCCTTAAGCTGATAGACTAATTTGGATTTGGAGAAGTTAGGAATGAAATATATCCCTATATGTAAAGTTTTGTTTGATGTACCGAAACTTTTGTGTTCAATGAAATCTGTTCTAAGATGATCACTCTTTAGTAACACCTTTTCATACATGCATTTGCATTTTTGTATTTTCATTTTGCATTTGTTGTTTGCTTTTGTATTATTTTATTTTTACATTTACATCTTTACATTTGCATATTTGTATAGTTACATTTATAGTTTCAAACTAATATTCATACGTTAAAACATTCATTCATTAAAATAAGGATTTCAACCGAAGTAATCTTGGTTCTCCCTTGTAGAAGAACGCTTAGCACAACACAAGAAAAATGTCTAAAGAAACTGAGGATAGGCTAGCCAAATTTGAGATAGAGCATAAAGAGATACAAGAGGAATTGAGGAGCAAGTTGGCACAAATTGAAGCTAATATCACAAATTCTCATATCGATCTACTGAATAATATGAAAGAAATGATTGAGAAGCACCAGACCGCTGGAAAGAGTCTTGTTGAAAACCCCACAAATTCTTTGCATGTTACACCTGTTCATATTCCTGAGTTCACCTCTGTACCCCAGGAAATTCAATCACCGATTTACTTCGCTGTTAAGAACTCACCATATCAAGCTGGAGCATCGTTCCCCACTGATTGTCCTACTACTTCTGAGTTGAAGCCTGATGAATTTTGTATTAGTAATGAGGTCCTTGACCTAAACAAATCAGTTGAGAAGGAAAAATTCACTCAGCGACTGGAAAATATAGAAGAGGTGATAAAATCTATAGAGACAGTTGAGTCATTTTATGGGTTTGATGCCAAAGAACTAAGTTTGGACCCTGGCCTGGTTATTCCACCAAAGTTCAAGGTTCCAGATTTTAAGAAGTATAATGGGACCACATGCCCTTTATATCATATCACTATGTATTGTCGTCGTATGACTGGCTATGTAGAGAATGAAAAGTTGTTGATCCACTGTTTCCAAGATAGTTTATTAAGGTCTGCATCCAGATTGTATAATAAGCTAAAACGTACTCAAATACGTTCTTGGAGGGATTTAGCTCAAGCTTTTTTGGGTCAATACAAGCACATGACTGATATGGCCCCTGATCAAACAATGTTACAAAGCATGAATATGAAGTGCAATGAAAGCTTTCGACAATATTCACAACGATGGAAAGACGTTGCTTCTCAAGTACATCCACCATTGACTGAAAAAGAATTCACTACTTTGTTCATCAGCACATTAAAATTTCCTTATGTTAATCACATGATAGGGGTTGTCCCTAATAATTTCTCTGACATCATCATAAGTGGAGAAATCATCGAAATGGCTATCAAGAATGGCAAGATAAGAGGCTCTGACAATACTAAAGTCAAGAAAGAAGCTGGAGTTAATACAGCGAGGTCTTATTCAGTTAAACATGGTGCCAAACCTTATAGAGTGATCAAGAAGAAAAAGAATGTGCAGGGATTTCAATTTTCTCCCTTCCATTGTTCGAGTGAAAAATTGCATCCAAAAATGCTCTCAGCCAGATCAATTACTCCACAACTTGATCAATCACAGTGGCCTCCAAATGAGAATTGGACCTATAAGGAAGTTCCTTGGATAAATCAGACTGGAATTCCAAATTGTTCAGCTAAGGTTCCTGGTAACCTTAAGGGAAATTTCCAAGACCCTTTAGAGCAAGCAATTCAAAAATGCAAGATAAAAGAAGGGGTTAAGGTTCAATGTTCAGAAACCGTTGTTGCAACAAAAACTAATGTAACCAAATCCTACGAAGAATATCGGGCACAAGAAAATGGGAAAAGAAATCAAAAGGCTCCTATGGATGTAATTCGAGATTGGTCTATAGGTCTAAGAAAGAATGAGGCAGATATAACCTAGAAGACACCTCAGATACATGTATCAGATTTTCTGAAAACCAGTAAGGAAAAGGACAACATAAGAAATCTGGTTAATATTACCCCAATTATAGCTGAAATGAGCATTCAGAACCCTCTCGATAACATGAGAGCATTCATTCGTTCAGAACGATCAAAGAAAGTGATAGCATCGCGAGCGAGAAAAACTCTGAAGGTGTTTCAAGAATCTATCTCAGACCTGTACCCTCATTTGGTTAAAGGTCAATACATTACACCAAGATTGGTAAAGGTGTCACCAAAGCCTTATGCCCATTGTTATGATCAAAATAGCTTCTGTAATTTTCACTTGGGAGTATCTGGACATTCAACAGAGAATTGTTGGTCACTGTTAAAGGAAATAGAGACGCTCATCGACAAGGGAGTCTTGACACAAGAAATGATCAAGAAATGGGGGGCAAATAAGGATAAAAATCCTGGGCCAAGTACACACCCAACAATAGAGGAGTAATGATGCATAAACAAGAGGAAGTATTATCTACCACTATAGTACTTTCTATTTTCAGCATCTTGTTTGAATATGTTTTTTGTTCCTTTCTCCGCCTTTTGTGCAATAAATAAATATGTGTTTCTTTTATGGTTATGAGCAAGGAGTCAAATTTTAATCTTGAGATTATTGAGTATCAAGTAGATTAAATATTCTTTTAATTTTTCAAGAGTTATAGATCTATTGGAAAGTGGTAAAATTATATCTTCAATATCCCATCCAATGCCAATTACTCGACCTTTACCAAAACCAAATCTTGATACTACATTTATCTGAGACTCTGAAGAAATGTCTCTACCTGTTTTTGAAACACCAACTCTAGATGATTACCTTATCGGATAGAGTTGATTGATGATATTACCTTCCACCATATACATGACTTTAAGAGTCACACATTTATCCTTCCAAACACAAAACCATCATAAACCAAAAGACCTCAAAAGAACCAAACTTTCAATTATCCGTGAATTTTACTGCAAGAAGAGACGAGATGAGGCATCATGGACCAACTCATTGATGATAATTTCGAGTGATTAGGGCATACTCAAAGAAGAAGGGGAAAGTGATTGATTGAAATAAATATATCATGAATTAATTACATTTTTCATGTAAGTAAAATTAATCTTGAATATTCACCCCCCCTAGAGATACCTCTTTTTACAAAGGTTTATGTGTATGAGATGACGAACGGCATTGTTTCATTTATCCTTTAATATATATATATATATATATATATATCCTTTGTTGTCCCCATTTGAGCCTGAATAATTTTTCTTCTAATTCAACCCTAACCAAGGATCACCCTCCACATTAGGGGGCAAGGTGAAGGATATTTGCTCACAAGAATAAAGATTGTCAATACATTTTTATTACGAAGACAAGTTTCCATGAAATCATGAAAGTTTTGAACTACAAGGTATGTCAAATACATAGTGCTTGAAGATCAATCCAATCAAAAATAATGGAAAACCTCCAAAATGCAAAAGGAAAAGAAGGTGCTCAAAGCAATTGAAGTATTATACTCATCCAGTAAAAAAAGAAGAAGGAAAAAAGAAAAATGGAAAAGCAAAAAAAAAAAAAAGAAGAAAAAGGAAAATTGAATCAAGATGGGTGACTTATTGAGCCTCAAGTTACAAGGTTGATCAAGTACGAACAAGAAAAGCAAGAAATGCTGGAGATATGAGAAAATGGAAATGAATCCAAAATTTGGCAGTCTAGAGGGATCCAAATGATGGAAAAATCCCCAACAAAGCAGATCCAAGTTAAGCAAGGCAAGGTGAAGGCATCATAATAAATTGATCCTTGGTTTGATTACCCTTAAACACTTATTTGAGCCTTTTTATCCCTTTCTTTCGTAACCATAAGCCATGGCCTACGTTACGTACCTGAAAAGTCCATTTTAATCATACATGGATTTCTAAGTAAAAGAGAATATCTTTAGGATTCATTCCGCCTCTCAAGATTGATTTTTATTTACAAAAATTGGTTTTTAAAATCTTTAATGCATGATATGAAAAATGATAAAAGGGGAGTTCAATATGTAAGCATGCTGCATATCCTGATCTCGATGCTTCTACTTCATTCTTTGGTGTTTATGACGGTCATGGAGGTAAGACTTGGATGGTTCAGGTACTTTGTATTTATTCTTTTTCCCTTTTAGAACTTGAACCCGCGGCAGGATCTTGAAATGTTTTACCTTTCAAATGATTCTGTTAAGGCATTTAGGTTTGGTGTTAGTGAATGCTTAATAAACTTATTCTCTTTAAAGGGTTCTTATAATTACTCTTTTTACTGCACTTAATTTCGATCCTAATATGATTAAGCGTCTTACTAATGGCCAGTGTTTAGATTTCTTCAACTTATCCAAGTTTAGAACTTGTAGGTAAGGTGGTTGCCAAAATCTGCGCCAAATATCTTCATCAGCAAGTTCTCAAGAATGAAGTGTTTGCTGCTGGGGACATAGGAACATCGGTTCAGAGAGCATTTCTAAGGTTATTTCATTATGGATCTCATGTTTGTTGTTCACTATGTTCTCCTTATCATGGGAATCAACAATATTGGGGATTTTGTGTTTAGTACATGCTAGTAGTAATGTATCTTTATCATCCTATAAACAATATTGGGGATTGGTGTTTAATAGATGCTAGTAATCATGGGAATCAACAATATTGGGGATTTGAAGTGTGCAAGTAACTTTTCTTTTTCTTCCACCTATCTATAGCTGCTAATATGTCACTATGAATTTCACAAGGTTAAGTTATCCTATAAACATTATGTTCACACGCTTTTCATGTTGAAATACTATCTCTATGCTTATTATTACAGTTTTAGGAGCTTGAAAAGTAAATTGACTCAATTGTTCTCAATAATTTAACTGTCATATCTTTTATGATACCATAATCTTGATATGTTATTTCTTAAAACAATGTACTCAAATTTTGTATCTCATCATTAGCATAGATATTGTGATTTTGACCTTTATAATTTCTAGCTAATTAAATTTCAGATTCTTAATGTTCTTCTATCTTGTAGAACCTTCCATCAAAGCTCAAAATGCTTTTTCCATGATTTTCCATCTTGCTCAGCCTCCCTTTTCATAGTTTGAATGCCCTTCCCATTGTTCATTTCATGTGTTTCCAACTTGAGTTACGTTTTGACGCAGAATGGATGAGGTGATGTATGGACAAATAGGATGGAGAGAATTAGCCATTTTGGGTGATAAATTCAACAAGTTTACTGGCATGATAGAAGGATTGATATGGTCTCCTAGGAGTGGTAACAGTAGTGACCAAGTTGATAATTGGGCTTTTAAGGAAGTACTTACGAAAATATACCCATGTTATTGTCCTTGACTAGATGCTGAAGTGAGGTTTGGCATTGGCCACAAACTATGATGAAAACCAAGATTGAGGAGGAAGAATAGAACTTGATGTGTATGTTAATTCTAAGTTTATGCAGTTTATCAATGCAGCCGGGATGGCAGAGAATATACCGCTGTATTGAAACTTAACATCTTAAGCTGCACTTACTTTTTGGTTGGGGCAGGGATCTAATTGTGCAATTTGGGTTTGTCTGTGATTGCATAAATTTAGCATTCATCCATTACTTTCCTGCTTTGATGTTTTCTTATTGCAACAATTTGTAAATATAATTTATAAGTGTTTCCTTATACTTTATCAGGGCCCTCACTCTGACTTTTCTGGACCAACATCGGGGTGCACAGCCTGTGTTGCGGTTCTAAGAAACAAGCAGCTTGTTGTTGCAAATGCTGGTGACTCACTTTGTGTAATATCTAGAAATGGTCAGGTAATGTTAAAATAATCAGATGTGATTAGATAGTTTCATTTGAATGGACACTGAAACAGAGATTATATGTGGATGAGCTGGGTATTGTATGTTGAACTATGTGGAATAATTATTCCTTCCGAGTAAATAATATTTATTTTTTGTTCTTACCTTGCTTCTTTCTTTCTTTCTTTCTTTCTTAGGCATACAATCTCTCTAGAGATCACAAACCTGATCTTGAGGTTGAGAAAGAAAGGATTTTAAAGGCTGGTGGTTTTATACATGGAGGACGTGTCAATGTCTGTTTGAATCTTGCAAGGGCTATAGGTAATTTACCTCCTTGATTGATATCTAGAAACAGAAGTTCTGATTCTACTCTTGACTTCAGTCACTTGGATTTCCCAAAGATAGAGGACATATACAACTCGGCAAGAAGTGCTTTTCTTTTCCTTAACAAATTGTAACATTTTTATACATCCATAGTCTCCAATCAAGTGTATGCAGCCATGCATATATAGTATTTTTATTCATCATTGGGATAGAGAGAGATGTTTTAATCTGTCAACTTATTTTCCTGCAGGTGACATTGAGTTCAAGCAGAATAAGTTTTTACCTGCTGAAAAGCAAATTGTAACTGCAAATCCTGATGTAAACACTGCAAGTGTCGTATCACTGTAGTATTAACCATTCCACCTTGGCTTTGATATTCAAGTATCAATCCTAAAAATCTTGGGAGCTTGTTGTATCTAACCTTCTACATCATACAAATTCAATTAGGTTGAGCTTTGTGATGACGATGACTTCCTTGTGCTGGCATGTGATGGAATTTGGTATATATTATCTAATGCTTTCTCCTGGTAGATAATGTTACAATTATCTCGCTTAAAAACTTTATTTAGCTGATTAGCTATATATGTACTCTTGACTCTGACTCCTTATCAATCTTGAATTTAGTATCTAATGCCATCTTGATTTTGATTTAATATTTCAGGGATTGCATGTCAAGTCAGAAGCTAGTAGATTTTATCCACGAACAACTACATTCTGTATGTACTTGATCCTTTCTTACTTTGATCAGTCTGTATGCTTGAATGCGAGCAAATTAGCTGTAGGTCAATTTAATTCAAGGTCATTCTATGCCCTTTCTTTTTAATAATTGTACGCTCAGTATGGACTCTAGCATACAATGCAGGAAAGCAAACTCTCTACTGTTTGTGAGAGAGTACTTGACAAGTGCTTAGCACCATCAACAGCCACCGGTGAGGGTTGCGACAATATGACCATGGTCCTGGTGCAGTTCAAAAAACCAATCAAGTCTGTTTCATCTTCGATGGATGATTCTAAATCATTCGATACTGAATCAAAGCAAGAAGGAAATCAGGAATAGTAGCTGCAACTGTTGTTGGAATCTAAGAACCTGTTTGTTTTCTCGAATATTCTAACATGCATAGGCTTAGAGCAGGAACTGAATTGATGACATATTAAGAAAGAAAGCATGTCCTTTTTGTTTCTTGTTTTGAATCATTAAATGGGGATATTTGTATTTCTTAAAATAACACAATGTGACAATTTCAGTAATAAGATGTAGAGTTGGTAACATATTTCTTACAGGTTACCATAAATTAGAGTTTTTGACGCTCAGATTCTGGGACATTCAAGGTTTTGCCAGTTAAACAGACCACAAAAACATTGTCAAAACTAGGAACAGAAAGATTTTACTTATTCGATTAACGAGCAATCAATGTATTCATATGTATGCTTAAACTGGGTAAACTTTCCCTGATTTACAATTAATTCTAAAGAAAAGAAGTATAAGGCACTGATAATAATAAGCTGTAGCAATGCCAATAAAATGTTCTTTCAGGGAGACATTTAACTCTTGCTCCCACCTTTGCTTTAACTGCTAAACTGTGTGAAAATATTATTGTTCATTTGATTCAGGCCTTCAAAGCCACTGGATCTTGCCATGTTATTTTCTTCTTCCCAACTCTTTTGCTGTTACTCAAACGGTTTTTCGGCTTCTTCTCCTTTTGTGACGGGGCCTGAACATTTCCTTGATTTTTCCCACTTCCTTCTTCATGAACCTGCAATGCGAAAAATAGTCGAATGTATTCCCAATATGACGGCTGATGATACTAATAGCACAACAAATGCTAAAAAATTCAAGTTGATTACCACATTCAGATCGATATCGGGAAGAGAATACAGTCTTCTTTTACCGGCTTTATTGATAGCCAGACTCTTAGGCTTAGCCAACTTGCTTTGTCGGTTGGGATTTTGTGATTGAACAGAATCTTGCTGCTGTTCATACTCTTGAGACTTGATCATCGATAAATAGCTGCACCTCCGCCGCAAGAATCTAGGATTACGAAGAAAAGCAAGATGATTTTAGTCGGTTGTCGTGTATTCTTCTCGATATCAATATCTAAAACATGAAGGGGAAAAAATCCATAAGAGATCTCATACCTAACTTCGGCCAAGAGAGAGTCTCGCTTCTGGTTCATCACTGGAAGTTTTTTCTTTTTCGAAACAAATTCCTAGCAGTGATTGACAAGAAAGAATTAACTGCTAACTCAAGTACACAAAACAAAGTAGATTCATGATATAACTGGACATTCAACATTTGCTACACTCTAAGGGAATCAATTTCTATCAACTCATGGACTAAGAAAACTAGAGAAATTTTAGGCAGAAACAAACTCAATGTCAATGTCCTGCAGGCTACACAACATCAAAGCACAAGAGGATAAAGCAATCGAATTGATGATAAAAAGAAGAGTTCAATGATCAAAACAACGCATAAACAGAGTAATTGAGGCAAAGGACTAACCTTTTGCAAAACCAAGAATTCCTGGAGTAGGGTTTGATGCTTCAATCTAGCCCTAGTTTCTTCATCAACCAGAGAAACCCTTTTCATCTTAATTATTAAAATTGAAACTCAATAAACAATAAAACTTCACACCAGGACTCGGAAGGCCTTAAAAGAGCAACCTTGTGCCCTAAAATTTATAACCCAGGAAAAAGTATCCCATTCCGATAAGGAGAAAAAAAAACCAAAACTTGGAGAGAAAGCAAGACCCCACAGAATTCAGAATTGAATAGGATAAGGATTCTATCGAAAGGGAAAATAGAAATACGAAAAAAGAGAGGAAATAATAAGGGAAGACGGGGGGAGGAAAAAAAAAGAAAACTTGTGGTGTGCTTTGAAGAACATGGTAGTGAGAACCCGAAAAAGCCCATGAAGAACAAGGGAAGGGTTTGAGTTGGAGGAGTGATGGAAGGAGGGATACAGAGAAGGGTAAATGTGGGAATAGAGAAGTCCATATTTGGGGGAAGACAGAACGAGCTCTGTGGTTGGAGGACAATTGAAGACATATCTATTCACCTATCCATCTCTCCTATAATCTGTCTTAGCTTTCCATGTTTTTTTTTTAATTTCATATGAAAAGTAAAAATAATTTTTTATTTGAAAATTTAGTGTTCGAATGAGTGAAGGACGTTGTAAAGCTGGCTTGGCCACTTTAAGACGGAGAAAGGATGGATATTTGGTCAGGGGAGGGGAGGGGAGGCTAGCCAGCAGAAGCATAAATGTCTAATGTTTGTGCTTCATGGGACTCAGGTTACTTGCATAGCATACAAACAACTGCATGATATAAATATATAAAATATTATTTGCTTTTGAATTGTCCTATGGATTTGACTTAAACATGCGTCCAAGACATGGTCCAATGAAGTAGGGTATTTAACATCCACGACCAAAGAAGAGTAGATTATGCCAACAGTAATAAACCACTGACTACTTCTCGTTGCGAGTCACCTTAATTGGTGCAATGGGGGGTTTGAGGGCATTGCATAAGCTTCCTTAGTCCCATTTGTTGAGGGAGATGGTATCTTTTTCTTTAGCTTCTGAAATGCTTAAACATAACAACTCTTTTATTCTGAAATGCAGAGGCGGATAACGTAGCTTAGAGGAACAGGTACAAGGCCCAGCAGCCATACTGTTGTGGAAAAAATGATTTATTTAATATTTATACTAAATTCATTTTACTTTTAAATATTATAAATTAAAAGATATTTTTTATTTTAAATATTAGTAGAATAAGTATTCTTTTGTATATGTCAAATTAAAAAGATATTTATTATCTATTTAACTTTGAATATTAAAAATATAATTATATACTTTTAAATATTTTAAATTAAAATAATATCTATTTAAGTTTAAATAGTAAAAGGAATTTATATCTTTTGAATATTTTAAATTAAAATATATTAGTATCTGTTTAATTTTGGATATTAAGAGATATCTGATTGGAGTAAAACTCTCTTGAAAATTGCCTATAAATATTGAGCTAACATGCTAAGTTTTTCATATATTAGAACTCAAGAACTTCTATTTTCTTGAAAAATTATTCTCTATTTCTTAGTTTTTCGATGATAGACGAAAGTAAGAATAGTTCGTGATCTCTACTATTGTGCTACTTTAGTTGATCATCTAATTGTTGTATCTGGGAGACAGATAACCAAAAGATCTTAAACACTAAGGAGTTACTGAAAACCTATCTTAAGGAAACTATGTAACGACAAGCCTCAACTGTTTCCAATCAAAAGATCAAAATAAAAGAGTATTTTTGTTCCTATTTGTTTGCTTTTATTTTTAACGAAATTTTAAATTTTTTATTCTGTTTCCCTTATTTTCCTCATGTTCGATTTCGTCTTGGATTGTTATTTTGTATAAAATATTAAGACATATTATATCATTCTTCTATCTTTCTTAATCCAAGATGATTCATAAATTATGGGATAAACGAGATAGCAAATAATTTGTTTTCGGGTTTATCCTGCTATCTTAACGGGTTTACTAAAATCTCAAAGTTAACAAATTTGTTTAATATAAATTATCGAAAAACTAACTTTGATTACTGATTTTGTTTCAAATAATATTTTGACAGATAACAAAATCTAAAATACACAATACTTAATTTTTGTTTAATGGAATTATTTCTAATTTCGGTTCCGTTTCTTTGAAAGAGAAAATGGAGACATGAAACTCCACTGTTTTATCCAACTTGGATGCTAAAATAGTTGTACCGATTCAGAATCCAAATCTGAATGGGAGTCAATCGACAGTGATAGTTAACCACAACGAGAAGTCGGATGAAATTCTACGGAGAGCGCAAAATTTCAAGATGTGGCAACAAAAGATGTTTTTCTATTTGACCACAATGAACTTGTTCCAATAGTCCGTGTTACAGACAACTACGTAAAGATTCTTGAATTGCTTCCACTAGTCATATAATGACTCATTGTCTTTTTGTTGAATTCCTAAGTAGTTTTTCCTTAATTCGCTCACCTTCATTGCAGGGGAAAACCTTTCAAGAAACAACCGAGCCATATCAGTCTATGTAGTAATTGAATTAGGCGGTAAATAAAATAATCAATCTTTAGCCAAATCGACTAAGGAAAAAGAGAAGGCACAAAGTTTGATTTGGTCTTCGGATACTCCACATGATTTTATACTTAAGCAAATCATATGAAACTCTATGATATGTTTGTACGGGTTTTTGTTCGGCATACCATAGAAGGTCGACAGAAGATGGATTAGACCCGTCTTAAGCTCCAATGATGTTTTGCCATTCGGGGATACGATGCATAGCATCTACTGCTCATTAAGTGTCGCAACTAGTTCTTGGATTGTTTGTATAACCCATTTGAACTTATTCTTTGTCGTACGTGAATTGTGTTTCAGAGGTTGCTTTTGAATATGGATCTAGTTGCGATTCACAGTGTTATTGTCGTTGTTGTCTTTTTTTCTGAAGTGTTTCTCCACGTATTCTTCGAACAAGTGCTTCAATTTCAGGCTCACAATATACTAATTTTCCCGGATGCAACCTGATCATAAATCAAAACAAAACAATATCAGTAACTTTGTCGAATTCCCCTACCACGCGCCAATTTGACAAGCGTCATAATTGTCAAATAAATATATCATATTCTCAAATAAAATAAATAAAAATGTATTAAAGAGAAGGAGGAATGATCTGTAGGGACTAAGAAGCTTCTAATGTTGAATTGTTTTGATCCATTTTTTTAACGAGCAAGTAAAAAAAAATGGGGTTTTAAAATAGAATAGAAAAAATTAAAAAATAATTAAAAAATAAAATCAAAGTAAATTGAAAACAAATTGTGAAATAAAACGAGAGTAAATTTGAAAAAGAATATGATATATTAAAAGTAGCCTAATGCCCCATTTTCCTCAATTCCAAATTGATCATCGAAAGAGATTTTACTTCTGAATACATGGCAGTTACAGTATACAAGGCCCAACCTTTGTAGCTTATTTTTCTCTATGATAAACCAATATTCCTAACTCTATCTTTGAAATTTAGTCATTGCTTGGACTAACCGAGGCCATCGCAGTTAACACCAATACAACTTTAAGCGTTGGAAAAGCCGCCTTGGGTTATTGTGTCTCAATGAGAATTGAACCCGATCTCGATTTACCTTGGCGGACCACCGCTAAGTTTGTTCATAAGAAATTGAATTACGACCAACCAATTCTTCCTCCCAAAATGTAAATCAAAACACCCTTCATATCAACAACATTTTTTTGAAGTGAGAGTATTAAGATTATTAAAGAGATGGTCATTTGGTAAATCAAGTTTTCAAAAAATCGAGAATGTTATATGAAAATGTTAAGTTCTTTTCAATTCTCACAGTAGGAATTGAGTCATCAATAAGCGTTCCGGCTAAATGAAAATTTAGTTAAGCATGATAGAAATCATACTTAGCATTTTTTTTTGAAAAGAATATAAAAACTAAAGTAAAAATAAAGATGGAAGAAAAATAAAACTTTTATAAAAATAACCTCAAAGAACAAAATCAAATACAGTACATACTTCAAGCTTTACCCTAAAGGGATATTTATAGCTTAGAGAATTACAAGAGATAAACTTCCTAAAGATAAAAGAAAATATTCAAAATAAAATAGAATATCCTAATAATAATTTAAAATATTTATCCAAAGTATTTATCTTAAAAATTTAAACTTAAAATCTCTAAATAATTTTGCCCATCATTCTTTTAGAAAAATGCTGACTGAACAACTTTTTAGAAACTACTGTTGACTAGATTTCTAGATTATGCCATGTCGAAATCAGTCTTGCCCATAACTTCGACCATAATTCCAAAAAAATAAAAATTACAGATTTTATCCTTGTACTGTTGGTTTTGGAAAATAAATCCATGCACAAAAATGAGTTAAAACATAATCAAGTCAGTAACATCAAATAAACAAAGAGGAATAATTATCAACAAAATATATGCAAATCTAATCACTCATAATTATTCTCAATCTAGGAATTCACCACTTAGAGATGGAATGTGAGATAATAATGCATACAAAACACATTTAAATATTTTTGAATAGCCCTAAGTGATATTACACCAGTGGAACAAAGTATTTTCCATTCTCAAAGGAAACATGAATCATAAGAAAGAAGAAATGGAACATGGAACACACGAAAGACATGGCAAAAATAAAGTAATATGACCTACCGTCAATGACTGATTGTGGGATCGATGAGTGATGTTGGTGACGAACGATATCTCATAATTTGATTTACCGATGAAAAGTTTTCAGATTAGAAAAAATTAGAGAGAGAGTTTACAAACCTAAAAGTTGAAAAAAGGGAAAGAAAACAAACTTACTTATAAAGGAGATGATTAACCACAACTAACGAATGAAGGCAACAACGACCAACTATTGAAGGCAACTACATCTACCGATGAGAGTTCAAAAACGAAAATTTAGAGAAATAGAATTTAAAGTAGATGAAGTACTGAATTTATATTCGTACTTTGTAAGCCATAAAATAAAAGGTTAGAAAAGTTGGAAAAAGAAAAAGAAAACTTACTAAACACTTTTATCAATCACGTGTTGATCAAATGGGTTATGGGCTTTTATCATCTAATAAGTAAGATGAATACAAAAGTTGGACTTAAGTTGGGTCTGATGTGTGCCTAGGTGCATACCTACTTGATAGCGGAATTATAAAATATTTTAATATATTTTTAAAAATTTATGATTTTAAAAATAAAATTTTTAATGTATATTATATTTTTGAGTTGTTTGTGAGCTTTTCGAGTCGAGTATCAAGTAACTTATTTAACCTCGTTAAGAGTTTGAGTTGAGTTCGAGTCAAGTGTTGATCCAGCTTTGACCGAGTCGATCTCGAGTAGCTCGTGATATATCTCATCTCATTTATAGCCCTAATACGAATCAAAGAATCTTGGGATTTACAAGAACACGATAATGGAACAAAGAATGCATCATTCTTGGAAAATATTTTCCCCAATAAATCTAAAGAGGTTGACCAAAGTTCAACAAAACGAACTTTAAAGCTAACAATAAAAATAGTCTAGATGATCAACAAGTGGTTGAAACAGAAATAGAGTCAAGAATGAGCAAACAAGCAAGGGTGGAAAAATCATTTGGATCAGACTTTTTAACCTTTATATTGGAGGTTGACCTTCAAACTTATAATGATGCTATACGATCCTCTAAAGGCACCTTAGGAAAGAAATCCATTAAGAGTGAAATAGATTCTATCATACATAACCATACGTGGAAATTGGTGTATCTTCCTCTGGGGATTAAACCACTAAATTCTAAATGAATTTTCAAACGAAAAATGAAAGCAAATGGAACAATTGATAAGTATAAGGCTAAATTGGTAATAAAAGGATATCGACAAAAGGAAGGCCTTGACTACTTTGATACATACTCTCCTGTACCAAGAATAACATCTATAAGAATGGTACTCGTAATTTCCGTTTTGTAACATCTAGAAGTACATCAAATAGATGCTCAAACAACTTTCTTGAATGGAGACCTTGACGAAGAAATTTACATGGATCAACCTGAGGGTCATGTAGTTCTATGTCAAGAGAGGAAATTATGTAGGTTGGTGAAGTCTTTGTATGAAATTAAACAAACACTAAAACAATGGCACGAGAAGTTTGATAGTGTCATGATGACAAACAAGACAAATGAGTGTGACAACTGTATCCATGTCAAAATGAAAAACATTGGATATGTTAGTCTATACTTGTATGTTGAAGACATACTCGTTGTTGGAAGTAATAATGAAATGGTAAAAATGTACTAAAGACATGTTAAATTCAAGATTTGACATGGAAAATATGGGATTAGCCAATACGATTCTGGGTATCCAAATTAAAAGGTCATCTGAAGGGCTCATACTAACTTAATCACACTATGTTGATAAGATTCTTGAAAAATTTAACAATGATGATTCTGGTATAGCCATAACTCTAATAGACTATTGTTCACATTTGTCTAAAAATCAAGGTAAAAGTGTTCACTAAGTGAAATATACAAGGGTCATAGGTAACCTAATGTATCTCATGAGTTGTACAAGACCAGCCAACGCTTTTATTGTGAGTAGTCTAAGCAAATTCACGAGCAATTCAGGTGAAAACCACTGGAAAATGATAACAAGGATATCGATATATCTTAGATACACTCGAGATTATGGGTTGCATTATTCTAGAGATCTTAATGTCTTAGAAGGATACTCCGATGCTAGTCGGAAATCTTATATTCAAGATACCAAAGGTACAAGTGGATATGTATTTACTTTAGGAGGAGGAGTTGTGTCTTAGAAATACTCATGATAAACAATTATAACTAGATCCACAATGGAATATGAATTTGTTACTCTAGATAAATATGAAAAAGAAGCATGACAACTTTGGAACTTTCTTGAGAATATTCTAGAAAGACTAAAAGTTGTACCTACAGTATACATATACTATGACAACAAACAATAATTGCTAGAGCATAAAATTTCATGTATAATAGTAAATCGAGACATATGCATCACCGACACAATACCATTAGGCAGTGGATCTCAAATGGAGTTATCTATATTGATTTTGTAAGATTAAAGGATAACATCGCGGATACACTAACCAAAGCGTTAAATCGAGATGAAGTTGAGAAAACATCTAAAGGAACAAGACTAAAGCCCATGAAATTTAAAGGTTTTATGTGAAGGAAAACCATACCTTGTTAACTGGAGATCCCAAGATCTATGTTCAAAGGGACAACCTAATTGTATAAATCGTGTACGGTCATTATGAAGGTTTCTTATCCCAAGTCCATTCCTACGATGTAAACAATGGTCAAAATGGTATAGGCTAAGTAAAGCTTTTAATGACTGTTGTGTGCTTCGATGAGCCGAGCAACATAAGTCGCCTATGTGAGAGTGAAGTGAGGTCGCTCTAAGGAGACTATTGGACATACTTCTTTCTAACTCTTGCAAAATAGACAATGTCCATGGCTTTAAGGATGTAATCATGAGAACTAAATTCTTATTAAAGGGGAAGTTGTGTGAAATATGTCATCATTTACACAAACGACAGAACAATTTAAGTACATTTTGTCTACTGTTTAGCTAGTATAGTAAATATATGGTCATAAGGGAAAGTCCAAAGGAGGACACCTACCTATCCTATACAACTATCGATCGTAGAGGCTATCACTACATCGTGTCAAAATATTTTTAATAAAATCATGAATTTTATTTATGTGGGAAATTGTTGAAAAAAAGGTGAATTACATTTTCATATTCCATTTGAATATTACAAATTAAAAGATATTCTTTAATTTGATTATTAGTAGGATAATTATTCTTTTGAATATGTCAAATTTAAAAGGTATTTATTATCTATTTAACTTTGAGTATTAAAAGATAGTTATATACTTTTGAATATTTCAAATTAAAATAATATCTATTTAAGTTTGAATAATAAAAAGAGTTTATATCTTTTGAATATTTCAAAATAAAAGATATTATTATATGTTTAAATTTGGATATTAAAATATATCTGGTTGGAGTAAAACTCTCTTGAAAGTTTCATATAAATACTAAGTTAACTTGTTATGTTTTTCATATATCAAAATTCAAGAACTTTTATTTTATTGAAAAAATTATTTTCTCTCATTCTTAGTTTTCCGGTGATAGACGAATGCAAGGATAGTTCATGATCTCTACTATTGTGCTACCATAACTCATCATCTAGTTTTTGTATCCTAAGAGACAGACGACCAAAATATATCGTGTGCCAAGGAGTGGTCGAAACTCTATCTTAAGGAAACTATGTAGCGACATGCTTTAATTGTTTCCGATCAAAAGATAAAAAATAAAATAGTATTTTTTTCTTATTTATTTTCTTTTATTTTTAAAGAAATTTACATTTCATCTATTTTATTTTTCTCAAATTTGATTTCATCTTGAATTGTTATTTTGTATAACAATTTCAAGGGCATAAAATATGGAGGAAAGATTAATCTACCAACACGAACATATCATCCATCATTCAATTTTTCGAAAGAATTGTCATCATTATCATGATGAATAGTTGCCAAATTTTTAATTCCAGTCCAACCCCTTCATTTCTTGAAGTATACAATAACTTTTACAAGTTCCAAGGAAACAAATTAACTATTCAGTTACCAAAGCCACAAAGTATTACTCTTTATTGATAGTGATTCATTTATATTTAATTAAGTTAAAGTTTAATATTATATCATGTTAGAATAATGTTGGTAAAAAGGTACCTAAGGGCCTTCTACTATTAAAAAACTAATGTAACCTTCCACATTTTTTTGCACTTAATATGACTCTCCAAGTAAAAAAAACTCAATATGGTCCTTTGACCAACATTTTCCATCTTTGACCGGCGGGGTCGTTATTTTTTGATGACGCGACACGTCAAGAAATTGATCTTGCCCCATTTAGTGATGACTTGACAATGACTAGGATTAAAATGCTAACTAGGATATTAAATAATTAATAAAAGTTAAATTACTTTTTTACCTGGGAAATCTTATTAAAACCATATATCAAACAATTTCCCTAAAAAACTTCTCACTGTGATATCGTGCTTTTAAAGAGAAAATATTTTTTCTTTGTAAAAAGAATTTTGAAGAAAAATCAAATCTTTGGACTCGTATTGTTTTTCGACATCATAAGATTCGGGTAAGTTTGTCTATAATTTCTGAAGCTTTCATTGATCTCTTAATTTTCTCAAATAACATCTCGCGTATTTGTGGTTTTTTTTATCTCTTAAGGATTTTTTTCCTTTTCATAAGTTTCCCCTATAATTAGTACACCCAAATGAAATCTATAAAGAAAATTTTCTTTCAATGGAAGGTATAAAATATTTTCAACAATGTTCTATTAGTATGACAAATTCTACGAACTCATCTACTGGAGTCAGTCAAAGCAATGTTCATTTGTCTTTTTCTTGAGAGTATGATGGTAATGTTATGTACTATAAATGTGGTTTGAAATGTCCTATGTGAACAACTTGGGAAAAAATACAGGGAGAAGGTTCTTTAGTTGTCTTAATTTCAAGAATTCAGATTGTAAGTTTTTCAAACGACACAATGAAGATATGGCTGAAAGAGCAAAATTCCTAATTTTTGAGCTTCGAAAAGAAAATAAAGAGATAAAGAAATTGAAGCTGTAATACCCCAAATATCGGGTAAGTGACTATAGTGAAAGAATTTAAATTTTTTGGGTTAAATTTAGAAAATTGAAAAGTATAAAGAATGATTTAGGAAATTGTGTTTAAGACTTATTAGTAAGAATTGAAGAATGGAGGGGCAATTTGGTCTTTTAGATGGAATGACTTTAATATTCATTTAATTAGGATTATTTAATAAAAGTGAATAGGAGAATTAGGAGGAAAAGTATGAAAGTTCTATGCTCTTCTTCTTCTACACGTTCTGTGCCCTCCATAACTAAGCTAAGGATTCATCAATGCTGGTTTTTCCTTTCTTTTTTGGGTTGGTTTTGAAACCTTAAGTAATATAAAGGCTTAAGAAAAGTTTAAGGAGGATTAAAACTAAGAGATGAAGGTTTTATTTGAAATTTCATAAAATGGGTTTTTAAATGATTGGATAGAATATGGTTAGTTATGGAAGATTTAAGGCATTTTAGATTTGTCAAAGAAATGAATAAGAGACTGGGAGCTTTAGAAGTAATTAAAAACAAGTTGGAATTTTTTTTTGTGATTCTTAGTTTTGAGTGTTCTTTGGAGATTTTGGATGTTATAAGAAAATTTATGGATGTAAGTTAGTTGGATTCAGTAATGATGAGTTTAATGGTATGGTTGGGGATGAAAGTAAGAGATTTAGGCAAAAATGTGGTAAAAATCGAAGAAAATATGTAAAATCTGAGTAACGGTATCAGTACTAAAAGAACAGTAATGATACTATAGGATTAAATTTGAGGAAAAATGATAAACACAACGAACATTATCGATATTTATGCAAGTGATATTGATACTGAAGTGGGGGTATCGATAACAAGAGGAAGGTATCGATACCATTATTGAAAAATGGATTCCAGAATACAAAAATGGTATCGATACAGAAGGGAGTATCGGTACCATAGTATAAAAGTATCGATACCATGGGATGAGTACCGATGCTATTCAACTTGGAATTTTAAGTTAGGATAAACTTTATTAGAATTCAAGAATAATAGTACTTTGAGTATTATTATTATGTATAAATGTTAGAAAATATACTTATATTTGTATTGTATGTGTGATTATGGATGATTGTGTAGATCGTAATCAAGCTCCTGAGTTAAGCAAACAAAAAGGCAAGGATAAAGTCACCAATTAGTCGGATTTACATTATGGGCATAATAGCGAGGCAAACTAGATGAGTGCATTTATTATGGACTTATATGATAAGATAGTTATAGATGCATTTTTCTTAATGTATTGTACTTACCGAATGAGCACTATGTGTGCAACTTAAGAAATTCATAATAAGTTTATGAATTTCCGTATTGACACTATGTGTGCAACCTCATTAAATTAATAATAAGTTTATGAATTTCTGTATTGGCACTATGTGTGCAACCTCACAAAATTCATAACGAATTTATGAATTTTCGTATTGGCACTATGTGTGCAACCCCACGTAATTCATAATGAGTTTGTGAATTACTGTATCAACACTAATGTACAAAACCATGGAATTTATAATGAGGTTAAATATTGAATTTATATTTGGATAGATGATGATATATTTATGTTTAAAATTTCCTCATGATTATTATGCCCCACTAAGTGATTACTTAACGTGTGTTAATTTCACGCGTAGGTATTAATACGGGCGATGTAAGGAGTGCATCTTACATTGCCAATCAAGGGTTGCCTCATCAGTAATTTTGCAACAGCTATGTCCACTTTTGATGTTGTTAGTTGGCATGTAATAGAATTATTGATGTAAGGCTATCCAAGCTTCTTCAATGATGGAGAAGATGAAAGCCTTGTTGTTTCATGATCTAGGAGAGACACCAAATGCTACACTTGAATTATAAGTAATATGCACAAATTAAAGAAAGAAATGATTAATAGAATGATAAACTAAGAAAAGGAAATGGAAATGATAAAGAAATGAAAGTCTAGAAATGTTATCGAAGTATGCATCGTAAGTGATGTAGAAGTATCCTTCAATGGAACATGAATTCGACCTCCAAATGATGTTGTTGGACATTGCCTTATTGATGAATAAAAGAATGCTTCAATGGTGATGAAAAGGTTATAGAAATGGTGATGGTGTTGATGTGAAAAAGATGGATAATGGAATGATTAAGGATAGTATCTTAAATAAGCCAAAGAGGAAGAAAAACTATAGAAAGTTTAACCCTGTTCTTTATAAACTTAAGTAAGGGATGGTATGTTAGGACTTGAACCCTCTAGTTATAGAAACTAGGAACTCAAAGTATCTAGGAAAGGGATTGATGCCACAAACTTAGAAAAGTTTGCTTAATCGATAAAGTTCTTAAAGAACTTGTAAGAGAGAATTCTCACAAAGAGTTTATATTAATCAAAGGGTTGTTTACAAATGAAATGCAATAGCCTATTTATAGTTTTCAAAGGGTTTAGGCTTAACAAACACATGATGGTTAAGCTAAGGTTGAAACCCCTTTGAAAATACATGATTTTTAGTGAAAATACATGCTCTTGGCCAAATGGTAAGGTGTTGGTTCAGCCCTAAGGATGTTGTGAATTCATTTGGAAGTTATTTGGTGCCAAAATGAAGAGGAAGGAGTCTTTGACCGAATAGGAAGCATCCCTTGGTGTTTTGGCACCTATTTGATGTCACATATACTACACATGCTTGAATGATACTCATGGCAGCCAACTTGAATGCACATGGGTCTTCTTGCAATGCTTTGGTGAGGTTGCAACCATAGGATGATGTCTTGAAGTCCATGGGTAGCCTAGAGATGAACTAGCTTCAATGGTAAGCTAGGTGAGTGTCTTGTTAGCTAACTAGGTGAGCTATAGCTTAATGAACTCAAACTAGTTAGCTTTGGTATTCTTAGCTCCTCAGCTACTTCTAGCTACCTTAAGTCCACTTTTTAGTAATTTGGTCCAAAGCTCCCCTGTAACTAAGTTCAGCTACATGCTAGCTCCTCCAACTAAGTTGAAGCTCCTTAAGTGATGAAATGAGCTTCCATAACGTTCATGAGCTAGTGTGAGCTGCTATGCTTGTTCTTTTAGCTAATCAAGCTACCATAATATGTCTTGCTTTGTGTTTCACCTATAGGAATCAACAAACAAATCAATTAAGCTAAAATGCATTCTGCCATGAGGTGTTTGAGTGATATGAGCTATGAATGATCGTCTAGAAGCTAAGATAACATGTATATAATCTAGATAGAAGGCATAAAATGTTCATGAGCTTTAAGAAAACATGTATGTGCTAGAAAAGAGATGCATACATGCAAATGAGATAAATAAACATGGATTTAAAGCTAGTGAGCTAATGTAAACATAACATGAGCTAATAAATGAATGAATACATGATGCCATGATATGTAAATGATATACAAACATAATAAATGAATCTAAAACATTTGTAAAACATAATATAAAGCTAAGTAAAGATGTGGAAACATATGTTATCCATGAAAATCATATAGTATGCAAGTGAATGATAACCTATGATTATTCAAGTATAGTTTAAGGAGCAAAAGCATGCTTGATGCATATAGAAGATAATAAAGGATAAAGTAAGGAAGAACTCCCTTAGAATCAGATATTAATAACATCCATAGTGTGATCAAGTCATGGAGAAAGTTGGAGCTAGCTTGGATCGTATCATCCTCCCATTCTTTTAGGCGATTTGTCCTAAAATCGAAGTAGTTTCTCATTAAAGACCTTCTTGATATAGAAAGGATTGAATCCTTATGTTTTCCTCCAACAGATGATTCACACAAAATGTTCAATCTCTTGGCTTCAAATCTGGTAACTTCACATCCTTTGATGGGAGGAAACAATGTTTGGGAACCATCATATGTCCTTTGAACAATCTCTTTGCTTGAAACAACACATCCTTTGGAGAAGGTATATAACTCTTCGTCTTCTTCCTTTGAATCATCATAATGGTTGGTGAAGAGTTTTAACCTTTGAAATCATTCAAATAGATATGTCACTTCAACTCCTTTGTATATTTTTGGAATAACATGTTCATTGGTGAAGGGACTTGTCCTTTGAACTATTGCTTGGCTCGAAACATTATGTCTTTTGGAAAAGGCACTTATTTCTTCAACTTATCTTTGGTGATGGTTGGAAACATCATATGCTTTTTCCTTTGTATCTTTCCAAATGATCACCTTTGATTAAATGGAAACAACCATTAAAGAGCTAAGCATGGTAGGAAAAAATTCGAATCATCTTCTTTGTTTCCTCTCATCTTCTAGTGCAACTCTTTCTCAAAATTATGTCTTCTTTCATTTCCTACAACCACAATCAAATTATTAGAAAAGAAAATTAATTCCAAAAGAGTAGAGAAAACAAACCCATTAATTCTTATGAATGGAAGTGAACGCTTGTTCTTGATAAACAATTGTATTGGTTTATCATTTGAAGTCTTTTCATTATCCTGTATCAAAGAAAAATCAAGAATAGGAGAAAAAGTATCGTTAGATAAAATTGGTTGTTCATCATCCTTTTTTGTCTCCAAATTCATCCTTTTCAACTCTCTCATTTTCAACTCCAATGTCTTCTTCATCCACTCTTTAATTCTCGTCATTTTCAATGTTTTGTTCAATTTAAAAATTTATTCCTTCATTTGAACTTTCTTTCAAACGTTCTCCTTCATGTTGCTCTTTCATTGCTTCAATGTTTCTCCTTCATTGCTTCAATGTTTATCCATAGAAGGATTTGATCTTTAAGCACTTGGTTTAGCAATAAAGGTTCCAATGTAATCTTCTTTCTTTCATATACAAATGAGAATCGATTGGTGAATCCGTCATGGGTGGCACGCTTGTCATATTGCCATGGTCGTCCAAACAACAAATGACTCGTACTCATAGGCACCATATCACATAGAATCTCATATTTGTAGCTTCCGATTGAGAATGGCACAAATACTTGTTTAATGACCTTCAACTCTTCCTCGTTGTTCAACCATTGCAATTTGATGGACTGTAATGTTTAATCGTTGTAAGCCCCAATTTGTTTACCATATATATGCTTGCAATATTTGTATAACTTCCTTTGTCAATAGCTACAAGACACACTTTACCATTTACATGGCAACGAGTGTGAAATGTGTTTGTTCTTTGCTGTTCATCCTCCAATGTTTGGAAAGATGGAAGATCAAGTCGTGGAGAAAGTTGGAGCTAGCTTGGATCGTATTAATTATGATAATGCTCTGAAAAGTATTTGACTTATGATTATGTAAAATTAAATATGTTCGAACTTTAGAATTTGTTTTCATATTATAAGCTAATGAACATTTTATTTTTATTAAATTAAAATAGTTCATGTTTGGAAGCAAAATTTTACTGGTTTTTTCAAAAATGGAAAGTTTGAAAAGTTATGTGACATCTATGACTCGTGTACGGAAATGTATACGGAAATTAGGTGTTACAGAAGCAATGTAATGATCATTTTCAAGTTGAAGAACTAAAGTTTGAGTTGAATTCGATACAAAAAATAATTAGTTTTTGCTGTTGAAAATGCTCATAAACTTAGGAAGATGAGAAATTTGTATTTAGTGGGATGTTAATTTATTGGATGATTTATGTATTAGATTTTGGTGTTTAAGGGTTAAGGTTTTAAGTATTTCAAATTTACTTTCTTTTTGTTCTAGAGATATGTAATTTTATCGAGTTTAATGTGCTTAGGAGATAAATTAATGATTATGATTTATTGTACTTGTGATTTACTGATTCTGTCTTGTTGTAAATAATTATTGTTGATTAAATATTATTAATTATTGTAAGTATTTATAGTTTATTGACTATTGTTAAATTGTTATATGATTTTGAAATGTAAAGGTAGCTTTAGATAGTTTACTATCTTGAATTGTTGAATTGTAATAATACTAATATGTTGAGTTGCTATTGTAAAATGATGCAAAAAATATTACACTTTACAATTGCAAAATATGTTACTTTCATTAGATATATCTGTTGCATAATACTTTGGTAATAGTTCACATATACTTGTTTGAAAGACTTTAAAGACTAGAAAAAGTTCCATCAACCAATCTAATTTTATACAAAACAAAACAATAAGAGACCAAACATGACTGGAACTTTAAGAACAAAAATCAAAGTTAGTTCTACTAAGCAACAAAAAACTTAAAATGTCATTATAACCAAAGGTTGCATTCATTGTGTCCTTCGAATTTCAGGATGCTTTCGAGAGGCATCTAAATGTTCCACCTATAATAATTGTCTTAATTTACCACCATGAAAATATTGCAACACATATATATCTCCAGAAGCATCACCACCCATAGTACTACATCAACAACAAGAAAAAAATAATTAATATTAAATAATGACTAAACAGTAATCAATATATACAAACACATATTGATGAGCATATGAAGCACATGTCAATGTCAAAATTTAGCCTTTATGAAGCATAACTAAACACACGTGAATCAAATGTCAAAATAAAACAAATATGCTAGCAGACAAAATATTTCACATAAACACACATAAACCACATGCTATCAAATCTCTGCTGCTAGCATGAAACCCTAAATAAAAACATAAAACACTATATATTTTATTTAACAATGACAAACAATAACACTACATCAACTATTACAATCAAACAATATTTGATCAAATATTACCTTGATGTGATTATGTCGATTCCAACCATATTCACTTGTGTGAACAAGAATAAAAAATTTTAAGTTTTCTAAAAGTGATACTAATAATCTATAATAAACATAAAAGGATTCAAATATTTGAACAAAAGTTATATTTTTTAAAAATAAAAATCTCTAAAAGTTGAATTTCAAAACATGTGATTATGGGTTTTTAGGGCTCTACTTCCGTTGAATGATTTCAGGGCTTTACTTTCTTCGAATTTCAAAAATTAAAAACCCCTAAAAAATTATTTCTCAAAATTTATTGATTTTATGGCTTCGCTTCCCTTGGAATGGTTTCAGTTTGCAACAGAGGTATGATTTTGGGTTTTTTGATCGAGTTTTCAAAAAATAAAAAACAAGAATACATTATGAGTTTACACAATATTGTATGAGTTTTGATTGAGTTTCCATCAGAGGTTTTGATTCTGGATTTTTTTTACTGAGTTTGAAGATTTAAAGATTTTGGAATATTGTCTAGGATAACAAAAGCAAGAAATTGTTTGAAGAAAGATTTTGACAATTCAAGTTTTATGATTCAAGAAATTGATTATGGTTTACTCAAAAAGTCTTTTCATTTTTTTGAGAGGCCACATACCCATTCAAGGAATCAATTGATTGTTTTCTCATTTTTTATGTTTTAGATGTAGTGCACGAAAAGTTTGATTTAGGTTTCCTAGGTAAAAAATTATTTTAGCTTTTATTTATTATTTAATATCCTAGTGAGTATTTTAATATTAGTCATCGTCAAGTCATCATTAAATGGAGCAAGGTGGCATTCATGACGTGTCACGTTATTAAAAACTAACGGTCTCGTTGGTCAAAGACGAAAAACGTTGGTCAGAAGACTACATTGAGTTTTTTTTATTTGGAGGGTAAAATTGAGTGAAAAAAATGTGAGAGGTCACATTATATTTTTTAAAAAAGAACAAGGACCTCATGTACCCTTTACCGATAAATTTTAAATTAAAGTTGCAATACCCCAAATATCGGGTAGGTAACCATAGTGAAAGAATTTAAATTTTTGTGGGTTAAATTGAGTAAATTGAAAAGTATAAGGAATGATTTAGGAAATTGTGTTTGAGACTTATCAGTAAGAATGGAAGTATGAAGGGGGTAATTTGGCCCTTTAGATGGAATGAATTTAATAATATTTAATTGGGGTTATTTATTAAAACTGGATAGGAGAATTAGGAGGAAAAGTCTGAAAGTTCTCTCCTCTTCTTATTCTACACGTCCCGTGCCCTCTACAGCTAAGGTAAGATTTCATCAATGCTGAGTTTTCCTTTTGTTTTTGGGTTGGTTTTGAAACCTTGAGTAATATAGAGGCTTAAGGAAGGTTTAAGGAGGATTAAAACTAAGAGATGAATTTTATTTGAGATTTCATAAAATGGGTTTTTAAATGTTTGATTGAATATGGTTAGTTATGGAAGATTTAAGGCCTTTTTGACTTCTCAAATAAGTGAATAAGAGATTGAGAGCTTTAGAAGTGATTAAAAGCAAGTTGGAAAAATTTGTGTGATTCTTAGTTTTGAGTGTTCTTTGGAGATTTTGGATGTTATAAAAGGATTTATGGATGTAAGTTAGTTTAATTAAGTAATGATTAGTTTAATGGTATGGTTGGGGATGAAAGTAAGAGATTTAGGCGAAAATGTGATAAAACTCGAAGAAAAATATGTATAATCTAGGTAACGGTATCGGTACTGGAAGAACAGTACAAATACTATAGGGTTAAATTTGAAGAAAAATGATAAACATGACGACCAATATCGATACTTATGCAAGTGGTATCGGTACTGATACCAAGAGGAAGGTATCGATACTATTATTGAAAAATGGATTCTAGAATACAAAAATGGTATCGATATTGAAGGGAGTATTGGTACCATAGTATAGAAGTATCAATACCATAGATATGTATTGATATTATTCAGCCTGGAATTTTAAGTTAGGATAAACTTTATTAGAATTCAAGAATAATAGTACTTTGATTATTATTATTATGTATAAATGTTAGAAAATATACTTATATTTGTATTGTATTTGTGATTATGGATGCTTGTGTAGATCATAATCAAGCTCCTGAGTCAAGCAAACAGAAAGACAAGGATAAAGTCGCAAATTAGTCGGATTTACATTATGGGCATAATAGCGAGACAAACCAGGTGAGTGCAATTATTATGTACTTACATGCTATGATAGTTATAGATGCATCTTGCTTAATGTATTGCACTTACCGAATATGCACTATGGTGCAACTTAAGAAATTCATAATAAGTTTATGAATTTCCGTATTGGCACTATGTGTGCACCTCACGAAATTCATATTAAGTTTATGAATTTCCGTATCGGTACTATGTGTGACACCTCACAAAAATCATATTGAGTTTATGAATTTCCGTATTGGCACTATGTGTGCAACCCCACGTAATTCGTAATGAGTTTATGAATTACTGTATCGGCACTACGTGTGCAGAACAATGGAATTTATAATGAGTTGAAATATTCAATTTATATTTGGATAGATGATGATATATTTATGTTTAAAATTTCCTCATTATTATTATGTCTCACTAAGTGATTACTTAGCGTGAGTTAATTTCATGCGTAGGAATTAGTACTAGCGGAGTATGGAGTGCATATGACATTGTCAATCATGGGTCGCCACATCAGTAACTGTGCGACAACTATGTCTACTTTTGATGTTGTTAGTTGACATGTAATAGAATTATGATAATGCTCTGAAAAGTATTTGACTTATGATGATGTAAAATTAAAAATGTTCGAACTTTAGGATTTATTTTCATGTTATAAGCTAATGAACTTTTTATTTTTATTAAATTAAAATGTTTGATGTTTGGAAACAAAATTTTACTGGTTTTTCAAAAATGGAAAGTTTTAAAAGTTATGTGGCATCTATGACTCGTGTATGGAAATGTATATGGAATTGGGTGTTACAGAAACAATGTGACGATCATATTCAAGTTGAAGAACTAAAGTTTGAGTTTAATTTGATACAAAAAATAATTAATGTTGATTTAATATTATTAATTATTGTAAGTATTTATAGTTTATTGACTATTGTTAAATTGTTATATGATTTTGAAATGTAAAGGTAGCTTTAGATAGTTTACTATCTTGAATTGTTGAATTGTAATAATACTAATATGTTGAGTTGCTATTGTAAAAAGATGCAAAAAATATTACACTTTACAATTGCAAAATATGTTACTTTCATTAGATATATATGTTGCATAATACTTTGGTAGTAGTTCACATATACTTGTTTGAAAGACTTTAAAGACTAGAAAAAGTTCCATCAACCAATCTAATTTTATACAAAACAAAACAACAACGGACCAAACATGACTGGAACTTTAAGAACAAAAATCAAAGATTGTTCCACTAAGCAACAAAAAACTTACAATGTCATTATAACCAAAGATCGTATTCATTGTGTCCTTCGAATTTCAGGATGCTTTCGAGAGGCACCTAAATGTTCCACCTATAATACTTTTCTTAATATACCACCATGCAATTATTACAGCATATATATATCTTCATAAGCATCGCCACCCATAGAACTACATCAACAACAATAAAAAATAATATAAAATAATGACTAAAAAATAATCAATATAAACAAACACATATTGATGAACATATGAAGCACATGTCAATGTCAAAATTTAGCCTTTATAAAGCATAACTAAACACACATGAATCACATGTCAAATTTAACAATATGCTAGCAGACAAAATATTTCACATAAACACACATGAACCACATGCTATCACATCTATACTGCTAGCATGAAACCCTAAATAAAAACATAAAAACACTATATATTTGATTAAACAATGAAAAACAATAACACTACGTCAACTATTACAATCAAACAATATTTGATCAAATATTACCTTGATGTCATTATGTCGATTCCGACCACATTCACTTGTGTGAACAAGAATAACAAATTTTATGGTTTTTAAAAGTGATACTAATAATATATAATAAACATAAAAAGGATTCAAATATTTGAACAAAATTTATATTTTTTCAAAATAAAAATCTCTGAAAGTCGAATTTCAAAACATGTGATTATGGGTTTTTAGGGCTCTACTTTCGTTGAATGATTTCAGGGCTTTACTTCCTTCGAATTTCAAAAAGTAAAAATCCCTAAAAAAAATTAGTTCTCAAAATTTATTGATTTTATGGCTTCTCTTCCCTTGGAATGGTTTTAGTTTGCAACAGAGGTTTGATTTTGCGTTTTTTGATCGAGTTTTTGAAAAAAAATAAGAATAGATTATGAGTTTACACAATATTGTCTGAGTTTTGACTGAATTTCCATCAGAGGTTTTGATTATGGATTTTTTTACTGAGTTTGACGATTTAAAGATTTTGAAACGTTGTCTAGGATAACAAAAACAAGTATTTTTTTTGAAGAAATATTTTGACGATTCAATTTTTCTGATTCAAGAAATCGATTATGGTTGATTCAAAAAGTCTTTTCATTTTTTTGAGAGGGCACATACCCATTCAAGGAATCAATTGATTGTTTCCTCATTTTTTTTGTTTTTCAGATGTAGGGCATGGAGTGCACGACAAGTTTGATTTATGTTTCCTAGGTAAAAAATTAATTTAGCTTTTATTTATTATTTAATATACTAGTGAGTATTTTAATCTTAATCATCATCAAGTCATCATTAAACGGAGCAAGGTGGCATGCATGACATGTCACGTCATCAAATACTAATGGTTTTGTCGGTCAAAGATAAAAAACGTTGGTCGAAAGACTACATTGAGTTCTTTTTTTATTTGGAGGGTCAAATTGAGTGAAACAAATGTGTGAGGTCACATTAGATTTTTTAAAAATGTACAAGGACCTCATGTACACTTTTACCGATAAAGTTTAAATTAAAGCTTTAATACCCCAAATATCGTTGCACACATAGTTCCAATACGAAAATTCATAAACTCATTATGAAAAGCCGATAAAGTTTATGAATTTCCGTATTGGTACTATGTGTACAACGTTATGAAATTCATAATGAGATTATGAATTTTCGTATTGGTACTATATGTGCAACGCCACGTAATTCATAATAAGTTTGTGAATTACTGTACTGACACTACATCTGCAAAACTATGGAATTTATAATGAGTTGAAATATTCAATTTATATTTGGATAGATGATGATATATTTATGTTTAAAATTTCCTCATTATTATTATGCCTCACTAAGTGATTACTTAGCATGTGTTAATTTCACGCGTAGGTATTAATATGAGCGGAGTAAGAAGTGCATCTGACATTGCCAATCATGGGTCGCCTCATCAGTAACTGTGCGACAGTTATGTCTATTTTTTATGTTGTTAGTTGGCATGTAATAGAATTATGATAATTCTCTGAAAAGTATTTGACCTATGATGATGTAAAATTAAATATGTTCAGACTTTAGGATTTGTTTTCATATTATAAGCTAATGAACGTTTTTATTTTTATTAAATTAAAATGTTTCATGTTTGGAAATAAAATTTTATTGATTTTTCAAAAACGGAAAGTTATAAAAGTCATGTGACATCTATGACTCATGTACGAACACGTATACGAGAATTGGGTGTTACATTTATTGGTATTAGAGCTACAGTTTTAACCGATTCTCGGCCAAAATGAGTGTATTGTACTGTAAAAAAGGGTTTTACATGCCACTAAGATGTCAAGGGGTTGTGTTCCCGGTAAACTTGATGGAGTTGCCTTTCGATGAGTTCAAAATTATTTTGGGAATAGATTAGTTGTCTTCTTATCTTGGATGAGTTGATTTTCGTAAGAAGCAATTATTTTTGAAAGATGTGGAAGGCTCAGAAATCATAGTAATGGATAAAAAAGTGACATCACCATCCAATGTAATATCAACAATGGCTGCAAAGAAAATGATATCAGAAGGATTTACAACTTTTCTAGCCAACATGGTAAACACTCAAATTTCTAAAGCGAGATTAGTTGATATTGCAACAGTTAGGGAGTTTCCGGATGTTTTTCCAGAATAATTACTAGGCTTACCTCCAGACCGTGAGGTGGAATTCTAAATTAAAGTTTACCCTGGTACTGAACCTGTTTTTATGGCTTCATATTGGATGGCTCCAACGGAGTTAATAGAATTAAATACCCAATTACAGGAGCTGCTCGATAAGGGATTTATCAGACCCAGTGTTTGTCTTTGGGGAGCACCTGTGCTTTTTTGTGAAAAAGAAGGAGGGGTCTATGCAATTATGCATAGATTATCGAAAGTTAAATAAAGTAACAATAAAGAATAAGTATCATCTTCCGAGGATTGATGATCTATTCGATCAACTGAAAGGTGCAGCAGTGTTCTATAAAATAGACCTTCGATCAGGATACCACCAATTAAAGATTAAAGAGATAGATATTTCCAAGATAGCTTTTCGGACTCGGTATGGATATTACGAATTTGTGGTGATGTCATTCAGATTGACAAATGATCCTGTAACATTTATGGACTTGATGAAACGAATATTCCAACCTTATCTGGATCAATTTGTGGTAGTATTTATCGATGATATTTTGGTATACTAAAAGTCGAGAGAGGAGCATAATGCTCATCTTCGTGTTGTTCTTCAAACTATTCGAGAGAAGAAGTTGTATGCCAAATTATCTAAGTGTGAATTCTGGTTAGCTAAGGTTGCTTTCCTTGGCCATATAGTCTTCGAAGAAGGCATAAGAGTAAATCCCAAAAAGATTCAACCTATAGTTGATTGGCAACCCCCAGAGAATGTTTTTGAAGTTTGGAGTTTCTTAGGGCTTGCTGGTTATTATAGATGGTTCGTGAAGAACCTTTCAATGTTAGCTTCGTTGCTAACTAAGTTGTTACAGAAAGATGTGTCTTTTGTTTGGTCATAGAAATGGCAAGAAAGTTTTGATATGCTAAAGAGGATTGCTACAGAGGGACCAATGTTTGTACAACCTGAGTGGGGTAAAGATTATGTAGTCTTTAGTGATGCATCTCATAATGGATTGGGATGTGTGCTTATGCAAGAATGGAAAGTTATGGCTTATGCTTCCCGACACATGACTTAGAATTGGCAGCAGTCGTGTTTGTTTTTAAGATTTGGTGTCATTATGTGTACGGTGAGCGGTGCCATATTTATACAGATCACAAGAGTCTAAAGTATTTGTTGACTCAGAAAGAATTGAACTTGAGGTAGAGAAGATGGATCGATCTTTGAAAAGATTATGATATGATCATCGATTATCATCCAGGGAAGACTAATACGGTAGCTGAAGCACTTAGCCGAAAGGCTTTTGCAACCTTACGAGCTTTAGAGGCATGCATGTCTTTAAAGGAAGATGACGCCTTGTTAGCTGAGCTTAAGTTAAAGTCAATGCTCTTGGATCGGATAAAAGAGCTGTAAGGACAAGATGATAAATACTTGGCAAGAATTGTGAAAGTAGAAAATGGTGAGACCAAGGACATCAAAATGAGGACTGATTGATGTTTATATTATCGTGGAAGATTTTGAATTCCCGATAATGAAGAACTGAAGAAAGATATTGTTTCTGAGGCACATTATAGTCCTTTGACTATGTATACAGGCGAGAATAAGATGTATTAGGATATAAAGAGTCGTTATATCCGAGTTTATTGCAAGATGCCTGACATGTCAGTAAGTAAAAGTTGAACATCAGGTGTCTTCCGGATTGCTACAACTGATATTCATTCCCGAGTGGAAGTGGGAACGAGCTACAATGGATTTTGTTTCAGGGCTACCTTTGACACCCAGTAAAAACACTCAATATGGGTAATTGTGGACAGATTAACCTAGACGACTCATTTTCTTCCAATTTGAGTAGATTACTCGATGGAGAAATATGCAGAGTTGTATATAAAAAAGATAGCTCGGCTATATGGAGTACCAGTTTCGATAGTATCCGACCGTGATCCCAGGTTTACTTCGAGATTTTATAAGTCCTTACATGAGGCATTGGGTACTTGATTAAATTTCAGTACGACTTTTCATCCGCAGACAGATGGGCACTCAGAGAGAACTATTTAGGTATTATAGGATATTCTAAGGGCATGCGTGATAGAATTTAAAAGATCATAGGAAAAATATTTACCTTTAGCATAATTTTCTTATAATAACAATTACCAATCGAGTATTAATATGGCTCTGTATAAAGCCTTATATGGGAGGAAGTGTCGAACACCATTAAACTGGTTTCAGCTAAAAGATCAAGATCTTGTTGGTCTGAATTTAATGAAAGAAATAGAAGATAAAGTGAAAGTTATCCAAGATAATCTTAAGATAACTTTCGATCGACAAAAGTCTTATGTTGATCTAAAGAGAAAAGAGATTGAATATCAGGTGGGAGATAAGGTATTTCTGAAAGTATCGCCTTGGAAGAAAGTATTTCGGTTCGATCGCAAAGGAAAGCTGAGTCTGAGATTTATTGGACCTTATGAAATTTTAAAAAGGGTCATACCAGTAGCTTATCAATTAGTTTTACCTCCCGATATGGACAAGATCCATAATGTATTTCATGTGTCGATGCTCTGGAAGTACCGATCAGATCCCTCGCATATCATCACATTAGAGGAAATCGAAATCTGATCAGATTTGACTTAAGAGGAAGAACCAGTGCAGGTCTTGGTTCGAGGAAACAAATAACTGCATAACAAGAAGATTCCTCTAGTTAAAGTACTTTGACAAATCCATAAAATCAAGGAAGCTACTTGGGAAAGAGAGGAGGACATGAGGAGGTAGTTTCACACCATTTCGCATCAGGTACGTCTTAAAATTTGAGGTTGAATTTTCTTAATGGGAGAATTGTAATACCCCAAATATCGGGTAGGTGACCATAGTGAAAGAATTTTAATTTTTGTGAGTTAAATTGAGTAAATTGAAAAGTATAAAGAATGATTTAGGAAATTGTGTTTGAGACTTATTAGCAAGAATGGAATAATGGAGGGACAAGTTGGTCTTTTAGATGTAATAAATTTAATATTCATTTAATTGGGGTTATTTATTAAAAATGAATATGAGAATTAGGAGGAAAAGTATGAAAGTTTTCTCCTCTTCTTTTTCTGCACGTCCCGTGTCCTCCACAGCTAAGGTAAGGATTCATCAATGTTGGTTTTTCCTTTTGTTTTTGGTTTGGTTTTGAAACCTTAAGTAATATAGAGACTTAGGGAAGGTTTAAGGAGGATCAAAACTAAGATATGAAGGTTTTATTTGAGATTTCATAAAATGAGATTTTAAACGGTTTGATGGAATATGGTTAGTTGTGGAAGATTTAAGGCATTTTTGACTTGTCAAATAAGTGACTAAGAGATTGGGAGCTATAGAAGTGATTAAAAACAAGTTGGAAAATTTGTGTGATTCTTAGTTTTGAGTGTTCTTTGGAGATTTTGGATGTTATAAGAGGATTTATGGATGTAAGTTAGTTAGATTAAGTAATGATGAGTTTAATGGTATGGTTGGGGATGAAAGTAAGATATTTAGGCAAAAATGAAGTAAAAATCGAAGAAAAATATGTAAAATATGGGTAACAGTATAGGTACTAGAAGAACAGTATCGATACTATAGGGTTAAATTTGAGGAAAATGATAAAAACGACGAACAACATCGATACTTATACAAGTGGTATCGGTACTGAAGTGGGGGTATCGATACTAAGAGGAAGGTATTGATACCATTATTGAAAAAGGGATTCCATAATGAAAAAATGGTATCGATATTGAAGGGATTATCGGTACCATATTATAGAAGTATCGATACCATTGGATGGGTACTGATACTATTCAGCCTGGAATTTTAAGTTAGGATAAGCTTTATTAGAATTCAAGAATAATAGTACTTTGAGTATTATTATTATGTATAAATGTTAGAAAATATACTTATATTTGTATTAAATTGTGATTATGGATGCTTGTGTAGATAGTAATCAAGCTCATGAGTCAAGCAAACAGAAAGACAAGGATAAAGTCGTCAATTAGTCGTATTTACATTATGGGAATAATAGTGAGGCAAACCAGGTGAGTGCATTTATTATGTACTTATATGATATGATAGTTATAGATGTATTTTTCTTAATGTATTGCACTTACCGAATGGGCACTATGTGTGCAACTTAAGAAATTCATAATAAGTTTATGAATTTCCGTATTGGCACTATGTGTGCAACCTCATGAAATTCATAATGAGTTTATGAATTTCCGTATTGACACTATGTGTGCAACCCCACATAATTCATAGTGAGTTTGTGAATTTCTGTATTGGCACTACGTGTGCAAAACCATGGAATTTATAATGAGTTGAAATATTCAATTTATATTTGGATAGATGATGATATAATTATGTTTAAAATTTTCTCATTATTATTATGTCTCACTAAGTGATTACTTAGCGTGTGTTAATTTCACGCGTAGGTATTAATATGAGTGGAGTAAGGAATGCATATGACATTGCCAATCAAGGGTCGCCTCATCAGTAAATGTGCGACAACTATGTCTACTTTTGATGTTGTTAGTTGGCATGTAATAGAATTATGATAATGCTCTGAAAAGTATTTGACTTTTGATGATGTAAAATTAAATATGTTCAAACTTTAGTATTTGTTTTCATATTATAAGCTAATGAACGTTTTATTTTTATTAAATTAAAATGTTCTAAGTTTGGAAACAAAATTTTATTGGTTTTTCAAAAACAGAAAGTTTTAAAAGTTATGTGACATCTATGACTCGTGTACGGAAATATATATGGGAATTGGGTGTTACAGATGCAATGTGATGATCATTTTAAAGTTGAAGAACTAAAGTTTGAGTTGATTTCGATACAAAAAATAATTAGTTTTACCTGTCGAAAATGCTCATAAACTTAGGAAGATGAGAAATGTGTATTTAGTGGGATGTTAATTTATTGGATGATTTATGTATTACTTTTTGGTGTTTATGGGTTAAGGTTTTAAGCATTTCAAGTTTATTATCTTTTGTTCCAGAGGTATGTAATTTCATCGAGTTTAATGTGCTTAGGAGATAAATTAATGGTTATGATTTATTGTACTTGTGATTTACTTATTCTGTCTCGTTGTAAATGATTATTGTTGATTTAATATTATTAATGATTGTAAGTATTTATAATTTATTGACTATTGTTAAATTGTTATATGATTTTTAAATGTATAGGTAACTTTAGATAGTTTACTATCTTGAATTGTTGAATTGTAATAATATTAATATATTGACTTGCTATTGTAAAAAATGCAAAAAATATTACACTTTACAATTGCAAAATATGTTACTTTCATTAGATATATTTGTTGCATAATACTTTGGTAATAGTTCACATATACTTGTTTGAAGGACTTTAAAGACTAGCAAAAGTTCCATCAACCAATCTAATTTTATACAAAACAAAACAACAAAAGACCAAACATGACTAGAACTTTAAGAACAAAAATCAAAGTTAGTTCCACTAAGCAACCGAAAACTTAAAATGTCATTATAACCAAAGATTGCATTCATTGTGTCCTTCGAAATTAATGATGCTTTCGAGAAGCATCTAAATGTTCCACCTATAATACTTGTCTTAATCTACCACCATGAAAATATTGCAGCACATATATATTTCTAGAAGTATCACCACCCATTGTACTACATCAACAACAAGAAAAAATAATTAATATTAAATAATAACTAAACAGTAATCAATATAAACAAACACATATTGATGAACATATGAAGCACATGTTAATGTCAAATTTTAGCCTTTATGAAGCATAACTAAACACTCATGAATCACATGTTAAAATTTAACAAATATGCTAGCAAACAAAATATTTCACATAAACACATATGAACCACATGCTATCACATCTCTGCTGCTAGCATGAAACCCTAAATAAAAACATAAAAGCACTATATATTTGATTGAACAATGACAACAATTACACTACATCAACTATTACAATCAAACAATATTTGATCAAATATTAACTTGATGTCATTATGTTGATTCCGACCACATTCACTTGTGTGAACAAGAATAAAAATATTTAAGTTTTCTAAAAGTGATATTAATAATCTATAATAAACATAAAAGGATTCAATTATTTGAACAAAAGTTATATTTTTTTCAAAATAAAAATCACTAAAAGTGGAATTTCAAAACATGTGATTATGGATTTTAGGGCTCTACTTCCGTTGAATGATTTCAGGGCGTTACTTCCTTCGGATTTCAAAAAGTAAAAATCCCTAAAAAAATTTATTTGTCAAAATTTACTGATTTTATGGCTTCGCTTCTCTTGGAATGTTTCAGTCTGCAACAGAGGTTTGATTTTGAGTTTTTTGATCGAGTTTTAAAAAAAACAAGAATAGATTATGAGTTTACACAATATTATTTGAGTTTTGACTGAGTTTCCATCAGAAGTTTTGATTCTAGATTTTTTGACTGTGTTTGACGATTTAAAGATTTCAAAACGTTGTATATGATAACAAAAGCAAGAAATTTTTGAAGAAAGATTTTGACGATTCAAGTTTTCTGATTCAAGAAATCGGTTATGGTTGATTCAAAAAATCTTTTCATTTTTTTGAGAGGCCACATACCCATTCAAGGAATCCATTGATTGTTTTCTCATTTTTTTTTTGTTTCAGATGTAGTGCATGGAGTGCACAACAAGTTTGAATTAGGTTTCCTAGGTAAAAAATTAATTTAACTTTTATTTATTATTTAATATCATATTCAGTTTTTTAATCTTAGTAATCGTCAAGTCATCATTAAACGGAGCAAGGTGCCATGCATGACGTGTCACGCCATCGAAAACTAATGATCTCATCGGTCAAAGACGAAAAATATTGGTCAAAAGATTACATTGAGTTATTTTTATTTGGAGGGTCAAATTGAGTGAAAAAAATGTGAGAGGTCACATTAGATTTTAAAAAAATACAAGGACTTCATGTACCCTTTTACCGATAAAGTTTAAATGAAAAATAAATAAATGTTCAAATTTCAAGACCTTCATATTAATCATCACTAACCTCCATCGCTAAATGTTTGTCGATTTATTATTATTATTATACAATTGATTTATGAGGACGAAGAACTGCTCCTTATACATTTTTGTTAACAACCATTCTTTGCAAGTAAATGAGTATGTTGAAAGGCTTCTTCACTTCTTTTACAAGTGTCAGACAGGAAAAGATATCCATTTATAAACTGCCACCTCTTCATTAGATGAGACCTGTTAGATTGTTATTACCAAACGACCAAGCTAAAACCTTTACTCATTGAAATACCCGACCCAAATGGTAAAATGTCAAAAAGAAAAAGCTACGTGTCAAATGGTAATAAGCAAAACACGCGCATAAGAGTAAGCGGATGGTGGCACGGGCAAGGGGGAGTGAAAAACGGAGAGAATAGTAGAATCATCGATATCTGGGGCTTAGGCAGATGAGAGTAGATTTTTTTTTAATTAATAGAGAAATATCTTTGACATAAGCAAATAGGGGAGTTTTTATCAAAATATCACTCTTAGAGTCAATGATTACCTGTCTGGCATCCTCTTTTTAAATATTATCGATCTAACATTATTTTTTATACAATGGCAATAAAGTGCGGATCATCATCCACACCTTCGCGAGGTTTTGTCTGAGCTGGCGCCACATAAGGGGAAGGCGCAGATCACCATCTGCGCCTTCGCGGGGCTCTGACATGTACGAAAGGCGCACTATCTACGCCTTCGTGGGGTTCTGACATATATGAAAGGCATGAATCATGATCCACGCTTTCCATTATGCACGTTGAATTATTGGTACTCCAATATTATCCGAGCTTGAAAACTTGGCTTTTAAAGCTCTCCCCTATAAATAACAACCCTTATGAATGCAAACATCACCACACCAAAATTACTTGCATATTTTCACTTCTATCAATTCATTCTATAAAGCTAAGTAGATTTTGTTATTGTTTTATAAAATAAAATTATTTTTATTATATTATATTATATTTAATTATTTGAATAAATTTTATTATACTAATTATTTTATATTATTTTTGCGGTTGTAAAATCGGAAAGCGTGATCATATCTCGAGACATTTTGCCGATACGTTAACAATATGAAATTGTGTTATTTAAATTATTGTGATTTTTTTGGATTAGTTTATATTTTAATTCATATACAATTTATTTAATTAGGTGTATTTTAGCTATTGTTTTTGCATATATAAGACACTCAATCTTTCAAACTCTCAAAATGACGCTTATTTAAGCTATTGTTTACTATGATGGAGAAATTCGGGACGATGAAATCAACGTCATCTTCGCATCAAATCATTCTGTCAGAATATCCTTCGAGAAAAAACATCACTCTTGAGGAGCTGATCACTAAAATTTCAAGGAAGGTTCATGTTAGAAGTACTAGAAGATGGTCCTTACTTCACTACATATTTCCAACTGCAATATTTACGTTAACTTACACAGCGTTCGAATTCTCCAATGATGATGATGTTTTTGGAGGGATTAATCATGATCATCCTAACTTGGACTCCGACATTATCTGCCAAGCCATCATGCCCATGGTCAAAGCAAACTCCCATATATCTATTGTTGTGTTGATTTCAGCTATATAGTCGCAATATGGGTACACTGTCTCATACATGAAAGCATGAAAGGCAAAACAGAATGTCATTAAAAAACTTCACGATGAGTGGGAAGCATATTACAACGAACTATCAAGTTGGTTTAGGGTAGTGCACAGAATGAATCCTGGGACAATTGTCGACTTTGAAACCTGTCATGCATACCACAATGATCGAGTGTTTCGCAATCGATGCCAATTCTATCGGCTTTTTTGGACTTACCCATAGCACATCAAATGGAATATCTGTATCAATCTTGTCTATAACCCATGAATTAATTTGTGTCATAAAGATGCCGTGACCTCTTTAAGGGATTCAAGTTAACTCGTTCAGAGTTAATCTACGAGACAAGTGGTGTGACTGTGGGTTTTTTCAAGCTCTGAAGTATCCATGCTCCCATGTCATAGAAGCTTGCTCTCATACCCATCAAGACTATAATTGTTTTATGGATCACATAAACCGACTTTTAGAAGTATTTAAGGTATATGAATTTGAGTTCCCCCATAGGTAATAAAAAGACCCTTATGAGGTTCAGAAATGGCTTTCGATTGTATCAGATCCGTCCTTATTAAGGGAGCCCATTCGTCTAAAATCTACTCAAATTCATTGTGATATAGATATTCGGGAGACGTATAGAGAAAACAAAAGATATGAGCATTGTAGGAACCCAGGACACAATAGGAAAAAAATGTCCATCTCTTTTGTCATCAAGTAACCGTTGATGTTGTGATGATGATGTAATAGTTGTTTATGAAATCTAAGTTTGTGTTATTTAATTAAAATTTAGTTTCAATTTATTTCATTTGAGCATCACCGAGTAATGTGCTACTCAAGTGAAAGTTAAATAAAAACATTACAAACTAAATACAAGAAAACGATAAAATTCAAAGAATAATAACAAATAAATAGAAACATTAAATGCAGACGATACAATTCGAACAATTAAATAATAAAAACATTAAAAAAACAAAATAAATAAAAAGTCCATAATTAAATAAAATTTTTACAATTGCTGGTAAACAAAAAAAATAAATAAAAACATTACAAACTAAAAAACTTTATTGATGTTTGTGTCTTTAATGTGTTCTGCAGCGTGGTGGCTACTTGTGTCGATGATGATTTCTTCGTATAACTTATTCTTCCTCCTCACTCTTGTAACACCCATATCCCATATACCTTTCCGTACATGAATTACAGGTGTCACATCACTTTTAAAATATTTCATCTTTTAAAAACCCGTAAAATTTTGTTTCCAGATTTTCTTAAAACATAACATTTTTAATATAAAGCAAAACATTAATTGAATTATGATAAGAGATTCTACATAAATACAATTCAGAGCATTTTTCATACTTTAATTACATGCCAACTAATTTTTTTCCAAAACAAACCAGATTGTCCTATAGTTACTGACGAGTTAACCTTAATTGATGATATCCGTTGCTACTGTAACACTCCTTATTTGATTTGTCTCTTCTTTTACCTACATGTGGAAGCAACACACGTTATGTATTTACTTAGTGAGATATAATATTGTAAATAAATCTTTATGTATACATAAGCATGTCATATTTATTTAGTTTGTACTAAATCGTATATTCTTTAAGGATCCTCAGTTAAACTGTATTTCATTCACAATTATCTTAATTATTTTTAGCATGTCTAGCATACCATCTTTCTTTATATTTTTCTTTTTCCATTTATCTCTTTAGTCATTATTCTTTATTTTCATTGAGAGCATCCATTCATACTTATAATTCACCATTATGCATTTTCATTTATGGCATCCTTTCATGCTGATAATGCACCCATATGCATTTTATTTATACATCCTTTCATGCCCTTTTATACGATATTATACATTTCATTTATGGCATCCTTTTATGCCCTTTTATAATCTATTACACACTTCATTTATGGCATCCTTTCATGCCCTTTTATATGCTATTATGCATTGTCATACCTCTAGGCTTTTACTCAAAGGCATTTAACCTTTCATCTAACTTGCATAATTGACACCTTTCTGTCAAATTCACAGCTAGGCTATTAATCTTTTACTCAAAGGTATTTAACCTTTCATCTAACTGTCATAATTGACACATTTCTGTCAAATGCACAGCTAGGCCTTAAAGGCACTTAGCCTTTCATCTAACTGGCATAATTGACATCTTTCTGTTAAATGCACAACTAGGCCTCAAAGACACTTATCCTTTCATCTAACTAGCATAATTGACACCTTTATGTCAAATGTACAGTTAAGCCTCAAAGGCACTTAGCCTTTCATCTAACTGGCATAACTGACACCTTTCTGTCAAATGCACAGTTAAGCCTCAAAGGAACTTAACATTTCATCTAACTGGCATAATTGACATCTTTCGGTCAAATGCACAACTAGGCCTTAAAGGCACTTAGCCTTTCATCTAACTGGCATAATTGACACATTTCTGTCAAATGCACAGCTAGGCCTCAAAGGCACTTAGCCTATCATCTAACTGTCATAATTGATACATTTTTGTCAAATGCACAACTAGGCCATTAATCTTTTATTTTTGAACAATTTATACTATAATAATTATTTATAATATTAATTAACCCTTTCAAATCATTATACACTCCATGGTTTATAATTATAGTGTTAATGCAATAATCCCACAATCTTACTATAGTTTACGTGGGTTTAACCCACAATACCAATAAAAAATTCATAAAATTTCTTAGTTTTTGCACATAAAGTTCTTATACGGGAATTCATAAACAAATTATGAATTTCTTAACTTTTTGCACTCGAAGTGCCTATACGGAAATTCATAAATAAATTATGAATTTCTTAACTTTTTGCACTCGAAGTGCCTATACGGAAATTCATAAATAAATTATGATTTTCGTAACTTTTTGCACACAAAGTGCCCATTCGAAAATTCATAAACAAATTATGAATTTCTTAACTTTTTTTGCACACAAAGTGCTCATACGAAAATTCATAAAAAAATTATGAATTTCTTAACTTTTTACACACTCAGTGCCATTATGTAATCACAATACATATATCAATCAATCATACATCTATGACTACCGTAACATATACATACATACTAAATGTACTCACCTGGATTGCCTCGCTAGTGTATCCAAAACACAAAGTTGATTACTTAGGTACTTTGCCTTTGCCTTTAGTTTTGCTTGACTCAGGAGTTTGATTTCGATCTACTCAAGCATCCAACAAAGACATGTACAATATTAATTGTTAGTATATTTCCTAAAAATTATACTTAAACATTACTCAAGAGTATATATTATTATATTTTCTATAACAATCTTAGCTTATCTTCACATTTTTGGCTCAATCGTATCGATACCCCTACCATGGTATCGGTACTACTATACTATGGTACTGATACTTTATTACGGTACTGATACCATTTCTGCATTTTGTTAACAATGGTATCGATACCATCCTCATAGTATCGATACTCCCCTCTTGGTATCGATACCACTTGAATCGGTATCGATACTACTCAGCAGATTCTACTGATTTTAAGCCTATAGTATCGGTACGGTTCGATCAGTAACGATACCCTTACACATATTTTACATTTTTTAGCCCGAATCTTACCCAATTTTGGTCAAATTTCCTTATGTTTACCTCTAACAATACTATTAAACTTCTATCTACTTATCCCTACTAACTTTCCTTCATTTAGCTTCTTAAAACATATAAAATCTCTCAAGATCACTTGAATATAAGAATCATATCATATTTTCTAACTTGTTTCTAAACTCATCCAATGCTTCTAATCTCTTACTTACTTCTTTGATAAGTCAAATATACTAATAAACCTCAATAAAAACACATATATCAATATATCATTCAAAAATCCATTTCCTTAAATCTCATATAAAACATCCACCACTTAGTTTTAATATTCTTTAATCCTTCCTTAAGCTTACATATCACTTAATGTTACCATAACAACCCAAAATTTAAAGGAAGAACTAATTAATTGATGTTTACCTTATGATAGAGAGATGAGATCACTACCCACGTGAGAAGAAGAAGAAGAATGGAAAGAGCTTACTTTCCTCTTTTTTCTCCCTTACAATCCCTAATAAGGGATATATTCTAAATTCATTTTCCCTCTTAAAAGACCAAAGTTCGCTCTTAATTTATCTATTGTCACAAATTAATCTAAACACTATTCCAAATCATTTCCTCATCTTTTACCATTTAATCAAATAAATTCTCACATTTTAAATCTTTTCAATAAAGTCACTTACATGATATTTGTGGTATTACAACTCTCCCCCCGTTAATAAAATTCATCCTCGAATTTAAAGACTTTATGTGTTTATCAGAATACTTCAACTAGAGAAATCGTTTTGTTACGCGGTTTCTGGATTTATCTAGTCTAAATTTGTATTGGTTCTTTTTCATAATTCAATTTTAATCGAATCTCCATTTCCCAAAGTAAGAACATGCAATGGATTTGATTGGTCATTAATAAGCAATAACAAATGAAAACATTATAGGTCTTGTCTATTTCGGGAGACAAAAGCTAACTGATAAAATCTATTAAGGTTCAATAATTTTTAAACTTAGTCCAAACCGCAATACTTCTTTCTAAAGTGATACTTTCAGAAAACTTTATCACTTTCTTGCTACTCAACTACTTTTCTCTTTAGATCAACATAAGTCTTTTGTAATTAGCACAACTATAGCACCACTCACTCTATAATTAATGACATCAAATCTTTTAAGGTACTCGACTACAACCTGCTCTAAAACATGCATAGATAATTTCTACTGTGAGTCTTTAACTTTATTGAGTCATATGCCACAACCTTACCTTTCTGCATAAGAACACTTCCTAAACTGTTGATAGATGCATTAGTAAAAACCACATAATATTTACCCAACTTAAGTTGTATAAACACTGGTATCTTTATTACAATCCTCTTTTGTATTTCAAAACTCTCTTGACCCTTTTTCGTTCTACAAAAAAAATATCTTTCCTTAAAACTTGGTTAGCAGTAAAACTAACGTCTAAAAGTTTTTCACTAACATTCGATAGTAAGCAGTAAACCCCAAAGAAATCCAAACTTCAGGATCATTCTTTGGGAGTTTCCAATTTACTATAACATGAGTTTTTCTTAAGATCTACTCTTATACCTTATGCCAAAACAACATGGTCAAAGAAAACCATCTTTGCTAACCAAAGTTTCACATTTGAATAGTTTGGCAAACAAGTTCTTCTCTCGAAGAGTCTTATTTAACTGTTAAAATCTATGTGTAACCACATAGATTTATCTTTCTTTTCGCTAATAACACACATACTTCCCAAGATGAAATACTCGAGTTGATAAAACTTTGATCAATCAACTCTTATAATTGAGTCTCTAATTCTCTTGACTAAATTAAGTCATTTAATACTAAATCATAGAAACATGTTCAACACCTTAATAACTATTAACCTTGAATTTCACCTTTCGATATGGATGTAACTCAATAAATTTACCTGAAAAGACATCTATAAATTCCCAAATTTTTGTGAGATTATGAAACAATTCTACTTTAATTATTTGAGCACTACAACAAAATTGTTCTACAGCGGCGTTGTTAATGGCGTTTTAGGAGTAAACGCCACTAATTTTAAACATATAGCGGCGCTTACATAGCAAACGCCACAAATGGTAACTTTAGCAGCGTTTTTATAAAAACGCCGCAATAGGTTCATCTATAGTGGCGTTTTTTCAACAAACGCCGCAAAAGAGTAGTATTTTAGTGGCGTTTTTATACAAACGCCGCTAAAGACTCGTAATTTAGTGGCATTTTTATACAAACGCCGGTATAGAATTGTACTTTAGTGGCGTTTTTATACAAACGCCGTTATACACATGTACTATAGTGGCGTTTGTGTTTACAAACGTCGCTAAAGACTCATAATTTAGTGGCGTTTTTATACAAACGCCGCTAAAGACTCGTACTTTATTGATATTTTTATACAAACACCGCTAAAGACTCGTACTTCAGTGGCATTTTTATTCAAACGCCGCTATACACTTGTACTATAGTGGCGTTTGTGTTTACAAACGCCTCAAGTTTACAAATTTTAAGTTTCGCGCCCTTTAACCTTTTTTTCATTTTTTTCCCTTTCAAACATTTTTCAATCCCGCCGTGTTGCTGGAATCTTTGTGTGTTGGAATTTATTCTCGAATGGAATTTAAGGTCTGTTTTCTCTTGGTTTAATTTTTTGGGGTGTGGGGTTCTTGAATTCTGGTCTTTTGCTGGTTTAGCTTTCTTTTGGGTTGGAATTTAGTAGTTCTTTTTAATCCAAGTATGTACTCTTTCTGATATTCAAAGTTCTGTTTTTTTTTCAAATTGGTTCTCATTTCTTTATCTGCCATGTTTATGGTTGATGTTTGATTCTGTTTGGTAGGAGTTGTTTCAGACACTTTGTTGCTTACTGGGTTGTTCGTACTTACAGAAATCTTGTTGGAAATGATAGAATTAGAGGGGAAAAAGACAATATTTTCATGAAGATTTCAATGAGCTTTTTTAAATATATATAATAGTTCTTTCAGTAAAAAGAGAAACTGATATTTTCAATGTTAGAGTTCCTTCAGCTCTGCAAACGTGTTGCTAAATATGTCCCACTCTGACATGAAATTGAAGCTTTTAATTGCAGTAAAAATCATTTATTTGTAGACTAGATTTGAAGTTTTTAGTTGTCATTGTTGATATTTTAAGCTAGATGATGTTTGAATATCTAATTAATGTAATATTGTCTCCTGCTGCTTCAAAGATGCGTTGAATAGGTCAATTTGAGAAAATAGATTATTTGAGAGTGGATTGGATTATTTTATTTATTCTTGTTTCCTTATTTTAGGTTTAGTGTTCTGAACAAGGTAAATATTAAACTTTGCTTTGTTAAACTTTAAACTTTTCCGCACGAACCAATCAACCTTAATGATAAAAAAATTATTGTTATTCATTGAGGTTATGAGTTCGAGCACCAGAAATGGTAGGGTGTAAATATTCAATCTCAAATAATTAAGAGTTATCTTTGAACATATACTTTATTGTAATTACCGTATATTAATAATGAAAAAAAACTTTAAACGTCCGAGATTGTGATTCCTTGTTTTGTTATCCGTATTCACTGATACGTTCTGTATAAAATATTAGAGAAAGAGGAACTTCTGTTACAACCTCGGTGCTACCATTATAACTGCTGAACTTGTTTCACAATTTTGCAGATCATATTGAGATAGATGGAAAGAATCTGGTTAGGGGTGAAGGATAATGACAATCTTGATTTGTCTCTCATCTGTTTGCAACCAACATTTACCATATAGAGAGTCCAATGTTATCGGTATTAAAATCACGATGAAAATGCAGAATTCTGGAGTCAGACTGGACTTTTCATTTTAGTTCGAAACAATCCCGCCAGGCTTGAATCCTTGTGTTGGACTGATCATATGAGTAGATGTACTGCATCTTCTGCACCGACTACTTCGGTAACCCAGAAACTTGCAAGACATAGAGACATACTACATGAGTTTACTCAGGTTTAATCTGCTGACTCTGTTTACTACACTTGTTTACTTAGGATTATGCTTACCATAACTAATTTTGGCTAAATTTGTTGTCTTTTGCCTATGATTGGAAAGTTAAGAAATCACTTATCTGTTACTAGGTGATGGTGCCGTGAACTGTGAAATTGAGATGCTTTCTTACATTTTAGCCGAGTGAATAAAATTGTCGTGTAAAATTTTTATGATGTCTATAGAATTGGGGTTTATTGAAGTAATGATTACTTTGAAATCCAAGGTCCACAAATTTAACATTAAAGCAATTGATATTTCAATTTCTTTAATTCTGTACAAGTAGTGCATTTGCAAGCTCAGTTCCTGAAATTCTATTCAAAATTAGATTTATCATAGGTAAAGTGCCTACAATTTAGGTTCAAGTTTGGACGCATAATTGTCAAGTGATCCATCTAACTAAAGGGTCTTAATCTTCACGTAGAACTAATTAATATGGAACTGTTCCTTAAGATCATTTTATAAAGTGTATTCATGTTGAACTCTCTCTTGCTTACTCATCATTCAATTGTGACTGGAGTTGTACATCATAATTCTCTGAGTTTGGAGTTTTATAAAGTTTTAAAACCATGAAGCTGTTTTTTCTTCTACAGGGACAAGCTCTGGCATGCTTATATAATTATTTTCTGGTTGGTTTTGATAGTCCTTACTAGGGTATTTGTACCTTCATTTGGACTAGAATATAAATCTCCCATTCTATTTATAAATTTTTTATTTCAAATTACCAATTTAAGAGTTCATGGTTCTTGATTGTTACTAGCCTTCCAATTACTTCAATTGTAGAAGAAATTCAGTATAAGCAATGAGTAGCTTTTGGTGCAAATACTTAAAAGAGATTTTTTTTGTTTATATCAAAACAACTTCATGGTGAAGTGTTATCGTAAGATGATATAATCAAGCTTTAAATTCGTGGCCAATAAACATGCTAGTAACAAATACAGGTAAGTCCTTGAATATATTATTCTTTTTATTTTTTTCCTTTTGTTTATATTATACCGTACTGAGGTCAAGCTTTCATTGGCAATGAAAGAAGAAAATATAACCAAACTCTCGAAAGTTTTATGGTCCATGTTTTTCTTTGAAAGCTTCACTCTAATAATTTGATACTTTTCTAGGAGCTGCGAAGCTCAAACTCAGATATAATATATTTTCTTTGTTATCTCTTTGTTTTCTGTATGTGTACAGTCCTTATGGGTTTGAACTAATTGTATAATTCTTCGTTTTAAGGAATTCAGAAGAATCAAGCAATGAGGGAACATGCTTGTTAGCATAGTGTTCGGGGATCATTTTTTGAGTAAGTAGTTCACTTTTTGAGTTCTTTTTATCGTCTAAAATTCTTATAGTACAAAGTTATAACTGGAAATATATGTTCTTTGATTCATTTGTTTATTTTACTGATCATGAATAGGATCAAAAGGCACATGAAGCAATCTTGAAATGATTGAACCTACTAGGGTTTTCCCTATGAACTTTGAGGGACTTAGACAGGCATGCTTTCTTGATCCAAAATTATAAGATTTCATTGCTTATCCCTCTTTTTTATTTCCTTAAATTTTCTAAGAATACAAACTTGCTCAGATTCTTGGGGTAAGAATTCTAACTTCTAAAAGTAAGATGGCAACCAATACATTATTAAATTTTTTCTTTATGATGACATTTTTTACATTCTTATGTAGAATATATTTTAGTTTTCATGGTTCCTGACTTCCTGTTTTTGTTGTTTGTTGCAACATCTTTTTTCAGTTCTCAATCACTCACATGTATGTTATGAATGCAAGTTCTGCTGGTTGTTTCCTTCTCTTCTTAGTCTCATCTAAATTATTGTAATTGCAGTAATCTTGAAGAACAAACTTCAACAAAAAGTGGTTTCTTCAATAGACTGGCACATCGTTTCCCATTTGTTTTTAATCTATTGAGGAGAGATCATTCACTGTCAAATGATACTTTTAAATAAGTTGTCAAGATGATGAATATGACAAATTCCAATGAAGTGGGAAACAAAGTAGCTTTAGAAGGCATATCTGGAGGTTATGATGATGACGCTAGTAAAATTGAGGATGTATCGAACAATAAATCCATGTATATCTACACTTTGAGGTTCAGTTGTAACTCATTTGTATTTTAATGTCTTTTAAGGTCCTCTCTCCATAAAAAAAATTTAATTTATTTTGTTGTTAAGTATTTTTCTTTATGTTTTTTGTCTTAATTAAAATGTATGGTTGTTGTTAATTAGATAAAGCTAGATATAAATTTAGGTGATGTATAGCAGAAATGAAATATGCAAAATCAATTAATATTAGCTAAAGAAAGGTAATTAGCGGCGTTTGTATCAAAAAACGCCGCTATAGGTCTGACTTTTTGCGATGTTTGTGTCCAAAAACGCCGCTATAGGTCTGACCTTTTGCGGCGTTTGTTCTAAAAACGCCAGTATAGGTCTTCTCTTTTGCGGCGTTTGTGTTCAAAAACGTCGTTATAGGTCTGACCTTTTACGGCATTTGTATCCAAAAATGCCGCTATAGGTCTGACCTTTTGCGGCGTTTGTTCTAAAAGTGCCAGTATAGGTCTTCTCTTTTGCGGCGTTTGTATCCAAAAACGCCGCTATAGATTTGACCTTTTGCGGCGTTTTTTCTAGAAACGCCGCTATATATCATAACTTTTTGTGGCGTTTATTGCAAAAATGCCGCTATAGATATCGACCTTTTGCGGCGTTTGTTCAAAAAACGCCGTAATAGATATTGACCTATTGCGGCGTTTTTTGTTCTCAAACACCGTTAACTTTAGCGGCGTTGGTATTGCCTGAGCTTCTTGCGGCGTTTTTCCTATCGCCGCAAATACTTTTAGCGACGCTTAAAAACGCCGCTATAAGACTAAAAAAACGCCGCTAAAACTCTATTTTGCTGTAGTGAAGTATCTATCACATTAAACATAAAAGCTATATATATATATATATATATATATATATATATATATATATATATATTTCTAACATCATTTTCTTCACAATCATTATCGATATCAACTTGAGCGATGATTTTACTTTCTCACTAAAAACTATAATTTCCATAACCTCTGCATCTTTCTGAAATAATCGTCTCTAGAGACAAACAACTTATATTCAATATGATTTTAACTCATCAAATGATAATTTCATCAGGTTTACCTGGAATATAGCCCCTAGAATATTTATCAATTGTCTATTACTTGTCCAACTCATCTTTGCACCATGACCCACTAGGGTTTACTGCTATCATCTCACTCGAGATTAAGTTAAATATAATATTTTTATTTTAAAATCTTTCATTTCCTTCTTGAGAAAATCCGTGTAACTTTCCAGATCCATTTAAAATATTCTCGAGCAATTGAAACATTTTCTCTCTCGACTATGAAAGTCTAATTATCCACATCATTAAATAAGAAGACTTGACAACTTTATAGCAATAACCTCATAGCAGTTAATGCAAAATTACACTAGTAACCAAATTTACTCTTAAACAAACTCATAATCACTTGATCCACTAATAATTCATCTTTCTATAGGCTTTTAGCGGTCAATGTATTTACCGCTTACTCCTTTCCTCATACTCAAATTAACAACACTTTGAACAATTGACAACTGTTGTTTCGGTGTCAAAATAAATTCCTTTTTCTCAATTAATAAATAAGGAAATACGTAGTATAGAGAAATAAGGGTCGAATCCTTAAGGACTTAGAAAATCACAAATTTATGTTTGAATGGTTTTTAACCAGGAAAACAATAGTAAAATGGAGGGGTTTGCTATATGAGATTTAAATAGTAAAAATGAGTAAATAAATTAAAGCAATTAAAGTAAAAATAGGATGATGAATATTATGAATAAATATGGTAAAAATCGCCTCAAGCTTCGCTTTGATTGAATTTCCTTTAGATTATCGAATAAGATTTTCTCTTCGGGATTCACGTCGGTTACTTTCTCTACAAGGGCTATCCACGTGACTCTATATTGTATACGGAACACTCAAGGCAATCTTTGATTCCAGCTTCGATAATTGATTCTAACGACATCAATTGTCATTGATCAATTACTGTTTAAGTTCGTAGCGTCCGACTCGGATTGTTGCTTCTATAACCGTCAATTCCGATCTCAATTCCCTCTTGGCGAAACTATCTCGCCAAGTGTGTTCCCAGGAAGTCGAATTGCTTTCTATAAGCCAAATCTTTCTCCCACACATTTAATCGCAACAACCTCTTGACCAAAGTCAATCTTTGATTTTGAAAACTGTTTTGATTTTGAAAAATAAGCGCAGAGATTGAGAGAGATATTCCAAAGATATTAAGGGACCATTTCAATTCTCCCGTTGGAATTGAATCATCTTGACAGCTCTCGGCTTTTGAAAAGTTTAGCTAAGCATGACAAAAGTCATACTTAGTATTTTGAAAACAAAGCTTGAAAATAAAAGAAAAAAGGGAAAAACTTGAAAAGTATAAAGAGAAAACTTTAATAAAAGAAAAGAGAAAAGAAGAATGTAATTTGAGTGATGAGTTTAGGCTTACCCCAAGTGGGTATTTATAGCCTCTCAAAGACTAAAGGATAAGCAAAGAAAATAATAAAATAATACAAAAGATAATTGTTTTTAAATTTAAATTCAAACTTAAACTAGTCTCCTAATGCAACTCTACTCGTCAATCTTCCAGAAGGCGTGCGGATGAAGTCTTCTAGAAACCGCCACTGATTGGACCTTCTAGAATCTGCCACGTCAGGCTGCGTCATGCCCATGTCTTCAGTCGTGACCAAATAATAATAAAAATGCAGAATTCGCCCGTTTTGTCACAAATTTTGGAAAGTAAGGAACTGCACGAAAATAGGCATAACACAACCAAATCAACAGCAATAACTCCACAAAATCGAAGAAATAACGAGCAAATATTAAATATTCTGAACACTCATCAAATTCCCCCTTACTTATCTCATTCTTGTCCTCAAGTATGATTAACCAAATCAGTCAAAAACTTCATTAAACGTTCTTTTGTCATGTTTCACATTCAAGGAAGCAAGGTAGAGACCACAATAACTATTTAAGTCAAGAAATCAATCAATTGAACATCACCAATTGGAGCAAGTCAAGCGCAATTGTAATATCCATTCATTCATTAATCTCAATGCTCATAAATCAACACCTTATCGGTATTCACTCAAATCACTCGATGTGTTTGGGGTAAAGAAACTCTCAATGTCAGAATTGACACGGTATTACCATAAGCCTGCAAGTAAATCAAATATCCACTACTAATAAGAACAAAATGCATAAATCAAAGGGTCTTTTATTGGTTGTAACGTGGCTTAGGTAAAGGTGGGGAAAAGGATAAAAATATGGCTTAAAATTCAAGGTAAGGAACTAACAAATAATAATCTCAACTCCATCAAAACATTAAGCACAACAAGATAAAAAAACGACATATCAAACAACAAATTTCTTGTCGAAATGCATTTTTTTCTTTTTTCACACTTTTGTTGTTTTATTTTCCATTTTTTTCATGTCTTTTTTTTGGAACATCCTTTTTTTTAATTCGAACTGTTATTTTTTCTTCTTCTTTCTAACATTTTTTTCGATGGAGAATACAACTGTAAAATTATTCACTTGCCCTGAAAAAGGATAAAAAGAGAGATGAAATAAAAAGGCTCGGGTTTATGAACATGATGAAAACAAAGAAACTGTAATAGGCTCAAAAGTGGTTAACTAAGGGGAAAATGTATGGGAAGGCAATTTAGTGGGGAAACAAAATGGTTAATTCTAAGGTGCCTAAATCATCTTTAAGCATCATGTTCATGTGTAATCTCGACAGTATTTAACATACAGGTTCTAGAATACCAATGTCAAATTCGACACACTCAATCCAACAAAATGAGAGCGAAAATGATATGCTCGTAAAGGCTCAAATCTCACCAAATTGTTTCATGCATTGAGCTAATCACATTTCAACCAACGAAGTAATGGAATATCACAAAAACACCAACTTATAACAATTCATGCTATTCGCTATCAAGAACATCCTAACTTAAATAATCATGCGTTCCCAAACAAACATAGCAATCCAAACAATATTCAACAAGACAAAGACAATCAATGAAGTTTCCGACAAATCTAACCAACATATGCTAGTATCGAAAAATAAAGATAATCAAAGGGAAATTCAATCCTACACTCTACTCCCCCTCACTTAAAGCGTTTTGCCTCAAAACGAAAAAAAAATTAAAGTGCAAGAGAAGGAATAGAGTACTTCCCGGATTTCATGTCGGTTTTACGTGCGCACCGTCGTGGAGTATAGAGGAGCGGGTGGCTTGGAAACTCGTTAGCAAATGCGTAGGGGTTCAGTGATGCCGTCGGGGTGAGGAGAAGAAGGGGCGACGGTTTTGCGTTTGTTTGGGGGTGGCTATCGAGTCGATGGGTTTAAGTTTGGTTTCTGCCATGGGGTGTCTGAAATGGAAGTAAATGGGGTTTTGTTTTTTTTGTGGATAAAGGGGAGTTTAAAAATTAAAAGGTGATAGAGATAAGGATGGTGGGGTCTATGGTAAAAGGAAATTGAAAGAGAAGAGATAATTGAGGAATGGTGGGCGGCAGAAAGATAACAAAAAGGGGAAAGAATTTTTCATATGGGTTTTGCTAACATACGCTGACCTTCAAAGGGTTGTGCTAATGTACACCATTTAATGAAACGGTGCGCACGGGTCTTTTCTTGTTCCACTGTTTTGCGTTTTTTTACCACTGCTCATGGGGTTCAAAAATTAGCACTATTCGATTGAAATTTCTGCAATTCTTCACCGTTTAAGTTTGAATAAAATTATTCAGTTCTTGCAAAAATAAAAAATAAATTAAACATGCTTGAATGAATAAAAATAAAATGAAACAAAAAGTAAAGATAAAAATAAAAATATAACGGAATTGAAAACAATGGGTTGCCTCCCATGAAACGCTTTTGTTTAACGTTGTTAGCTCGACGACCTAATTCAGACTACATGTTTCATGAAAGACACTTCCACTTCATTCAATTTTTCCAACTAAGAAATTATTTATGAGAAATTCAAAAATTCTCATAAAGATTTCTTCGGATTTTTCCCAAATTAAAATTCTTGTCGAAAAGAATGTCTGTCAAAACATCTTTTTTTACCAAAAATTGATTTCTTCAAACGATTCCTCGATGGTTTAGACATAATTTTTGGTACCTGTAAAAGGGAAAGTGAATCTTTAGTGTTTAAAGGAGTTAAGATCAAATTCGAATCAACAAATGAAATATTTTTCAACTCCCTTATGTCGTCTTTTTTATCATCCGATTCCTTGCATAAATAATCAACAAAGTTAGATTCATCATCAACAGGTTTAATTATGCCAACAAAATTAATACTATGCACATTATCCGGATATCTCATTGCTTTATGAACATCAAACTTTATGATCTCACCGTCGAATTCTATAGTAAGAATACTGCTTCGACAGTCAATTTCTGCATTTGCCGTGCTTAGAAAGGGACGATCGAGGAGGATTTCAGAACCATTGTTGCTACGATCATTTTCCATATCAATCATATAAAAATCAGCAGGAAAAATTAAGTTTTCTACCTCTACTAGAACATTTTCTATGAGTTCTTCAGGATAAATAATTGATTTGTCGGCTAGCTGAAGTGTAACTCTCATCTCCTTCAAAGGCTTGGTGAAAATTAAATTATAGACGGAGAGAGGCATTACATTGATAGAGGTACCTAGATCGCACATAGCTCGCTTGATTTTAATCTCACCAATTTTTCAAGGTATTAAAAACATACATTGGTCTTTATACTTTGGTAGAAGCAGTCGTTGGAAAACTGCTGAGACGTTCGCACCTAAATCCACTTTCTCGACCCCGGTAAGTTTCCTTTTAGTCGTACAGAGATCCTTCAAAAACCGACAATACCTGGGAACTTTCCGGATAACCTCAAGGAGAGGTATATTAACTTTCACCTTCCAAAGTACGTCTAATATTTCATTTTCCTTGGCTTTTTTATCCTTTTTGACTAACCTCGATAGAAAAGGTGGTGGCATGTCATAGGGAGATGGCATCAAATCGTCCTTTTGTTCTTCATCATTCTCTTTCTGGGATCCTACGTCATTAGTCTTCTTCTCTTTTTGGACTGCTTGGTCTGATGGAATAGGTGGTGCCACTACTGTCCCACTCCGAAGAGTGATGGCGTTGACGTTCTCCCTCGGGTTTACTTCAGTTTGAGATGTAAGTTTACCTTGTGATTCCAAGTGACCTATGGTTTGAGTCAGTTGGCTCATCTTCTTGTCTATCTCTTGTAAGCGGGCTTCAGTATGATTCTGGAATTTTTCCTGGGAAAGTGCTAACCTCTCGACAATTGATTCTAATGATGACTTATACGGTTGTTACGGTGGTGGAGGTCTCGCTTGATAGCCTTGATTCAGTCTCGGGTTCTGAGCATAACTGAAGTTCATATGATCCCACCATCCTAGGTTGTATGTATTATCGTAAGGATTATAAGCTCTTTGGGGAGGTCCCGAAAAATTACCGACTGCATTGGCTTGAGCTGATGCGTCGTCTTGAATCAGTGGATAACCGTCTGTCAGATGATTAGGTAATGCACATATTCCACATACTTGGTTCTGCCCTATCTTTCTTGAAACAAGAGAGTTTACGACTTCAGTTAGCTTATCGATTTTATTTTCTAAAGAAGATGAACTTATCTCATGAACCCTTCGAGAAGGTTCATTATTTGTGCGAAATTGTTGGGAATTTGCAACCATTGTCGATATTAAGTCCCTAGCCTCAGTAGGAGTCATATTCACCAAGGTTCCACCGCTGGCTGCATTGATCATCTTCATTTCCAGGGGAGATAATCCTTCATAAAAGTATTGAAGGAGTGTTTGTTCAGTTAACCCATGTTGTGGGAAACTAGAACATAACTTCTTAAAAAGCTCCCAGTAGTCGTAAAGTGACTCTCCATCAAGCTGCTTGATTCCAAGTATTCTCCTTCGTAGTTCACTTACTTTTTCCGCAGGGAAAAACCTATGAAGAAAACAACGAGTCATTTGAGCCCATTTAGTAATAGAATTAGGAGGAATATAAAATAACCACTCCGGCTAAGGAAAAAAGAAAAGCTCTATGTTTTATTTGGTCCTCGATTACTCCCTGTGGTGTCATGCTAGAGCAAACCATGTGAAATTCCATGAGATGTTTGTGTGGATCCTCGTTTGGCAATCAACGAAATATAGGGAGGATATGAATAAGGCCAGTTTTCAACTGGTATGGAGTTTTACCTTGGGGAAAATCAATGCACATAGGTCCTTGTTCAGTGGGTGTTGCGGCTACCTCCCGAATAGTAGGTTCGACCATCAGAATTGTATTAAAAGATTCACTTGAATTTGATTCTTCTTCTAGATTTGATTTTTGTCTCCTTCTTTCCCAAAGTTGTACTCCACTAATGCGCCCGGATTAGTTCTGGACATAAATCAAAAGCAAACAAAAATTAGTAACTTTGGTGAAGTCCTCGGCAACGGTGCCAATTTGAAAACTATCGTTTCGGTGTCAAAATAAATTTCTTTTTCTCAATTAATAAATAAGGAAATACGTAGTATAGAGAAATAAGGTTTGAATCCTCAGGAACTTAGAAAATCACAAATTTATGTTTGAATGTTTTTTAACCAGGCAAAAAATAGTAAAATGGGGGGTTGCTATATGAGATTTAAATAGTAAAAACGAGTAAATAAATTAAAGCAATTAAAGTAAAAATAGGATGATGAAGATTGTGAATAAATATGGTAAAAATCGCCTCAAGCTTCGCTTTGATTCAATTTCCTTTAGATGATCGAATAAGATTTTCTCTTTGGGATTCACGTCGGTTACTTTGTCTACAAGGGCTATCCCCGTGACTCTATCTTGTATACCAAACACCCAAGGCAATCTTTGATTCCGGCTTCGATAATTGATTCTAACGACATCAATTGTCGTTGATCAATTACCGTTTAAGTTCGTAGCGTCCGACTCAGATTGTTGCTTTTATAACCGTCAATTCTATCTCAATTCCCTCTTGGCGAAACTATCACGCCAAGTGTGTTCCCAGGAAGTCGGATTGCCCCAAGTGGGTATTTATAGCCTCTCAAAGCCTAAAGGATAAGCAAAGAAAATAATAAAATAATAAAAAAGATAATTGTTTTTAAATTTAAATTCAAACTTAAACTAGTCTCCTAATGCAACTCTACTCGTCAATCTTCCAGAAGGCGTGCGGATGAAGTCTTCTAGAAACCGTCGCTAACTGGACCTTCTAGAAACTACCACGTCAAACCGATTCGTGCCCAGAGTTGTGCCCATGTCTCCAGCCATGACCAAGTAATAAAAAAAATGTAGAATTCACCCGTTTTGTCACAAATTCTGGAAAGTAAGGACATGCACGAAAATAGGCATAACACAACCAAATCAACAGCAATAACTCCACAAAATTGAAGAAATAACGAGCAAAGATTAACTATTCTGAACACTCATCAACAATTTAATGTTTCACTTAAATATTTCTCAATTAATTAAGCTTACCTGAAGAAATCTCGGAATCATCACTATTTTCAGAAATCTCCTCTGGATCTTTATCTGATTCAAATTCTCTTGTAAATCGTTCAAACTTTTTAATAAATTCCTCAAAAGCAGAATCATCGTTAAACACTGGAGCATTCATTCCACAGAATGGAGGAAAATCCCTAGTAGCTTTTACCCTTTTACGGCATGATACTAAAATCATGTCGAATTCTCTTGGGTCGATTTTGATCTCGACCTTCTTTTTAATATCATCTACTTTCTTACCTCTGTCCTTAGTTTCCGACATCTATTAGGACATACATAAGAATAACACTCAACTTAATAAGGAGTGAAATCAATCACCCTCTAATTGACACCATATCAGTAACTTTGACAATCTTAATGGCATGTAATCCTTTTTACATTAAAATACATTCGATTTCGGCCGAGAATCAACTAATTTTAAAATACAGATGTCATGTCACTTTTAAAATATTTCCTCTTTTAAAAACCCATAAATTTTATTTCCAGATTTTCTTAAAACATAACATTTTTAATATAAAGAAAAACATTAATTGAAATATGATAAGAGTTTATACTTAAATACAATTCAGAGCATTTTTCATACTTTCATTAAATGCCAACTAATTTTTTTCCAAAGCAAACCAGATTGTCCTATAGTTACTGTCGAGTCAACCTTAATTGATGATATTCGTTGCTACTGTTGCACTCTATATTTGATTTGTCTCTTGTTTTACCTACGTGTAAAAGCAACACACGTTAAGTATTTACTTAGTGAGATATAATATTGTAAAGAAATCTTTATGTATACATAAGTATGTCATATTTATTTAGTTCATACTAAATCGTATATTCTTTAAGGATCCTATAATCGTCCTCAGTTAAACCATATTCCATTCACAATTATCTTAATTATTTTTAGCATGCCTAACATACCTATCAATCTTTATATTTTTCTTTTTCCATTTACCTCTTTAGTCATTATTCTTTATTTTCATTGAGAGCATCCATTCATACTTATAATGTACCATTATGTATTTTCATTTATGACATTATTTCATGCCAATAATGCACCCATATGCATTTCAATTATGGCATCATTTCATGCCGATAATGCACCCATATGCATTTTACTTAAGCATCCTTTCTTGCCCTTTTATGCGCTATTATACATTTCATTTATGGCATCCTTTCATGCCCTTTTATACGCTATTATACACTTCATTTATGGCATCCTTTCATGCCCTTTTATACGCTATTATGCATTGTCATACCTCTAGTCTTTTACTCAAAGGCATTTAACCTTTCATCTAATTGGCATAATTGACATCTTTATGTTAAATGCACAGCTAACCTATTAATCTTTTACTCAAAGGTATTTAACCTTTCATCTAACTGGTATAATTGATAACTTTCTGTCAAATGCACAGCTAGGCCTCAAAGGCACTTAGCCTTTCATCTAACTGCCATAATTGACATATTTCTGTCAAATGCACAGCGAGGCCTCAAAGGCACTTAGCCTTTCATTTAATTGGCATAATTGAAATATTTCTATCAAATGCACAGTTAGACCTCAAAGGCACTTAGCCTTTCATCTAACTGGAATAATTGACACCTTTCTGTCAAATGCACAGCTAGGCCTCAAAGACACTTAGCCTTTCATCTAACTGGCATAATTGACACCTTTTTGTCAAATGCACAGCTAGGCCTCAAAGGCACTTAGCCTTTCATTTAACTGGCATAAATGACACCTTTATGTCAAATACACATCTAGGCCATTAATATTTTATCTTAGAACAATTTCTACTATAATAATTATTTATAATATCAATTAACTCTTTAAAATCATTATACACTCTATGGTTTATACCTATAGTGCCAATGCAATAATCCAACAAACTTACTATAATACGTGGGTTGTACCCACAATACCAATAAAGAAATACATATAATTTCTTAGATTTTGCACATAAAGTTATTATATAGGATTTCATAAACAAATTATGAATTTCTTAACTTTTTGCACCCGAAGTGCTCATACAAAAATTCATAAACAAATTATTAATTTTTTAACTTTTTGCACTCAAAGTGCCCATACAAAAATTCATAAACAAATTATGAATTTCTTAACTTTTTGCACACAAAGTACCCATTCAGAAATTCATAAACAAATTATGAATTTTTTAACTTTTTTGCACACAAAGTGCTCATACGGAAATTCATAAAAAATTATGAATTTCTTAACTTTTTATACACTCAGTGCCATTATGTAATCACCATACATATATCAATCAATCATACATCTATGAATACCGTAACATATATGTACATACTAAATGTACTCACCTGGATTGCCTCGCTATTGTATCCAAAATGCAAAGTTGATTACTTAGGTACTTTGCCTTTGCCTTTAGTTTTGCTTGACTCGAGAGTTTGATTTCGATCTACTCAAGCATCCAACAAAGACATGTACGATATTAATTGTTAGTATATTTCCTAGAATTTATACTTAAACATTACTCAAGAGTACATATTATTATATTTTCTATAACAATCTTAGCTTATCTTCAGATTTTTGGCTCAATAGTATCGATACCCTTACCATGGTATCGATACTACTATACTATGGTACCGATACTCTATTATAGTACCGATAACATTTATGCATTCTGTTAACAATGGTATCGATACCATCCTCATAGTATCCATACTCCCCTCTTGGTATCGATACCACTTAAATCGGTATCGATACTACTCAGTAGATTCTACTAATTTTAAGCCTATAGTATCCGTATTGTTTGATCAATACCGATACGCTTACCCAAATTTTACATTTTTCAGCCCGAATCTTACCCAATTTTGGTCAAATTTCCTTATGTTTACCTCTAATAATACTATTAAACTACTCTCTACTTATCCTACTAACTTTCCTTCATTTAGCTTCTTAAAACATCCAAAATATCTCAAGCTCACTTGAATCTAAGAATCATACCATATTTTCTAAGTTGTTTTTAAACTCATCCAATGCTTTTAATCTCTTATTTACTTCTTTGACAAGTCAAATATACTAATAAAACTCAATAAAAACACATATATCAATATATCATTCAAAACCCCATTTCCTTAAATCTCATATAAAACATCCACCACTTAGTTTTAATCTTCTTTAATCCTTCCTTAAGCTTACATATCACTTAATGTTACCATAGCAACCCAAAATTAAAGGAAGAACTAATTAATTGATGTTTACCTTATGCTAAAGAGAGGAGGGCACTACCCACGTGAGAAGAAAAAGAAGAATGGAAAGAGCTTACTTTCCTCTTTTTACTCTTTTACAATCCCTAATAAGGGATATATTCTAAATTCATTTTTACTCTTAAAAGACCAAAGTTCCCTCTTAATTTATCTATTATAACAAATTAGCCTAAACACTATTCCAAATCATTTCCTAATCTTTTACCATTTAATCAAATAAATCCTCACATTTTTAAATCTTTTTAATAAAGCCATTTACCTGATATTTGATATATTACAACTCTCATCACCATCATCAGGAGCATCTATATTTTGTTGATGAGGGACTAATGACGATATAGCACCTCTATAGAATAAGGACACTGGAGGTGTATGGCTGACTATACCTCAGCTCATAGAAAACCCTGAAAACACAGACATCGATGAGTGCGAAAACTACACCAGAGGTGTCTATGTGTTGGGTGCATCTTCACCCACCAAATAAGCAACATATGAACCCCACGTTGGATCAACAAGCATGGAAGTATAATATCCACCATGAGGGGTCATAAAACCCTGCAACTGTGGCATCTGACCCAATTACGATGGCATCTGACCCGGCTGTGGTGATATCTAAAATGGCTATAGTATCATTTGATACGGCTGCAGTACCATCTGTAATGGTTACGTAATGTACACCGGTGTAGACGGTAGCTGCTATGATAGTTCCAGTGCTGTAGTTAAGGATGAGACAAAAATGCATGCTCTCCTTTCATGAGTTGGGGGACGATGATGTTATGACAGTGGATGTCTTTGTCGACGCCGATAAATGCTCTCGCCTCTTGCTTACTCAAAAAGTAAGAATAATTTCCCGTCCGTGTTGAACCACTCATAATAATAATCCGTAACTGAATAATGATCCACATAAATGAGTTTCGTACACGGAATATGTCCACGTCGATCCTCCCATATCATTACCCACTCGATGTGCTTCAGCAGCCATTCGACTTTTTTTTACCCCATCTATCGATGATATGTATATCGTTGAGATTCTTAGGTGCTTCTGGAATAGATTGTACAAAACCAAATTGGTGGAGCATGTAATCAGTAGGATACCACTCGACAATAGCATAACATATCATAGGGACCACCTCCATCCAGACATCTAATAGGCCTTTCAAGTGATGTGGGATGCAAATCCTCATTTCTTCAGTAGAATAAGGAGATCATTGAAACTAAAACAAATATATATAATTCTTATCAAAATAATATTCTAATTATATAACGATAATCAAAAGTAAATAATAAAATCTGTATACATACCTCTGTACCAGCCTTCTGATCAATGACTAGCTGAATTTCTTCCAATTCATCCGGTAAATCTGATGATCTTTTCTTGAACTTGATAACCTATTCAATGAAAAAAATTCATTATATACTCAACAAAATTATTTATATACTAATTCAATATTAAAATTACCTCAACAATAGCGGGAAGACCAACAAGTTTTTCACGACCGAACATAAAAAGGGCATCCGATACCACTCTCAAGACTGGAAAAAAATGAGACATCCGTCGATATCATTTTTCGATAATCAGTTGTTTGATACATTTCCCTATAGAAAAATGCTAAACTGTATAGCACCAACTGAGTGCGCCGACAACGTGAAAATATGCAAGGTGACGCAACCACATACAATGAACTTGGTTGTGCGATTTTTTAGGTATCAGGATCCCTCCTGTGAGCTATAATATGCAAGCCCGTGCATACAATTTAACTTGTTCCTCGGAGGCGTCGCGACTCAAATGTTTAAAAGTTATATCCAACCAATTTAACGATATTCGACCACCGTTGAAATTAGGCGGGATATCTCTAAGATACTCCTCGCACAAGGAATGCTAGTCACCATCCGCCACTCTAGAAATCATATCCCCATCAATCAAAAACCCTAAATATATGAAAACATCCTCTCGCGCAATACTGCACTCTTCACACGGAAGATGGAATGTGTGTCTCTGGTCTCCACTTCTCAACAGTGCAGAAATAAGGTTGGATTCAAGGTTATAGTGACCTTCATATTTCGTTACATAAACGAATCCAACCTCAGCTAAATACGACAACATACGAGTAGGTATCTCTAACTTAATGTTATGAATGAATGGATCTAATATACGATCTCTCTCCTAATTTAATAAATAGTATACAAATTAAAATAAAAAATAATACTAAAAATTAATTAAATAAAACATTCACAGCATTAAAATAATAACATAATTTAAAATTGTTACCATATCGGTAAAATGCCTCGAGATATGATTCACATCTAAACATAGCAACCCGCCTTCCATTTTATAACTGTAAAAAGTAATAAAAATAGTACAATAAAATTTAATAAAATAATAAATTATTAAATAATTATAATATAATAGAAAATATTTTACCTTCTTAATATAAATATTGATAATAAGAAGAATGAGACAATTTGAGATTTGAGTGTAGTTTGACGGTTGTGTTGAGTGTGGTATTTATAGGAAGGGAGGAGGGGGAAACGAGTGATAATCAATGTGGGAGGTTGTGGAATCAAAATAAAGGCATGGATCATACGTGTCAAAACCTCACGAATGTGCAGATGGTGATCCAAGCTTTACCTTTACGTGGAGTCAGCTCGGACAGAACCCCGTGAAGGCGGGGATGGAGATCCACACTTTATTGCCACTGTCTCAGAAAGGGTGATAGATTGATAATATTTAGAAAGAGAGTGTGCGATAGATAATTATTGAATCTATGGGTAATATTTTGGTAAAAATGCCAACAAATGGGGTTGATTTTAAAAGCAAAGGTGGCGGGGGTTGTCTCAGGAAAGGCAGACTAATATACGACTAATATACGATGTTACCGAATACATTAAAAGATATTTAACAAATTCGGTTTAGCGCTACTGGAAATGTTGAGTAATAATAATGTTGTAGGTGGAAATCATGAAGAAATATTAAAACATTTGGCAACCGGCAAACTTAGCTTGTCGGTTTGTGTCGACACAAATATAAATGTATCGAGCCATAGCAATATAGCAGGTAAAAATATGACAAAACCGGTTTCATTATGACAAAACCGGTAAAGTGCTACCAGATATGTTGAAAGTATCGATTAGATTGAAATAAGTATCGACACTTTTAGAATTTAAAAGAGAAGTAGTAATATCGCCTATAAAGTGTCGATAATTTATAAAATGTATCGATTCATAACAATATAACAGGTAAAAATATGACAAAACTAGTCTCGAAATGACAAAACTGGTAAAGCGCTACCAGATATGTTGAAAGTGTCGATACTTTAATATAAGTATCGACACTTTTGGAATTTAAAAGAGAAGCAGTAATAGCGCCTATAAAGTGTCGATACTTTATAAAAATGTATCGATCCAAAATAATATAACAGGTAAAAATATGACAAAACCGGTAAAGCGCTACCGGATATGTTGAAAGTTTTGATACTTTAATATAAGTATCGACACTTTTTGAATTTAAAAGAGAAGCAGTAATAGCGCCTATAAAGTGTCGATAATTTATAAAAATGTATCGATCCATAACAATATAACATGTAAAAATATGACAAAATCGGTAAAGCGCTACCGGATATGTTGAAAGTGGTGATACTTTAATAAGTACGTGTAAAAAATTATCGATACTTTTAAAGAAATAGGTAAATATCCTATTGAAAGAATCGACACCTGACATAAAAGTATTGACACTTGGGTAATTGTATCGATTAAATATAAATAACATATCATGTGAAAATATAAAGGGCAAACCTAAATTTTCTCTTAAAATGGATAGAACACGGACGAGTTTTTGAAATTGAAGCGTAATTGTTGCTACATTTCAGAAGGCGTTTATAAAACGAAGTTTGTTTGTTTGTTGATGCAGTCGAATCAAAAAGTACGTTGTCAAAACCCTAGTTTTTATTATTACAATAATCAGAAATAGGGGTTTTATGTGTTATTTAGGGTTTTTAAAGTAAAGAAGCATTTGAGACTGATTACAGGTAGAAATTGATATTCTAGGTAGATGATAAATATCGATACTTTTATTAAATATTATAGGTAGAAAATGATATTATATGTTGTATAAATGTGCCGATACTTGGAGTATTAAGTGTTCCCATTCGTTTGAAGGAAATAGGGATTAGGGTTTTTGGGTTTGATTTGGGGATTTTGAATTGAAGCCAAGAAGGATTTGGGACCAATTATATAACATTATAGGTAGAAAATAAATATGGATACCTGTATATAATAATATAGGTAGAAAATACTTTTTGTCCATAATGAATGACAAACGAGGTGCACAAATAAAGTGTCGATACATTTAAAATTATATCGATCCAAAAAACATCGAAACTGATAATTACAATGTAATAGGTAAATTAACAATGTAACCGGTAGAAATATACCGGTTTTATGAGAGAATAGGTCTAAATAATGTATTGACACTTTCTAAATTTATGTCGATACTTTTTGTCCAGAATGAATGTCCAAACGAGGTGCACGCATAAAGTGTCGATACATTTAAAATTGTATCGATCCCAAAAACATCGAAACCGATAATTACAATGCAATAGGTAAATTAATAATGTAACTAGTAGAAATATACCAATTTTATGAGAAAATAGGTCTACATAAAGTATCGACACTTTTTAAGTTTATGTCGATATTTTTTTAATTTACGCGTGTTTTTTTCCTTCATTATTTATATGTTAAAAGAATCGATACAAACTCCAAATCGAAAAAACCTAAACCTAAAGGCAAAAGATAACTCTTCGACTCCGACGAATGATAGGATTTGCACACAACTGCAAGCATTTTATGGGAAATCATGAGATCTCTGTTGCATAATTTTAATAGAGTAGTTGGTTTTAGGGTTTAAAATACTTACAGTTGTGTGCAAATCCTATAATTCAGCAGGTTCTCTTCAGCATGATAGATATAATTGCAAAGTTGATTCTAGGTTCGGGCTTCATTCAGAGCAAAAGCTATCGCCCTTGGTAAATCTTTAAGTGCCAGATTTCTTGTGATCTGCCTCGAGGATATAGGGTACTACATGCATCTAACTAATTGGTTCCAAAACGTGAACGGATATCATTACAACTATCCTTATATAAAATTAAGAACAATTATTCAACAACTGAATACAACTATTATATGTAATGTTCAATCATGCACTCCTTACGTTGGAGGGATTCAGTCCCTAAACCCTCAAAGGAAGCTTGCCTTACTAATTCCTATCTTACCATTTCGACCCCCAGGTTTTATTGTCTATGCAGTCAACATGATTAACCTGGATAATCCCAGTTACATAACTGATTCCGGCCATGATTTGCAGGAGACTCTATTCTACAGATTGTTTGCCATTTATGTGATGATGCAGATGGAATATTAAACAATCTCATAAGCCACAATCAAAATATACTGAGAGAGGAGATGACAAAAGCTGCCATAAGACTCAAGAATAACAAAAGGAAGAAATGATATAAATGTACGGGAGATTTTGTATACGATTCATAATTTTGTATATGATTTATAATTTTATATGTGAATGTAATTATGTATGAGATGAGAAAAGTTAGCAATAGGTTGTTGTACATGTTTCTCATACACAGCAGGAGTCATGTTGATACTTACGATATATGGAGATCGTTGTCTACATTATTCCAAATGTCACTAACATAATTGTCATCATGTAAGGGACTGAATGGCCATTCCATTCCGTCTTCGAAAATATCTGTTGATGTAGGTTGTGTGCTTGTATTCAAACTAAGCTTGACTTGAGGATATGTTAGTTTGTTATGTCCCTCACCGTTTCAGAACCCACATCACCTAATTTTCTTCTCGACCTTGTTCTTTGGTACTTCTTTTCGCTTGCGTTATTTTCGTTGAGGGTCGCGAACGTTGTTTACTACACTGCTCAAGTTAACTAAATCATTCAAACCAAACGAGTTTTTAAATTCTTCTGTTAGTCTTTTCATCTCATCTCTTGCGGGTTTGAAAGACGCGTCTGTCTTTGATGCAGTATAGCATAACCTATTGACGTTGCACGTAGAGCAGTGAACCTTGGCATTTGCATTACTTCTGGAGGCACATTCAAGTTAACAAAACTGGGTGCAAAAGCCTTCGTATCCTTAGTCCACCTACTTTGAATCAAAGACCTGGGCAAATATGTGTAATCCAAGTGCTTCAAAACGTGAAGTTGATGGCCACATGGAAGTCCGACGGTCTTGAATTTTTTGTAGGAGTAATTTAGGGTTTCCATATGAGAATCAAAACTAATTTCAAATGTCCTATTTTTTTCTTTGTGCTTTGTCAAAATATAATTTTGACATTCATTTGACAAGGACTGAATCTCTTCCTGAATCCGGTACAATGTTTCCCGTTGAAGTTCTTCTTGGAACGCACGAAAAGATACACACGTATAAATCTCAGTAACATAGCATTCAAGGTCAACCAGTTTTGTAATCTGAAAGGGCTTTGTCTGGGAACTTAAGTAATCCACTTTCACGTCGTTCATATGCATTCTACTAATTCCATCTTCAATTGCACAAACAACATCTAAATATGTCTTCTTGTGTTTCAGTGCAATCGCGAGTGAAGCATTCATAGACTCGCACCTTTGTGTTGAGCGAATATTGACAAAGAAATGACTGGTTAAATATGCTTGTGTCCATAAGTTCCGAGTATTTCTCTTCTCAATCACCCATGAATGCTTTTCGACGTTGAATTCTAAAACAAATAAACGCCATTGAATATAAAATTTGTCGGTTGTCCACCAGGAAGCCATGCATTTTGAGAATGCTGCTGTAAATTTTGGGTCACCAATGTTAGCTTGTGCATTGCGAGAAAGATGCCAAGAACATAATCTGTGCTTAGCATAAGGGATAACAGATTTGATAGCCCTCTGCATTGCCCTATCCCCATCGGTGACAACTAAAATAGGCGATTTATTCATCATGGCTTCTAAAAAATTATGTAGCACCCACTCAAAAGATTGAGACGTCTCGTCAACGATTGGCAATAGCAAACACAATTGAGTTATGGTAATGATTGACACCGACAATAGGCATAATTGGTCGACCATACAAATTATCTTTGTACATTGTATCGAACGCAATTACATCACCGAAGCATGTGTAATCTGATCTCGATGTAGAATCCTACCAAATAAGATTATGCAATGCCCCTGATTCGTCTACCGAGTATGTCATAAAAAACCCAGGATCATCATGTTTCTTATAATCAAAGTAAGCAATAAGTGAATTCACATCCCCATCAACGATTTTCTTTTCTTTACCTTTTTGAAGTGCATTGTAGAGGTCTTTATGTGTAAATCCAACATTATGATAGCCCCCTGCCTGCTGCGTTAAATAGTTCATTACTTGTGACGTGCCAACACCGACCTCTTTCAATGATGTTGCCTCATCGATATCAGCCTAACTTACAGCTCTATTAGAACGCATAAATGGTGTCATAGCAGGTGTGCACAATGCATGATTATGTTTATGATAAGACTTACTTATAACCCAATGATCGTTTGTATTTGTTGCTGTAACTACGACTCTAGCCTTGCATCCTGTTCTTATGACTGGCGTATGAGCACGTTGACGATCAACAATATTGACTTTTGACACTCGAAACCCTTCTTTGGAACAACAAAATTCTTGTATCTTCACATTCCCTTCCATGTCAAGCCGTGTTGTTCCCCGACGTGCACTAAACCTATGTTCCCGTGTGAATCCCTTGTAAAAGTACCAAGCTTGATCACGTGAAGAGAAGAGTTGACCAACCAATCTGTCAGATTCATAAACATTATGTACTTCATGGCATTCCTCGGTTGGCTTAATATTGTGTGCGTCAGTATGATCCATGAAAAAAATTTTGTTGTGCAAGTTCAGTGGTCCCAACAGGAGTTGATGGAGATGTAAGTAAAGGTTCATTGAATAACATGTTTCAATCGTGCTTTCAATAGGATGTGGTATTGGTAGTGGTATTGGTAGTGGTAGTTGAAGGGTGGGTACAACATTAAATTCGTAGGAAATATTTAGGTATGTACAATAACTACAAAATTCAATAACTTTAAAGTAATAGGTAAGTTTACAATGTAGGTGGTAAAAATAGACTTTTTTTAATGACAAAATTAGTAAACACAAAGATTTATTTCCAACATTTTGTTCAGTATGGTTCTCAAATATAAAGTTTCTAAAACTGTGTCGATACATTTATTGTAAGTATCAATCCTCAAAACATCGAAGCCAATTATTATAAAGTAATAGGTAAAATATATTGGATTAATGAGAGGATAGGTAAACATATATATCGATACATTTTCTAAAAGTATCGACCCCAAAAACATCAAAAACAGTAATTATAATGTAATAGGTAAATTAACAATGTAACCGGTATAAAGATACCGGTTAATTAGAAAACAAGTCAACATAATGTATCGACACTTGTGGAATTTGTGTTGATACTTATTGTCCAGAATGAATGCCCAAACGAGGTGCACGCATAAAGTGTCGATACATTTATTAAAAGTATCGATCCCAAAAACATCGAAACCGATAATTATAATGTAATATGTAAATTTATAATGTAATCGGTATAAATATACCGGTTTTATGAGAGAATAGGTCAACATAATGTATCGCTACTTTTTAAATTTGTGTCGATACATTTTGTCCAGAATGAATGTCAAACGAGGTGCACGAATAAAGTGTCGATACATTTATTAAAAGTATCGATCCCAAAAACATCAAAACTGATAATTACAATGTAATATGTAAATTTACAATGTACCCGGTAGAAATATACTGATTTTACGATAAAATAGGTCTACATAATGTATCGACACTTTTTAAGTTTGTGTCGATACTTTGTTTCAGAATGAATGCCCAACGAGATGCACAAATAAAGTGTCGATATATTTAAAATTATATCGATCCCAAAAACAGCGAAACTGATAATTATAATATAATAGGTAAATTTGCAATGTTACCTGTACAAATATACCGATTTAGTTAGAAAATATGTTAATATAAGTGCTACCTATTACATTATATAAGCATTACCTAATATGTTATTGTACTTAATAATATTTCCGGTTAAATGTATATTTTAATATATAAGCGCAACCTATTTCATTATATAAGCGCTACCTGATATATTATTGTATTTGATAATATTTTCAGTTAAATAATATAACATAACCAGTCTAAATTTTAATTGGTCAATTCCTTAACTAGTTATACCATTTTTTTAGCCCTTTTTTAACTGCCGCACAATATTACTTCCCAAGTGGCGATGTATCTGATATATAGTGGATATTTAACAAACCCCATCATTCACACACATGACCACCCTTTAGCTCTAATACAGTTTTTACCTTTCTTTGTTGCCTGCTTTCCTTCTTCTCCATGAACCCTTAGGATCCGTTTGGATCAAGGAATTTAGAATTCCTGGTAGGCATATTCTTTTCCTGGTAGAGGATACCCATGTTTGGTTGGGTAAGATTCCCAAGTGAGGGTAATATTTATTTCCCAACAGTAAATATTGTGTGTGTATTTCCGGGAATGTTATTCCCACGTAGATGTTAGGTATTCTTTTATTCCGTGTGTTAAGGGGTAAAATACCCTCTTTTCCCCGTTTGTCACTGCGTATCTTCTTCTCCCTTTGCCTTTGTGTATCTTCTTCTCCCTTTGCCTCTGTGTATCTTCTTCTCCCCTTGCCTCTACGAAAAATTCATCGGTTCTCCTGGTAAGATTTCCTCTCCTCTCCCTTTCTTTACAATTTTTGACTTGTTTAAATTTTCCAAAAAATGGTTTTGGGTAAGGGTTTATCTTAATCTAGTATTGTTTGGTCAAACCCATTTTTTTCAAAAAAATGCTTTCAGGTTAGGGTTTATCTTAATCTAGTATAGTTGTTGTTTGCTTGGATCCATTCTGCTATTTTTTATAATCTTGTACTGTTTGGTCGAACCCATTTTGATTGGAAATATAGTTATAGTTGATGTTTGCTTGGATCCATTCTGTCAGAATTTGTTGCAACAATTCTCATTTAGATTTTGAAATTGAAGAGACTGAAGAGAATCACTAGTAGCTAGTAATTTTTTTTTTAAAAAAATAAGTTAAATATAGATCATTCGATAATATATCAATAACATAATTTATAAAATCACTAAAACATTATACAGTTCAAGCCAAACTTTAATTACAGGAAGTTGCAGTAGAACACAAGGCTTAGATAAAGGTAACCTTGTATAAGTCAAGAGAGTGAGAGGTTTTTAGTCTGAGTTGGAAACATTTGCCTGCAGAAATATCAGAAGAGAGATTGAAGGAGTGAAAAAAAAGATGATGATTATTATTATATCATTACAAAGCTTGTTGAATGATCAATATATAATTATGTTGTTACATAGGTTGCATAGAAGGAAGGAAAACTAGTGGAAGCTTTGTCGGGTTCATCAACTCTATTCCCCCCCCCCCCCAAAATCTAATGTTCTCCTTGCTTTTACCTGTAGAACTGGGACCAAGTCTTTGGTTAATGTGCAGTATTTGAGCTTTAATGGAAGATTGAATAGTCTTAAAGAGGGGTTGTAAAATGTAAAGTAAAAGCAAGGATATTTGAATAGTCTTAAAGAGGGGGTTGTAAACTGTAACATGTCCATTGCTTGTCTCTTTTCATTAATGTCAAGCTTCATTTTTCTTAGAAGATTGGGGTTAGTTCCCTTAACAATGGGGGTAACAAGCATAGGTTGACGTATCTTATCTTATTTAGCTATAGAAGACTAAAATGGAAAAAAATAGAGTTTACCGAGAAGTTTAAACCATAAATGTAGAAAATCCTTCTAGTTTCAGCAATGATGTAAGCCCATTGATATTCCAAGAAAGAATCTTAACAAACTCTGTATTCTCCTTAGGAGGTGTTCATCTCATAGTTCTAGGATTATATGTTATCCACCCTTTTTGCGGCTTCTTATGGGCCAAAATAGTCCATGGTTCGCTTTGATTCACAGGAGTAACTCCATTTTCAGCACTAACATCTTTTCTATCAATGTCTTTTTTTATAGAACTAATATTAAACCATGTTCAATCTATATAGTTTGAATGACATTGAATAATATTTTGAAGGGGTACACACAAATAAGCTAAACTTCAACGAAGTTCAAAATTCCCCTTGAATAAAAACATAAACCTTAATCTCGAAGAACTCCCATGTAAATCAGACAAAAATTGAGGCAAACAGTACCCCATAAAACATAATGTTCTTAAAATCATTAAAGGGAACACAACCGCAAAAGTTTGTTTAAACCTTAAATATCCCATGACTAACCATCTTCTATTAAAAACACGAGACAAGAGATGCCTCACTCCCTCAAAATTAGACATGTAAATTAGAGCATGTCAACCCAACCTCATTTGCCACCATGTTTTGCCTTCTTGTGAGATCCTAGAATGCCAGACTTTGGAGTCTTTACTGAATATTTCCTAGCCTGCTTCCCTGGATGCGGTGTTGTGTATGGCCACCTTCTTACCATCTACTGACTTCTGGGGTGAAACTGCAAATTTAGCCTTTTTGAAAGCAGGGGGTTGCAGTTTTCACAGGTCTATTCTTGCTCTTTGTTAGAGAAGTCTTTCTACCTAGTAAAAGCAAGGTTGAAAACCAATAACCCATCCTTATACTCAAATTAAAGGAAAGAATAGTTTCGTAAATAGAACAGTATAAGCATTACTGCTACATATAAATAAATTTTCTGCAGTACCTGAAGCACAAGTAGTTTTCTTCTGCTCTGCGGCGACAATTTATCATCAACATCGACAGTTTTTGCCTTAATTTGCAAACTGTTTACAGTTTTCCTGCTCCGTTGAACCATGGAAACCTTAGAAATAGTGTTAACATCTTGGACTTGGTCCTCTACTGATTTGTCTCCATCATAGGCACAAATAAAACTTTAGGTTTGTTTTGTTTGGTATGTCTCTTTAGGTTTGGGGGTGCCATTAACACGCTCAACGTCTAGCTTAGTTATGCATGCCAACACACTCACTCAACTTCCAGTTTGTTGTTGCCACCCTCTTTGTTATATTAGGCTAAAATATATGGTAATCCAAACTTTTAGGTTATTTGTATTTTCGTTACCGAACATTGAAATTTGCAATAAAGTCACTAACTTTTAATTCGTTATTATTACAATTATTGTCGTAAAAACTGATATATCATGTTAAAGTATATTTAATTACAGTCACTGTTTTAAATTTTCGATCTTTTATCATAGAATAATTCCTTTTTTTTCCTCTTAATTCTTTGTTTAGGTTCAATTGGGTTAAATAAAAGTCTTGAAATATCGTCTTTCTATGATTCTATTTTCATTTAATGATTTCTATGATTAAAAAATACTAGTTGAATTCAATGGATCATCTTAGATGGCTTAAAAAAATTAGTGTTCAATTATTTTTATTGTGATGACAAACAATTGTTCTTGTTAAATATTACTTTTCTAATATAAAATGTTTGTTCATAATAACAGTTATGGGCTCATTACCAATGCGAAAGAAGAGCATATCGCCACAATTCTTATTTTACAACTGCAAATGATGGAGATTGTGTGTCATATGCTTATGGTTTTTTCAGTTATTCTTAGAAAATATAAAAATCGACCTAAAATAACTTATGCACATGAAAGACTTCATAGACATAATATTATATCACTTAATTTACATAAAATTATATTTGAAAGTGATCGACAAAGTGTTGATAATTGTCGAATGGATAGGAGAGCATTTCTCAAATTGTATCACCTATTACAAAATCAAGGTGGGTTAAAAGAGAGAGTCGATATATGTCTATAGAAGAAATGGTTATTACTTTCCTTCATATTATATCCACCATATTAAGATTAGAGTTTTAAAATGTCAAACAGTAAGATCTGGTGAAACAATTAGTAGAGTTCTCCATACAGTGTTAGCTTCAGTCTTGAAACTGTATCCGATCCTTTTTAGAAAACCAGAACCAATACAAGATAATTCAACAGACGATAGATGGAAATGGTTTAAGGTATTGTATCATAATTCTGAACTTTCTTTTAAGTTAATTAGTAATGCTTAATACATAAATGGATAGTAATAATGTAATTTAACTTTATTTGATGAATATAGGATGTTTGGGTGCTCTAGATGGAACATATTAAGGTCATGTAGCTGCAATCGATAAACCTAGATACAGACAAGAAAAATGAAATTACAAATGTACTTGGTGTTTGCACACCAAACATGCAATTCATTTATGTTTTACCTGGGTGGGAAGGTTCTGCAATTGATGGTAGAATACTCAGAGACACCATTAGTAGCAGAAATGGTTTAAATGTTCCACAAGGTAAATTATTAGGTCATTAATATATATATATATAAGAATGTAAAATTCTTACAAGTTTTGTATATTAATTTACTTTTTAAATTAAAATAATATAGGGTGTTACTACTTATGTGATGCTAGATACACGAATGGAGAGGGATTTCTTACACCATATAGAGGTCAAAGATACCACTTGAATGATTGGAGAGAAAGACACCAACCTACCACCCCTCAAGAATATTTCAACATGAAACATTCTCAAGCTAGGAATTGCATTGATAGATGTTTTGGCATATTGAAAGCGAGATGGGCAATTTTAAGGGAAAATCCTTTTATCCAGTGAAAACACAATGTAGACTCATTTCTGCTTGTTGTCTTCTCCATAATTTCATAAGATCTGAGATGCCAATCGATCCTATTGAATCTGACTATACTGAAGATAGTAGACATGTTGAAGAGATTAATGAAGTAGAAATGATCAGACATTGTGAGCCAAGCAGTGCTTGGACTGAGTGGAGAGACAAATTAGCAGAAGATATGTTTACTAGTTGGTTGGCGTCACGTACTTTAGGATAGATGTTATTTTATGTTATGTATGGACTTTCACATTCTATTTTATCTAATGTTAGTGGTCATTACTTTCATGTATTTGACATCTTTATATTTTATGGCATAAACTTTATTAAATTTTATGTATTTCTCTTCTATAAAATTCGAATTTTATTTTTATGGACATTCATTACTTATGTCATTCACTACATTTGATTTATATTATGTTACTATTTTAAATTTCATTTATGATTAATATGTATAACATAACATGTTTTATATTATGTTATACATTTTTTATATACATTTTCTTAGATTGTTTCGAAGAGCAATATGTCAACATCAAATATGGAATCTCAAAGGGGGGAAAAACCGACATCTAGAAAGTGTAAGTCTTTAGTAACTAAAAGGACATGGACTAAAGAGGAGGATGCTGCACTTGTTGAATGTTTACACATTTTGGCTGAAGACCCACATTGGAAAGCTGATAATGGAACATTTAAATCAGGTTATCTATCTAATCTTGAAAAGATGTTAGAAATCAAGCTTCCGACATCACAAATTAGGGCCATCCACATATTGAATCTAGAGTTAAGCTATTCAAAAGACAATACAATGCTTTATCTGAAATGCTGAATATTGGAAGTGGATTCGGTTGGAATGAAGAAGAAAAATGTTTAACTGCACCAAAGGATGTGTTTGATGATTGGGTTAGAGTAAGTATTTTAATTGAATTTATCTTATTTTTGTACTCTTTGTTATCTACATAGGTAATTCTAAGATTTATTAAATATGCAATTTTATTATATTGTAGAGTCATCCAACTGCTGCTGGATTGAGAAAGAAGTCATTTCCATTCTTTGATGACTTTGTTCATATATTTGGAAAAGAAAAAGCTACAGGAACAGCAGCTGATGCAGTGGAACATATTGATGTTGAAGACAATGCATTTATAGATACATTACTTGAAGAAGAGGGAGTAAGAGATTCTGAATCAAGAGAGGATGTTGGTGCTTCAACTTGCCAAACATCTGATGCTACTGCCTCTACCCCTACAATGAAAAAAGTAGCTAGCAAGAAAAGGTCTCGAAGTGATGATGGGTTAACCGAGCTTGTACAGGAGATAAGTAAGTTCGGTGCTGCATACCGAGAAACTGCCAAAGAAATTAAGGATATTACTGCTTTATTGAAAAAAGAGGCAGAAGGAAATGATAGAAGAATGTCGATTTTCACTGAAATCATGAAAATTAAAGGCCTGTCCACTGATGAAATGCTTACTGCAGGAGAGTATATTAGCAAAGATGCGCACAAGGTAGATTTCTTCTTTTCTTTGCCAAAAGAATTCAAACAAGATTATGTGATTAAGCAATTGGTTGAATGTCGTCAATTTAGACCATCATTTTGACTGTCGTCCTTCTACAATTATCTCGATCTCTTTTTGATTATGACTTTAGAATATGGTCTCAACTTTTTTGTGTAGCTTAGCCAAGTATATGTCAATGTTATGACTTGAAGAATTTTTTGTGTATAATAGCCAACATATATGATTACGTTTATAATCATGGCTATTATCTTTTGTAAGTCTGAACATTGTACAAACTTTTGATGGTTAATGTTATACTTCTTTTTGTTATGTAGTATATGACTTGCAAGTAATGTGCTAGTTTTCGAATATGTTAATTACTTTTGATAGTTTTTGTTATGTAGTAAAAACCTTGTCTTTGATAGTTAACAATTATCGCTTTCATGTGTGTCGCAACTTATTGATAGTAAAAACCTTGTCTTTGTTATGTAGTATATGCATTGAAACCATACATATGTGTTATGCAAGTCTGCCGATGAAGAATTATTACAAATTAGATTTTGGAACTGAAGTGGGCATATATTAGTGCATACTGGGAAAAAAACGTAGCACCAAATTCTTGTGTGCTATCATAAAACAAAACAATTTTTATGTTGAAGCAAAACATATCCTAACATATCTCAATTTCAATCATTGGGATGTCATGAGCACTGCTTTCCTGCAATGATTGTTGAAGCATCATATCATCATCCATTGTTACCAAAGTTAATTTTTCTATAAAAAATAAGGTCTCTAAAGCAGAACTAAACAGGGGAAAGTTGAGTTTGTTTACTTAATGAATCGATTAAACAAATCCATAAAAAACCATTTCGTCTTATCAACTAATACATTATTTATATACCTCAATTTCAGTTTTTAGGATGTCCAAAGTTAAAATGTTTATAAAAATTAAGGTCTCTGGTGCAAAATCGAGCATGGAAAAGTTGAACTTAATTAATGGACCAATTAAACGAATTCATCAAAACACATTTCATATTATCAACTAATATTAGAGGTGTAAACGAACTGAGTCGAGCTCGAGTATTGTTGAACTCGTCTCGACTCAAAAATTTTGAAATGGAGCTCGACTTGACTTGAAAATTTAGATAACAAAAATCATTTACATCATTTTATTATTATGAATATCTATGAAGAATTTTCACAATGTAAACATTTAGTTAAATGTTGATGTAAAATTTTAATATATTTTTATATAAATTATATAAAATTTAATATTAATTAAAATAAAAATAATACATGATATATTTAAATACTCAAGTAATATATTATCAACAAATAAATTTTTTATATAAATATTTTTTATTTAAATATTTAGAATTTCACTTGTTAAAAATTATAGAACAATGACAATTTGGTAAAATATACATTATAGTAATCTTTTATTTCTTCAACCAGACACTGTAATCTTACATTCCTGTCAAATTAACCAAACACAGTAATATAACATTCTCAGTAATCATATTCTCTAATAATCTTTTATTATCATCAATAATCTTACCTTCCGTGAACCAAACGCACGTTACAAAATTTACCATCTTTTCGCTCTGTCACCACCTTTGCCTTGCTTTTTCTGGGATTTTAGCCCTTTTTGAAATATTTTTCTGGGTTTTTGTTTGGTAATTAAGTTTAAGCTTCGTTAATGTCATCATAACGAGAAATTGGATGGGAAGCGTGTGGAGGAGGCGGACTACTGATGTTTCTCAAGTTGTCTCAGTCCATTGTTAATTAAACTCTCTCCTTTGGCCTCTTGGCATTGATTTTGCTTGTTTTCTTCTTAAGGGTGTTCCCTCCTCCCCTTTTTATTGAAGGCTCAAATTTTCCATTTGAAAAAGGCCATTTATTTGCCTCTGGTTCTTGGTTTGGTTGTATTCAGCTGATAGAGACATAAACAGAGAAAGAAAGAAACTTCATCGATGGTACATGGTATATGGGTAATAGCATCACAGCCACAAGGATTATAGGCAAAGCTTCTAGAGTTTTTTTAAAGGGGATTTTTCCTGTTGTTTTTCTCCTCTTTGTAAAGGTATTCTCGAGAAAACAATAAACATGAAGTTTATGAAGCTTGGCTCCAGGCTTGAAGTATTCCAAGCTGATGACAAAAGCATCGGGTAAGATGGGTTTCAGTCACATTCTTTTCTCTAGCTTTATGTTATCTCCCTTTGATTTGGTTTCTATTTTTCCTCGCATTTTGTTTTCCATTGCGCTGTTTGTTCCCGACATGTTTAACTATTGATTTTGGTGTTTTCGCCATATTGTATTGTTCATATTAGTCCTTGCGGATTCTTAGACGCAAGCTTAGCTCTAGTCTCTATCGATTTTCTACCAATACATTTACTTTATCTGATGATTTTGTGGGAAATTTTTTTTTTTCAACTGTGTTTTGCTTTGCTTGAGGAGTTAAAAAGAGAAATTTGAAGTGGCTAATCATTCCACGGAAAAGTCACAACTTTAACAAGAAATTTTTTTGGGGCTTGTGACAGATGAACCACATGGGTGGTTACATTGAAATTATTATTCTTTTATTGTTTGGTTTTTATGGGGTGATTGAAGAGTGTAAAAAAAAGACATGAGGTATCTTGAATGTGGTTCAGCTGTTGAACTTCTTCTCTTTTTCATGAGTTAGTGGTCCAAATATGTGGAAAGGCATATTGGGAGCACGCACGCCTTCAATCATGGTTGTTAAGAATCTCTCCTCGTTGTAATCAATTAGCATATACCTAACGAGGAGTGAGCTTGGGATTTACTCCATTATAACATGCTCAATAGCCTCTTCCACTGACAGCACGTTCTCATAACCGAATCACTTCATCTTTGTCTTGCTAAGGGTGTGGTAATAAGTAAGAGGGAACTAGTCTCATAAGCAAATCGATGTGTTACTTGAACTATGTGCTGATCTGAGATGCTTACACTCTTTGACTAGCAGATTAATAAGACCTGATTAAGATTACACAATTCATTCGAACTCGGAAATTGAAGTAGACTTGAGAGCTCTAAAATGGAAACCTGTAGATGTCTTTCTTCGTTGAATGTATAGTTGCATTGAGGCCATTCTAATGTATTTCTAGAAAGCTGAGGCCAGAGTCTTTTTCTGAAGACATCTTGGTCGAGCTCATACTTAATATCTTTGTTGCAACCGTAAGGACTTAACTAAATAATTAAAAGCTAATAAACCTTAATTAATCTTTAATTAAAGTGCAATTGCTTGACAACTGTGATTTTGAGGCTTTCAAGCCATTTCTGTGCTCCTTGTTTTTTTCTACAGTTATTCATGTTTGAGAAAGCCAGTAGTTGCGCCTAAAAGTCGTCAAGCCATGTAGTTTCTCATTGAATTTAATTTTCAAGTCCTTTGACAAAAATATGACGAGTGACCAATAACCTTAGATTCTTTCACTGGAGCCAATGAGGCAAATATGACTTTTGCTTTGTTCTTTTGATTCTTTTAAGGCCCTTATCTTCATGATGAATGCGACTTCTTTGCGTGTATGTGTTTTTTTTTAGGGGAGAATGGGTTGAGTTTTTGGTGTTCTCTCAATGTGTTTAGGTTTAAGTTTTCCCTCTTGGTGTAGTAAACAGAAACTTCCCGTTAACACAGGTATATAGCATCTGATTTGGCAATAGATGTCACCATTACTGTTGGCGAAGTTAAATTCTACCTTCACAAGGTATGCTTAATTCCTTCTAAATTTATGAATTTCAAGCATTCCGCCTATGGAGAGCAACTGCTTAATTATAATTGTCAAATGTCACTTTTACATGGCTTTGCAGTTCCCTTTGTTGTCTAAGAGCCGTTGCTTGCAAGAACTAGAGCTGAAAGCCAGTGAAGAATGCTGTGGTGATGTTAATATGGTTGATTTTCCTGGTGGGCCAAAAGCATTTGAAATTTGTGCCAAATTCTGCTATGGGATGACTGTTACTTTAAATGCTTACAATGTCGTGGCTGCTCGTTGTGCTGCCGAATACCTAGAGATGACTGAGGATGTTGATCGAGGTAACCTAATATTTAAGATCGAAGTATTTCTTAATTCTAGTATATTCCGTAGCTGGAAAGATTCCATTATTGTTGTACAAACCACCAAATCTGTTCTACCATGGTCCGAAAACCTGAAGATCGTTGGAAGATGCATTGATTCCATAGCATCTAAAACCTCTATGGATCTTGAGAAAGTTACATGGTCCTACACTTGTAACTGGAAGCTGTCAGCACGTGACAAAATGATCAATGATGGTTTGAAATTTCGAGAGTAGATTGTATCTGTTTCGAATGTTTGGTGGGTTGAAGATATATGTGAGCTAGACATTGATCTCTACAAGTGAGTCATGACTGCTGTGAAATCAAAGGGAAGAGTGGATGCGGCGACCAATGGCGAGGCACTGAAAACTTACACTGTTAGATGGTTGCCAGATTCTGTTGATGCCTTGGTTTCTGATGTACACTCATGGAGAAACAAATTACTCGTGGAAACAGTTGTATGCTTATTTCCTTCAGATAAGGGTAGTGGTTGTCCATGTAGTCTCTTGTTGAAGCTGTTGAAAGTTGCCATTCTGGTTGGGGTGAATGATTCTGCAAAGGAAGATCTATTGAAGAGGATAAGTTTAAAGTTGCATGAAGCTTCTGTCATGGATTATTAATCCCGGCGTGGCCTCCCCAAACTACATTATATGATATCGAGATGGTTCTCTCCTTACGAATCAGCATATGATGCATATTCAAGATTTATATGTTGCAAAAAATGAGACAGGATGCACGGATATTGTTCCAGGGCATGGATCCTTGTTGCGTGTTGGTAAACTGATTGATGAGTTTCTTGAAGAAGTTGCATGTGATCCAAATCTTTCCCTTGCCAATTTCATTGAGTTGTCTCGGTCTATACCTGAGTTTGCTAGACCAGTTAATGACAGACTCTATAAAGCCATCGACCTTACCTAAAGGTAGGCTTTTCAACCATGTGCCAATTTCATTGATCTTTTCAATTTCTAGAATTATATATCCCATCATATGCATAAACGCTTTCAGTATAGTTACTATGCTCGACAAAGTTCGTGTTGTGAATATTTTAATGTACTTCTAGGCCACTCTTCCATCAACCATTTTATAGGTTTATTGTACTGCAGCTGTGACAGCGTCTATGACCATTACAGCATCTGCATAGCTTTCGGTGTAACTTTGTAATCCCAAATGCTTCCTTATCTTTCATTATAACTTTGTAATCCCAGCTGTTTTTTTCCTTCTAAATTACGTGCTACAATCGTATAATGAGTACCTGAAACATTTTCGTGAGTGCAATTGGACAGTGAAAAGTAAGTTTTGTTGTCTGCAGGAGCATCCAAGCTTGAAGAAGGCTGAAAGAAAGAATTTGTGCTGCTTGATGGATGTCAAGAAATTGATGATGGATGCATCTATGCATGCTGCACAGAATGAGAGACTTCCATTACTGGTCGTAGTACAGGTTCTCTTCTTTGAGCAGGTTAGGGCTGCTGCAGCCAGAGCTCAATCACTAAACAACAATCCTTGCTGTGCATCCCATTCCACGGCCAACACCGATGAGGAATCAGAGAAGCTGCAGCTGAAAATTGCGACTCCCTCGATAAACAGATGAGTCAGGTTAAGATAAACAAGGAAGAATTCCAAGAAACTGGTAAGTTGGCCAAGAATAATAACAACAGCAGTAAAAGTGGCGTGCAGCTGCTGCCATCTCGATCGAGAAGAATATTTGACAAGTTGTGGGGTTTCGGTAAAGATCATGTCGAAAACGGAAGTTCCGAGACGTCTAGAAGTTCGCTAAGCTCAGCTTCAATGGTTCCAGGGGATACCAAGTCTTCGGGTTCATCTTCGAGAAATGGGAGGCACTCTATATCCTCCTAGAGAAAGAAGATTCAAAATATTTTAAGTGTAAAAAGCTGTGGGATTTTGTGGTAGTTTTATGATGAAGGTTCTTGTCATATGTGAACCATTCTAAAATCTTATCCAATTGAACGATCGTCCTTGTATTAAGTCTCAATGTGGTTAATGGAGGATTACATTTCCTTGAAACTACGAGTCCTTGTGAAATAATACATACACACACAGAGACGGTAAAATCAAGCAACCAAATGCTTGGTTCACAGGAAGTGTTAGGCTTCCCTGAAAATGCAAGAAAACGTGAGAAAGTATGATATCCATGAAATTTCCCTTCTCTTGCGTTCAACACAGCTGCAGAAAGCTACCAGTTTACCACCTTTTTTTAACACTGAAATACAACTATTTTCCCTGAAAAGAAAATTTGATGGATTGAATATGACAGAAGTATGCTTCCTGAAATTTCTCAAAATTTGACTATATATATACACACAATTATTCTTCTACAAAACGCTGTTAAAGCTGTAGTAACATTTACATAAAACATGGCAAATCTTCTTGTTTAATCTTCTTTATTTTAATAATCCTAAATAGTGACTATATGGTCTTAAAGTTCTTAAGCTTCATTAGCAATGGACATGCTTCTCTTTGAAGACAACAATTTTGCATGAAAAGCTTTCGTAACTTTCCCTTTCGGAGATCAGATTTTTTTTTTCTTTTTGGCTCGTAACTTAACCGACTCTTGTTCTTGAAGATGACGATCTCAAAAAGTTTCCCTTTTTGTTGGAAATCTCAAAAAAAAAAAAATTATGACCCAGATAGGAATAACCTGCAACATTTTGAAAACTGATAAATTAATATAAATTTATCATCAAGGAACCCCTTCTTAGACCGTGAACTTCATGATAAATAACTTTGAGCCTGTTTAGTATAAAACTTCAAGGGATAGTGAGGAGAAAAAACCCAATTAGGGGAAAAGGAAAATGGAGTTTAAGAACAGTACCATCATATTGTTAATGTTGCTTCTCTTGATCCATTTGTCTCTGCCACATTTCACCGAGTCAATTCCTCGATGCAAGGCATGGTTGGTCCAATCAATCCCTACAGATATGCCTCATCTCCATCGGGTCCCTGGTGTCCTTTCCACTGGTAACACTCTTATCTGCTTCAAGCACCAAAGTGAAAATTAGTGGAACTGATCTTTGTTTTCTTTGACCCCTTTTTCTTGCTTTATAGGTGATGTATTTAAGTGGTTGGCGTACAATTCAACTGCCAAGCTAGATATAATAGCTCACTATTGGCAGTTGAAAGCACAACCAAAGGATTATCAGTCAGGGGATTATGGATATTTGAAAGATGATATGCGTCGTTTTGGTGCCCATCAAGGCTTTTCTGTATATACAGCCCTGCAAAATGCTGCTGATCGAGATGTCGATATCAGGTGATGTCGTATGGATTCAATTTCTTTCTTTACTAATGGAATCAATCGGGAAACTAACTGTTATATTGGGAAATGTAGCATATGCAAATGCTTTCAAAACTTATAGTGCATTGCATATCTTGGTTAAGGCATGGGCTTGATATGCTATCGAAGTGTTGTTCTTCAGTTTTGATTATATTGTTTTTTCCATTCCTCTATCAAATCAGGTTGATACATCACTCTGGAGTGTATCCTGACTACACCAGAGAGCCCTCCAGCCTTGCTTCAAGAAGAGCAAATGTCAAGAGTGTGACTTTATTACTTGATAAATGGTGGGGTTCGGGCATCATTCACGCAAAAGTTTGGATATCAGATAACCGGGATGTATATATAGGATCTGCAAACAATGACTGGAAATCTCTTACTCAGGTATATGAAAGATCATAAAGTACTAGTAGCATTGCAGATTAATTTCTATATTTGTGACATTCTACAAATTTCTACAAGATGTACGTACATAAATCAGTTTTCCAATTATCTTCAGGCATCATAGCAGTTTTGTCTCTCGCCATGTTGTTTTTGAACCATGGGATAAAATGTCATTGTTATGGTTACAGGTGAAGGAACTTGGAATTTATCTTGTTGGTTGTCCAAAAGTAGCCAGAAAGGTTGGCGTCTTCTTTCAGAATCTATGGAGACTTGCATATCTTGATGTCTCAGAATTCACATCAACAATATTAGACCCGAAATGGCAGATTCAAAGAAAACTTCCCTGCTGGTCTCATTTCATTGAATCTGACATGAGATGCACGTATGTTAATGGCCTTGTTTCGAAATTTTCATTACTATTTTCAGAAGTAATATTGGCCGGTGTCACAACTCACAAGTGTATTTAATGTGTATGTTCTTCACGAAAGTTGATGCATTTACATGTTTATTCATCTCAGGCCTCGACTTCCACGTTTTGTGGAGATTCCTTATGCGGCTGGCTACCCTTCATTATCGGACCCTAAAATATTGAAATTGATCATCGATGCTCCTGGATATGGTTATAAAAGTTCAGTGCCTCAGTCCAACTATCTGTCTTTTGCTCCACCTGAAGTAAGTGGAATCTTAAGGCCAACTAGGAATTTGTACTGTTATGCTTCATCCAATTTTGATGCTGACTGCAGTCAGCAGCTTGCATTTGGCAGGTTCCAGCCCGATGAACAGGGATGGCTAGATACAATTAAATCGGTGGGAGATGGAGGCACTGTGAGGATTAGTACCATGGACTGGCTCGGCCAATCCCGATACACAGAGCAAACAGTTTATTGGTCATCTCTTTCTAGTGCTATTTCGGAGGTACTCTCAGATATACCATACAAACTCGTGTGTTTCTCCATTCTTATGATGTTTAAACATGGTAGGTTGTCTTCTCCAAGCATGCAAAAGTGAAGATACTTGTAGCATATTGGTCACATTTTACCGAAAATACCGAGCTCTACCTGAAGTCACTTCTCTACTGCAATGACCTCTGCCATTCTTCCGAGGACAATAAATGTTCAGGAAATATTGAGGTAAAGTACTACAAGGTTCCAGGTTACAACTTGACTGGACCGGCCATCCACAAAAGAAAGCCTACTGGAAATATCTATCCGGCCTACACCAGATTCAATCATGGCAAGTATGCAGTTAGTGATGTGCGTGCTCACATTGGTACCAGCGATATGGTTTGGGATTATTTCTATACAACAGCCGGAGTTAGCTTCGGGACGTATGCCCCTGCCATTGTTTCACAGCTTCAAGAAATCTTCAATGCAGATTGGAACTCGCCCTATGCAGTTCCAGTCGAGGAGACAAGCAACGGCCATGCTTATTCTAGTTAATACTCATTGGACCAACCTAGTTCGAAACTGTGAAATCAATGTCTTGTAAACAGATTACATTTTGCTGTATTTTATCCCAGAAAATTTTAAAAGCATAATCAAATATAATTATTACTTTCATACATATTTTATTTTTATTTTAGACTTCTTTGCATTTTCACCTTGAATAAACCATATTCTAGAGTTGAACTAAAAGATCTAAAATATGAAAAGTCAGCTCAGTTCCCAACTTTCTATGATACAACCTTATTAATTAGGAAGCAGTTTTGTGACACATCAATGATCTTATTCAGAAGAAAATATCGACAATGGATATGGCGAAGGTTTCAGTCGAGCCGACGGAGGAGGTATTCGATTTCAACTTCTTTTGTTAGGGGAATCACCCAATCTCCATAGAGACCAGAAACAACAGCTGGATCAACCTTGTACTTTCCCTTCTCTCCTCCATCACCAAGCTTCAAATCCTGACCAAATGTCATAGCCTTCTTCGCCACCCTCTTCTTTACTGCTTCTTCAACATCCGCAAATGTCAATAAAGATAGCAGAGTATCTCTATCCTGAAATAACCACAAACACTGAAATTAAAAAATGTTTCTAGTCAATAACACAATACTAGCTTCACAGTTTATATGCATCATAGGAGCACAATGAAACTATAATACCCGAGCACGAATTGGCGGCTCGTAGTCTTTCTGTTCGTCTCTAAATTTAACTTCAGCTACAAGTTTTCCATAGTGAATCCTTCTAGAGAGGGCCTGAAGGGATTAGCAATGTACTTTAGAGACACCTTTCTAACTTCATATCACCGTAGATATAATAAGAAGGCGTTTACAAAGGGATTGTTAAATACCTGCAAACACTCGAGATCACGAGCAGCGGTCGAAGCATAGTTTCCATCATCACCCGGAGCAACAAACAATGGGAGCAGTTTGTTGAAATACATGTCCCATACGGCCTTGTTTATGTTAATAGACATTGCTGCAGGATGCAAAACCTGTTGTTTTGAGATTATAAATCGAATCGGTTTCCAATTTTCGGAAAATCGAGAGGACAAAGACATGTAGTTTAGGCAGCTTGGGGTACTAAATTATACCTCGGGGTACTTATAATGTGGCACCAGTGAGGGTGGTAGATTATCTGGGAAGAACGGATGTTCTTCGGGATTCTCAAATCTTCCAGCCTGCAGCACATTCAAACTTAGTTTGCATGCCACTTAATGTCAAGATACATGAACGAATTGCAAAGAGGCAATTTTACCGCTACATTTAATGACTAGGTTGACGTAAAGGTTCAATTAAAATACTATGGAGTTAGGGAACCAGTTTAGAATCTGAATTATAGTTTGGGGGTGTATAATGCAATTAACCCAGAAAAATAAAATTAAAGACCAAACATTGTTGAGATAAGGGGGAGAAAGGGTACTGTAGCTTGGACGGCCTCTGTTTGTTTAACGAAGAGCTCAACCACAGAGCCGCAAAACCCAGGAACGGAACCGTAGGAAGGGTGGTAGGTCGGAGAATTGAAAGGGAACCTGGCTCGCTCTATCAGACTGAAAACGATGGTGTCCTCTTGCCTTATCAACGAATCCCTCACCATCTGTAGCGTCAACCCATCGTCAACGTTGTTGGACTCTGCATTCGCCGCCATTTCGTAAACTGAAGTGGCTGTCTGAAAGAAATGAGTTAGCATCATCATTATCAGAGACATATTCATGTCTGGTCAAAACAACATTCAAGGTGGATATTCAAGATCTGGTGATTAGAATGAGTGCATTTATGCTTAAAAAGAAAAAAAGTAATCAAAAGTGAAAATTGTACGAGATTTTGAAGAGTAATTACGTCGACAAGTGAGAAGAGCGACGGTTTTCGTGGTCTGAATTATATGCCAAATTTATGACAACTCACCCAACAATGCTAACGCCGGTCGGGAACCAATGAAGGTTTGAATGGAAGTATCAAAAGAACAAACAAGGCAAAAAAAAGGTGGGTGGTGCGTAGTGTGCACGAGAGAGCCGATTTTGTTTGCGTTCAGACTACAATAATGATATTATTATATGCATCAGCTAAGGGCAAATTGTCGGCTCAAGCGTGGCGTGATTGCAATTGCACCGTTAATAACTTGCTTTCTCCCAACAAAAAGGGCAACGGAAAAACGTGACGGTTCCTTCTCTCGTTGCAACTTGGGAACAGAAAAAACAAGGATAAACTATTCTACTGTTTTTAGTTTATGTTTTGATTTTATCATTAAATTTTAAAATGCTTTAATTTTAGCATTAAACTTGACATTTGTTTTTTTTTCGTTGGATTGCAATGACATGATAATGTGATAGTTTCTTATTTGTGATTTTAATAAAATAATCTTCTTTGTTGTTGGTCAATAATTGGACGTCATTGATTACTATCCGTGACAAGATTGATTATTAATTTTTTATGAAATTCATTCAAAATGAATGAAAATTCATCTAAAGGTTTATCATTCTAAAACATTGATCTCCTCCAATAATCTTATGATGAAGTTAGTTTCGAAATATATTATTAATCTTTTCATAAGAATACTTCTCATTGTTCAAATTTTCAGAAGAAAAAAAAAACACTCCAAAACTCAAATCATAGGAAGTCCTCATATCCAAACAGAATAATAGATTTTCTTATGTGTAATTTCGTGAGTTTTAAAAAGATTTTGGAAAAATCTAAATTGATAAAGTGATAAAAGATGAGAAAAGTTCAATGGTGTCTAGAATGATTATAAAATACTTTAGAGAATAATAATTTTTATATGACAACTAAAAATTTGTGAAAAACCCAACCTTTATGGAGAAGATGATGAGATAAAATAAAACTATCTTTTACTTTCACGTCAATAGACATCAGCATCAAATTATTATATCATCTTAATGTTAATGATTTAATAGCTCAATGATAAAAAAAAATTAATAATAAAATTGCAATGATTAAAATTTAGTGACCAAATTGAATATAAATTAAAGTTAATAGACTAATGAGATATTTACCCTAAAAATTAGTTACTTGTCTTTGTTTTATTGGTCAGAAAATAAATTGGTAGTCAACGGCTAATGTCGATGGAGAAGCCTTTTCTCTTTTGCTCGAAGCCCATGAACAACCTATGTTGTCAAAAAAATCTTACCTACAAGGGGTTTATCTTGTTTTAGTTTGTTATAACAGATGTTTTAAACTCTGATGGGCCAAGTTTTTTGAATTGGATTTTTTCAGAAGATTTTATAATGCACTTCGCAAATCGCAACGTATTATTAAAATGACATAATAAATATATCACAAATAAATTTATCTTTATTATGTAAATATTAAAATGTATAAAGATTTATCTAATTGATGGATTCAGGTTCACAACTAAAGGTAATTAGACCCTCATTGTGTTTAGCTTCGCAACTAGTGCAAAAGTCTCTTGATAATCTATACCATAAGATTGTGTGAACCCCTTTGCCACTAACATTGCTTTAAATCTCTCAATGCTTCCGTCTGAATTGTTTTTTTATGGTGAAAACCCATTTACATCTTATTGGTTTATTTACTTGAGGTAAATCTATCAAAGTCTAAGTACCATTCTTGTCAAGGGCCCTCATCTCTTCCTCATTGCCTTCATCCATCTAGGATCACCTAAAACCTCTTCTATTATCCTTGGAACCGGTGTACTATCAATGTTTGTTGTGAAAGCCTCGAAAACAGACATCAAACGTCTATAAGCAAACTTACTTTTGAGCAATAGGTAAATCATCAGTAATAACAAGGGGAATATGTTTTTCACTAGAAGAAGATTCCATACCATCCAAATTTTCCAAGGTAATTGGATTCAAGTCCAACTCTCAACAACTTCTAGGTTGTAGAGTGGACTTCTCTCTCCTTTTGTAGACATTAAGGTCCATTATTTGAGGACTTTTGGAATACAAGGTATTGGTTTTTTATGGAGTCATAGAAAGAATTTGGGTTTGAGTAGGAGAAGGATTTGAAGAAGGCTGTATAGGTGAAGAATAAGGTTAAAAATATAATATCGGTTGAGATGTATAATTGGAAGGAGGTTTAGAAGCTAGTATCGGTTGATGTATAGGATTAGAAGGAAAACCTGTCAACTGTTGAAGGCTGTCAAAAAATTGTACCTGAAATTCATCCTGAATCTCCCCATGAATTTCATATTTCAAGAAATAAGGTTTAGTTTCCAGAAAATAACATCCATAGAGACGTAGGTCTTTTTTGTTACAAGAGAATAACATCTATATCCCTTCTTAGTAGATGAATAGCTGAGAAAAATGCATTTTACTGACCTTGGATCCAGTTTAGATTGCAGAACAACTAAAATCTTGATAGGAAGATCACACGACAAAGGTTTGAACCAAGGAAATTTAACAAGAAGAACATCCCTAGAAGATCGAAAGAGAACAATACAACTAGGGAATCTATTAATAAGATAAGTGACAGTAAGAATGACTCCCCCACCAAAAAAAAACACTTAGGAACATTATAAGCAAACAAAAGAGACCTTGCTACTGAAAAAAGATGTCTATTTTATGTTCAACAATCTCATTTTGTTGAGGACTATTAACACGGGAACTATTATGAATAATACCCTTTTATTTAAAATAAGACCAAAGACATTAGAGAAATATTCGCTCCCATTATCCGTATTCAGAATATGAATCTTACTTTGGAATTGATTTTGGACATGTGCAAAAAAACTCTAAAGAGTGCATCAGCGTCTGATTTTTCCTTCATAAGAAAAATCCAAGTTGTTATACTATGGTCATCTATAAACGTTATAAACCACCTGGATCCATTGACATTTTTTACCAGAGAAGGACCCCATATATCACTATGGATGATGGAAAATAGGTGAGAAGATTTATAAATGGAGGGAGGATACATTGTTCTGTGATGTTTGGTAAATTGGAAAGTGTCACAATGGAAAAGATTAGCCTTTATTATTGAACAAATTTGGGTATAATTTGGCAAGATAAAAGAAACTTGGATGTACATATCTAAAATGCAATAACATAATCTCACTTGAAATAGGGTCAGAAAAAGGAATAGATTTTGAAATGCAACTGGAATAGGCTTGTTTTGGTGAAGAATGAGAACTTTGAAGAATAAAGAGTCCACCAAACAACATAGCACTGCCAATAGTCATCCCCTAACCCAGTACCTGAAACACACATCCATCGAGATCAAACTTAGCACAACATCCCAAGTCACGAGATAATTTACTAATAGATAACAAATTGCAAGGTAAAATTGGAACATAAAGCACATATTTTAAATCAATATCCCTATTGATCGAAATTGTTCCACTCCCTTCAATGGCTACCAAGGAACCATCAAATTTTTTACATTGGACTTGGTCACAAGAGTACTAAATTCCATAAATAGAGGCTCCACTATCGACAATCCAATGAGAAAAATCATTATCAACAGTATTAGAAAATGAAAGACTACCGTCATGTATAAGAAAAGCCTTTTGTACATTAGAAGGGAAATCTTTAATGGGTATTTGTGATAAACCAACCCATGAACTGCTTTTAGAGGCCATTGAATCAAGGATGAAAAAAATAAAAATCGAAAAAACCTAGACTGATACCATGTAGAAATTAAGGATTTAGGAACATAGACCAAAGTGATACTTTGATTTTTTGATACATTGGAAGAGATATACAAGGCTCATTTAAATAGGTTGAGTATAAGTGTTTGAATACAACTACAATTACTCCTAGATAAAGTTATAATTAATTTAAACTACTAAATCAAATAGTATAGAGTTCTAATTAATCTAAACTACTAAATCAAATAAGATATAATTCTAGTTAATCTAAACTACTGCTATTTTATACGTTAATATTCTACACAATGGAATCCAGATTGTAGAATATTCAAAGACTGGAAAATGATCCTCCATCCGTAAGATGGCCTTACTCCCAAACGTGAGTCAAAAAGAGTACCAGTCGGGTAATATTTAGCCGGATATATCTGAGTAACAAACTATTTAACCGTCGTAAGAGACACCAAATTTGCCTGCCAATAAATGCAATATTTAACTACTAAAGATCACGGAAATCAATTCCTCTAGCTGATAGAGATGCTACCGCTGATAGAGATGCTATAGCGGATGAATGATTGTTGCTCGTGTTGAAGAATCAAACCTAATAAGCTCTAAACCCGATCAAAGAATGAGATGGAAAAGAATTGAAGGAGATATGACAATTAGGGTTTTTAAGGGATTTATGATTGCTGAAAATTGATCAAAGAAAATAAGATTAAGATAATAAAGATATAATAATAAAATAAAAGAAGACAAAGAATATAATGGATAGTGATACGTAGCCAAAATTAGGGTTTTGGTGGTGATGGGTGAAAATGATGATTTGGTGATGATGATAGAGTAGTGGAAGATGAAAAATATATGGATAACTATCCCTATCGAACCCTCCTAGTCACAATGAAAAGGTAAACACGATAAATCGCTCTAATCAACCCTCCTAATTGCAATGAAGAGACAAACCGGAGTGTGAAGATTGACCTCCCTCGCAAGAACTTGAAAGAACTTGAGGTTGAAGAAGCTTTAAAGGTATAATGCAATCAACACTTACAAAAAAGTACTCACATTGTATTACTATTCAAGAAAGTTGTGTTTAGAATGATGAGAGGAGCCTTATTTATATGGGGTGAAGGAGTTCTTGTTGTAGTATGACTAATACTTGAAAATAATAATAATAATAAAAATAACAATAACAATACTATCCTAATTCCTAATAGTAATAAACTAAAGATAATTGTTTTAACTCTATCTTAATTCCTAATAAAATAATAAATCTAATCCTTAGGGGGTGTTTGGATCAAGGAATGTGGATTCCCATAGGAATGGAATCCACATTCCCATGTTTGGTTGGCCGGGAATCTCATTCCCGGTAATGTTTTATTACCAATAGTATATTTTTTGGGGTATATTATCGGGAATGTCATTACATCCATTTCCTTAGGTATTGTTGGATTACATGCATTTTGGACTAAAATGGCCTTAAATTTTTATTTTTTTTTCAAAAATATCATTCTTCTGCCATTGAATAATAAAAATTCTACGAAGGTTAAATTACAAATTTATCCTTAAACTATAAAGTCTATAATTAAAATTTTATATGATGTTCAGGGTTAAAATAAAATTTTACCCTTTCATTAAACCTTTTTATATTTTCAATTTTGTAAAATATATATATATAAATTTTATGAATTTAAATTTTTTAAAGAAAATATATAAATATTTTCCAACTTGTTAAAAAAACAAATATAATAAGGACAATTTGGTCAAATATACATTGCAATAATCTTTTATTCCTTTAACCAAACACGGTAATCTTACATTCCTGCTAAATCAACCAAATACAAAATACAACATTCCCAGTAATCCTATTCCCTGATAATCTTACATTCCGTGAACCAAACGCACCCTTAAAGATAATGCATAATCCAATATTAAATCATATTACAAATAATCAATAAAATATTAAAAATTCATAATATTTAAAAAATTTCGTATTAATCTCGTATAAGAATTTTTGCATGTGATGTCTTCACTAAATGAGCTTATTTTGAGTTCTCGTTATTAGATTGATATGATTCTATAATAGTTGGAAGCTAAGAGATAGCCGATTGTAACTCTAGTAGACATGTTGGCCAAATAACATCAGATCCTATTCAAAAAGCAACTGCAAGTCTGTTGCTCTATTATTCTTCTTTTCTAAGGCTTTGTTGTGTGGATCAATTGGAAGCATTAGTCCATCTTCCTTTAATGTGAACCTTCTTATGCATGTATCACCAGCTCGTTTTGGGACACACATGGATAACCAAGCTAGAGGAGGTCATCCACGCTCAATTGAATGACTAGACCGCCAAGAATCACGAAGAATGTGTGTGATATCATTGAGCAAACCATTAAGAAGAAGAAAACAACTCATAACATATAAGGTTGTCACACCCCGACCCAGATATGAATCTGAGGTGTAACATTGACTTTTCAATGCTTTGATTCTTTGAAAATATGATTAAAATTTGACTTTTTTGGCGAAGCCCTCATACCCATTAGTTAAAATTAAAATTAATATTAAACAATAGAAACAAACATTTAAAATACTTACATAAACCTTAACTTTATATAGTTACAAAACAGATCAGAACATTTGCGATTTAAACCTTTGTAATACATGCCAAAAAAATTTCAAAATAACAAAACCACCTACTGTTCAAATCGATCTGATCTGATCTTCTCCAGAGATATGATATCCCGACCTAGCTTTACTCTTCTGACTTCTTTGAACCTATGGGTGAAAACACTCACACACTAAGTATTTGACTTAGTGAGGCTTAAATGAGCATAATAAAATATTAAAACACTTGCTTAAACATTTCAGAAGAAACATTGAATGCAGAAAAACATGATACATTTCATATAAGTAACATGTACTGTTGCATTATTCAATCCATATCAATTTGTTTAGCCCAAGCATATCATTGAGAACTCAAGTTATGTTAGTACTATGAGGTTGTGCACTGTGATTGCAGTCAAAGCTGCCATGTAGAATTTGCACTGAAGTGCCACGTAGAATATGCACCGAAGTGCCGCGTAGATTTGTCCCCAAGGACCGCGTAGAATTGTCCCGAATAACCACATAGAATTGTCCTGTAGAACCACATAGAACCCTCGACTCTTGGCATGCCAATTATACCTCTAATTCTCATAGCACATACTTTGGACATTAACCATATAAGTATTCACATAGCATTATTCCAATAATAATTCATTCAAATAGAACACATATACATATAGCAATGAAATCAAAACATTATAAATACATTTCAGAAAATAATGAAAATTGTTTTCGATTGAAAACCTTCGAGGTTGGCTCATCGCAAGCCGTCCTCATATCGAATATAAATAAGCAAATTGCACTCATCTTTGCCTCACTTAAGCCTTAAACAAAATCCTTTTTCACTTTCAATCAACCTCTTTACTATAACACCCCCAACCCGTACCCGCCCGGATACAAATCTGAGGTGTCACATTGACTTTTCAACACTTTTACTCTCTGAAAATTTGTTTAAAATTTATACTTTTACTTTTATTTTAGTGGTGAAACCCTCATTCAAAAGTTAATATCGATAATTAATATTTCTATATGAAAAAAAAGACTTAATATATTTACATAAACTTTAAATAGTTTAGTTACAAAATGGATCAGAGCATTTATGATTTAAACCTCTATAGTACATGCCAAAAAAATTACAAAATAATAAAACAACCTACTGTTTAAATCGATATGATATGATCTTCTCCAAAGTGTATGTTGTATTGTCCTATCTTTACTCTTCGGACCTCTTTGAACCTACGTGTGAAAACACTCACACACAAAGTCATTGACTTAGTGAGGCATAAATGAGCATAATAAACATTAAAGCATTTACTTAAACATTTAAAAAAAACATTGAATACGGAAATCAATATGCATTTCATAAAAATAACTTATAATGTTATGCACTGATCAATTTATATCAATTTGTTCAATTAGCCCAACTCATATCACTAAGAACTCAAAGTATGTGAGTACTTTGAGGTTGTGCATTGTAATTGCAGTCGAAACTGACACGTAGAATTTGCACTGAAGTGCCACGCAAAATATGCACCGAAGTGCCACATAGATTTTGTTCCGAAGGACCGCGTAGAACCCTCGACTCTTGGCATGCCAACTATACCTCTAATTCTCATAGCATATACTTTGGGCTTTAACCATATAAGTATTCACATAACATTCTTCATTATCATTCATTCACATAGAACATATATGCTCATAGTAACATAATTAAAACAATGCTTATGAAATACAATTTAAGTAAAACAATAAAATTTAACATAAATTAATTCCAATAGTTTTCAATCGAAAACCTTTAAGGTTGGCTCATCGTAAGCCGTCCTCATATCGAATATAAAATAAGTAAATTGCACTCACATTTGCCTCACTTGAGTCCTTAAGCAAAATTTCTTTTTACTTTCACTCAATCTCTTACTACTTTGAGTCGTTCGATACTTACTCTTGATCGCAATCTACATATGAACATAATCAAAATGAATATCGGATCTCACATAGTTATTAACCAATCAACATTTTCATAAACTAAAGAAAACACCAAATTCACATTTTCAGGCTGAACAGTATCGATACTCTACACTTAGTACCGATACTTCCCTTCTATGGTACCGATACCAACTTCAGTACCGATACCCTTTTTGCATTATAGAATTTCCTTTTCAATTACAGTATTGGTATCATCCATTGGTATAGATACCCCCAATATCGATACCACTCATGCAGTATCGACATTGTTCATCCTATTCATATAATTTCCTTCCATTAACCTTATAGTATCTGTACTGTTCTTCTAGTACCAATACCCTTGCCCAGAATTCACCTATTTCACTTCGAGTTTTACCCAAAATTCACCTAAATCTCATACATTTAACTCTTAGCAAAGGGAAGGTTCACGGTAGAAAATGAATGAGAGAATATGAACAAATGCTTCTAGGCTTTCCTTTTTCCTATCATTTCTTTTCCTCACATGCTTAAATAACATTATAATGAATTTTAAATTCATTTCATGCCAAAAGGCCATTTTACCTTTCCATCTTTCAATCTTTATTAATATGTGCAAAACAAAATTTTCCAAATCAATCCTTGAACATATCAATTTAGCAAAATTAAATCACTAAATTTTAAATCCCTATACTTTAGCACTGACCCGATGTTTGGGGTATTACATTTACTATATCGATTTGTTCGGTACTTGCTTTCGATTAAAATCTACACGTTAACATAACCAAAATGAATACCGGATCTCAAATAATTGTTAATCAATCGACATTAACATCAACTAAACGAAACCCCTAATTTACAATTTCAAGCTGAACAGTATCGATACTCTACACCCAATACCAATACTTCCCTTCTATGGTACTGATACCTACCTCAGTATCGATACCTAAATTGCATTATGGAATTTCCTTTTCAATTACAGTATCGATACCATACTATTGGTATCGATACCCCAGTATCGATATTACCCCTTCAATTTCGATTATGTTCATCTGATTCATACAGTATCAATATTGTTCTTACAGTACATATACCCATGCCCAAAATTCAATCATTTTACATCGAAATTTCCCCAAATTCATCTAAATCTCATACTTCTAACTCCAATCAAACCCTTAAACTTACTAACACTTATCACAACCAACTTATCCCATTCAACATCCAAAATTTTCACTAGAACACTTAAAACTAAAAATCACACCTATTCTTCAAACATGTTTCCAATCCTTTCTAATACTTCATATACCTTATTCAAACCTTTGAAAATTCAAATATACCTTTAAGATCCAAATACTAATCAATTTTCATCAATTCCCTTAAAAACCCATTTTACCAAATCACCATTAACTCATCAATCCCATAGCTTCTAATCATATTTAAGCTTTCTTAGGCTTCTATACCACCCAAAGACTCAAAACCAAACCATAAATTCAAGAAACAACCAACTTCAAAAAAGACTCACCTTGGCAATAGAGGTTCATGGTGGAATAAAGAAGATAAGATAAATAAAATGCTTCTAGGCTTTTCTTTTCTTTTTCTTTCTTTTCTTCACATGTTATATAACATTTAAAATGAATTTTAAATTCATTTAATGCCAAAAGACCAATTTGTCCTTCTATCATTTAATATTTAATAAAATATCCTAAATAAAAATTTCCAAATAAATCCTTGAACATTTCAATTTATCTTAATTAAACTGCTAAATATTTAAATCCTTACACTTTAGTCACTGACCCGATGTTTGGGGTATTACAATTCTCCCCCTTAAGAAAATTCATCCTCGAATTTTCATTGCACAAAGAGATAAGGAAATTATCTTCTAATGTCCTCTTTACACTCCCATGTCGCCTCTTCCACTTTGTGATTTCTCCAAATAACTTTAACTAATGTAATCATCTTGTTCCTTAGTTGTTTAACTTTATGTGCTAAAATCTACACTAGTTCTTCCTCATAGGTCAGATCAGATTGGACTTATATTTCTTCCGGTGCTATGATGTGAGTAGGATCTGATCAATATCTTCTGAGCACCAAAACATGAAAAACATTGTGAATCTTCTCCATTTCTGGTGGTAATGCTAAGTGATATGTCATTGGTCCCACTCTCTTTATAATCTCATACGGGCCAATGAATCTAGGTCTGAGCTTTCGTTTTAGACCAAAACGAAGCATTTTCTTCCAAGAAGAAACTTTGAAAAACACTTTATCTCCTACTTGGTACTCAATCTCATTTCTTTTCAAATTCGAGTAGGATTTTTTTCTGTTTACTGCCACATTAATGTTATGCTGGATCACCTGGACCTTTTCTTCTATTTCTTTAATCAAATCGGGACCAAGAACATCTTGATCTTTTAATTCGTACCAATTAAGAGGTGTTCTGCACTTTCTTCCATACAATGCCTCATACGGTGCCATTTTAATGCTAGATTGATAACTATTATTGTATTCAAACTCTGCGAGCGACCGATATTTCTCCCAAGATCCATGGAAATCAATCACATACGCTCTTAGCATATCTTTCAAAATCTGGATAGTCCACTTAGATTGACCATCTGTTTGTCGGTGAAAAGATGTGCTAAAGTTCAATCGAGTACCCAAGGCTTCATGTAAAGACTTATAAAACCTTGACATAAACTTTGGATCTCTGTCAGAGACTATTGAACTCGACACTCTATGAAGTCAAAAATCGATCACTTGATTATTCAACATATTTATTCGTCGAATAATCAGTTCAAACATGAATAAAATGTGTTGTCTTCGTCAATCTATCAACTGTCACCCAAATAGAATCCTTTTTATTCGGTGTTAACGGTAACCCCATTACGAAATCCATCGTAACTTTCTCCCACTTCCATTGAGGAATAGAGATCGGTTGTAAAAGTCCTGAAGGTACCTGATGCTCAGCTTTTACTTGTTGACAAGTTAAGCACTTTACAATAAACTCTGTGGTAGCTCTTTTCATACCTGGCCACCAATATCAACCTTTTAAATCTTGATACATCTTGTTCCCTCCTGGATGCATAGTCAACGGACTACAATGTGCTTCAAAAAGTATATATTTCTTCAAATCTTCATCACTTGGAACACAAACTCGATCTCTATAGTATAAAGATCCATCAGACTTTACTTCAAAATCCTTGATTTCTCTTTTTTCCACTTGTTCCATTCTTTCTAAACAATTTCCACCTCTCCTTTGCAACTCCTTTATTTGCTCCAACAATAAAGGCTTTAGCTTTAATTCAGCCACTAGAGCACTACTATCCTTTGAAAATAATCGATCATCAAACGTACGTAAAGCTGAAAAAGTCTTTCGGCAAAGCGAATCAGCTACAACATTAGCCTTCCTGAGATAATAGTATATGATTGCATCATAATCTTTAAGTAACTCGATCCATCTCCTTTGTATGAAGTTTAGCTCCTTTTGAGTCAGTAAATATTTTAAACTTTCGTGATCAGTGCAAATATAACATCGCTCACTATATAAATAGTGGTGACATATCTTAAGTGCAAATACCACCACTACAAACTCAAGATCATGATTCAGATAATTTCGTTCATGTGGCTTAAGATGTCTCGAAGCATAGGCTACTACCTTTCCTTCTTGCATCAAAACACATCCTAGACCATTATAGGAAAGGGCACTATAGATTGTATAGTCCTTGCCCGATTCTGGTTGTACCAGCACTGGAGCCTCCGTTAAAACCTTCTTTAAAGATTAAAAACGCTCTTGGCATTTATCCGTCCAAATAAATAGGACATATTTCCTCAACAACTCTGCAAAAGGGAGGCAATCATCGAAAAGTCCTTTACAAACCTTCGATAATATCCAGCTAATCCCAAGAAACTTTGTACTTCAGAAACATTTCTTGGAACTTCCCAATCTATAATAGATTTAACCTTATGAGGATCCACCTAAATCCCCTCTGCAGACACTAATTGTCTAAGGAATGCAACTTCAGGTAACCAAAATACACTTAGACAACTTAGCATAAAGCTTCTTATCTCGAAGTGTCTGAAGAATCACTGAAGATGTGCGTCATGTTCTTCATTCGTCTTTGAATAAACCAAAATATCATCAATGAAGATGACAACGAACTGATCAAGGTACGGTTGGAATACTCTATTTGTAAGATCCATAAACGTTGCCGGTGCATTAGTTAATTCAAACGGCATTACCACAAATTCATAATGGCCATATCGGGTCCTAAAAGCCATTTTTAGAATATATTGTTCTTGTATCTTTTGCTGGTGATAGCCATAACGCAAATCAATTTTGGAGAACACCAAAGCTCCCTTAAGTTTATCAAATAAATCATCGATTCTTGAGAGAGGATACTTATTCTTTATTGTCACCTTGTTGAGTTGTCGATAATCCATACATAGACGCATCGAACCATCTTTCTTCTTTACAAATAGCACTGATGCACCCCAAGGTGATATACTAGGTCTGATGAATACTTTATCCAATAACTCTTGCAACTGAGCCTTTAAATCACTCAATTCCTTCGGGGCTATTCTATAAGGAGCCATCGAAATTGGTGTCATTCTTGGAATTACCTCAATTTGAAATTTAACCTCTCTATCAGGAGGTAATCCCAATAATTCATCTGGAAACACGTCTAGAAATTCTTGGACCATCAGAATGTCCTCCAATCTAATCTAAGTGGCTCGAGTATCAATCACTTTGACGATGAAAGCTTGACATCCTTGCAACATTAGCTTCTTAGCTGACATTACTGATATCACATTAGATAATGGATTAATTCTCTCGCTGACCACAATTACCTATGATTCATCTAAACTTCTCAAAACTACCCGCTTCAATCGACAATCAACATTAGCATGATAACGATACAACCAATCCATTCCGAATATAACATCGAACTCGTCAAAGGGTAATTCCATTAGATTAGTAGGGAATTCAATTCCCTGAATCCTTATAGGACACCTCGACAAATCTGGTTCACCATAGCACTATGCCCTAATGGGTTAGTCACAATTACATCACTACTTATAGCTTATAACTGAATTCTCAAATCTCTTACTAGTTTACTACAAATATAGGAATAAGTTGATCCCGGGTCAATCAATACCAAAACAAGTTTATCAATTAATTGGAAAGTACATGCAATGATTTTCGGATCAACACGATCTTCATTAGTCTTAAGGTTGTATACTCGAGCAGTCACCTGCATTTCAGGTTGAGTGGCCGATTCAGACTGATTCCTTCCCCTACCTCTTCCTCTACCTCTTTGAGATACAGTAGAAAATCTCTCTGATTGTGAAGGCTCTCCGGTCATTAACAGAAATCCTGGATAAAATGTCCAGTGTCCCCACATCAAAAACATGCTCCGAAGACCACTTGACACACACCATTATGATTTTTTCCACAATGCTGACATTGACACGACCTTTCAGCTCCTGATTTAACTGATTGAGTCTGCCTAGCTCTCATAGGATTTGATCCTCTCCATGAGGATGCAACTGACTCAGATCTAGTTTGGGTTCTAGGTCGAAAACCCGAACCTCAGCTTCTCTTTGATTGTGATGCACTCGATGAGGAACCCACTCTATTAGTAAACTGGTTTTTTTTGCTCCCCGAATCTTTCACTTTGTGCTCTCTCCAAGGCTTTAGCTCGATTCACTACCTCTTGAAAAGTATGAAGATTTAATGCTATTAGCAGGTCCTTCAATCTGAGGCGCAAAACCTCCACAAACCAATCACAGGAATCTTTCTCAGTTGGGACCAATTCAGCTGTAAATCTACTCAATTTATTAAACTCACACTCATATTCATACACAGTGTAGTTCCCTTGCTTCAAATCCATGAACTCCTACTTCATTTGTCTAATGAATTGATCACTGATATATTTGTTCTTGAACTTGTCTAGAAAGAACAACCACGTCACTTGATCCCTAGATGCTCTTATCGTCACATTAGTCCACCATATACGTGCTTGTCCTCGTAGCAGTGATACTACTTCATCCAGCTTCTCCATTTCAGAATAATGGAGACCATTGAGCATAATTTTTACGTCATTAAGCTAAAGATTCGCAGAAACAGGACCTTCCTCAGCTTCTCCTCTAAACTCAGGTGCTCCTAAAATTTTTAGCTCTTTAGCAACATTCATCCTAGGAGCCGAGGGAGTGGACGGTTGGAAACACGTCAGAATCACATCCAACTTCTGAAAAATATTCCCTAATTTACTCCATCTCCCGCTTCACTTCGGGAGCCCTCGTAATTCGACATCTATTAAGATATAATCACTTAACTATATTAGCAACGACAATATACTCATTACATCATTAGATCAAAGATTTTTAATATTTTGTTGGCATGTACACCTTTGAAAACATAAATTACTTCGTTTTGAGCTTAAAATCGAATAAACCTTAACTCTAATACCAATAAATGTCACACAATTGACCCATACCCGACCGGGATATGAATCTGAGGTGTAACATTGACTTTCCAATACTTTGACTATTTGAAAATCTGATTAAAATTCAACTTTTTACTTTTATTTTAGTGGCGAAGCCCTTATACCCATTATTTAAAATTAAAATTAATATTAAACAATAAAAACAAACATTTAAAATACTTACATAAACCTTAAATTTATATAGTTACAAAACAGATAAGAGCATTTGCGATTTAAACCTTTGTAGTATATGCTAACAAAATTTTAAAATAACAAAACCACCTACCATTCAAATTGATCTGATCTGATCTTCTCCAGAGATATGTTATCCCGACCTAACTTTACTCACCTGACTTCTTTGAACCTACGTGTGAAAAACACTCACACTCTAAGTCTTTGACTTATTGAGACATAAATGAGCGCAATAAAATATTAAAACACTTGCTTAAGCACTTCAGAAGAAACATTGAATGCGGAAAAACATGATACATTTCATATAAGTAACATGTACTGTTGTGCATTGTTCAATCCATATCAATTTGTTTAAATAGCCCAACACATATCACTGAGAACTCAAGGTATGTGAGTACTTTGAGGTTGTGCACTGTAATTGCATTCGAAACTGCCGCGTAGAATTTACACCGAAGTGCCACGTAGATTTGTCCCAAAGGACCGCGTAGAACTGTCTCGAAGGAACACATAAAATTGTCCCGTACAACCGCGTAGAACCCTCGACTCTTAGCATGGCAGTTATACCTCTAATTCTCATAGCACATACTTTGGGCTTTAACCATATAAGTATTCACATAGCATTATTCCAATAATAATTCATTCACATAGAACAAATATACACATAGCAATAAAATCAAAACATTATAAATACATTTCAGAAAATAATGAAAATTGTTTTCGATTGAAAACCTTCGAGGTTGGCTCATTGCAAGCCGCCCTCACATCGAACATAAATAAGCAAATTGCACTCACCTTTGCCTCACTTAAGCCTTAAACAAAATATTTTTCATTTTCAATCAACCTCTTTACTATGTTGATTCGTTCGGTACTTGATTTCGAGCAAAATCTACACGTTAACATAACCAAAATGAATACTAGATCTCAAATAATTGTTAACCAATCATCATTTACATAAACTAAATAAAACCCCTAATTTACGATTTCAAGCCGAACAATATCGGTACTCTACACCCAATACCCGATACTTTCCTTCTATGGTATCGATACCTACCTCAGTATCAATACCCAAATTGCATTATGAAATTTCCTTTTCAATTACAGTATCGATACCATACTATTGGTATCCTACCTCTTCAGTATCGATTTTGTTCATCCGATTCATACAGTATCGATACTATTCTTACAGTACCAATACCCATGCCCATAATTCACTTATTTCACTTCGATTTTTCCCCAACACTCCCCTAAATCTCATACTTCTAACTCCAATCAAACCCTTAAACTTACTAACACTTATCACAACCAACTTATATGCATTAAATCCCTTCAACATCTAAAATTTTCACTAGAACACTTAAAACTAAAAATCACACCCATTCTTCAAACATGTTTCTAATCCTTTCTAATACTTCAAATACCTTATTCAAACATTTGACAAGTCAAATATACCTTTAATATCCAAATACTAATCAATTTTCATCAATTCCCTTAAAAACCATTTTACCAAATCACCATTAACTCATCAATCTCATAGCTTCTAATCATCTTTAAGCTTTCTTAAGCTTCTATACCACCCAAAGACTCAAAACCAAACCAAAAATTCAAGAAACAACCAACTTCAAAAATGACTAACATTGACAATGGAGGTTCACGATGGAATGAAGAAGAGAAGATAAATAGAATGCTTCTAGGCTTTTCTTTCCTTTTCTTTCTTTTCTTCACATATTATATAACATTTAAAATGAATTTTAAATTCATTTCATGCTAAAAAGACCAATTTGCCCTTCCGTACTTCAATCTTTAATAAAATGTCCTAAACAAAAATTTCCAAATCAATCCTTGAACATTTTAATTTATCTAAATTAAACCGCTAAATTTTTAAATCTTTACACTTTAGTCACTGACCCGATGTTTGGGGTATTATATGGGTAATACTTGGCCGACCAATTTAATAAACACCTCACGACCTCCATATGATAATAGACTTTTTGCCCATCCTTGCACTCTAGAAGCAACTTTTTTCCGAATAAACTCAAAAGTTGACGCTTTATTAGCCCCCACTAGCATCGATAAACCCAGATAGTTGCCAAGATCAGAAACTCTGGCAACGCCAAACAATGAGCAACACCAATTACGAGAGGATTGAGGTGTATGCGACTAAAATATACATTGGATTTGGCAAAATTAATTTGTTATCTTGAAGCAAGCTCATACAATTGCAAAACTTCATTTAATCATTCAAGTTCATGAGGCTGGTTACGAACAAATAGTAAACTATCATCAGCATAAAGCAAATGGGTTATCCATGGACTAGAACGGCTAGCAGAAGGCCGCAAATCTGTCGATTGTGCTGTTCCGAGTGCAGCAAAAAGGAAAGTGCTTGAGTACAAATCATAAATAGAAATGACGAGAGGGGGTCTCCTTGATGCAACCTTCATTTCAGAGAGAAACTGTCACTAAGATTACCATTTATTTGAATCTGGTAGGTGACAGGAAACACTAGACATAATTAACGACACCCATTCCGGAGCAAACCCAATCTGAAGCAATACAACGCTCAAAACGGACCATTCAACATGATCATATGCCTTTGTCATATCTATTTGAGAATAACACCTCGGGAAGCATCCGGAGAATCAAACTTCAATTACGATTTCATGGGCCACCAGAAAGTTATCTATGATAAGTTGGCCCGGGATAAATGTTGCTTGATCGTCGTTAATACTAGAAGGAATGATGGTTCTTAACCGATTAACAATAACATTTGAAACAATCTTGTAGACAACGGTTCACAATGCAATGTGTCAGAACTGGGAAATAAGAGACGGTTCAGCAACATTAGGCAAAAGCAATAAAACGGTTTGATTCACAATCGCCATTAAAACCTGGCCAGAGAGAAGATCAAGACAAAGGGTTATAATATCACCGCCAATGAGTGGTCAAAAAGAAGGAAAGAATCTAGCCAACTAACACATGAACGTTGATGCTCGAGTATGGAAATAGGACGTGTTTCAATCCCCATAATGTAGCCAACTAACACATGAACGTTGATGTAAATAGGCCTCATTACGTGTCAAACGCCCATTTAATTCCTATTTTAAATATGCACATTCACATAAGTCCTCCTCAGACATGTTTCCCCCAACAGTTGATCAATTTGTTGTTTGATTATAGAGATCCGACCAACCTCCTATCGACAGACACGCTGTCAGGCCTATAAATTAACTTCCACCGGTTGGATTTTGGAAATTGGAGATTGAACCTTTTGAATACATTCAGCCTCAGTTGTTGGTAAAATAGACTACAAAACCACACCGTTAGCACTGACATGAAAGATAAACAATAATTGAAAAAGAACAGAATGGTAAACCGTGTCGTGGTATAACCACTGCCTTAGAAACGAATTCGCCCCGATGTGTGTAATCGCTGCAGTAGGCGGACCGTCCCCCGAGATTAACACGGTCGCTCCGAATTTCGTACACCCGAAACTGGAGTAGACTGCTAATGGTATTGAACTTCTGATCGAAAACACACAGAAAGAACTTTAGAAAACACCAGATACATCTTAACGTTTTTTTATTTAATTTAGGAAAAGTTGTTTCATAAAGAAGATTGTGCGTCCTTTTCGAGTAATTATGGCTCAAATGAACTAACTTCAGGCGGTTCCCAAGCCCTCGACAGTTCCAGACATGAGATTCATGGTGACCGGTGGGGTTGATCTTCGGCCACCGTCGAAACAATAAAGATAGAACTAGTAGTAGGAGGTACAACAGGTAGAGGCGAAGATACCAAAGGAGGCCTTATTCACTTGAAATGAACCAACAATGAATCATCCGAGACATTCATAAGATGCCTCTTAGAAGAACGCTTGGATGAATGACCAATTGAGGTTACCTCCACAGTTGTTGTCATAGGCAATGCATCACAAGGCAATTAAGGAGGGGTGACCTCCGTTGTGCCAACGGCAGTGTCAACCTGAGACAAAGTAGGCACTCGAGAATCTTCAGGAGATGAACAGTACAATATCCAGTTGGGGACAAGGAGGTAATGTCGTGGAACCAGGAAACGAACGCGAAGCCAGTCACCATATTTATAAGGCGACGCAGAAAGGGCTCCATCAAGTGGACAATAGGAAACTGAGTGTCCAATAATCCACAGAAAAGCCAAAATGTAGGAAGTCTTTCATACTTAAGCATGGACAGTTGAGGCTTACCATTTTCTCGCCTACCCAAAGCAACACAACAATGGAGTTCTTATCCAAAAAAGTTCAACCCGGAGCTGCAAATAATCTCTCATTCGACCTGTCCCAGTTCGAAGATCAATAAGCATCGGCGTACCTATCCAACGAGCGATAACTGTACCAACATCAGTGCTCAGCCACCCCAGTGAAACATCATAAACTCGGACCCAAACCGGAAGACCCGAAAAATCATAATCACCCAAGATGCGGTCCGAGACATAAGGAACAAGGGAAACCAAATCACCATTGAAAGTCCAAAGGGAGCGGAATAAGATATAATCCTTTGCTTCGGTGGAAGAAACCTTGAAGAGGAAAAATGAGCATCCAACAATGTGATCTCAGAGACACGAGATGGAGACCAAATAGATCGAAAAACTCTAGTGACAGATTCAGTATCCAACTGGTTTTCAAAAAAACCCCGCCCAACTAGCCAAGTATCCGCAATAGTATCCAGAGAAGAGGAAGACAAAGGTGTAAGGGAAACTTCGCAGTTTCATCCACAGTGAAATGAAGATTAGCAAAAAGACGTTGAACCTTGTCCGCCATGAATGTGGAATTGTTGACACACAAGTCTTGGAGAGAAATTATAGGGACAACCATGAATCGTGGAAACCATCGAAAACCCGGAAACCGTAAAGAAGAGTGTCGTGGGAACGAAGTTGGGAGAACGTGGAAAACCACAGAGAACTGCAACAGAAAACCGCCAACAAACGTGCGCGTAACAAAGGATAGGAGCCTACATGTGCCATGCAACTTGAAAGGCAAACTTGTGATCAGGCCCAAAAGACGGTTTGCAAGCAAAGATATTGGAAAAGAAATAGTTATTAGGAGGAACATCACTGATCCGCGAATCAAACAAAATAAAAATTATCAAACAGATATCAGAATTAACATCCTGGAGAGTGGAGATATGGCAGGGCAGACAAGACTCGATAACCAACAACCTCAATCAGAGAACAAGAGAGAGACCAAGTAAAGACCAAGGGCAATACCAGGGATCAAAACCTGTACATGCCCACTCGATGAAAGATGACGAGGAGCAGTAACCGTGACACCCTTTGATCAACAAAGGGCCGAAAGAAGCGACAGAGATAACACTCATAACTTTCATATATATAAGTTATTTAAATTCTAATTCATTTTATATTTTAGTTATTTAAATTTGAATAATTTTGAATTCAAAGAATGGTCTTAATGTTAAAAAATGGGATTTTTTTTTGTTTTTTTTGATGAAAATTGTAAGATGTCTGAATTTATTATACTAGAATAAAACAATAACCCTTATCTTTTTCCTATAAAAATAAAAAAAATGAAAATATTAATTGTAGAACTATTGATTGACAAACGAAATCCCTTTAACCTGTGAATTAGCTTCCCGGTTTCCTTATTCTCCAATGCACTTGCAAACTAACCAAAACGCCGCTAAGCAAAATACCATAGACAAAAGGGAAGCATGCAATTCATGTTCAAACACCAAAAACTATAGTGACACGATGCTGTTTTCTGCTACATGTAATTCTCTCAGCTCAACTATAGTGAAGGTTCTTGAACATGCTTTGACATAAGCTGTACAGTGTCTTTCCACCAAGAAATCTGTTTTTCCTTGTCACGAAGCTCTTGCATTGCAGTTGCCAAAGCAATTTCTAATTCTCTTATCTGCTCTTCCTGCCTCGTTTCCAGCAATTCGTGCAATTGTCTCTCCAGTTCATACGGAGGAACCCCAGATTCCAAGTCCCCACGATCTTCTTCACCATCAATTGTTGGGTCAACCACTTCCCCATACCTCATACTTGAACTATTCACACTACTCTCCTGTACTTGCACCACGGAATTCATGAAACATTTCATCTGTTACATAAACTACAAGTTTTCAAGTTTTTTTCAATTCCGATTAAGATCATTCTAAATCCTACCCATTTTAAAGGTTTTTTTTAATTATAACTTATAATCAAAACCAATCATTACAAACAATAATCTTTAAGTTGTAAGTATCATTAAGTCAAGATCTACCTTTAGTTTTTGAGTATTCTAAAATTAAGATTCTAAACTTATAAGTGATTTTACTATCAAATTGAAATAAGTTGAATATTAGATTTGAATAAATAAAAAACTATTTTTTTTTCTAGTTTGGATCAGAATCAGTAGGTTCAAATTAAATATGCGAAACTAAGAAATTTGCAAGTTTCGGTCGTACCTCTATGGGTTCCTGAGGTTGATTTGTGGATAATTTGCCTGAATCAAAATGGAGTTGTAAACGTTCTAACTCAACTTCAAGTTCTGCTTCATCCATTCCCTCGAGCCAACTATCTTCTTTCGGCACATCATTGAATTTCAAAGGCTGATCAAATAGTACTTTCTCCATGTTCTGACCTTCCTGGACGCCATTGTTTGGTTCAATCTCTTTAGCAGCAATGAATAAGTCTTCATTTCGAAGCTCTTCTTTAACATTTTTAACAACACTCTCAATTTGAATTCTCAATTCCGTTATCTTTTGAAGTTCATTTTTACTCTCAGCAACCAGTTGCAGCAAAAAAACATCCTATCACCACGTTGAAATTAGCTTCCGTCCTGCATCTTTGTGTGTGTGTGTTTTGGTAAAAAAAAGAACAAATTGGAATTTAGAACTCAAAAATCAAATTATAAACCTCTGTTACCTAAAATCGGTATATCCAATATCCCAATGGTTTTCAAATTGGTTCACAGATCCGATAATAGAAACCCTAGAATGCTAAAGATTTAATTCGATAAGATTAACTATCCTCCGAATATTTTATTATTTAAAAATTTCAAAAATAAGATTATATATTGTATTTCGTTCCTACCGAATAAATCCAAACACTATCTTATGGAATTAAATTCCATATAAATGGTGCTTTTTATTTTTAGTTTCCAATCCTCCGATACACATTCCTTTGTTGTAATCAATCAGAAATTAATACAAATTTCACCTGATGAAAAATCAGGAGGAGCGGCAGCTCGATTGGGGTGAGCCACGTCATCATCTTCTCCTTTCGTCTTGCCATGGCTCCTCTTCAGCTGACGACGCTCAATGACAGAGAAGAACACAGAGATGAATATTAACATGAATCGAATAAAACGGATATATAAACAGTTTCTTTAATCGTTTAATAAATATAAATTTAACCACTATCTCCCTCCTTTTATCTTTTTTTTTCTTTCTTCTTTTCCTTCGAGTTTATTTCATTTTTTTTAGATTATATCAATTTTTTTCTTTAATCTTTTTTAATCGACGGTGACATCAACTTTATTAATGATTTTTAATTGATGATTCTCTTTTTTCTTTATTTTTTTAATAAAAATAGTTTAACTGTGTTGCATATTTATTTCTATCTTTGTGACATATTTTAATTTTTTTTAATCTTTTTTTTTGCTTTTTATTTATATTTACTTAGAGTTGGATTTGACGATACCACGACTGATCAAGATGGTGTTTATTTAAAATCTTGTTGATCTTTCCTGCTATGGATCTTTAAATTGAATTTGGATGCGTGATTTTTCGTTTGTGGTAGTTTCTCACGACGCTCGACTCTGATCTGTAGTTTTGGTAGTCTTTCAGTAGTTTAATTCCCATTTGTGGTTCGATTGTCGGTGCAATCAGATTTATTCGTATCTATTTTAGTCTCTTGGTTGAGTTTTTAATATTTTCTATGTATGTTCATTATATAATCTAAAGTTGCTAGTTTCAATGTTATAGGAAAAATTCACGTTATGTATTTAGTTTACGATGATAGTTGTAAACTATTATTGTCGGATATTTTTTTAAATAATATGAATGGCTTATTTTTAAAAAATAATTATAAATTTAAAATAAAATATTTAAATATTTTAAAATATTTAGATATTTTAAAATATCATATCTAATTAATATAATATATCTTTTACATTATCCGCGCCTAATTCATGCGTTTATGAGCAATAAACTCCCGTGTTAATTTATGTTGAACAAGAATTCAATTAGCCAAACCTATGCCGTATAGTTCTATGCCATGTTATGCGTTAATTACCGGAGAAGTCGAGATAAACCATCCACCTATGAGTCATGAGTGCATGAATGAATCAATTTTATGGGAGTCAAAATAGTAATAAAAAAATACCGATTTCAATATTTATGGACTGACAATGATTAAGTGGGCATATTCAACGAGATAATGCTCTCAAATTCTTTATTTCACGAAATAAGGCAGTCCCCAGATTAATTGCTCAAATGGGGTGATTTCCACAGTGTTGGCGTAGGTCGCCAGGGCATCCCAGCGACATGGTAGGTCGCCATGCACGCCAGGCGACATGGTAGGTCGCCATGCACGCCCAGCGACCTTATAGGTCGCCATGCACGCCCGGCGGCCAACGTTCTGCCGTCTGTTGCTCTGCTTTGGTGCTTTGCCTGGGCCATGCACGTGGTATGGGATAGTAGCCATACAATCCTCTCATCGCGTGTGATTCCACTTGCAGCTGCTCAGAGAACCTATTCCTCATGCTCCTCGCGTGATTCCTCTTACATCTGCTCAGAGACCTCATGCATGCAACTGTAATAGCTGTATTATTGCAGCATGATTTGAGCTGCAAAGTGTCATAGCTTCGTGCCCTAGCTTCGAGCCATAGCTGCTCCCTCATGCCATAGCTTCGAGACTGTCCACTCTTGTTATCATAGCTGTATTGGTGCAGCATAAAATCAGTTGTTGCATGCAGCAATTAGTGTTGTATTATTGCAGCGTTCAACGGTTGAAAAATTTACAGCATTCAACGTGAATTATACAGCTCAAATTGATTGCAGCTTACCAACCGTGCAAAGATCATTATATATTGGATATGAGGGGTTTAGGGTATAAATTATTAGTTTGTTAGTTTAAGTTATATTATATTAATTTGTTAGTTTAAGTTATATATTAGATTATATAAAAAATTAGTTAATTAGTTTCTTAGTTTAAGTTATTAAATGTAAAAAATATTTAATTAATTTGTTAGTGTGTTTAAACGTATATTAGGTTGTTTGTTGAAGTTTAAGTTAAAATATTAAAAAAGTTAATTAGTACTTAATTAGTTTGTTAGTTTGTTATTTTAACTAAATTATATTATAATAAAGAAATAGTTTATTAGTTTAAGTTATATTATAATATATTAGATTATATAAATTTAATTTTTTTAATTTATTTTTGTTTAAAAAAATAATTTTTTTACACGTACAGAGCATTATTCCACAACATTTTCCCACGTACATATTGATTCGAAGAAAGAAACAATAAAGGAAAGGAAAGGAAATGAGCATCAACTTTTTCACGATTGTCCATTATAATGGACATATTATGAAAATGAGATCGGAGTAGTTTTTCAGTCTGAAAAACCAATAAATATGATGTTCAAAAAAGACATCACATTTATAGAAATGAAGCATAAGATAGAAAGAAAAATTCGAGTTGCAGTTGATGGTTTGAGGTATAGGTTTATGATATGCCACAACCCAGTCAAATATGCTGCAGTTCCACTTGAAGAAGATGATGATATTGGAACCATGGTTGGATTACATGAGTCAACCAATATAGCAGTTATTGAGTTATTTGTTGATGTGCATAACATATGTGATGTTCCTGGGTCATCAAGAGGTGTGGCTCAAAATCCATCTGAAATGACTTTATATAGTCAGTTTGAGGAGCCGACATACAGGTTCCCGAACAGTTTTATGGCACTATTGGAAAGTGTAAATGAAGTCGGGGGACATCTGCAACAGAAGAGTATGAGACGAGAAACATACCGGAATTTGTTGTTGATATTGACGCTGAAAATCGATGGGGAGAAATTCATGATGATTCAAGCGAAGATGAAGAAACCGAAGAACCCGTTTTGGGCGGCGACGAAAATATTTTTGGTGGAGGTGTAATTGATGAAGTTCCGGCACCGTATGAAGCTACTCCTCACATGTACGAGATAGACTATGATGCGATGAGGGCACCTGAATTCCCAGACATGTCACATTTACCTCCATACCAAATGACTGAATCATTCGATAATTCTGGTGAATTTTCAGTTGGGGTGCAATTCAGAGGAAAAAATGAAGCTACCCTGGCGATTAAAGAGTACTGCATAAAATGCCATGTTGATATCCATGTTGCAGAGTCCAACCAGAAAACCCTATACGCGAAGTGTGTAAAATATGGCCTAGAGTGCAAGTGGAAGATCAGAGTGTCGAAAAATCAAAGGCACGATGTTTGGGTCATCACGAGGTATAATGGTCCGCACACATGTTTGAGAAACTTCATCGAACAAGACCACCGACTATTGGACTCCGATGTAATATGTGAATACGTGAAGGTGATGGTTAAAAAGGATCCAAGGATATCTTGTTCATTGTTAGCTGCATCTATTCGAAGCCAATTTGGATATCAAGTAAAATATGGCAAGGTGTGGAATGCGAAGATGAAGGCAATGAAGCTGACGTATGGAGATTGGGATACATCGTAAAATGAGCTACCACATTTGCTACAAGCAATGAAGCGATTTATCCCAGGAACCATAGTGAAGTCTCAAACCATGCCCGCATATGACGAAGAAGGTCAACTACTGCCAGGGAAGAAAATATTTCATAGACTATTTTGGGCATTCAAGGCATGTATTGAAAGATTTCCATTTTGCAAACATATGATCCAAGTAGATGGTACGTGGCTGTATGGTCAATATAGGCATGTACTTTTGATGGAAGTTGCTCAAGATGGTGAGCGAAATATCTTCCCAATTGCATTCGCCATTGTTGAGGGAGAGACAACAGAGGCTTGGGATTTCTTTCTGACTAATCTACGTCAATATGTCGTTCGTGAAGATGGAGTTTGCTTGATATCCGATAGAGGAACGGGTATTTTGGCGGCAATTGAACGACCAGGAAGTCATTGGATACCTCCGTATGCATATCCGACATTTTGTATCCGTCATATTGGCAAGAATAGTATCGACCAATTTTATAACGCACACATTCGTAGCGAGATAGTCAGCATGGGTAAGTTTTATTTTCAATATTTGTGCATTTTTTACATGGTTTTTTTAATTGCGGTTTAACATAGTATATTATGAAACAGGATACGAACTACGTCGACCAAATTTTGACAAGAGATTGGAGAATTTGAAGGTATTTTACGATGATCAGCGTGTTTGGAAGTGGGCTTCAAAAATACCACGGGAAAAATGGTCACAAGCATACGATGAAGGTCGGAGATACGGACATATGACCACAAACCTTGCTGAGGCCATTAATTCGGTACTAAAAGGTACACGCCATCTCCCAATTGCGAGTGTGATGAAAGAGACGTACTTTAGATTGGCTAAAGTTTGGTCTGACAAAGGAAAAGAAATAGAGAGTCTTATAAATAGAGGTAAAACTTGGGCTCCTACAGTGGTGGAATCAATGGAAGCAAATGAGCGATTGGAAACATCAATGGTTGTTCATAATTTCGACCGAGTTGGTCATACTTTTGTCGTGTCGTGCATACGTCGTAACGTCGGAGGAGAAGACCAAACATTTAGAGTTGATTTACGACAGAAATAGTGTGATTATGGTCGTTTTCAGGCATGGAAATATCCATGTGCTCATGCAGTCGTTGCATGTATGTATGCTGGTGTAAGCGCATACACTTATGTTTATGAGTGCAATTCACCTACGTAGGATATTAAATGTCTACAGCTATGCGTTCAGACAGATACCGAATGAATCATATTGGCCCAGAAAAGATCACGACGAATGGCTGCCAAATCCAATGCTTCGCAGAAGTCCAAAGGGTCGACCTGAGTCCACTCGTATTCATACCAGTATGGATTTCCATGCTAGAGAGAGAGGTCAAGCAAAAAGATGCGGATTATGTAGGGGTGAAGGCCATTCAAAAAATAATTGTCCTAATTTACCAAGATATAGGCCTCATCATTAGTAATGATATATGTATTTCTATGAATTTCTATGTATTTATAAGATTTAGTAATGATTAGTAATGATGAAATTATTATTAATATTTAATGAGTTGATAGTAATGATTTAGTAATGATTAGTAATAATGAAATTATTATTAATATTTAATGATTTGATATTAATGATTTAGTAATGATTAGTAATAATGAAATTATTATTAATTTTTAATGATTTAATAGTAATGATTAGTAATAATGAAATTATTATTAATTTTTAATGATTTGATAGTAATGATTTAGTAATGATTAGTAATAATGAAATTATTATTAATATTTAATGATTTGATAGTAATGATTTAGTAATGATTAGTAATAATGAAATTATTATTAATTTTTAATGATTTGATAGTAATGATTAGTAATAATGAAATTATTATTAATTTTTAATGATTTGATAGTAATGATTTAGTAATGATTAGTAATAATAAAATTATTATTAATATTTAATATTTGATATTAATGATTTAGTAATGATTAGTAATAATGAAATTATTATTAATTTTTATGATTTGATAGTAATGATTAGTAATAATGAAATTATTATTAAATTTTAATGATTTGATAGTAATGATTTAGTAATGATTAGTATTAATGAAATTATTATTAATATTTAATGATTTGATATTAATGATTTAGTAATGATTAGTAATAATAAAATTATTATTAATTTTTAATGATTTGATAGTAATGATTAGTAATAATGAAATTATTATTAATTTTTAATGTTTTGATAGTAATGATTTAGTAATGATTAGTAATAATGAAATTATTATTAATTTTTAATGATTTGATAGTAATGATTAGTAATAATGAAATTATTATTAATTTTTAATGATTTGATACTAATGATTAGTAATGATTAGTAATAATGAAATTATTATTAATATTTAATGATTTGATATTAATGATTTAGTAATGATTAGTAATAATGAAATTATTATTAATTTTTAATGATTTGATAGTAATGATTAGTAATAATAATTTATTATTAATATTTAATGATTTGATATTAATGATTTAGTAATGATTTGATAGTAATGATTTACGACTTGAACAATGAACAATGTTTGGTTCAATTAACTATATTTTCGTTACATAACTAGTGATGAAATTATAATAATGATTTGATACTAAAAATCATTATAAATATGTCGAATTTGTTAAGGTTTGAAAAAACTAGTTTAATGTCAATATTAAATTTGTAACAAATAACAAACTAGTTTACAATTGTTGCCGATGTCGGGGTGTTGTTGAATGATAATGTTGGGGCGGACGTCTGATGCGTTGTGGTCGTTGCGGTTGCTCAGGAGTATGGTACCCATCCTCCTCATTCGTTGGGGGCATTTGAACTGACATGTGTTCAAAGTCATACGTCGACGAAAACATGGGAGAGTAGATGGATGCATCAGTCTGCACAACCTCTGTTATGTATGCATCATCGAACGGTTGTGGTGCGTTATTATCCACATCGGTCATTTCCGCTTCAGGTTGTTGAGATGAACTCCCACTCCCACTTGGTAGAGAGTATTCAGCTTTACCAAATCTTTTCTTAAACCTCAAAAATTGTCTCCTCTCTACAATTGTTGTCAAGAATGGCTTTCCATTATCCAAAAAATAAGCAAGGTAAGCCGAAGTCTCAAAATTAAAGTCGTCATCTTGAATGTCGTCAAGAGTTGGCATGAATGAAGCCCTATTGTTCCAAGCATTAATGTAGGTTACATGCTTCTCAACCCAATTAACATTTTCTTTACGACGACCATCAAATCTGTGCAGCTGGTCATGCGTCTCAACCCAATTCACATGACGACGACCATCTAAGATTTGGAGGAGGTCATGATCCCATGGACTCCGCGGAATAGGTTGGTGGAAGTGGAATTGCCTCAACACTCTATCCCCAAATTGGATCTCAACAAACGCAAAATTGATCAATGGTGTACCAGCACACCAATATTGAAACCCATCTAAAATATCGTGCGGTATCAACGCAAGTATTTCTTCATTCATGTATGGTCTCCAATTAAACTGTAAAATTACAAAAACAATAAAATTTATTTAAATAAAATAATATAGTTAATTTAAATAATAATTAAAATAACAGATTATACATACCTTCTTTTTTGCCTTAATGTCGATCTTCAGCCTGAACTCTTTAATGTTGTTGTGCACCAACCCCGTACCTTCAATTTTATGCCTCCATCTATATATCAATCAAAACAAAAATATGGTCATTTTTATTTTATAATTAATATTTTATATTAAAATAGAGAATTCATATTACCTTCCGGCAAGCGAAAAGTCAACCGCAGTCCGACTAATCGGTGTCAGAAACGGAAGTCTATGCCAAGCCCATGACTGTAGCAGCAACAGACATCCACCGATTTCTACTGTATTATTATCATTCACGACTAATGACGCCTTGCACATATCACGATACAAGAACACCAATATCGCCGATCCCCAGCTATATTGCCTACTATTCTCAAAATTTCTTAAAAAAAGAAGATATTGAGTGTGAACATAACTATCGGATTTATCCGGCATTAAAATACCCCCAATCAACTGTAATATATATGCTCGTGTTGCATATATAATTTCGTGCTCCGTACTATTTGGTTGAAGCTGAAATTCATTCTTCAACCATGACAACCTCACACGCCACCCTTTACACTCTGGTGGTACGGGCGTTTTCCCAAGAAACAAGCTACAAAGTTGTGCCACATTATTAAACTCATGTGACATTACCACTGGCATCCCATTTGTTTGGACCCCGAGTTGCAATGCCACATCCTCCAGAGTTATCGTACATTCGCCACACGGCAAATGAAACGTGTCTGGTCTCCAACGCTCAATCAAGGCACAGATCAAACCTGAGGACCAACTTGTAATCTCGCACAAATGTTACATACCAAAATTCAGCCTCCTGCAAGTTTTCTTCTATCAATCTGTGTGGCTTGGGCACTTTATGTAGCCGAAGACGAAGGACTCGCTGCTCGTCCTCCTGCAATTAAATATTTCAAAAAATTTATCACAATCATAAAATAATATTCAAATATTTATTAATTATAATTCATTAAACAAATATTTTATTCACCATTATTCCCAAATGACTTGAAATATGTTCATTGTCAAGCCTCAACAGTGGAATTTGGTGAGCCATTGGATGAATCTGTAAAAAAAATTAAACAACAATATTTAAAAAATCATTTAATATAATCTAATATAAACTAACTAACTAATTTACAACACTAAACTTTAATATAATAAACTAATAAACTAATAAACTAACAAACTAAACTTTTTAAAATATAAGTTAAACGTAAACGCTAAACCCTTAAACAACTAATAAAATATTCTTTTATATAACTAAAACTAATAAACTATTTTTTCATTATAATATACTACTAATAAACTTACTAACTAATTTTTTATATAATATAAATTCAACAAACAAATATAACTTAACTATTTAACTACCACAAACTAATTAAATAATTTTTTATATAACTAACGACTAACAAAACAAACTAATTAATTATTTTTTAACTATATAACTATCAAACATACTAATTAAATAATTTTTTATTTATGTATAATATAACTTAAACTAACAATCATATAACCCTAAATTAACAAACTAATTAACTGATTTTTTTTACCATAAACCCTAAACTAACAAACTAAACATTTATAATAATAAACTAATTTAAATAAAAAAAATTACCTCACAAGAGCCTTATCTCCCTTTCTTCTTCTTCCTTTCCTTTCTCCCTTTCTTTCTTTCTCGGCTGCAATTTCTTCTCCCTTTCTTCTGCTGCAATCTCTTCTCCTTTCTTTCTTTTATGTTCTCACCATAATGCACACCCCATATATAATTGTTTGCACCAATTATTTCACCAATAATGTCACCGGCTGCCTAAATTATTTTACCAATAATACGTTTGCATGGCAGCAGCTGATTTCACGCTGCAATGGTTCAATAATTGAACCAATAATTCACGGCTTCACATGCATGCATTGCTGCATGAAGCAGGTGATTTCACGAGCAGGAGAGGAGCAGAGGGGCACGTGAAGCTTGGTCACCGGGATTGCTTGGCGACCTACAAGGTCGCTGGGAGTGCATGGCGACCTTGTAGGTCGCTGGGAGTGCTTGGCGACTTATGGTTGGGTTGTGCATGTCCCATGCACACGATCATTCTCATGCACACGACCCTCGTCGGAAGCCACGTCGTAGGTCGCCCGGAAGGCATGGCGACCTACGGCCAACTGTGCAATTCACCTACTTTATCAATTAATCTTGGGAGAACGTTATTTCGTGAATTATTTATTTCCAAAGTATTATATCGTGAGTTTAGCCTGCTTAAGTGTATGGTAGCTGCCGAAGAATATGCAGGGGTCGGGTTTACCGTGAACGTCAACATTGCTAGTGCCTACTGGTGGTCTGAAAATTAGGTTCGTCTAAATTATCTACACTGATATTCAAAATTTTATTTTCGGTAAATTGGAATTTGTCGTAATGTTTTTTTAATATATTAATTTTAAAGATATCAATCTTTAATTTAATTATATTTCAGGTTACGTTTAAGAACTTGATATCAGTAAGCAGTTTAATGCTTTTCTAAATTTGGTAATTCTTTTAAAAAGCGACTTTAAAAAGTATGATAGAATTTTTTTTAAAGTGTAATTTAAAATTTAAATGTTTGTGATTATTATTAAAAAATGATTTTGAAAATATAAAATATTCTTTATAGACATTAGGTAGAAAATTAAAAATATAGAATTTAAATTATATGTATACTTATTAACACTATGATATATAAATTATATATCAACTTATATTATAATAAAAATATAAAAAAATATTTTAAGATAACTCACTAATAACATTTTTATAAATGAAATATTTTATTAAGAAAAAATATATTATAAATGTTTTTTAACATGTAGATATAAAATTATTATGAGATAATAATTTAAATATTTGTTTTGACAAAAAGTATTACAAAAAAATACATTAGTGTTTGCAAAGTGAATTTATTAAACTAAAAGCTATGGTATCTCTCATTAATTCCATTTCATAACGACATGGAATGTTTAATTATTATAATTCAACCACAATAATTCATTTAAAATTTAAAATAGCATAATTTAAATGATATATATATATATATATATATATATATATATATATATATATATATATATATATATATATATATATACTTTTAACCATTTAAAAATAAAGCACGAACCAAGCAACCTCGGTGGTAAAGGAAATGTTATTATTCATTGAGGTTCCGGGTTCAAGCACAAAGAAATTCAAGGGTGTGAGCGTTCAATGTCAAATGGTTGAGTGTTATCTTTGAACATATTTAAATTGTTATGAAATTATAATTTTAATACATGTTTTGACAAAAAGTATTACAAAAAAAATACATTAGTGCTAGCAAATTAAAGTGAATTTATTAAACTAAAAGCTATAGCATCTCTCATTAATTCCATTTCATAACAAGATGTAGTGTTTAATTATTCTAATTCAACCACAATCATTTATTTGAAATTTAAAATAGTATAATTTAAATGATATATTTATACTTTTAACCATTTAAAAAATAAAGAACGAACCAAGCAACCTCGGTGGTAAAGGAAATGTTATTATTCCTCGAGGCTCCGGGTTCAAGCACAAGGAATGCCAAAGGTGTGAGCGTTCAATGTCAAATGGTTGAGAGTTATCTTTGAATAGATATTGCTTTGTACTTGCCCCAGATTAATAAAAAGGGTAAAGTATAGTAATGGTCACTGAACTTTTATAAAGCTTTCATTTAGGTCCCACAACTTTTGAAACTTGCAATACAATCCTCTAACATTTAGTCCATTTTCAATATGGTCCCAACATAACTGGTCGTTTGACTCCGTTACATTACCGTTAGTACATTTGCAATATGGTCACTGAACTTTTCAGGGGCTTTCATTTAGATCCCCAACTTTTAAAACTTACAACACAATCCTCAATTTCATTATAAACCCTAAATTCCTTTTCAATCTTGAATTTTATTTTTTTCTTCTCTCTTCTCATTTCTAGCGTAACTTTTCAGTCGGGGATGCATGGAAATTCTAATCTAACTTTGAATTATGTGAGGTGTTGACTTGAATAAGCGTCCATTGAGAGAAGATCCGACCAAGGACTATAGGGACCATCAACGATTCAAGGGGTAATGTTAGATATATGTCATCTTAGGTGAAGCATATATGTTTGATGAAATGCTTGTGAGAAAAAATGGGGTTAGAAATGCAGAGCTGAAAAATACTACTAAGATGAACTAAGTATCATTGTTGAAAGTCACCAACAAAGCTGGAATTATTTTGTATAAATGACATATAATAATTTCTTCGTTTAATCCTTGTGGTTAAAGATTTTCCAACAGATGATTAAATATAATGAAATCCCAAATAGCGCATTCACCTCTCTGTCTCTTTCGCAAATCGAAAGGCATCATGATAGGGTCAAGTAGCTGCTTCAAATATACTATCCTATCATGATGCCTTTCGAGTTGCGTGCATGAGAATTATCTTCTAAAGCTATAATTCAACTATAAAATTTCCAAAACATGTAAAAAAATCCAATTCATTCACGATATATCAGTCCCATAATCAACATGAATTTATTAAAGAGAATACGAGCTCACAGGACGCCAAAAACCACAAGTCAGATCAATACAATTCCCAGTAAACTAGTACCAGCAGTCTCTCGGATTGAGTCTGATGATTTCACTATGTCGATACTCACAACCAGTTCCCTGATTTAAAGAAAAACCAAACAAGAAGATAAAAAAATTTAGCCTAGGACCCTCTTTCACTTCTATTCTGATGGATTAAATATCTTTCATAAGGAGTACTAAAAGTTTGATTAAGAAGAAAGAAAGAAAATCATATGGTTTTAGTTCAAAACTAACATTGCATATCCAGATAATTGACATGCAGTTCTAGAAACATAAAAATTTCAACAAAAAACACACAATGTGAGCTAAAAATAGGAAAGTGTGAAAGTGGAAAAACTTACTTTCGGATAGCCCAAAAGAGAAAATAAATATCTTCTTGCAAGTGAGGGGATATGCTAAGAAATAAACGCAATCGGTGTTGCGTTCCAACAATTCTTCCTCCATTTTTTCTTTGTAAATAAAAAGATGAAAGATAGAGCACTGCTTGAGTTTACAATTTTACATGGCGGAAAATTGAATAAAAAAACCAAATGAGAGTGCATGTGAACGAAAGAGACAGAGAGGTGAATGCGCTATATGGGATTTCATTATATTTGATCATCTGTTGGAAAATCTTTAACTACAAGGATTAAACGAAGAAATTATTATATGCCATTTATACAAAATAATACCAACTTTGTTGGAGACTTTCAACAATGATACTTAGTTCATCTTAGTAGTATTTGTCAACTCTGCATTTCTAACCCCATTTTTTCTCACAAGCATTTCATCGAACATATATGCTTCACCTGAGATGACCTATATCTAACATTACACCTTGAATCGTTGATGGTCTCGATAGTCCATTGGCCAAGTCTTCTCTCAATAGACCCTTATTCAAGTCAACAACATAATTCAAAGTTAGATTAGAATTTCCCATACATCCCCGACTGAAAAGTTATGCTGAAAATAAGAAGAGAGAAGCGAAAAAGGAAATTCGAGATCGAAAAGGAATTTGAGGTTTAGAATGAAATTGAGGACTGTGTTTATAGAATTTAAAAGTTGGGGGACCTAAATGCAAGCGCCTGAAAAGTTCAGTGAACATATTGCAAACGCGGCAGTGTAACTGCGTCAAACACCGGTTACGTCAGGGACCATATTGCAAACGGACTAAATGTTGGAGGCCTTTATTACAAGTTTTAAAAGTTAGGAGACCTAAATGAAAGCTTTAGAAAAGTTTAGTGACCATTACTATACTTTACCCTAAAAAATATATGTGGTCTCTTCAAGAAAAATATTATAAATAAACTCAAAAGAAATTATTATTATATATGAAATATATCAATTTAAACTATAATAAAAATATAAAAATGAAAATAAAAATAATTATAATAAGTGTATATATATATATATATTACTCACTATTAATAGTTTAATATATAAACCATGAATTTTGTTTTACTTTTAAGTAATTAAAGTAAAATTTTTAAGGATGTTAGTATTAAATTATTAAAATAAAATGTAAATACATAATTGAGTGGAGTTCATGTATTAGTAAGGTAAAATTATAATTTGCTTCCAAACGCTAAGTTGAAAATAAAAAAGCTAGAAATCCTAGTTGTAGACACCCGTTTTTGTCTGGGTCTTAAAAAATATTATTATTATCATTATTTTATTGTTATTATTATTATTATTATTATTTTAATTTACAAATATAAATTGCTAGGCCTCAAGCTTAAGCCAAACTACAATACTCAAGCCCATCATTACAAGCCAACCCAACAGCACTAGACCCAGATTACAGCAGATCTGAATGACCCAATTCAAGCCCAGACCCATGTCTTGGATCCAACCCGACCCAGTATCACCACTCTAGGGTTTCTGAAACCCTAGAGAGTTGCTACCGCTACCTCTGCCGCTGACATTTCTGCTGCTGCCACCTCCGACCGCCTCTCATGTCGCCGTTACATCAACAGTGACAGAAAGCCACACCATCAGTCAGAATCTGAAAAAATGTACAAATCTTATCCTAGAACCTAGGGTATCATTTCCCTACCAACAGACTTAATCATTTCAGCAACTAAAGCAACCATAAATCAAAAAGGAAATCAACCATTCAGGGGGGAAGAGGAGAAGGCAAAGAAAGTATTCGGAGACCAGAAAAAGAGAGAAAACCAGATCGAAAAAAAAGAAAAAATAGAGAAGAAAAAAATAGGAGGAAAAGAGAGAAAACGAAACCCACTGAAGCATACCTTGTAGATCTGGTCCTTAGCAACCTCACCAAAGCTTGAAGAACCCCTCAGTGAAGGTAAAACATTTATTTTTCTTGGATTTAAGGTTTCAAGTAAATGGAGGTCTCGAGTTTTTTTGGGTATTTAAGGGTTTATTTTCTAAGAAAAAGAGAGGGGAGGTTAAAAGATCTGATTTGGGTTGGATTTCTCGAGTTATCGCTGTCGCCTCACGGCGGCCATGGCTTTTCGGTTTATCCCCGTGGTGGAGAAGTAAGGAGAAGGTGAGGAGAGTTGAGAAGATTTATTTTACTCTCTCTCCTCTGGCTTAAATGAAAGCAAAATAATGAGGAATGGTCGGTTTAAGCTTAGGTGAAAAGCATATATATTAAGCACGAAACGACATCATTTTGCAAAAGGGGGTTCAGCGTGTTTTCATGTATTAGGCTAATAATTCATTTAGTCCATGCCTTTTGTAATCTCACCCGTATTTGTCATACTTTTAGGGAAATCATAGTTTAGGTCCCTCAATCTTTGTAATGGTTGTAATATAGTCACTTAATGAATTTTTATCCTCCTATTTCAAGCTTTGTATATGTTTCATATTTCATTTTAGTCATATATATATTACTATTTTATATGTTTAAATATTTAGATTTTGGTTGTTAGTTTTGTGTATTGTTCGTTTTGGTCATCATATTATGTTTATGTTTGCTTCATTTTTTATTCAATATTTATTCCTATTTCATTTTGATCACTATTTGTTCACTAATATGTTTAGGGTAAGTACTTTGTTTTGAGCCCTGATTTGTGATTGAGTTCATTTTAGTCACTATCTTAGTGCTTAATTTTTGGGGCTTATTATCCACTTAATCTTCATCGTTCTATTTTTATATTTTTAAATTATTTTATGATATGTTTTAGGTTTATTGCTCACTAGGTCTTCTCTATTATGTTTTTGTTTTTTATTGACAATATATATGTAATTATAGTTGTAAGCATGTATTATGTTAAATTTTTGTACTTTACATATTTATGTATGTATATGTTAGTTTATAATGCGTTTACTTATTAACTAAATTTTATTCGATATGTCATTTGAGTATTTCAAAAATTTTATTTGTAGAACGAGCGTGGAAAGTATCACTTAATCCAAGTGTTACAATCCCATACGACGTTCGAACAAAATGAGAGCTTGAAATGAATCATAGTTATTTTTAGTGCTAATTAATCGGTTTTAATTCAAATGATACAATGCATGTTTCTAAATGGCAATTTATGTTATTTTACACAAATGACAATTTTCAGTTTATATATTCGATACGTATTTTTATCGGGGAGGGAATATTTTTTACAGATAAGAAATGGGTGAGATAGCTTTCCCGATGGAGGATTGCTAATCTTGAGATTTCTTTTTAAGTTAAAGAATTTTCCCTAATAAACGATTCGAAACAAATTAATCAATATTCAATAAACGGATCATATTTTAACTTTATGTTTGATTTATGATTTCCACCGTTACGATAATGTGTAATTGATATAGTACCAATTTTGGGCCTTGTGGGGTGCTAATCCTTCCCCACGCGTAACTAACTCCGCGTAACTGACTCCCGAATCCATTAAATCAAATCTTTGGTGACGCAGACCAAGTTTTATCTTGAAAATGATTTTTCTTAAAATTGTTTTAAAAGACGTTTTTAGGTATTCAAACTACCTAACCTAAAGATCAATGGCGACTCCCATATAAATTAATTCAAATCAATTCAAAATCTCCAATTTTTTTCAAAATAAAGTCATAATTGTTTTTTTAAATAATATATAAATGTTTTATAAAAAAATGGTTATGAGAGCTTTGCGACTTCGCTGGGAACTTTTTTTAGAGAGTCAGGCTATCACTTATATATTGTCGTTGTGGTGGAAATTATGATTTCGAGTCTTTAGTTAACTTATGACCCATTTATTGAAGTTTTTAATTTCTTCATTTTTAATTGTCATACTAACATTTTAATTTTTACTTTTAGCCCTGTCCAAGTTTTTGAGAGTTTTTACGTTTCCTTTTGAGTCAAAGGTTTGTACGTTCCTCCTCACACACCTCATGTAGATTTGCATGACATAAGCTCTAGACCCGAGCTTCATTCTAAATAAGTCGGGGTGATTTCTTTACTCTCATAAGAATTTATTATTCGTATGAGTTTTAGCAAATAACTCATGGCATACATACCTTATACCTTCGTAGGGATTTATTCCTCGTATGGTATAAGGCAATGAATACCCTCAAATTAAACTCGTTCCATTTGAAACTTGTAATGTGTGAGGATTAAGGGTTTGACAGCCCAAGGGGGCACCAACATCAAGGATAATTCGAGTACCCTTTTCATGTTAGAGCCGAAATCATGCATATAGTGAACCGTAAACGGTCACCCTAGGTATAGCTATTCCGAACCTCTGTCCGTCTGTAGGTACCCAAAATAAGTGTACACAAAGAAGGAGCGTTTCTGAACCTTTCCTTTTGTTTTAAATTCTGTTAAATAACAGCAGATATCATGTTGGGTAGGAATGCTATTTAATAAAAGCATGTTCGGGTAGATATCATGTCGGGGTAAGTGTTATATTCATATTTGAATAATATTTTATCTGTATAAATTAACTTACCCGTAGTAACTTATTTATTTTCTTTTATTTACGCCATTTTTCATCCTTATTTACATTGCGTTGTCATGATATAATGCAAAAGTGTTGATCCGCAAGGGAATACTCGAGAGAAAATTTTCACAAGAAGAGATAATAGTTTTCAATCAAGCGGTCGTATACACAGACTTGCATCGAGGGCTAAAAGAAGTTCAGTGTATAAGAATGAGACTTACTTGAAGATCATGTAGCATTTGAGACCGAAATGATGATCCACTGATCTGAGGAGTAATCTGGCAGAAGAGTTTTATCTACTATCATTCCAACGCTAGTCATCAAGGAGCGACGCACTGACTTCAGCATTGCCGGGGCAGTAACGGAGTTAGATTACAGAACACTTGAGGGGCATCATTTTAAGGACGAAGATCCGAGATGAAGCAGTGATTCACTTCATACTCAACATCTAAACGAAAACATGTCTATAAAGTGGACTATCTTGTAATGTGAAGGCTTTTATCTCTGGTGAAAATTGTTCTATGATATTCACCGTTGGGATTAATATTTTTTGCATGTGCATGGCATTCATTCAAGCATTTTTACATGCATTAATCATGGAATCATGGGTTTATCTTTTGGAGGACTGAGGAAGTATTTCTAACTGTACAACTTTGTTCACATAGTACTGAGAATGGATACAAAATTTGAGAAGCTGAAGAAAGAGTTGGAAGAGAATTTGCGAAAGATGAAAATAGATTGGGAAGCTAAAATGGAGGAGGTGTAAAATGTCACCATGGATCGTATCTTACAAAACCAAAAGACCTATTTGACCAAATCGTAGCATAACTGACCGGGCTCAATCAAAGGGGAAAAGAAGATTTCTCGACCCGTGAAACCTCTGAATGTGTGAGTGGACATACAAATCCAAAAATAATAATTTCTCCCCACAAGCTTCCAAGCACCAAGTAGGCTTATCCTCACTAAAACTCAAGCCATCGTGTTAGATCCTCGGGGTAACCCTATTGATCACAACATGCCAAATTCTGATGAGATGAAAAGAGCCAGTAATGAGATCTCGGAGAATTTGAAAAAGTGGTGTAGAGAGACATTTAAGGGAATGAGAGGACAAATCTCTCACAAAAAATGGATGAAACAAAAGTAGTCTTAGTTCCTGACTTGGTGCTTCCGCCCAAATTCAAGATTCATGACTTTGTAAAATACAGTGGAACCAGTTTCCCTAATGCCCATCTCACAATGTTTATTTGAAGGATGACTGGATACACCAACAATGATTAGATATTGATCCACTGCTTCCAGGATATTTTGATTGGACCCGCTTCTATGTGGTATAATCAATTGAGTCGTACACAAATCCGCTCCAGAAAGGATTTGGATCGTGCCTTTCTGGACCAATACAAGTACATGACTCATATGGCCCCTGATCGAATAACACTAAAAATATAAAGATGAAGAGTAATGAGAGCTTCCGACAATACGCACAATGATAGAGGGCTGTTGCATCTCACGTGCATCCATCGATGAGTGAAAAAGAGTTCATCAGTATATTCATCAACACATTAAAATCTCTATATATCAACTACATGATTGGAGCTACCACTAAGAGTTTCTATGACATCATCATGTGTGGAGAAATGATCAAAAGAGCTGTCAAGAATGGCCAGATAAGAGGCACTTGTAGTACTGACTTTGAGGAAAGAGTTGAAATTAACATTGTGAGATCTTATCTAGCTAAGTAAGGGACCAAACTTTATAAGATGTTCCGTGAAAGGACTCGTATCAATCAATCCCAATGACATATGAGGAATTGTTCCCAAGGCTAGTTGAGAAGAACATTGTGACTCCAGTTCAATCCAAACCAAGAGAGGCCCATATCTTGAAGGCCATGATATTAACACCATATGCAAAAAAAAATATATATATGTACAATAAAGCTGAATTCAACTAGCCAAACAATAGCAAATTAAATCAAATTTACTAACTAAGGAGTTTCGATGAAGATGAACTAAGGAAGTTGAGGAACACCTATTATAGTCAAATTCACATGAGCACTTAGAAATCTAATTTTTAGACCGATATTTTTGCACTGCCTTGGCTAGAGGATTATACGAAGCCTGAATAAATGGAAGATTTTAGAGAACTGAAACAAAAGTGTTCTAAAGAGTCTAGCAATTAACTATGCTAGTTGTGTTATTTTGTTCGCCTGCGATCAAAATGTTAAACTAAGAAAGAGGGGCATGTCCTAATTTTCATGATGAGTTGTGTCATTTTGTTCGCCTGCGATCAAAATTGTTCTAAAGAGTCTAGTAATTGACTATGCTAGTTGTGTCATTTTCTTCTAAAGGCAACTAAAGCTCCTCAACATGTAGACTCTCTGTCTCCTTTGATGTTATTTCTCTCGAAACAAAGTGTCGTCTTGCTATAGACAATTTTTCCTAAAAATAAATTTTGTCTGGCTTGAGACAGTTTTATCTAAAAACAAATTTTGTCTCGCTTGAGACAATTTCTCTCAAAACAAATTTTGCCTCGCTTGAGACATTTTTCCTTTGAGATACAAATTTCGAGTTTGTTTCACTTGAAACAAAGTTGATCTCACTTGAGATTATTTTTCTCAAAACAAATTTTATCTCACTTGAGACAGTCTTCCTTAAAAAAATCTTTGAGTATGTTTCCCTTGAAACAAAGTTTTGTCTCTTTGGAGACAGTTTCTCTTGAAACAAAAATCTTTGAGTCTGTTTCCCTTGAAACAAAGTTTTGTCTCTCTTGAGACAGTTTTTCTTGAAACAAAAATCTTTGAGTTTGTTTCCCATGAAACAAAATTTTGTCTCTCTTGAGATAATTTCTCTTGACACAAATCGCTAAAGATGGCCAGCTATCCTCATCATGTAGGAACCGTGTCATCCCCCGACCAGACCTCCTCATCACGTAGGAGCCGCGTCAACCCTAGATAACCAGCCATCCTCATCATGTAGGAACCATGTTATCATCCCTAAAGATAGCATGCCGTCCTCATTACATTGGAACCGTGTCATCCATCGACCAGACCTCCTCATCACGTAGGAGCGTGTCACCCCTAGATAACCAAGTGTCCTCATCGCGTAAGTGTTATCACCATTCCCTAAAGACGACCAGCCGTCCTTATCATGTAGGAATCATGCCATCCCCCGACCAGATCTCTTCATGACATAGGACTTGTGTCACCCTTAGACGTCCAAAACTCTTCATCACGTATAAACAGTGTATAAGCAGTGTCGTCCTTAACAAAAAACATATCCAATTCCTAAGCAAAAGATAACCAGACAAAAACTCGTTTTATTATAGTCTTTTCCATATTCTTGTTAACACAAGAATATGCAAAGAGAGGCAGCTTTAGACACCTATTTTTGTATGGGTCTTAAAAATTATTATTATTATCGTTATTTTATTATTATTATTATTATTTTAATTTACAAATTTACATTTTGTAGGCTTGAAGCTCAAGCCCAACTACAACAATCAAGCCCAACAGCCCACCATTACAAGCCAACCCAATAGCACCATACCCATTTCCAGGATCTGACCCGGTCCAATATCAACACCCTAGGGTTTTTGAAACCCTAGAGAGCTGCTGCCGTTACTACTGTTACCACCTCTAACCTCCTCTGATGTCGTCGCTACATCAATATTGACAAAAGTCACACCGTCAGTTAGAATCTGAAAAAAATGTTCAAATCGTATCCTAGAATCTAGGTTTTCATTTCCCTACCAACAGACGTAATAATTTCAGCAACCCAAAGCAACCATAAATCAAAAAGGGAATCAACCATTCAGGGGGAAGAGGAGAAGGCGAAGAAACTATTCGGTGACCAAAAAATGAGAGAAAACCATATAAAAAACAAAGAAGAAAAAAAGAGAATAAGGAAAGAGAGAAACCGAAACTGATCGCTTGTAAATGTATATGCTAAGACAAGCAAATCTTGCAAGTGTACACAATCGATGCAAGTAATATAGTAGTGAGTGAGTATCTTCTCCACAGGGATTGAAAGGCTTTTAAATGATTGCTACATCTAGGAATAGGTGTCACTAACGAATCCTAAGTATCTAAGTAGGATGGAAAAAAAGTATGGCGAGGCAAGAAAAATTGTAAAGTCAAGTGAGTAGAAAAGTTTTGTCGAGATAAGAAAAATATGCAAAGGTAAAAAAATAAAGTTGTAAAGATTAAAGTTATTAAAACTTTGCAAATAAACTGGAAACCTCACACAATTAGACTTCTAACAGGATACTTAGGTTGGTTTTGCTATGGCGAGAAGTTATTTCATGCTAAGAATGATTTGGTATGCTATGCTTAGGCTGCCCAACAGGATTACTGAGTATTCTTAGACGGTTGCTATGCCAATACTACTCGGTATGAGCTACAACCCTTGGTTTGTTAGACTATTATTGTGGCAATACCCCTTATCATGAACTATAGTCATTGTCTATCCTACTCCAGCGTCTATCTCTTTTCGTCGATTGAAACCCTCTCCATATCTCTAAGGCAGGAAGGTTAGAACATCACCATCCCAGATCTATTCCATTTCTCACGTAGATCTATCTTAATTCTCTAGAATCTATTTCTAGAAAAATGGCAATCTCTCGAAAGCTCTTACAAGGTCTAGAAATATTTCGCCTAGGCACTAGGCAATCTCTTGAAGCTCTTACAGTGTCAAGGCAAAAGGTTAAAATAGTGAACAAAACATCACTTAACAAAAACATACTTAATCATTCATTAACAGTAAAATAAAATATCATCCAAGCATTCTCAACACCAAATAAAATAGTTTAGGGTATGGTTAACATCATTCCAAAAATATTCATTAAGTACAAGCAGTTAGAAAAATAAAACATGAAGAACAAGAGGAAGAAAAAATCCCAGAAAAGAGCTTTGTCATGACATCAGACCATCACCATGACTGCTCCAGCGCACCAGTCTCTCTAGAGGGTCTGGCCGTCGCCTCGGGGAAGCCTGTCTATGGAGTGCACAAAGGACGGACGAGTGGGGCGGTGGAAAAAAGGACGCCGCGACCACCTTTTTCAAAACCTAGGGTATTTTATCTGTATAATTCTCCCTTCTACCTCCTATTTTTGGCGTCTGTAACTGGGTATTTAATGAGGGAATTTTCTTAGGGTTTCACATCATTAAATATTCCCTAAAAACTCGTGTTTTCTTATCCAAGCTATAACTGGAATGGCGACTGGCTGTTTTCAGAATCTTGGGGGCTTGCTTGCAATATGAGGTCAATCAGACAGCTGATAGGCCACATCAACAGTTCGTCAGATCTGCGTCATACTTGCAAGATAAATCTTACCTTGGCAAGGAAAATATGTTCATCTCTATCTTCATCTTCTGTGTTCTATTGGCCCTAGCAAATTAATTTGTCTTGGCAAATAAATTTTTCCTCAGTCATTTCCTGCATCATCACAACCATCAAACAACCTTTCTCATCAGCAGCATTAGTTTAATCAAATAAACTTTGCCTCAAAAATACTTATCCACCACATGAAAATATGTCCTAAATGCAACTATATGCAGCTAAAATACTATGCCAATGGCTTTTAGACAATCACTAACTTAAGTGAAAAGATTTAAAATATAGTCTTTTTACGGAGTTATCACACCCCCAAACTTCAGCTACTACTTGTCCTCAAACAATGGATAATAAACAGTAGAGAAATAAATTGCCATGGCAAAGAAAAAAATTAGGACAATCATGTGGTTTAAAATTTCAGCCCTTAGCAAAAGGTTTTACCTCAACATAGTAGACTGTATGAGAAGTCAATTACCTTTCCTAGGTCAGGATTCTTTGCGGTGTGTGTGTGTAATTGTATAACAGTCTATGCTTTAACGTAGTTAGAAAACTCATAAGTAAGCGCTTCTATTTTTCCAAGGCATCAAATTATTCAACAAGTATAGTTTCACTCGTATATTTTCAACATGTAACTTTATTTTTTAAGCATACTTTAAGCGGAGTCAATTCATCACACTACCATCCCACACTCTAAGTGAAAGGGAGTATACCTTCCACCCCGAGCTAGTCAGTAGAGTTTTTTTTAACATACGTTAAGGGGAGTCAACCTATCACACTACCATCCCACACTCTAAGTGAAATGGAGCATACCTTCCACCCTCGAGCTAGTCAGGTAGAGTCATCCCATGATTGCTTTCATTCACTCATATGCCGAGGCAACCAATTATTTAAGGGATTTTCTAGGTCATGCCATCACACAACGGAGTGTCCCTCTATAGTTATGTCGAGGCATTTATTTATAATTCAACACATTTTAACACATTTTGGAGTTCAATTTAGCCTTTCAAACATTTAATGCTGTGACGAACAAAAAATTCTTTCCTTAAAATTTTCTAAGTACCTTAAGCAGAGAAAACATACAATCGTGTTCGATGAGTCACAAAGAGTCAAGTCCTAAGGTCAGTTCTAGCCTTCAACAGTCATGTAAAATAATTCTGGCCTAGGCAATAAATTTTGCTTTCATCATTGGGCATCATAAACTTTTTCCAACAATTATCCTAATGAAACTCATGCCATGACAACAAATATTTAAACCAATTATTATCAAAAAATGAAAAAACTAAGTATGGAGTACAACACCTCCCCCAAACTTGAGAGATGCATTATCCTCAATGCATGGAGACTAAACTAAAGATGAAATGTAATACAAGGTACCTTGACTAACATCTATTTTGATGGTGGTGGGGTTGTTTTACACAGATTCCTTAGGTGAAGAAGTTCAAACATGATTGTCTGTCCTCTTCAGGTGATGTTTGATCAGAGGTGCTGCGAACATCATCAGTAATGTCATCATTTGTGCCAACACCAATTGAGTATTCTTTCTAAGTGGGTGCAATATCCACAGGGGCTTTACTCTTATCCACATGCTTGGGAGCCTGTTCTTATAAGAAAACTAATATTAAAAGTAAATAAAGGAATAAAGCAAAGAAAAACAGAAACATAAAAAAATTTGCCATGACCAAAATAAAATAAAAATAAATAGGGTTGAAGGGATACAAACTCTAAACATCCTGAATTTATATGGTAGTTTTGTCGCGTTCAATTGGAGCACCAATATAGACTAAAATGCCCCACACATATAACAGTTCCACCTTCAAAATATTTTGCCCTGACATTTCATGTCTTACACATCTGAATTGTAGGACCTTTGCAATAGTCCTATCTCCTTTAAAGTGCTCTCCGCATGAAGCTGAATCATAGTGGAATAAGATCTCTTTGTTAGGCTTCATCAATCGTTGAGGGAAGGGTAAAGGGGGCCTGACTTCATCTGCTGCAGGTAGGGGTGAAACTTTTGCCATGGCAATAAATTTTCCACCATCAGTAGGATGACTTGTTAAACCCTCGTCATTTTCCTTCTCCATAGATAATTCTTCTTGTACAACAAATTCAGTTTGACCTTCAGATTATTCAGGTACAATGTCTCGATGAAATATTTCTTGATTCTTCCCCCCAAACTTGTCTTCTTGATTGATCTGGGTACCACTCCTCATAATAAGCACACTGCATTTCTAATTTTTTTGAGGCTTAGTGACCTCAGTATCACTAGGGAGGCTTTCTTGTGGGCGAGCATGTAATGTTGTGGTAATTTGGCTCACTTAGTTGTCCAATGCTCTAAAAGATGAGCTATGATTTCGTAATAAAGTTGTCTGACTTTGCAACAATATTCCTTGTCTTTTAATTATTGAAGAGTGTTCGTGCAGCAAGGCCTTAGTTGAAGTCGTGAAATCTTTTGTCGAGGCCATAAAATCTTGCAGTGAAACTTCGAGGGAATTAGAATTTGAGAAAGATGCTGAACCCTTGTTAATATTTTTGCCATGGCATCTGTTGATGCTGAAAATTTGTAGGTTCAGAAATACTTTGTTGTGGCATGTTAAGGTTGCATGCATGGTTACTGTTGGTCCCTTGATTACCCCACGAAAAAATTGGATGTTGTCGCCATCTAGGATTGTATGTATTAGAGTAGGGGTTATTGTTACTTTTGTTAAAATTGCCCACGAAATTGATGAACTCCTTGTTTTCCGGGCATTCACTTTCATGATGGTTGTCGTGGCAAAAATTGCATGCTAAGCTGGTTACCTTGACTTCCTTCACCTCTTTGGAACATTGCAAATTTATCAATATATTTGTTATGGCAGAAAGTTGGGTAGACATTGAATCCTTGTCATCAAGTTCAATTACCCCAGACACTTTTCTTCCGGTTCCAAGCCTTGTAGAAGGGAATTAATAATCGTTATTTGCTATCCTATCAACAATATCAAAGGCTTCCTCGGGTGATTTGGCAAGCAGAGCACCATTCGCCGAGGCATCCAACATCAAGCGAGTGGGTGCGTTGACTTCATTGTAGAACATCACAACTTGAGTCCAGTCATGGAATCCATGATTTGTGCACTTGCGAAGAAAACTTTTGTATCGGTCCCAGCACTCATATATACTCTTCATCGCCTTGGTAAAAAGATGCTATGACTTTCCTGAGATGGTTGTTCATATTGGGTGGATTATGCCATAGAAAAAATTGTTTGCAAAAATATACCCAAGACCTTATCGAGATAGAAGGTAGTCCATTAAGCCATGCCCTGGCGTGATCTTTCAAAGAATATGGAAATAACTTCAATTTCAGCACATGTTCATGCACACCTTGTTATCGAATTGAGTCACATACCTCCAAAAATGCTCGAACATGTTACCTTGCATCCTAGTGAGGAGCACCACCAAACTTTCCATTCAAGTCCAACATGTCGAACATAACCGGTTTGAGCTCGAAGTGGTCTGCCTAAATCTTGGGAGCTATAATAGTAGGCTTAAGTTCATCCAAGGTGGGAGCTAAGTGATCTCTGATAGTTTGTGGTCTTGCAACATTATTTGCACTTTTATTTTCCATGACATTTAATTCTTTAGGTTCCTCCACTTCATTTTGATCTTCGTATATAACCTTTTGAGTTCCTTGAACATATCTTCTTTGGCAGAAATTTTTTCAATCTCAGGTTCAAAATGAGATAATGGTTCCTTGGGACTTCTACAAGTTATGCAACCACACAACACTTGAAAAGGGTAAACAAAAATAGTGAATAAATCCATAAAAATAAAATAAAAATACAATAATAAAGAAATAAGATAATTCTATAACAACTTTTAAAAACACCAATTTCCAATCCCCAGCAACGGTGCCAAAAACTTGATCGCTTGTAAATGTATATGCTAAGACAAGCAAATTTGTGCAAGTGTACACAATCGATGCAAGTAATATAGTAGCGAGTGAGTATCATCTCCACAGGATTGGAAGGCTTTTAAATGATTGCTACAGCTAGGAATATGTGTCGCTAACTAATCCTAAGTATCTAAGTCTAATGATATAAACAAGGAAAATATGCAATGGAAAATGGTATGAATGGATGGAAAAAAAGTATGGCCGAGGCAAGAAAAATTGTAAAGTGAAATGAGAATAAAAGTTTTATCGAGATAAGAAAAATATGCAAAGGTAAATAAATAAAAGTTGCAAAGATTAAAGTTATTAAAACTCTATAAATAAACTGACAACCTCACACAATCAGACTTCTAACGGGGCATTTAGGTTGGTTTTGCTATGGCGAGAAGTTATTTCATGCTAAGAATGATTTGGTATGCTATGCTTAGGCTACCCGACAGGATTATTGAGTATTCTTAGACTGTTGCTATGGAAATACTATTCGGCGTAAGCTACAACCCTTGGTTTGTCAGGCTGTTGTTGTAGCAATACCCGTCAGCGTGAACTATAGTCATTGTCTATCCTACTTCAGCATCTATATCTTTTAGTCAATTAAAACCATCTTCTTATCTCTAAGGCAGGAAGGTTAGAATATAACCATCTTGGATCTATTCCATTGCTCACATAGATCTATCTTAATTCTCTAGAATCTAAGAATCTATTTCTAGAAAAATGGAAATCTCTCGAAAGCTCTTACAAGGTCTAGAAATATTTTGCCTAGGCACCAGACAATCTCTTGAAACTCTTACAGTGTCAAGGCAAAATGTTAAAACAATGAACAAAACAACACTTAACAAAAACATACTTAATCATTCATTAACGGTAAAATAAAATATCATCCAAGCATTCCCAACACCAAATAAAATAGTTTATGGTGTGGTTAATATCATTCAAAAAAATATTCATTAAGTACAAGCCCTTAGAAAAACTCCCAGAGCAAATCTCTGTGACCATCACCATGACTGCTCAAGCGCACCAGCTTCTCTCAAGGGTCTGGCTACTGCCCCGGTGAACCCTGGCTATGGAGTGCACCAAGGACGAACGAGTGGGGGCGGTGGAAAAAAGGACACCACGACCGCCTTTTTCAAAACCTAGGGTATTTTCTCTTTATGATTCTCCCCTATGCCTCCCCTTTTTGGTAGTTGTAACTGGGTATTTATTGAGGGAATTTTCTTAGGGTTTCACATAATTAAATATTCCCTAAATATCCATGTTTTCTTGTCCAAGCTATAAATAGAAAGCAACTGGCTGTTGTCAGAATCTTGGGGGCTTGCTTGCACATGACGTCAATAAGATAACTGGCAGGTGACGTCGGCAGTTTGTCAAATCCACGTCAGACTTGCAAGATAAATCTTGCCTTGGCAAGGAAAATCTGTTCCTCACTGTCTTCGTCTTCTGTGTTCCATTGGCCCTAACAAATTAATTTGTCTTGGCAAATAAATTTTTCCTCAGTCATTTCCTGCATCATCACAATCAACAAACAACATTTTATCAGCAGCATCAGATTAATCAAATAAACTTTGCCTCGGCAAAACTTATCCACCACGTGAAAATATGTCCTAAATGCAACAATATGCAACTAAAATGCTATGCCAATGGCTTAGGGTAAAGACCAGTTGAGGAATGACCATAACTGGCAACTATATGCAACTAAAATGTTATGCCAATGTCCTAAATGGAACTATATGCAACAATATGAAACTATATGCAACAATATGCAACTATATGCATCAGTTGAGAGGATTTATTTTACTCTCTCTCCTCTCGGGTTTAAATGAAAGAAAAATAATGAGGAATGACCAGTTTAAGCTTAGGTGATCACTATTTGTTCACTAATATGTTTAGGGTAAATAGATTGTTTTGAGCCCTGATTTGTGATTGAGTTCATTTTAGTCACTATCCTAGTGCTTAATGTTTGGGACTTATTATCCATTATTCCTCATTGTTCTGTCTTTTTTAAATTATTGTATGATATGTTTTGGGTTTATTACTCACTAGGTCTTCTCTATTCTGTTTTTGTTTTTTATTGACACTGTATATGTAATTATAGTTGTAAGCATGTATGTATATTATGTTAAATATTTGTACTTTACATATTTATATATGTATATGTTAGTTTATAATACATTTACTTATTAACTAAAATTTATTCGATATGTCATTTAAGTATTTTCAAGAATTGCATTTACAAACGAGCGTGGAATGTATCACTTAATTGAAGTGTTGCAATCCGATGCGACGTTAGAACAAAATGAAAGCTTGAAATGAATCAGACTTATTTTTAGTGCTAATTAATCGGTTTTAATTCAAATGATGCAATGCATGTTTCTAAATGGAAATTTATGTTATTTTATGCAAATGTCAGTTTTTAGTTTATATATTTGATGCATATTTTTATCGGGAGGGAATATTTTTACAGATAAGAAATGGGCGAGATAGTTTGCCTGATGGAGGATTGCTAATCTCGAGATTTCTTTTCAAGTTAAAGATTTTCCCTAATAAACAATTCGAAACAAATTAATCCATATTCAATAAACAGAACATATTTTAACTTTATGATTCCCACCATTATGACAATATGAAATTGATATAGTACCAATTTTTGGCGTTGTTGGGTGCTAATCCTTCCACACATGTAACTCACTCCCGAATCCGTTAAATCGATTCTTTGGTAACGCAGACCAAGTTTTGTCTTGAAAAACAATTTTTGTTAAAATTATTTTAAAAGACGTTTTTAGGTATTCAACCTAAGTAACCCAAAGGTCAATGGAGACTCCCATCTAAATTAAATCAAATCAATTCACTTCAAAATCTCCTATTTTTCAAAATAAAGTCATAATTATTTTTTTAAATAATATTTAAATGTTTTATAAAAAAATGGTTATGACACTAGCTTTTGCTATTGATTTGAAATCATCGTTTCTATCGTATTTTTTCATCTTTTACCTATTTGTCATTGATTTTACGGTCAAAACGAGCTTTTTAACTAAAAGTGCTTTTTAAAAAGTGACACCAAAAGGGCTCTCAACCCACCAAGTAAATAGGAATCTAATCAGACTATATCTATTAATAAGATATAGGCTTTGTGTGCCTTCTAAATATATTTTAAAGATAATTAGATGCAAGGAGACTCAATTAGTATTGAAGATATAAAAACAACTTGTCGCTAGAAAGCTGTAGGTTGTTAGGCTAGGAGGTTAAGTTGTTAGGAGGTCTAAAAGTTGTTATGCCTACCTCATATTCTATAAATAAGCACATGATTTTACTTCTTGATATGTGTGTGAAATATATGAATTCTATATTCTTCTTGTTCACTCTTCTTCCTCATTCTTCATGTTCACTCTTCACACACTCTTAACCTATGTTGTCTAGCATGGTATCAGTCACTTTAGTCTTAGGATAATCTTGTATTTTTCCAGTTGTTTGAGGATTAGTCTTACTCAGACTCGATGGATTCTGGATCAAGTGGGTCAACTTTCACTAACAAGAAGGTGAGTGTCGTTCTCGACGAGTATAATTTCCTCTTATGGAAATAACAAGTTCTGTTGGTGGTTCGTAGTCATCGACTTGAAAAATTACTCACTGGTGTAGCACAACCTCCACCTACTATGGTTTTGGAGATTATGGTATGATAGTGGATACTAAATATTTCAAATTCTTCATGGCATAAGACAGTGCACTTGCTTCGTGGTTAAAAGTTAAAGACTGTTAAGAAAGGTGGTCTTAACATGAGGACATACATCTCACATGTTAAGGACATTTGTGATGTACTAACAACTTGTGAAAGTCCTATCTCGAAGTTTGAACAAATCTATACCATTCTCAATGGTTTACAACCTTAATATCGATCGTTTATTACTGTAATAAAGGCTAACCAAGAACCGTTTACCTTAGAGGGGATTGTCTTCGTTCTTATGGATGTTGAAACTTAACAGAAGAGATTCGAGTAATTTGATAGTCTTAGCATTAATGCCAACATAGCTCAAGCTTTTTGTTTCAGTCATTGTTGATTAAAAAACCTCATCAAATAACAATCATTATGGGAAGTATCAAGTCTTTCAAGGAGGCAGGGCCGTTTCTAAGATTTTGGTGGTCCGGGATGAATTTAAAAATTGGGCCTCTAATAATAAATATTAAAAAAATCTAAGAGTATACAAAAATAAACTAATATTTTATTACACTTAACAAACTATCTAATAAATAAATCAAATTTCACATAAAAACATCAAGAAAATTTATTGAACACCCAACTACTACATAAAACATTTCTACGAGTGTTTCTAGATGAAAAATCACTAACAATGGTGCCTATATCAATATGATCTATCGTATTTTTCTCAATACATAAAATGGCTAAACCATTAATCTTTCTTGTGACATTGACGAACTCAAATACGTTTTCAACAATTTTAACTTCGAAAAACTTCTTTTCAGGTGATGCAACTGTCACTGGCATAGTTAAGAGAATTTGGTAAGCAATCGAAACATTTGGATAATAATTTAGAACTTTGACAAACTTTAGAATTTCAAATGTTGAGATTAACTTGAGAATTTCAAATGTTGATATTAACTTGAGAATTTCAAATGTTGAAATTAACTCATTTGACAAAGTCATTTCTAACACTTTCAATTCTGAAAAAATATCTTCTCCAATAATATCAGACATATCATTATGATAAAAAACAATCTTAATGTTCATGTAAGATTTTTGTAATTCATCATTTTCAAATATTTTAATCTTTTGGAAACAAATAAAAAAATATTATCAAATTAATTTTAATTGTTCAAATCTATTTTTCAAAGAAGTTATAACAAAATCTATAATCACAAGAAAATAATTAATTCTAAAAGATTCTTCGGGTGATTATATTTCTTCTTCATTATCATTCTCATCAAATTATCTTTTTCTAAACACATGACGTTTTGTTGGGAGTGTTGATTTATATCAATATCAAATGTCATGCTTTTGACAATATCCATGCAAGACTCAAACCCTTAATTTTTATATTTCTCAAAGAATAACATTACACTTTCCACTTCATTAATTGTAGTTCCAATGCACATATATTTATATTGTAATTTCTTAGTCACTTTATTAATAGTAAATAAAATCTCATACCAAATCACTAAGCTAAGTAAGAACTCAAAACTTGCAAGAGAGTTAACTAAACTTTCTGCTTCACTTTTTGTCTTGGCATCTTCACCACTAGAATTATACAATGCCAACAAAGCTGATTTTATTTGAGGTGCTTGAAATCTAATAGCTTTAATGATTTTTATTCGACTCTCCCATCGAGTATTACATAAAGATTTTACTGTAAATTTTTAACTTTATCAACTAAAATCTTCCATCTTTTAGTAGAGCTTACAAATAATGTGTATATGCGTTGCACAATTCCAAAAAAAAAGAAAAGAATAGAATAGAAATAGCTACATTTAAATGTTTGTAAGTCACTTGACGTTCGAACATTTTAAATAAAATGCTTCCTTCTGAGGAAATGAGCAATAAACAAATTTTAATCTTGAAATTCCTTGAATATCATCTTAATTAAAAGATTTTTAATAATTGAGGTTGTAAATCTTTGACAAATGACAAGATTGAACTCTGCAAAGCAAGAACCTTTAATCATACTCCAGATGATACACTATAATACACACCCTTATCTTGCAGGTACCAAGCTAGCTTTCTCTTCACATGGAGATTCAATCAGGGCCTTGGCATTTAGGTATGTGTTAGGAGCAAACAAAATGGGGCATCTAGCATATGAAATTGTAAACTAATTGGTTCCTACTTCTGTTGATGACATTCAATGATGATCATAATCTTCACAGATGGAATGGTCGAGTAGGTGAATCTAGTTTAGGTCAGTTGATTAGGAATTAAACTCTAACGATGATATTTTTTGACCTTCAACAAAAACCGGGACTATAACAGGTTCTCCTCGACGAGCTTAAGAAATGGAATCCATATACCAAAAATATATATGTATGTATACAATAAAGCTGAGCTATTCCACTAAAGTAATTGGTTATAGAGGAAACTCGAAAGCCCTGGCTTTATGAATAGATTACATTCAAACCATGACATTGATTGGGTACTTGGCAATTCGGTGTTTGCTCCACTGTGATTGTCAAGTCGAAGACTTTTTGACGATGTGAATCCTTCAGCTATCCAGATAAAGGCAATTATAATATATATATATATATATGTACAATAAAGTTGAATTTAGCTAGCCAAACAATGGAAAATTAAATCAAATTTACTAACTAAGGAGTTTTGGTGAAGATGGACTAAGGGAGTTGAGGAACACCTGTTATAGTCAAATTTATAGGAGCACTTAGAAATCTCATTTTTAGACCGATATTTCTGTATTACCTTGGTTAGAGGAGTCTACGAAGCCTGAATAGACGGACGATTTCAGAGAACTGAAACAAAAGTGTTCTAAAGAATCTAGCAATTGACTATGCTAGTTGTGTCATTTTGTTCGCCTCCGATCAAAATGCCAAACCAAGAAAGAGGGGCATGTCCTAATTTTCATGATGATCGAGAAAAGGAAAAAGGAAGTATCAAGGAAACAAACCTCAAAATGTAGGCACCCAACCTCAAAACCAACCTGTCGATCCTGATATTTGTCAAAGATTTGCAGCTATCAAAGATTAAAAGAGCAGCTCATTCTTTTGATATTCGATGAACTCATGTTTTATGGTTTGCTTCAATTGTGAAACTTAGATCAAAATTCTTTTTGATATTTTTCAAAATGTTGAAAATAAAAAAGAAGAAGAAAAACATTTTCAAACAATATAATCTCTTTGGAAGCATATCTTTGAATTCAACAAATATCTCTCCGAAGCTCATGATCGAAGTTGGGGCAAGGGAAGCCAAATTGTTGGGGCAAAATTTGATGGGGCAAGGAAAAGAAATTGTCTTAGGTCGAGGTTTGCAAGAGTATCCACTGGTGGAAAATGAAGACAATTGAGTCAGGGATAGAATGAAGACTGCTTACATAATCATTCCCCTAATAGATCGAGAAAACATACATCAACATAAGAGTCACATGATTTTGCATCTTTGCCTCATACATTCATCATAATGTGCAATAAAAACTTTGATTTTCCCATCTCATGAGGACAAAATTTATCAAATCAAACACATTAAATAAACTTTATACTGGCATCCATAAACATCAAGGATAATCATCCATAAATGCATTATTGATTTTTTAGGAAATAAAGGTTCGAAAATGACAAAATGTCTCTAGCTTGAAGAAACAATGTCATCTGAATATTCAATATCCTGAAGTGAACGATCAGATCTTCTAAAGGTAGCTAAATCTCCTCAACAGGCAGGAACAAGCAGATTATCTATCTCATTTGATGTAGTTTCTCTCGAAACAAAGTGTCGTCTCGCTAGAGACAATTTTTCTTAAAAACAAATTTTGTCTCGCTTGAGACAATTTCTCTCAAAACAAATTTCATCTCGCTTGAGACATTTTTCCTTTGAGATACAAATTTCGAGTTCGTTTCACTTGAAATAAAGTTGATCTCACTTGAGATTATTTTTCTCAAAACAAACTTTGTCTCACTTGAGATAGTCTTCCTTAAAAAAATCTTTGAGTCTGTTTCCCTTGAAACAAAGTTTTGTCTCTCTTGAGACAATTTCTCTTGAAACAAAACTCTTTGAGTCTGTTTTCCTTGAAACAAATTTTTGTATCTGTTGAGACAAAAATCATTGAGTATGTTTCCCTTGAAACAAAGTTTTGTCTCTCTTGAGACAGTTTCTCTTGAAACAAAAATCTTTGAGTATGTTTCCCTTGAAACAAAATTTTTTTCTCTCTTGAGACAGTTTCTCTTGAAACAAATCTCTAAATATGGCCAGCCGTCCTCATCACGTAGGAACCGTGTCATCCCCCGACCAAACCTCCTCATCACGTAGGATCCGTGTCAAACTTAGATAACCAGCCATCCACATCATGTAGGAACCGTGTAATCATCCCTAAAGATGGTCTACCATTCTCATTGCATAGGAATCGTGTCATTCACCGACCAGACCTCCTCATCACGTATGAGCCGTGTCACCCCTAGATAACTAATCTTCCTCATTGCGTAGGAACCATGTTACAACATTCCCTAAATACGACCAGTCATTCTCATCACGTAGGAACCGTGACATCCCCCGACCATATCTCTTCATCACATAGGAGCCGTGTCACCCTTAGACGACCAGAGCTCTTCATCACGTATGAGCAGTGTTATCCTTAATAATAAACATATCCAATTTTTAAGCAAAAGAAAACATGACAAAAACTCGTTTTCTTATCGTCTTTACTCAATTCTTGTTAACACAAGAATGTGCAAAGAGAGGCAGCTGTAGACACCCATTTTTGTCTGGGTCTTAAAAAATATGATTATTATTATTATCGTTATTTTATTATTATTATTATTATTTTAATTTACAAATTTACATTTTGTAGGCCTGAAGCTCAATCCCAACTACAACACTCAAGCCCAGCAGCCAACCATTACAAGCCAACCCAATAGCACCAGACCCAGATTACAGCAGACCTGGATGACCCGATTCAAGCCCATACCAGTGTCCAGGATCCGACCCGGCCCATATCAACACTAGTTCTGCCACTACTGCTGCTGCCAACTTTGACCGCCTCTGACGTCGCTGCTACATTAATAGTGATAGAAAGTCACACCATCAGTTAGAATCTGAAAAAAATGTACAAATCGTATCCTAGAATCTAGGTTATCATTTCTCTACCAACAGACTTAATCATTTCAGCAACCCAAAGCAACCATAAATCAAAAATGGAATCAACCATTCGAGGGAAAGAGGAGAAGGTAAAGAAAATATTCGAAGACCAAAAAAAGAGAGAAAACCATATCGAAAAAACAGAGATGAAAAAAAGAGAATGGGGAAAAGAGAGAAAACGAAACCCACTGAAGCATACCTTATAGATCTATCCCTTAGCAACCTCATCAAAAGCTTGAAGAACCCCTCACCGAAGGTAAAACGTTATCTTTTCTTGGATTTAGGGTTTCGAGTAAATGGGGTCTCAGGTTTTTTGGGTAGTAAATGGTTGGTTTTCTAAGAAAGAGAGAGAGGAGGTAAAAAGATCTGATTTTGGTAGGATTTCTCGAGCTATCACCGTCACCTCACGACGGTCGTGGCTTTTCAGTTTATCCTCACGGCGGAGGAGTAAGGAGAAGGTGAGGAGAGTTGAGAGGATTTATTTTACTCTCTCTCCCCTCGGGTTTAAATGAAAACAAAATAATGAGGAATGTCTGGTTTAAGCTTAGGTAAAACACATATATACTAAGCACGAAACGAATGTATTGTTGTACTTTACATATTTATGTATGTATATGTTAGTTTATAATACGTTTACTTATAAACTAAATTTTATTCGATACGTCATTTGAGTATTTTTAAGAATTTCATTTGTAGAACGAGTGTGGAATGTATTTGCATTCCGATATGACGTTAGAACAAAATGAAAGCTTAAAATGAATCAAAGTTATTTTTAGTGCTAATTAGTCGGTTTTAATTCAAATGATGCAATGCATGTTTCTAAATGTCAATTTATGTTATTTTATGCAAATGGCAATTTTTCGTTTATATATTCGATACGAATTTTTATCGGGGAGGGAATATTTTTTACAGATAAGAAATGGACGAGATAGCTTTCCCGATGGAGGACTTCTGATCTCGAGATTTCTTTTCAAGTTAAAGAATTTTCCCTAACAAACAATTCGAAACAAATTAATCAATTTCAATAAACGGATCATATTTTAACTTTATGTTCGATTTACGATTTCCACCATTACAACAACGTGAAATTGATATAGTACCAATTTTGGACGTTGTGGGGTGTTAATCCTTCCACACGCATAACCAACTCTTGAATCCGTTAAATGAAATCTTTGGTGACGCAGACCAAGTTTTGTCTTGAAAAACAATTTTACTTAATTTTTTTTAAAAGACGTTTTAGGTATTCAACATACCTAACCCAAAGGTCAATGGCGACTCCCATCTAAATTAATTCAAATCAATTCAAAATCTCTTATTTTTTTCAAAATAAAGTCATAATTTTTTTAAATAATATTTAAATGTTTTATAAAAAATGGTTATGACACTAGCTTTTGTTATTGATTTGAAATCATCGTTTCTATCGTATTTTTTTTATCTTTTACCTTTTTAACATTGATTTTACAGTCAAAACGAGCTTTTTAACTAAAATTGCTTTTAAGAAAGTGACACCAAAAGGGCCCTCAACCCACCAAGTAAATAGAAATCTAATCAAACTAGATCTATTAATAAGATATAGACTTTCTGTGCCTTCTAAATATATTTTTAAAGAAAATTAGATGCAAGGAGACTCAACTAGTGTTGAAGATATAAAAACTTGTGGCGGGAAAGCTGTAGGTTGTTAGGCTAGGAGGTTAAGTCGTTAGGAGGTCTAAAAGTTGTTATGCCTACCTCATATTCTATAAATAAGCACGTTATTTGTACTTCTTGATATGTGTGTGAAATCTATGAATTCTATATTCTTCTTGTTCACTCTTCTTCCTCGTTCTTCGTGTTCGCTCTTCACAAACTCTTAACCTAGGTTGTCTAACATGGTATCAGTCGCTTTCGTCTTGGGATAATCTTGCATTTTTCCAGTTGTGTGAGGATTAGTCTTGCTCAGTCTCGATGGATTCTGGATCAAGTGGGTCGAGTTTCAGTAACAAGAAGGCCAGTGTCTTTCTCGACGAGTATAATTTCCTCTTATGGAAACAAAAAGTTCTGTTGGTGGTTCGTAGTCATTGACTTGAAAAATTGCTCACTGGTGTAGCACAACCTCCATCTACTATGGTTTTTGGAGATGATGGTACGATAGTGGATACTAAAGATTTCAAATTCTTCATGGCATAAGACAGTGCACTTGCTTCGTAGTTTCTTTCCACCATTAGCCCGATGTTGCTTCCTCAATTGGTTGGTGTTGAGTCTTCTGTACAGATGTGAAAGACGGTGAACTCCTTCTTTGCGAGCAAATCTACTACAACCTTGATGAATCTGCATTACAAGTTAAAGATTGTTAAGAAAGGTGGTCTTGACATGAGGACGTACATCTCACATGTTAAGGAGATTTGAGATGTACTAACAACTTGTGAAAGTCCTATCTCGAAGTTTGAACGAATCTATACCATTCTCAATGGTTTACCACCTGAATATCGATAGTTTATTACTGTAATAAAGGCTAACCAAGAACCGTTTACCTTAGAGGGGATTGTCTTCGTTCTTATGGATGTTGAAACTTAACAGAAGAGCTTCGAGTAATTTGATAGTCTTAGCATTAATGCCAACATAGCTCAAGCTTCTGCCGGTTCAGTTACTGTTGATTGAAAAACCTCATCAGATAACAGTGATTATGGGAAGTCTCAAGTCTATCAACGAGGCAGGGCCGTTTCTGAGATTTTGGTAGTCCGGGGTGAATTAAAAATTGGGCCTCTAATAATAAATATTAAAATAAATCTAAGAGTATACAAAAATAAACTAATATTTTATTACAGTTAACAAACTATCTAATAAATAAATCAAATTTCACATAGAAACATCAAGAAAATTTATTGAACTCCCAACTACTACATAAAACAATTTCTACGAGCGTTTCTAGATGCAAAATCACTAACAATGGTGTCTATATGAATATGATCTAACATATTTTTCTCAATACATAAAATGGCTAAACCATTCAATCTTTCTTGTGACATTGACGATCTCAAATATGTTTTCAACAATTTTAACTTTGAAAAACTTCTTTTCAGCTGTGCAACTGTCACTGGCATAGTTAAGAGAATTCGATAAGCAATCGAAACATTTGGATAATAATTCACAACTTTGATAAACTTGAGAATTTCAAATGTTGAGATTAACTTGAGAATTTCAAATGTTGAGATTAACTTGAGAATTTCAAATGTTGAAATTAACTCATTTAACTGTCATTTGTAACACTTTCAATTCTGAAAAAAGATATTCTCCAATAATATCAGACAAATCATTATGAGAAAAAAAATCTTAAAGTTCATGTAAGATTTTTGTAATTCATCATTTTCAAATATTTTAATCTTTTGGAAACAAATAAAAATCCAAAAATATTATCAAATTAATTTTAATTGTTCAAATCTAGTTTTCAAAGAAGCTATAACAAAATCTATAATCACAAGAAAATAATTAATTCTAAAAGAATCTTCGGGTGATTATATTTCTTCTTCATTATCATTCTCATCAAATTATTTTTTTCTAAACACATGACGTTTTGTTGGGAGTGTTGATTCTATATCAATATCAAATGTCATGCTTTTGACAATATCCATGCAAGACTCGAACCCTTTATTTTTATATTTCTCAAAGAATAACATTACACTTTCCACTTCATTAATTGTAGTTCCAATGCGCATAGATTTATATTTTAATTTCTTAGTCACTTTATTAATAGTAAATAAAATCTCATACCAAATCACTAAGTTAAGTAAGAATTCAAAACTTGCAAGAGAATTAACTAAACTTTCCGCTTCACTTTTTGTCTTGGCATCTTCACCACTAGAATTATACAATGCCAACAAAGCTGGTTTTATTTGAGGTGCTTGAAATCTAATAGCTTTAACGCTTTTTATTCGACTCTCCCATCGAGTATTACATAAAGATTTTACTCTACAATTTTTAACATTATCAACTAAATCTTCCACCTTTTAGTAGAGCTTACAAATAATGTGTATATGCGTTGCACAATTCCAAAAAAGAAAAAGAAAAAAGAAATAGCTTTTACACAAGAATGAACCATATTCGATAGAGTGAGATTAAGACTATGGCAAGGAAATCACATATATAAAGCCCTTGGATTTTTTCAAGTGACTTCTTTTGAACCCCTTAGTGTTTTCCTTCCATATTAGAACCATTATTATAACCTTGACCCCTAATATCATTAACATCTAAATCAAGTGACTTTCATACACTTAATAATTCATTAAAAATTCCTAACCCAGATGTATCATTTACATTTAAGAACTCCAAAAAATTAATCTATTTTTATTTCATTACTTGATACATTTACACTTCGTACTATCAAACTCAGTTGTTCTCGTTGGCTCACATATGGGGTACAATAAAGGATAATAGAAAAATATTTTGCCTCTTTAATAATCCTTATCATAGAAGTTCTAACACCATGAGCCAAAAGAAAAATCAACTCATTTTGAATTTGAGGACCAATGTAGTGATAGTGAATTTCTTGGTTTTGGATAGTCTAACATGGTCTTGCATTACAAAATCGAATTCAACTATCATTTCAATTAAACCTAAAAATTACCTTTATTATCCTCATAAAGTTTTCCACTAGAATCACTAAAAGCTAAATTATTTTTGACAATACATTTCACAACTAATATTATTCTTATTAAAACTTGTCTCCAACGTTCTTTTTCTTTTGAAATTCTGTCTTGCGAATTTTTATCAATACCTTTATTCTTTTTCTAACCTTATTCTTGTTTCATTCCAAATATTCATATTAGTTATATGCTCCGCGCACTATTCTCATGTTATTTTAGTCTCTCGCTCAAATGCTTCCAATCATCCATCCCATCATTTGCTAAAAGGGTTTTGTTATTTTGAGAAATGAATAATTTACAACAAAAACAATATACTTTATTCACATGTATAGAGTAAACTAACCATTTTCTGTTAAGAGTTTCTCCATTGTTCAATTTTTTAGAAAAATATGAATAAGAAAAATGTCTAGAAAAATTATCCTTAGGAAATATGATATTTAATTCTCTAATGGGTCCTTTTTCAATCAAAATATATCTAGTTTTAGTATCAAGAACACCCAAATTTCTAGGATCATATATATCAAAAGGAGGGATTATATGCTTATCAATGTCAATATCAATATTTGACCCATCAAGTTCGATATTATCTTCATCTATGTCCGACCCATCATCATCCAAAGGCTCTACTACTAGTTTTGAAAAAAAAAATCTAAAGCTCCATTTTGTGATTCTACTAATTCTTGTGTCCGTTTTCTTTTTTTTTTCTTTTCTTTTTTCACTACCATAAGCATGTTTTTCTGGCAACATTATACTATGAAAATATGAAGTAAAAAAAAATATAGAATGATAGCACTTGAGTCCTCGTCGTTGAAGTTTTACCTCACTTTTAGATAAATTAATCGAAGGTATAACACACTTTCACCTATATTATCATAATTATGAAAAAAAACATAATTAACAACGACAAATTAAAAAAAATAAAAATTCAGAGTTTACAAAAATAAAATCAAAGTACAATCATAAATTCAGAGTTTACAAAAATAAAATCAAAGTACAATCATAAATTCATAAGATATATTTTACCTTAGTTTGGAGTAACCTTTGACATTTGTATCTGAATTGATGAATAATCTTTGTATCTTGAAAAATGCCAAAAGAAAAGTACAAACTTTTAAAAAATATAATCCAAATACAAGAATGATTTTTTAACATAATACTCACTCGTCACCATATATATATAAAAGTACAAAGACTAAAAAAAAGAGTTGTTGAGTATAATCATTACACTAAAAATGTGTATTGGAAATCTAAGAAAATAATTATTAATAATTAAATTTTATATAAAATAATGCTTATATTATAACAACTTTTTATAGGATGTATTTAGATTTGATTTAAATTTTTTATTTAATTTTATTTTTTGGAGGGCCCTTCTCATAGATGTTTGTAATCATTATTTTTTGGAGAGAATCATTTTCCATTTGTCATCATAAAATTATAACATGGGCAACTGATACATTAAAATAATTCAAATAACATTTTGAAAATCATCGAGGAAATATTCCATTCATAAAAATATTCAGACCATTCTTTAAAATTACTTTAGAAAATTCATTTGAATACCATTTTAAAAGATATCATATAAAAAATATTAGGTAATTTCATACCCAAAAATAATCATAATTCCTTTATATAACATTATGGAAATATTCCATAAATAAAATAAAATCGTACTTAAATAATAATAGGAGGTTTACTTATTCCAAGTCTTCCTCAATAAAAATAATTAAATAAATAAATTACACTCACCTTTACCTCACTATTGAATCTTTAATACGATATTATTTTATTCAATTGCTTTTCCATTTGCTTCCAAATCAGTAAGATCACAAGATTTGTCGTAGTTTGTATGACATCACATTCATACAAAATATTCAAACTATATGTTAGTATTATACTAACATAATTTAATTCCGATAGAATAAATCTATTAAAATAATCGATGCTAAATCGATATAAAACTAAATCACGATTTCATCATAACTTTAAACTTTCCAAAATAGCTATCTGATTTCATAAATGTTCATTTCCATCATAAATCATTCAACTTTCACAATCTTTGCATTAAAATCACTATTTATGAATTTTCTTTTAGAATTCATATCAAATTTTCCATTTAATTCATATTAGTCCTTCACCATTATGCTCACTTCAAATTAATTACTAAAATTTCAAGCATATAATTAACACACTTAATCCAATACTTAAATATTTTAAAACCTGTAATTGCATCCTTGATTTTCCTTAACCTTTCCGAATTCAACCATTAACTTTACTAATTTGCAAATTGATCCAAAACATGTAGTACCATAACATTTATAAACTTGCAATCAAGTCCCTAAATTTCATAACCATTCGAATTCCACCATGGAATTTCTCAAAACTTGCACCTTAGTCCCAAATCAATACTCTACCTTAAAATTTAAGATTCAATATTTAATTATGAACAATGAATATCCATAATTGCACAATTTCTCATCAACATCTCATAATTTGAAAAACTTACAAAATGGCCCTTTTACTATCTCAAGATTCCAAATTGATCCAATTCAATCTCCAAATCATGGAGAACACATCTAATATCAATTCTAGACCATAGAAAATTTTTCAACATTTTTCCCAATATTTTTCCCCTATAGTCGAATGTTATTAGTAAGCTAGGGTTTGATTTTCATTCAATTTCAAGCATGAATTTAACCTCCTAACATCAAATTCATGTCATCCCAATAATCCTAACATCAAATTCAATCAAAATTAAATGAATCTTCATAAACCATAACATGGTCGAACATCATGTAAGCTTTTATACTTAATTTTAATCATCATTCATGCTTTAGAATTAATCTAAAATAGTAATAACATATAAATCTTTAATCGAATCTTCAAAATCAAACATGTTCTTCAACCACCCAATTTATGAAGCTCAACATGATTTTTGTAACACCCATCTCCCGTATACTATTCCATACATGAGATACATATGTCACATCACTTTTTAAAACATTTCTCATTTGAAAACCCGTAAAATTTTTGTTTTTTTTCAATTTCTTAAAACATACCAATTTTTAAGATAAATCAAAACATTGATTGTATTCTGTTATAAAGTTCTACTTGATTAAAAATTCAGAATACAATCTCTGTATACTTGATTAAAACCTTAATAGATGATCATCGCTATTACAGCTGCACTCCTTACTCAGCTAATCTTGTCTTTACCTACGCGTGAAATCAACACAAGTTAAGTAGGTACTTAGTGTGACATAATATTGTAAAGAAACATTAATGTATACTTAAGTATTTCATGGTTATTTGATTTTGAACTAATTCGTATCATCTATAAGGATTAGATAAGTCCCTATTATTGAAACCAAACTTCTTTCATACTATAATCATAAATATCCTTAGTATGTCCAACATACTTTTCTTTCTTGTCCATTTTTTTCAATTTTGCTTTAGTAATTATTCATTAATTTCATTTATGGCAACCTTTTATGCCTTAACGCATCATTTCATGCATTTCCTTTAAGGTATCTTCTCATGCCTTAATGCATCATTTCATGCATTTCATTTATGGCATCCTTTCATGCCTTAATGCATCATTTCATGCATTTATTTTATGACATCCTTTCATGCTTTAATGTATCCTTTCATGCATTTCATTTATGGCATCCTTTCATGCCTTAATGCATCTTTTCATGTATTTCTTTTATGGCATCATTTCATGCCTTAATGCATCATTTCATGCATTTCTTTTATGGATTCGTTTTAGAGCAGTTCAAACTCTAAAACTCATTGATAATATTCTTTCCATACATATAATGATAACATATTAAATTCTATAAAACATACATAAACTTAAAACGTTCTAATTTGAATCATTGTGAATCTTCTTCATCTATATTAATTACAATAAATGTACTCACCTTGTAATCCCAGCTAATAAGATGTAGAGATGTCTGGCTAATCAACAACTTTATCTTTCCTTTTCTCTTTCTAGATTCAGGAGCTTGGTTAGGATCTACACAAGAATCCATCGAAGATATATATCATACCAAATGTTAGCATATTCCCCTAACCTTTATACTTTAATAATACTCAAAAGTACCATTACTTCAATCTATCACAGTTCCAATCTATCTTATAGTTCCAGACCCAATAGTGTCGATACCCCTACCATGGTATCGATACTTCTATACTATGGTACCGATACCTTTCTCTCAGTATCGATACTACTACTCTGTGATATCAATAACATTTTGGCATTATGTTATCCATGGTATCGATACTTCCCCATGTTAGTATCGATACCCCATCTGTATCGATACCACTTATATCGATACCGATACTGTTCGTCACATTTCTACCCATTTACACCTATAGTATTGATACTGATAGAATAGTACCGATACCATTCCCAGATTTACCATTTTCATCTTGATTTTCACTAAATTTTCCCTTCTAATCTTTTACTTTTACCTCCAACGATACTATTAAACTCTTCTTTGTTTAACCTAACTAACTTTCCTTCATTTAGCCTCTTATAACATCTAAAATCTCCATGGAACATCTCAATCCAAGAATTGTATCAATTTTTCTAACTTGTTTTTAATCCAATCCAATGTTTCTAATCTCTTATTCACTCATTTGACAAGTCAATTCTACTAATATACCTCAATAAAAACTCATATATCAACATATCATTCAAAAACCCATTTCCTTAAATCTCATTTAAAACATCCACCACTTAGTTTTAATATTCTTTAATCATTCCTTAAGCTTACATAACACTTAATGTTACAAGAACAATCCAAAATTTAAATGAAGAACTAACTAATTGAAGTTTACCTTATGCTAGAGAGGAGAGCACCACCCACGTGAGTGAAGATGAAGAGTAGAGATACCTTAACTTTCCTCTTTTCCCTATTTAAAATCCCTAATAGGGGATATATTTTAAATTCATTTTCCCTCTTAAAATACCAAAGTGCCCTCTTAATTTATCTATTGGTACAAATTATTCTAAACACTATTTAAAATCATTTTCTCATCTTTTACCACTTATTCAAATAAATCTTAAATTTTCAAATCTTTTTAATAAAGTCCCTGACTTGATATTTGGGGCATTTCAATTATCCCCCCTTAAAAAAATTCATCCTTGAATTTAAAGAAATACCTTAACCAAAGAGGTATGGAAACTGTATTCTTATGTCCTCCTCTCTTCCCATGTAGCTTCGTCAACCTTATGATTTTTCCAGAGTACTTTAACTAAAGGAATCTTCTTGTTACGCAATTCCTTGTTTTCTCTAGCCTGAACCTGTACTGGTTCTTCTTCTTAAGTTAAATATGATTTTATCTTTATCTTCACGGGTGTGATAATGTGGGATAGATTTGATTAGTATCTTCTGAGCATCGATACGTGAAAAACATTGTGGATCTTATCCATATTCGAGGCAAAGCTAATTGATATGCTACTGGTCCGACCCTTTTCATGATCTCATAAGGTCCAATGAATCTCGGACTCATCTTTCCTTTGTTCCAAATCTAAAAACTTTCTTCCAAGGTGATACATTCAGAAATACTTTATCTCCCACTTGAAATTCAATTTCTTTTCTTTTCAAATCAGCAGAAGATTTCTGCCGATCGGAGGCTATCTTTAGATTGCCCTGAATAATTTTTACTTTCTCCTCTATTTCTTTAATCAACTCCGGCCAACTAGGTCTCGGTGTTTTAGTTCAAACCAATTTAACGGTGTTCGAAATTTCTCCCATACAAAACTTCATACGGAGCCATCTTAATACTTGATTGATAACTGTTATTATACGCAAATTCTGCTAAAGGCAAATACCTTCCCCATGATCCTTTAAACTAAAACACACATTCCCTTAGCATATCCTTAAGTATCTAGATAGCTCGCTCTAACTGCTCATCTCTCTGCAGATGAAAAGTTGTGCTGAAGTTCAATAGAGTTCACAATGCCTCATGTAACGACTTCCAGAATCTTGAAGTACACCTTGGGTCTCGATCGGACACTGTAGATATAGTCACTCCATGAAGTTTGACTATTTCTTTTATATATAACTCTGTATACTTATTCATCGAGTAATCTACTCGAATTGGAATGAAATGAGCTATCTTGGTCAATCGATCTACAATTACACATATGGAGTCCTTTTTACCTTGTGATAATGGTAGCCCCGAAGTAAAATCCATAGTAACTCACTCCCACTTCTACTCTGGAATGGATATCAGTTGTAGCAATCCGGGGGCACTTGATGTTCAGCTTTCACTTACTGACATGTCAAACATTTTTCTACAAACTCCGATACAATTATTTTCATACCAGACTACCAACAAAGACTTTTTAAATCATGATACTACTTGTTCTCACTAGGATGCATCATCAAAGGGCTATAGTATGCCTCATAAAGAATATCTTTCTTCAATTTATCATTATCGGGAATGCAAAGTCTTCCCCGATAATATAAGCATCCATCGACTCTTATTTCGAAGTCTTTGGTCTCTTTCTTTTTGACTTGTTCCATTCTCATCAAGCATTTCTCATCTTGACCTTGTAGCTCTTTTATTTGATCCAAAAACACCGCATTAAGTTAAGCTCATCAATCAAGGCACCATCTTCCTTTAATGACATATGTGCATCCAAAGCCCGTAGAGAGGCAAAAATATTTCGGCTCAGTTCATCTGCTACCACATTCTCCTTTCCAGGATGATAATCGATAATTAAATCATAATACTTTAAAAGCTTGATCCATATTCTTTGCCTCAAGTTCAGTTCTTTCTGATTCAACAAGTACTTTAGACTCTTGTGATCCGTATAAATATGATACCACTCACCATATAGATAATGACGCTAGATTTTCAATGCAAACACAACTTCTACCAATTCTAAATCGTGCGTCAGATAATTTTTCTCATGATTCTTCAACTGTCACGAGGCATAAGCCACATCTTTTCCATCTTGCATTAGCACACACCCCAGTCCTTTATGGGATGTATCATTGAAAAGAACATAGTCTTTACCAGCCTAAGGTTGTACCAGTACAGGGGCCTCTATTACTATTCTCTTGAGCCTTTCAAAACATTCTTGAATTTCTCCATCCAGATAAATGGCATATCCTTTCGTAATAACTTAGTTAGCGACAACACTAACATTGAGAAGTTCTTCACAAATCATCTATAATAACTAGTAAGCCCCAAGAAATATTCTTTGGGGGTTGCTAATCCACTATAGTTTGGAGCTTTCTAGGATCTACTCTTATGCCTTCTGTGGAGACTAGGTGACCAAGGAAAACAACTTTGGCTAACCAAAATTCGTACTTTGACAATTTGACATACAACTTCTTCTCGCGAAGTATTTGAAGAACTATTTGAAGATGAACATCATGTTCCTCTCTTGACTTGGAATATACCAAAATATCATCTGCAAATTGATCCAAGTATGGTTGGAATACTTGGTTCATCAAGTCCATGAATACTACAGGAGCATCACTCAAACCAAATGGCATCACCACAAATTCATAGTGCTCATATCGATTCCAAAATGCTGTCTTTGAAATATCATCCTCTTTGATCTTTAGCTGATGGTAACCTGACCTTAGATCTATCTTTTAAAACTTTTTGCTCCTTTCAATTGATCAAACAAATCATCAATCCTCGAAAGATGATACTTGTTCTTTATTGTTACTTTATTTAACTTACGGTAATCGATATATAATCACGTAGAACCACAATTCTTTTTCAAAAACAGGATAGGTACTCCCCATAGAGAAACACTTGGTCTTACAATTGCCTTATTGAGTAACTCTTGCAGTTAGGTACCTGAGTAAACTTCAATACTGAATTCTACCTCACGATCTGGAGGTAATCCCGGTAACTCCTTGGGAAAAACGTCTGAAAATTCTCTAATCATGGGAATATCATTTACTCTAACTATCGATATTTGAGTATCTATCACATTGGCTAGAAAACTATACATCCATTTGATATCATTTTCCTTGCATTCATAGCTGATATCACATTTGATGGTGATTTCACTTTTTCATCGATCACTACGATTTTTGAACCTTCTACATCTTTTAGAAACAAGCGTTTCTTACGACAATCGACCCATCCATAATGTGAATACAGCTAATCCATGCCTAAAATGATTTCAAATTCATCGAAGGGTAACTCCATCAAGTTTACCAGGAACACAATCCCTTGGATCATTATAAGGCATTTTCTACATACTCGAGTTTCTCTCGCACTGTGGCCCATAGGGTTTACTGATATCATCTCACTAATAATTGGTTCTAAAGGGATTCTTTTAGTTCTAACCAACTTTGTACTTATATGTCAGTGTGTAGAACTAGGATCGACTAAAACAAATACAGGCTCATCAAAATGATGAAAAATACCTATTATGACATCTCGGTCCTCATTAGTCATAATGTTGTAAATTCTAGCGACTCCCAAGTCTCTTGTCTCTGCATTGAATCCAATTTTCCCCTGGATCTACCCTTCCCTCTGCTTCTATTTGAGGCTGCCACCGATCTTTTAGATTACACCGAATTGTTCCCAGATTTCTTAGGACATTTCTGAGCAAAATGACTAGTCTCGCCACATTGGAAACAAACTCCATTAAGAAGTCTGCATGATCCACTATGCAATTTACCACATGGTTGACATGGAATTATTTCCCCATATGTTGTACTTGAGCTAGCCGTAAAGACTGAGATTATCTATTTTTCTGTGAAGCTGCTGCAGAACTATCTCTATCAATATATCTGGAACTCGAGCCCTTGCCTCTTTTAACATGATGGGGAGTTGAAGGCATTCCTAATCTTTTCCTCATCTGTAAACTCTGATCCATATATAATGTCTCCTCCTCATCTCTTTCAATAGCTTTGGTTCGATTTATGACTTCTTGTAGACTCGACAAGTTCAAAGCCAACATCATCTCTTTCAACTTTGGCCTCAAACCCTTTGTACACCAATAACATCTTGCTTTATCATTTGAAACTACTTTAATAGCAAAACGGCTCAACTTGTTGTACTCAGCCTCGAACTCATGTACGGCTCGATCACCTTGCTTCAGATTAAGGAACTTTCACAGCATTGCCCGCCTAAATTGTTCCCACATACTTGTTCTTGAATTCTTCCAGGAAGAATTGCCAGGTCACTTGCTCCAATGGTGCACACATCGTAGTATTTGACCACCATACTCGAGTTGATCCTCTAAGATACAGCTCCACCCAACTTTTATGGATCCGAACATTAAAGACTTTCGAGCATTATTATAACATCATTTAGCCATAAGTCGACTCCATAGAACCCTCACCCTCTTCTCCCCGGAACTCTGGAGCTTCTAAACTATTCAACACTTTTGAGATCAACATTCTCGGTGCTAAAGGAGTAGAGGGAGGTTGAAATCGAGTCAGTATGGTATCAAGGGCTTGTATGAAAGTTCCAAACTCAGGCACCAGAATTCCCTGATGTGCAAATGCACTAGCATTTTTAGAGGAAAGAGGTTGTTCACTATTAGCCTCATAACTTCTACTAACAGTTCCTTCTTGCATCTCTTGTTCCCCAGCTATTTGGGAATTAGAAGATTTCGACATCAATTATGACATACATAATAATAACATTACAATTAGTAAGGAGTGTCATCAATTTCACTCTAATGACACCATACCAGTAACATTGACAATCTTTATGTCATGTAATCCCTTTTCTATTTTAAAATAAATTGGTTTCGGTTGAGAATCGGCTAAACATGTAGCTCTGATATCAATAAATGTAACACCCATCTCCCGTATACTTTTCCCATGAGATACGGATGTTACATCACTTTTAAAAATAGTTTCTCTTTGAAAACCCATAAAGTTTTTATTTTTTTTCGATTTTTTAAAATATAACAATTTTTAAGATAAAGCAAAACATTGATTGTATTCTGTTACAAACTTCTACTTGATTAAAAATTCAGAGCATTTTCAGTACTTTAATTACATGCCAAATAAGGTTTCTAAAATAAATTGGATTGTCCTATTGTCACTGATGAGTAAACCTTAATTGATGATCACTGCTGCTACAACTGCACTCCTTACTCAACTAATCTCTGTCTTTACCTATGCGTGAAATCAACACACGTTAAGTAGGTACTTAGTGAGACATAATATTGTAAAGAACCAATAATGTATACTTAAGCATTTCATGGTTATTTTATTTCGAACTAATTTATATCATCTATAAGGATTAGATAAGTCCCTATTATTGAAACCAAACTTCTTTCATACTATAATCATAAACATCCTTATTATGTCCAACATACCATTCTTTCTTGTACATTTTTTTCATTTTTCTTTAGTAATTTTTCATTAATTTCATTTATGGCATCTTTTCATGCCTTAATGCATCCTTTCATGCATTTCCTTTATGGTATCCTCTCATGCCTTAATGCATCATTTCATGCATTTCATTTATGGCATCCTTTCATTCCTTAATACATCCTTTCATGCCTGAATACATCCTTTCATGCATTTCTTTTATGGAATCCTTTCATCCTGTAATGCATTCTTTCATGCATTTCATTTATGGCATCCTTTCATGCCTTAATGCATCCTTTCATGTATTTCTTTTATGGCATCCTTTCATGCCTTAATGCATCCTTTCATGCATTTCTTTTATGGATTCATTTTAGAAAAGTTCAAACTCTAAAACTCATTCATAATATTCTTTCCATATATAATGATAACATATTAAATTTTATAAAATATACATTAACTAAAAACGTTCTAATTTTAATCATTGTTAATCTTCTTCATCTCTATTAATTACAATAAATGTATTCACCTGGTAATCCCAGCTAATAAGATGTAAAGATGTATGGCTAATCAAGAACTTTATATTTCCTCTTTTCTTGCTAGATTCAGGAGCTTCGTTAGGATTTACACAAGAATCCATTGAAGACATATATCATACCAAATGTTAAAATATTCCCTAACCTTTATACTTTAATAATAATCAAAAGTACATTGCTTCAATTATCACAATTCCAATCTATCTTATAGTTCCAGACCCAATAGTATCGATACCCCTACCATGGTATCGATACTTCTATACTATGGTACCGATACCTTTCTCTCAGTATTGATACTACTACTCTATGGTATCGATACCATTTTGGCATTCTGTATCCATGGTATCGATACTTCCCCATGTTAGTATCGATACCCCATCAGTATCGATACACTTATTTCGGTACCGTTATTGTTCGTCACATTTGTACCCATTTACACCTATAGTATCGTTACTGATAGAACAATACCTATACCATTGCCTAGATTAACCATTTTTCAGCTCGATTTTCACTAAATTTTCCCTTCTAATCTTTTACTTTTACCTCCAACAATACTATTAAACTCTTCTTTGTTTAACCTAACCAACTTTCCTTCATTTAACCTCTTATAACATCTAAAATCTCCATGGAACATCTCAATCCAAGAATCATATCAATTTTTCTAACATGTTTTTAATCCTATCCAATGTTTCTACTCTCTTATTCACTCATTTGACAAGTCAATTCTACTAATAAACCTCAATAAAAACTCATATATCAACATATCATTCAAAAACCCATTTCCTTAAATCTCATATAAAACATCCACCACTTAGTTTTAATATTCTTTAATCATTCCTTAAGCTTACATAAAACTTAATGTTACAAGAACAATCCAAAATTTAAAGGAAGAAATAACTAATTGAAGTTTACCTTATGCTAGAGAGGAGAACACCACCCACGTGAGTGAAGAAGAAGAAGAAGAGTAGAGATATCTTAACTTTCCTCTTTTCCCTATTTAAAATCCCTAATAGGGGATATATTTTAAATTCATTTTCCCTCTTAAAAGACCAAATTACCCTATTAATTTATCTATTGGTACAAATTATTATAAACACTATTTAAAATCATTTTTCATCTTTTACCACTTATTCAAATAAATCTTAAATTTTTAAATCTTTTTAATAAAGTCCTTGACTTGATATCTAGTGTATTTCAATTCTCCCCCCTTAAAAAATTCATCCTTGAATTTAAAGAAATACCTGAACCAAAGAGGCATGGAAACTGCATTCTCATGCCTCCTCTCTTTCCCAAGTAGCTTCGTCAACCTTATGATTTTGCCATAGTACTTTAACTAAAGGAATATTCTTGTTACGCAATTCCTTGTTTTCTCTAGCCAGGATCCGCACTGGTTCTTCTTTATAAGTTAAATCTGATCGGATCCTTATCTTCACGGGTGTGATAATGTGGGGAAGATCTAATCAGTATCTTCTGAGCATCGATATGTGAAAAACATTGTGGATCTTATCCATATCCGGAGGCAAAGCTAATTGCTATGCTACTGGTCCGACCCTTTTCAAGATCTCATAAGGTCCAATGAATCTCGGACTCAGCTTTCCTTTGTGCCCAAATCTCAAAACTTTCTTCCAAGGTGATACATTCAGAAATACTTTATCTCCCACATGAAATTCGATTTCTTTTCTTTTTAGATCAGCATAAGATTTCTGCCGATCGGAGGCTATCTTTAGATTTCCCTGAATAATTTTTACTTTTTCCTCCATTTCTTTAATCAACTCCGACCGAACTAGGTCTCGGTCTTTTAGTTCAAACCAATTTAATGGTGTTCAACACTTTCTCCCATAAAAAACTTCATTCGGGGCCATCTTAATACTTGATTGATAACTGTTATTATACGTAAATTCCGCTAAAGGCAAATACCTTTCCCATGATCCTTTAAACTCAATCACACATGCCCTTAGCATATCCTCAAGTATCTAGATAGCTCGCTCTATCAGCTCATCTGTCTGCGAATGAAAAATCGTGTTGAAGTTCAATCGAGTACCCAATACCTCATGTAACGACTTCCAAAATCTTGAAGTAAACCTTGGGTCTCGATCGGACACTATAGATATAAGCACTCCATGCAGTTGACTATTTCTTTTATATACAACTCCGCATCGTTATTCAACGAGTAATCTACTCGAATTGGAATAAAATGAGCTATCTTAGTCAATCAATCTATAATTACACATATGGAGTCCTTTTTACCTTATGAAAATGGTAGCCCCGAAACAAAATCCATAGTAACTCGCTCCCACTTCCCCTCTAGAATGGATAACAGTTGTAGCAATCTGGAGGATGTTCAACTTTCACTTGCTGACATGTCAAACATTTTGGTACAAACTGTGATACAACTATTTTCATACCAGGCCACCAACAAAGACTTTTTAAATCATGATACTACTTGTTCTCTCCAGGATGTATCATCAAAGGGCTATAGTGTGCCTCATAAAGAATATATTTCTTCAATTTATCATTATCGGAAATGCAATGTCTTCCCTGATAATATAAACATCCATCAACTTTTATTTCGAAGTCTTTGGTCTCTTTCTTTTCGACTTATGCCATTTTCGCCAAGCATTTCTCATGTTTACCTTGTAGCTCTTTTATTTGATCCAAAAGCATCGGCATTAACTTAAGCTCAGTAATCAAGGCACCATCTTCCTTTAATGACATATGTGCATCCAAAGCCCGTAGAGAGGCAAAAATCTTTCGGCTTAGTTCATTTGCTACCACATTCTATTTTTCGGGATGATAATTTATAATCGAATCATAATCCTTTAAAGCTCGATCCATATTCTTTGCATCAAGTTCACCACTTTTCCATCTTGCATTAGCATATACCACAGTCCATTATGGGATGCATCATTGAAAAGAACATAGCCTTTACCAACCTCAGGTTGTACCAGTACGGGGGTCTCTGTTACTATTTTCTTAAGCCTTTAAAAACTTCCTTGACATTTCTCCATCGAGACAAATGGCATATCCTTTCGTAACAACTTGTTAGCGACAACACTAACATTGAGAAGTTCTTAATAAATCATCTATAATAACTATCAAGCCCCAAGAAATATTCTTTGGGGGTTGTCAATGCACTATAGCTTGGATCTTTCTAGGATCTACTTTTATGCCTTCTATGGAGACTAGGTGACCAAGGAAAGAAACTTTGGCTAACAAAAATTTGCTTTGACAATTTGGCATACAATTTCTTCTCGCGAAGTGTTTGAAGAACTATTCGAAGAAGAGCATCATGTTCCTCTATTGACTTGGAATATACCAAAATATCATCTATAAATACCACCACAAATTGATCCAAGTACGGTTGGAACACTCGGTTCATCAAGTCCATGAATGCTGCAGGAGCATTAGTCAAACCAAATGGCATCACCACAAATTCATAGTGCTCATATCAAGTCCGAAATATTGTCTTTGAAATATCATCCTCTTTGATCTTTAGCCAATGGTAACCTGACCTTAGATCTATCTTATAAAACACCGTTGCTCTTTTCAATTGATCAAACAAATCATCAATCCTCGGAAGATGATACTTGTTCTTTATTGTTAATTTATTTAACTGACGGTAATAGATATATAATCGCATAGACCCTCTATTGTTTTTTTATAAATAGGACAGGTGCTCCCCATGGAGAAACACTGGGTCTTACAAATCCCTTATCAAGTAACTCTTGCATTGGGTACCTGAGTAAACTTCAATCCTGAATTCTACCTCACGATCTAGAGGTAATCCCGATAACTCCTCGGGAAAAACGTCCGAAAATTCTCTAATCATGGGAATATCATTTACTCTAACTATCGATATTCGAGTATCTATCACATTTGCTAAAAAATCTATACATCCATTTGACATCATTTTCCTTGCAGTCATAGCTGATATCACATTGATGGTGATTTATCTTTTATGTCGATCACTACAATTTCTGAACCTTCTACATCTTTTAGAAATAAGCATTTCTTACGAGAATTGACCCATCCATAATGTGAAGACAGCTAATCCATGCCTAAAATGATTTCAAATTCATCGAAGGGTAACTCCATCAAGTTTACCGGGAACACAATCCCTTGGATCTTTATAAGGCATTTTCTACATACTCGAGTTACTCTCGCACTATGACCCATAGGGTTTACTGCTATCATCTCACTAACAATTGGTTCTAAATGGATTCCTTTAGCTCTACCCAACTTTGTACTGATATATGAGTGTGTACAACTAGGATCGACTAAAACAAATACAAGCTCATCAAAATGATGGAAAATACCTATTATGATTTTAGGGTCATCTCGGTCCTCATTAGTCTTAATATTGTAAATTCTAGCGACTCCCGAGTCTCTTGTATCTGCATTGAATCCAATTTTCCCCTGGATCTACCCTTCCCTCTGCTTCTATTTGAGGCTACCACCGATCTTTTAAATTGCGCTGAATTGTTCCCAGATTTCTTAGGACATTTCTGAGCAAAATGACTAGTCTCGCCACATTGGAAACAAGCTCCATGGAGAAGTCTGCATGCTCCACTATGCAATTTACCACATGTTTGACATGGAATTGTTTCCCCAGATGTTGTACTCGAGCTAGCAGCAAAAGACTAAGATTGTCTTTTTTTCTGTGAAGCTGCTGCAAACTACCTCTATCAATATATCTGGAACTCGAGTCCTTGCCTCTTTTAACATGATGGGGAGTTGAAGGCATTCCAGTCTTTTCCCCATCTGTAAACTCTCTCCACAGCTAATGTCTCCTCATTAGCTCTATCAATAGCTTTGGTTTGATTTATGACTTCTTGTAGACTCGACAAGTTCAAAGCCAACATAATCTCTTTCAACTTTGGCCTCAAACCCTCTGTAAACCAATCACGTCTTGCCTTATCATTTGAAACTACTTCAATAGCAAAAACAACTCAACTTGTTGTACTCAGCCTCGAACTCATGTACGACTCAATCACCTTGCTTCAGATTAAGGAACTTTAACAGCATTGCTCACCTAAACTGTTACCCACATATTGTTCTTGAATTCTACCAGGAAGAATTGCCAGGTCACTTGCTCCGGTGGTGCATACATCATAGTATTTGACCACCATACTCGAGTTGGTCCTCTAAGATACAGCTCCACCCAACTTTTTGGATCCAAACATTGAAGACTTTTGAGCTTTATTGTAACATCATTTACCCATAAGTCGACCTCCATAGGACCATTACCCTCTTTTCCCGAAACTTTGGAGCTTCCAAACTCTTCAGCTCTTTTGGGATCAATAATCTCGGTGCTAAAGGAGCAGGGGGAGGTTGAAATTGAGTCAGTATGGTGTCAAGGGCTTGCATGAAAGTTCCAAATCTGGCACCAGAACCTGATATACAGATGCACTAGCATTTTTAGAGGAAAGAGGTTGTTCACTATTAGCCTCATAACTTCCACTACCAGTTCCTTATTGCATCTCTTATTCCCCTACTCTTTGTGAATTCAAAGATTCCGACATCAATTATGACATATATAATAATAACATTACAATTAGTAAGGAGTGTCATCAATTTCACTCTAATGACACCATACCAGTAACATTGACAATCTTTATGGCATGTAATCCCTTTTCTATTTTAAAATAAAACTGGTTTGGGCGAGAATCGGCTAAACCTGTAGCTCTGATATCAATAAATGTAACAACCATCTCCCGTATACTTTTTTGTACACAAGATACGGATGTCACATCACTTTTAAAAATAGTTCATCGTTTAAAACCCGTAAATTTTTTATTTTTTTCGATTTCTTAAAACATAACAATTTTTAAGATAAAACAAAACATTGATTTTATTCTTTTACAAAGTTCTACTTGATTAAAAATTCAGAGTACTTTAATTACATGCCAAATAAGTTTTCTAAAATAATCTAGATTGTCCTATTATCACTAATGAGTCAACCTTAATTGATGATCATTGCTGCTACAGTTGCACTCCTTACTCAGTTAATCCCTCCCTTTGCCCACGCGTGAAATCAACACACGTTAAGTAGGTACTTAGTGAGACATAATATTGTAAAGAAACATTAATGTATACTTAAGCATATCATGGTTATTTGATTTCGAACTAATTCTTATCATCTATAAGGATTAGATAAGTCCCTATTATTGAAACCAAACTTCTTTCATACTATTATTATAAACATCCTTAGTATGTCCAACATACCTATTTTTGTTGTACATTTTTTTCATTTTTCTTTAGTAATTATTCATTAATTTCATTTTCATTTATGGCATCCTCTCATGCCTTAATGCATCTTTTCATGCATTTCATTTATGGCATCCTTTCATGTATTTTTTATGGCATCTTTTCTTGTCTTAATGCATCCTTTCATGCATTTCATTTATGGCATCCTTTCATGCCTTAATGCATCCTTTTATTCTTTTCATTTATGGAATCATTTCATGCCTTAATGCATCCTTTCATGCATTTCTTTTATGGATTCGTTTTAGAGAAGTTCATACTCTAAAACTCATTCATAATATTCTTTCCATACATATAATGATAACATATTACATACTATAAAACATACATTAACTTAAAATGTTTTAATTTGAATCATTGTGAATCTTATTCATCTCTATTAATTAAAATAAATGTACTCACCTGGTATTCTCAGCTAATAAGATGTAGAGATGTCTGGCTAATCAGCAACTTTATCTTTCCCCCTTTTCTTGCTAGATTCAGAAGCTTGGTTAGGATCTACACAAGCATTCATTGAAGACATAGATCATACCAAATGTTAGTATATTCCCTAACCTTTATACTTTAATAATACTCAAAAGTAACATTACTTTAATTTCTATCACAATTCCAATCTATCTTATAGTTCCAGGCTCAATAGTATCGATACACCTACCATGATATCGACACTTCTATAATATGGTACCGATATCTTTCTCTTAGTATCGATACTACTACTCTATGGTACCGATACTCCCTTTTGGTATCGATACCATTTTGGCATTCTGTTATCCATGCTATAGATACTTCCCTATGTTAGTATCGATACCCCATCAGTATCGATACCACTTACATCGATACCAATATTATTCGTCACATTTCTACCCATTTACACATATAGTATTGATAATGTTCTATCAATACCGATACCATTGCCCAGATTTACCATTTTTCAACTCGATTTTCACTAAATTTTCCCTTCTAATCTTTTACTTTTACGTCAAACAATAATATTAAACCCTTCTTTGTTTAACCTAACTTTCCTTCATTTAACCTCTTATAACATCTAAAATCTCCATGGAACATCTCAATCCAAGAATCATATCAATTTTTCTAACATGTTTTTAATCCTATCCAATGTTTTTAATCTCTTATTCACTCCTTTGACAAGTCAATTCTTCTAATAAACCTCAATAAAAACTCATATATCAACATATCATTCAAAAACCCATTTCCTTAAATCTCATATAAAACATCCACCACTTAGTTTTAATATTCTTTAATCATTCCTTAAGCTTACATAATACTTAATGTTACAAGAGCAACCCAAAATTTAAAAGAACAACAAACTAATTGAAGTTTACCTTATGTTAGAGAGGATAGTACTACCCATGTGAGTGAAGAAGAAGAAGAGTAGAGATATCTTAACTTTCCCCTTTTCCCTATTCAAAATCCCTAATAAGGGATATATTTTAAATTCATTTTCCCTCTTAAAGACCAAATTACCCTCTTAATTCATCTATTGGTACAAATTAGTCTAAACACTATTTAAAATTATTTTCTCATCTTTTACCACTTATTCAAATAAATCTTAAATTTTCAAATCTTTTCAATAAAGTCTTTGATCTGATATTTGGGGTATTACAATTTTCATGTAATATTTATACCAAATGATAGAAAATTTTAAGAGGATTAATTCTCTATCTAATAACTTAATCCAAAAATTAATCAAATAAGCTTAAAATCAATTTGAAAATATTACCCATTTAGTTATGGAGGTTCATGACAGTAGTGAGAAAAACGGGCTGATTTTCGTGATTTTCTAGCATTTTCCTTAACACAAGTGTCTTTTTATAATTTAAATGAATTTAAAATTCATTTAATACGAAATTCCAACTTCATCCTTTAAAATCCTTGATAGTTTCAACCATGCCACCAAAATATCTTCCAATTTAATATTCAAAGTCAAATATGAACAAATAAAAGTCTATTTTCCACATTTTCCCTTTGAAAATTTAAAAATTACAATTTAGTAACTAATTTTTCCAATTTATGCTAAATAGGAAAATTAACTTCAATTACACTGATCCATGCTAAATTTTATTATTCTAAATTATGAAAATAAATATTTCCAACCTTTTTCTATCAACTTTAAAATTTTCATAAAATTACTGTTCGATCCGATTGTCCAATTGCTTACCAGATTTTGTTGTTTTATAACTTTTAATACAAATCTTGAATTAAAATTCTAATTCACATGAAAACTTTTATTTTAGGACAAACTATTCATTTACAGGCCAAAATATATAACTTTTGAAAATTACATTTTTGGTCCTTAAAATTTTACAAAAGTTTATACTTTGGCTACTAAACTTTCAAAACTTACATTTTGGTCACTAACCAAATTTTGGGGTATTAGAGTATTGGACAGATGTGGAAGTCATCTTCTTGGTATCTTCAGGATTTTGATAGAGAGCTTCAAGAATCTTCACAAGGTTGTTAAACTGTCAATTTGTGAGCCGCTCTGATACCGATTGTTAGAAAAATGAAGCTCGATTCGATCAATCGAAAAAATGATAAGATAGGGTGAATTAGCCAAATAAAATTTTTGGGGGTATGGAGAGAAAAGATAAATAATTTAGATAATGATTTAGAGTGGTTCGACTTTTCAACTAAGTCTACTTCTACTACCTTAGCTCAACACTAAGAATTTTCTAATAAATTTACTAATTTGTTCTTTCTTTTCATATGCTCAAGAGTGGCCTTTTACAACTCCCTAATTTTTAATGGCTAAATTATAATCAAACCTCTTTTACAAAATGATAAAAGATTGTAAACAAGAAACCTCTCAAAGGAAAGTGTTTACACAATTAAACTCACTAAAAACACTATATACAAGAGAAAATAAAGATAAAGAGTGAAAAAAGTTTTCTCTTGATGATCAATTCTTGGATAGGTGTTGTGTAACATTCTTCAATTGTTCTCAACTTGTTTATATATTTGGAATAAATTTGTGGACGTTTCTAGTTGTTGGGGATAAAAAAATCTGCAAAACAAAATTGTCCAAACACAAGAGTATTGATACTTGGGTTGGAAATATCAATATTACTCTAATAAAAACTAGCCATTATATGATCATTGGAAAAGGAGTATCGATACTGGTAACGATACTTGCATAGTATCGATACCAAAATTACATATTGGAATTTAAACATATCTAAAATCAATAGGCAGTATCGGTACTACCATGAGAATAACGATACTTCCCTTACATTGGATATCGACACTGATTTCTATTATACAATATATATTTTATACAATATATAGTTTTGAAAACATATAATATAGTTTTTTAAAATATTATATAGTTTTTCAAGAAGTATATAAATATATATAATTTTTGAAAAATATATAATGTATAATTTTTGAAAACTTAGTTTCTGAAAATATAATATATATTATATAGTTTTTGAAAATATATATAGTTTTTAAAATATATATAATATGTTTTATATTTTTATTTTCTTTTTTATTCATTTTTATTTATTTTTTTTTTGTTTTTATTTAATTCCATTTTATTTTAATTTTATTTTCAGTCCAAAGTTCAGTCCAGAAACCCAAGTCCAGCAAAGGTATGAGGCCCGATAAATAAACTTGCCTGGCCTAGCAAGTAAATCCAACTAGAGCCTAACAGAGAATACCTGCTACAGTTAGGGTTTCTAAATGTTTCTGAACGCTGCACACTTCAAGAGCCATTAGATCAAGTGGTAAAACAATCGTCGAGATCAAGATAGATTAGGATTATGAAGCCCTAAACTTTATGTCAACGTACGTAGCTGATCCATATCCGTTGGATTAGACCAATTAATCCAACGGCCTAGATCTTATCAGGAGAACATCAAAGGCAGCCAATCGAGCAACCCACGGTGCATGAGACCCACACGTCACCCAAAAATGGAAAGAATCGATCTTTCCCACTTGTTTCGAGAAGGAAAACCCATGAATCGGCCAAATCTCCCAAAAATGGCAACCAAATAAGCATTCAACACAGATCAAGCACAATCAATTCAAAAATGGAAACACAAATCAAAACAGGAAACAAATTTCCAGAGACATACAAATCTTTAGGGGAACAATCCTCATCAAATCCCGCGAGTTCTGGGATCTTAGCCTGACAATTTAAGGGAAAAATCTCCCTTCAAACCTTGATATAAAGGTTGCAAAAAAAAGAGGGGATGTTAGTTTTCAAAACTTAAGAAACACCGAAAATCACAAAAAAATGTGAGAAAAGAGAGCCACTTAGCTTGGTCGAGTACGTCTATGAGGAGAGCAGAAGCATCGTTGGAAAGCGAACAGTTGCTGAGAACGAAACGTTGTCGGTGAAAGAGTGAAAAGGCCGAGAGCCTTTTCCTAGATCTATACCATTGGGGGTCTCTTTCGGTGATTGCAAGTTAGATTTAGGTTCAGGATTGTGAAGTACTCACTTTGGGGTAGTTTAGGGTGATTCGGCCACCGTGCGTGGTGGCTGGAGCAACAACAATACGGCAAGGCAGTGGTGGCCAATTTGTGGAGAAAGGTTATGGGGCGAGAGAATTTGAGAGAGATAGAGAGTTCTTGAGGGTTTGTTACAAATGAGGAAGATATGAGTTTTTGAGGCATTTATATAGCAAGGACCAGAGTGCAAATACCATTTTTTAAATTCTTTCCCCAGTCCTTGGAGGTTTGAAGCGTAATTTATTTTGGTCAAATGTTGTAATTTGGCCACCATATTTTATGTTTAATGCAATTTGATCCTTTTTATTCATTTATTTAATTTTAATTATATTGATTCATTGATTTTTTTGTTTTGCAATATTTCAATCTTATTTTTTACTTACCTTTTTTTAACATTGATTTTATTCCCTTTAGGACCTCATTTAATTCCTAAATAATCGTCAAAGGTAAATGATTTGGATTAAACTTTAAGTTTTTATTTAAACTTTAATTTTTGCAATTAAGACGACCCGATAATCGTGTAGTACCGATGGGGAATCAATGGTGCTCATCCTTCCTCGATTGTAAACATCTATAGAATCCTACAAATCTCTGGTAAAATGCAGATCCAGTAAAATGGGCAAAATCAAGGTGTATGGTCTACTTCATTCGAAACGATTGGTGACGACTCCATCACGATTCCAAGTCGGAATGCGAACACGGGGCCACCTGAAGGCTGTTTCGAAAGACATTATTTTATGAATTATCTTTAGCTTGTTTTTAGGAATTTGAAGGCTATAAATACCCTCTCAAGGTAAGCCTAAACACATATCTGAGCTCACACACACATCTGAGAATAAAAATCTTCTTTTTCTCTCTAGATTTCTCTTTATTTTCTTTTAATTTTCGTTTTCAACAAATGCTAAGTATGACTTTGGTCATGCTTACCTAATTTTCTTTTAAGCCAAGGGCTAAAGTGAAGACTCAATTCCAAACGTGAGAATTGTAAGAAGAAATTGACTTATTGAAACACATTCGACTCCCCGAGAATACATTTAGCAAAATTGTTTGATAAGAGGAAAAAGAGATCAGAATCAGTTATTGTTGAAACAATATAATCTGAGTCAACAACAAGGAATTGTTCTTGTAGTAAGCAACATGAATCTTGAAGTAAAAATCAGTTTTGATGATCAGAGGAATTTGAGGCAAAACTGAAGTCTGAGGCTGCTTTCACTGAGTTTCTCTTTATCTTAATCTCTTTAGATTATTTATTTAATTATTTTATTTAATTCTTAACTACTATTATTTATTATTTTATATTTTATTTTATTATATTATATCTTTTATTTTATTTTACTTTATTTTTTTCTTTTATTGTATTTTCTTTAAAATTTAACACTTTTTTATTTTATTTTGTTTTATCTTTATTTTCCCACTTTTTATTTTATTTTGTTTTATTTTTATTTTCTCTTTTAACAAAAAAATATTTTCTGAAATTTAATATTTTTTTCATTTATTTTATTTTTTTCTTTTAACATTTTTATATAACATTTTTTAAAGTTTAATATTTCCATCTTTGATTTATTTTTTTAGATTTTATTTTATTTTATTTTTATTCTATAATCTAACGTTTTCAGCTTTTTAGAGGTAATTTCAATCGATCAAATGTAAGTAATTTGAATCGAGTCTTTAAATTTTAATTGTCACAATTAAGACAACCGACAAATTAAAATGGTACCGAAAGGGCAGTTTAATGGTGTTAATCCTTCCTTGACTGTACCGACTCCCGAATCCGACATATTTCTGGTAAAACGTAGATCATGTAAGATGGTATCTGATAAACCTATATATTTTTTAAATGATCGGTGGCGACTCTAATGTGTTTTATTTAAATCGAAGCCCGATTTCAGGCCCACCTAAAAGACGACGGTGACAGCTTGGTGACTCTGCTGGGGACAGGTAAGTAAGTCAGGCCATAATTAATTTTCGATTGTCTTTTTAACGAAAATAACAAGTTTAAATTTTAATTTATTTATTAAATTCTAATTATTTATCTTTTATTATTTTTCAAATAAATAGTTGTACTAACATTTTTTCAATGATTTTAGAGTTTTAAAAATTTTCATCTCAGGCTCTATACCCGAGCTCCAAACCCTTTTAAGTGGAGGTGAAAGTGACGCCTTAGTGGGAATTTATTCTTCGTTTAGGCCTAGCAAGTAACCTTCGGGATTCATATACCTTGTGTCTTCGTGTGAATTTATTCTCCGTATAGACATACGTGAATGTATCCTCTCGAGTTTAACTTGGTCCACATAAGCTTGTAATGGGCTTAGGACTGAGGGTCTGGCAAGCCCAAAGGGGCACCAGCAAAGAGAACTTGGGTACCTTCTTTAGAACCTAAACTGGGAGACTACAAGGAATTAGAGCCCACCCCAAAACTCCATTTCAAAACCTAGGACATTTTACTTCCTTATCGTTTTTTTACTTTTATTATATTTTTTCTATCTTACTAGCGATTTTTCTTTCATGTTTGTTTTTTATCATTTGCATCATAAAAAGAGGTAATTAATCCACAAAAAGTGTTTGTTAAACACAAATAATATGCATTAATGGACAAAAGGGTTGTAATGCAAGAGGTAAAAAATGTCGAGGTACGACTATGGTCTGAAAATACTCAGAAAGGAAAAGGGAGACATTCTGTAAGGAAACTATGAGTCAAGATCTGGTTGGCTATGCTTTTGTAAGCCTAAAACAGAATTATGTTCAAGAACTACAAAGCATTTGGGATAGTTGGAAAAATGACCAAAAAAGGAGGTTCTGCCATCGGTATGGTGATATTGCACTTCTACTCCATGTCAAGACAGATGAGTCCCTAATTCGAGCGCTGGTACATTTCTGGAATCCGGGATACAACTGCTTCACATTTAACCAAGAAGACATAGCACCCATAATCGAAGAATATACTATTTTGCTGCATTGCGAGGGAATCAGAATGGACCAAGTTTACATCAAGCACATCAATAGACAACCTTTCAAGAACGGGTTGGAAAAAGTGGCGGGGGTAGATGAGAAATGAGTAACTGACCGGATTCAACATAAAGGTAGTGAGGAAGGAACTGCTTGGACCCATATCAAGCAATTAATGAAGAATCATCCAGATGAATGGAAAGTAATGGACCTTTTTGCGTTGGGTATTAATGGTTTGATTATTTTCCCAAAGACTTTGGGATACATTGAGGCAGCTATGATGGAATTGTTCGAATAGCTATTGAAACGAGTAAATCCAGCACCGGTAATTTTAGCTGAAACTTTTCGCAATCTCAACCACTGTAGAAAGAATGACACATGAACATTTATAGGGCATGCACAGCTTCTCTAAGTTTGGATCCATAGTCATTTTTTCTTACCGCCGATTCAGCACCACTTGGTCTCCTTTGGGGGAATTCCTCACCCTGAAATGGCAAGAAGGTATCCCAAAAGAAAAATGGATAAAGATATTCACACACCTTCATGATAGTGATATTGTCTGGAGAGCCCTCTGGTTAATCCATAGTGATATTCTTTTCCGATGTGGAGACTCAGAAATTATGACATTATTTGGATTATGGGGAGGAGTCAAATACTCTCCATTTTTTGCACTTCAACAGTATGTGACACGTCAATTTGTCCCAACAACATATGAAATATATGGATCAGAATTTGCATATCATAGGGACAACTACAAGAAAAAGGTCAAAGAAGTAACTGAGTCATGGAAGAAAATGTTCCGTATGGATGTCGTGGCCGCTAAGGACATGCTTACTCTATACTATTTGGAATGGCGAAGGTTAAGAAAAAATGACACCATCCCAGTGCCAGACCATGAAGTCACTCAAACTATGGAAGAACATCTTAAGCATGTTCCCTCCGAGCTAGAGATAGCAAGGAAAGAATTTGAAGCCGAAAAGTAAGAGCTGAAACAAATTCTAAGGGAACTCGAGGCTGAAAGATTCCAGTGGAAGTTGGATCCTGATACCTAGAAGGATCGGACAGACAAGTTAGAGAGGGAATAGAAAAAAATTTGTTTTGAGTTTGAGGATTTGAGAAAAGGATATAAAGAACAAGTCCAGAGCAATTCTAATCTGAAAAGATCTTCTGAGTACTGGAAAAGTGAAGCTAGTAGTCTGAAAAGGAAGTTTGAAGGGTAGAGAACCTTGAAAGAGCAGCTAAAGACTTCTCAGAGACGTTTGTTAGACAGCTAGCACCAGAATAAACATTTGAGGATCTAAATAACTGATTTATAGAATTCTCTTCAGAAGCAACAATAGCGGGATGGCAAAACCATAGTTGAATTGGAGGCCATTGTAGAAGGGTTCAAGAAACAAACAAATGAGCTTTAGATAGTTCCCTTTGATGGGGGATTTCAGTGGAGTTTTTGTTGGGAACAGGTCCAACAAAGGGTGAAAGCTAGAGATGTAATTATCCGAGAACAAGTACAAAAAGTAGCTCATCACTTGCACGGTTTAGCAAGGGAAGCAGGAGTAGTCCGATAAGGTATTCAACTAGTGACAAATGAAGGAAGAAAACTTGTCAACCTGTTAGAGGCTATTCAAGGTTTAGAGGATTTAGTCAGAATATACCTTTAATATATTTTGTCTTTAAAAAATAAAAACACTTTTTCTCAATAAAGAATATTTATAACAACGGTCACATTTCTAGATTAATGCCTCTAATTCTCATGCATCATGCATTTTCATACCTTGCATTTCATTTTTTTTCATTTTCCATGTTTTTACATTCACATTAACTAAGAGAAAATGTCTCATCAAAAGAAGAGGGAACAAACACCATATATACCTCTACACGCCCTAGATCCATCAAGCTGGAGCAAAACCATCTACACTGCACCAGAAAGTCAATTTTATCATCGACAAGGATCTGGTAATTGTTAATGCTGAAGAAGATATTGTGGCAAGTGTAACTACTAATGCCCCATACATAGAAGGAACTGATGAAGCAGTGGAATGTTCGTTTCGTTTCTTAGAATCTGTGAATGCCATATTTGTGGCTGATCTCTTATAAATACATATGCTAAGGCAAGAAAATCTGTGCCACTATACACAATCAATGAAAGTAATATAGTAGTGAGTGACTATCATCTCCACAGGGATTGAAGGGCTTTTAAAAGATTGCTACAGCTAGGAATAGGTGTCACAAACTAATCCTAAGTATATAAGTCTAATGATAGAAACAAGGAAAATATGCAATGGAAAATGGTATGAACAGATGGAAAAAAGTATGGTCGAAACAAGAAAAATTGTCAAATGAAGTGAGTAGAAAAGTTTTGTCAAGGCAAGAAAAATATGCAAAGGTAAACAAATAAAAAGTTTTCAAGGCTAAAGTTAGCATAACTATATAAATAAACTAGAAACTTCACACAATCAGACTTCTAACCGAGCACTTAGGTTTGTTTTGCTATGGCGAGAAGTTATTTCATGCTAAGAATGATTTGGTATGCTATGCTTAGGCTGCCCGACAGGATTACTGAGTATTCTTAGATGGTTGCTATTGCCATACTACTCGGCGTGAGCTACAACCCTTGGTTTGTCAGTCTGTTGTTGTGGCAATACCCCTCAGCATGAACTATAGTCATTGTCTATCCTACTCAAACGTCTGTCCCTTTTAGTCGATTAAAACCCTCTCCTTATCTCTAAGGCAGGCATGTTAGAACATCACCATCCCATATCTATTCCATTACTCATGTAGATCTATCTTAATTATCTCGAATCTAAGAATCTATTTCAAGAAAAACGATAATCTCTCGAAAGCTCTTACAAGGCCTAGAAATGTTTCGCCTAGGCACTAGGTAATCTCTCGAAGCTCTTACAGTGTTAAGGAAAAAGGTTAAAACAGTGAACAAAATAACACTTAACAAAAGCATACTTAATCATTCATTAACGGTAAAATAAAATATTATCCAAGTATTCCCAACACCAAATAAAACAGTTTATAGTGTGGTTAACATCATCCCAAAAATATTCATTAAGTACAAGCCCTTAGAAAATAAAACATGAAGAACAAGAGGAAGAAAAACTCACAGAAAAGAGCTCTGTCATGACATCAGACCACCACCATTACTGCTCCAGTGCACCAGCCTCTCTCGAGGGCCTGGCCGCCGCCCCGGCGAAACTTGGCTATGGAGGGCACCAAGGACAGACGAGTGGGGGCGGTGGAAAAAAGGACGCCGAGACCATTTTTTTCCAAACCTAGGGTATTTTTTCTGTATGATTCTCCTCTCTCCCTCTTCTTTTTGGCACTGTGACTGGGTATTTATAATGGGAATTTATATGGTTTTGTGTTATTGAATATTCCTTAAATACCCGTGTTGATTTGTCCATACTATAAATAGAAAGGCGACTAGAGGTGGTCAGTTCATTGAAGGGCGTGATTTCACGCCAGGTCAATCAGACAGATGGCAGGTGACGTTAGCAGTTCGTCAGATCCACGACAGACTTGCAAGATAAATCTTGCCTCGGCAAGAAAAATGTGTTCCTCACTGTGTTCGTCTTTTGTGTTCCACTGACCCTAGCAAATTAATTTGTTTCGGCAAATAAATTTTTCCTCAGTCATTTCCTGCATCATCACAATCAACAAACAATATTTCTCATTAGCAGCATCAGTTTAATCAAATAAACTTTGCCTTGGCAAAACTTATATATCACATGAAATATGTCCTAAATGCAACTATATACAGCTAAAATGCTATGTCAATGGCTTTTAGACAATCAATAACTTAAGTAAAAATACCTAAATATAGTCTTTTTACGGAGTTATCACACCCCCAAACTTAAGCTATTGCTTGTCCTCAAGCAATAGATAATAAGCGTCGAGAAATAAATTACCATGGCAAAGCAAAAAATTAGGACAATCATGTGGTTTAAAATTTCAACCTTAGCAAAAAGTTTAGCCTTAACATGGTAGACTGTACGAGAAGTCAATACCTTTCCTAGGTCAAGATTATTTGTCGGTGTGTGTGCATGATTGTATAGCAATCTATGCTTTAATGTAGTTAGAAAACTCATAAGTAAGCGCTTCTGTTTTGCCAAGGCATCAAATATTCATCAAGCATAGATTCACTATTTTTTCAACATGTAACTTCAACTCTTTTTTTAAGCATACTTTAAGGGGAGTCTCATCACACTACCATCCCACACTCTAAGTGAAAGAAACATACATTCCACCCCTGAGCTAGTCAAGTAGAGTTTTTATTAAGCATACTTTAAGGGAGTCAGCTCATCACACTACCATCCCACACTCTAAGTGAAAGGGAGCATACCTTTCACCCTGAGCTAGTCAGGTAGAGTCATCCCGTGACTGCTTTCATTCACTCATATGCCGAAGCAACCATTTATTATGGGATTTTTCCAGGTCAGCCATCGCACAGAGAAGTGTCCCACTATAGTTATGACAAGGCATTATTTGTAATTCAACACAATTCAAAACATTAAGGAGTTCAATTTATCCTTTCAAACATTTAATACCACAACGCACAAAAAGTTATTTCCTTAACTTTTTTAAGTACCTTAAGCAGAGAAAACATACAATCATGTTCAAAGAGTCACAAAGAATCAAGTCCTAAGGTCAATTCTAGCCTTCAACAGCCATGTAAAATAATTTGGCCTAGGCATAAAATTTGCTTTCATCATTGGGCATCATCAACTTTTCCAGCAACTATCCTAATGAAACTCATGCCATGAAAACAAAATTTCAACCAATTATTTTCAAAATGAAAAAAAAAAACTAAGTATGAGTACAACACCTCCCCAAACTTGAGAGATGCATCTCCTCAATGCATGAAGACTAACTAAAGATGGAATGTAATGCAAGGTACCTTACAAACATCTACTTTGATGGTGGTGGGGTTGTTTTGCGCATATTCGTCTGGTGGAGAAGTTCAAACGTGATTATTTTCCTCTTCAGGCGATGCTTGATCAGGGTGTTGCAATTCTCTGTGGTATTTGTGCAAATGATAGACATCATTAGTAATGTCATTGTTCGTGTCAACACCAATTGAGTTTTCTTTCTAAGTGGGTGAAGTATCCACATGGTTTACAATTATCCACATGCTTGGGAGTATGTTCTTCTAAAAAACTAATATTAAGAGTAAATAAAGAAATAAAGCAAAGAAAAACAACACACTAACAAAAAATTAATTTTGCCATGACAATAAATAAAATAAAATAATAGGGTTGAAGGGATGCAAACTCCAAACATCCTGAACTAATATGGTAGTTTTGTCGCGTTCGATTGGAGCACCAGTATAAACCAAAATGGCCCACACATATAACAGTTCCACCTTTAAAAAAAATTTCCCTGGCAGTTTGTGTCTTTCACATCAGAATTGTAGGACTTTTGAAGTAGTCCTCTCTCCTTTAAAGTGCTCTCCGTGTGAAGCTGAATCGTAGTGGAATAGAATCTCTTCGGTATGCTTCTTCAATCGTTGAGGGAAGGGTGGAGGGGGTCTGGCTTCATCTACTGCAGGTAGGGGTGAATTTTTACCGTGGCAATAAATTTTCCAGCATCAGTAAGATGACTTGTTGAACCCTTATCCTTAGGCAACTCATATTGTTCAACAGTTTCAGCTTGACTTTCAGATTCTTCATGTGTAATGCCATGGAAAAAAAATTATTGCTTCATCCCCCCAAACTTATATTCCATCTTAATTTGGGTTCCACCCCTCAATGTAAGTGCACTGCATTGCTCGTTTCCATAAGGCTTAATGATCTCAGTATCACTAAGGAGGCTTCCTTGTGGGTGAGAATGTAATGCCGCTGAAACTTTGTACGTTCAGAAATACTTTGTTGTGCATGTTATGGTTGCATGCATGGTTGTTTTTGGTCCCTTGATTACCCCATAAGAAAATTTGGATGTTGTCGTCATCCAGTATTCTATGTATTAGAGTAGGGGTTGTTGTTGCTTCTATTAAAACTGCCCACGAAATTGATGGACTTCTGGTTTTCTGGGCATTCACTTTCATGATGGTTGTCGTGGAAAAAATTGCATACTGAGCTAGTCACCTTGACTTCTTTCACTTCACTGAAACGTTGCAAATGTTTCAACATATTTGTTATAGTAAAAGTTGGACAGACACTGAATCATTGGCATCAAGTTCAATGCACCAGACACTTTCCTTTCAGTTCCTAGCCTTGTAGATGGGAATTGAAAATCGTTGTTGGCTATCCTATCAAGGATATCAAAGGCTTCCTCAGGTGATTTGTCAAGTAGAGTACCATTCGTCGAGGCATCTAACATCATGTGAGTGGGTGCATTGACTCCATTATAGAACATGATAATTTGAGTCCAGTCGTTGAATCTATGGTTGCTGCACTTGCAAAGCAAACTTTTGTATCGGTCCCAACACTCATAAATAGACTCTTCATCGCCTTGGAAAAAAAATGCTATGGCATTCCTGAGATGGTTGTTCATATTGGGTGGATGCATAGCAAAATTGTTTGCACAAATACCCAATACCATATCAAGCAAGAAGGTAGTCAATTAAGCCATGCTCGGACATGATCTTTAAAGATATGGAAATAACTTCAATTTAAGTACATCTTCATACACACCTTGCTATCAAAAGGAGTCACAAACCTCCAAAAATGCTCGAACATGTTACCTTACGTCCTCATGAGGAGCACAACCAAAGTGTCCAATCAAGTCTAACATGTCGAACATAACCATTGAGCTCGAAGTGGTCTGCCTGGACCTTGGGAGCTACAATAGAAGGCTTAAGGTCATCCAAGGTGGGAGTTAAGTGATCTCTGATAGTTCGTGGTCTTGCAGCATTATTTACATTTTTATTTCCATGTCATTTAATTCTTTAGGTTCCTCACACTTCATTTTGAAACTTCGTATATAGTGTTTTGAGCTCCTTTAACATAACTTCTTTGACAATTTTTTTCCAATTTGAGGTTAAAATGAGATAATTATTCCTAGGACTTTTAAAAGTTATACAACCACACAACACCTAAATGATAAAACAAAATAGCAAATAAATCCATAAAAAATAATAAAGAAACAAGATAATGCTATAACAAAACTTTTAAAAACACCAATTGCCAATCCAACACCTAAAATGGTAAAACAAAAATAGCGAATAAATCCATAAAAAATAATAAAGAAACAAGATAATGCTATAACAAAACTTTTAAAAACACCAATTGCCAATCCACGGCAACGGCGCCAAAAACTTGATCGCTTGTAAATGCATATGCTACGGCAGAAAATCTGTGCAAGTGTACACAATCGATGTAAGTATAGAGTGAGTATCGTCTCCACAGGGATTGGAGGGCTTTTAAAAGATTGCTACAGCTAGGAATAGTGTCACTAATTAATCCTAAGTATATAAGTATAATGATATAAACAAGGAAAATATGCAATGGCAAGTGGTATAAACATATGGAAAAAAAAGTATGGTCGAAGTAAGAAAAATTGTAAAATGAAGTGAGTAGAAAAGTTTTGTCGAGGAAAGAAAATATACAAAGGTAAACAAATAAAAAGTTTTTCCAGGCTAAGTTATCAAAACTCTATAAGTAATTGGAACCTCACACAATCAGACTTCTAACGGAGGACTTAGGTTGGTTTTGCTATGGCGAGAAGTTATTTCATGCTAAGAATGATTTGGTGTTCTATGCTTAGGCTATCTGACACGATTACTGAGTATTCTTAGATGGTTGCTATTGAAATATTACTCGGCGTGAGCTACAACCCTTGGTTTGTCAGACTGTTGTTGTGGCAATACCCCTCAACGTGAACTATAGTCGTTGTCTGTCCTACTCAAGCGTCTTTCCCTTTTAGTCGATTAAAACCCTCTCCTTATCTCTAAGGCATGTAGGTTAGAACAACACCATCCTGAATCTATTCTATTGCTCATGTAGATCTATATTAATTATCTCGAATCTAAGAATCTATTCATAGAAAAATGAAAATCTTTCAAAATCTCTTACAAGGTCTAGAAATGTTTCGCCTACGCACCAGGCAATCTCTCGAAGCTATTATAGTGTCAAAAAAAAGGTTAAAACAGAGAACAAAACAACACTTAACAAAAATAAATTTAATCATTCATTAACGGTAAAATAAAATATCATCCAAGCATTCCCAATACCAAACAAAACAGTTTATGGTGTGGTTAACATCATCCCAAAAATATTCATTAAGTACAAGCCCTTAGAAAAATAAAACATGAAGAACAAGAGGAAGAAAAACTCCCAAAACAGAGCTCTGACGTGACATCAGACCACCACCATGACTGCTCCAGTGCACCAGCCTCTCTTGAGGGCCTGGCCACCGCCACGGCGAAGCTTGGCTATGCAGTGAACCATGGAAGGACGAGTGGGGGTGGTGAAAAAAAGGATGACGCGACCGCCTTTTTCCAAACTAGGGTATTTTTATGTATGATTCTCCTCTCTCCCTCCTCTTTTTGGCGACTGTGGCTGGGTATTTATAATGGGAATTCCTAGGGTTTTGTGTTATTGAATATTCCTTAAATACATGTGTTGAATTGTCCATTCTATAAATAGAAAGGCAGCTGGAGGTGGTCAGTTCATTGAAGGGCGTGATTACACATGAGGTCAATCAGACACCTGGCAGGTGACATCAGCAGTTCGTCAGATTCGCAATAGACATGTAAGATAAATCTTGCCTCAGTAAGAAAACTTTGTTCCTCACTGTGTTCTTCTTTTGTGTTCCACTGGCTCTAGAAAATTAATTTCTTTCGACAAATAAAACTTTCCTCAGTCATTTTCAGCATCATCACAATCAACAAATAACCTTTCTCATCAACAACATCAGTTTAATCAAATAAACTTTTCCTTGGCAAAACTTATCCACCACATGAAAATATGTCCTAAATGCAACTATATATAGCTAAAATGATATGTCAATGGCTTTTAGAAAATCAATAACTTAAGTAAAAGTACCTAAAATATAGTCTTTTTGCGAAGTTATCAGTGGCTGAAGGAGGAAGGATTTCCAAACCACGGTTCTTTAAATGCACTAAAATGGAGATCAAGCTGACCTTGGGAAAATGTGCCAAGATAGAAAGAGGATTTGGGGATCTATTGTAAAGAGGATCAGCCCTATTCTTCCTATGACAAAATTAGACTAGTTCGGGCTGGAATTTTAGCCCAGTCAATAACATAAGAGGAAGGAAATACAGAAAGGCCGAGATAGAAGGTTTGCCAGATTTAATGTGAGTGAATTTTGATGGGAACCCATGGTTTTTCCACCTTTTTATGAAACATTTAAATTCGGTGATTATGAGTTTGGGATGACTTCACCAGATTTAGAGGTTGCTTTGAAAGATTGGAGTACTAACACTATAACTGCGGAGATTGCCGAAAATATGGAAGGGTAAGGAATCCACCCTTTGCTACATGGATCGGTGCTTAGTAACTGGACGGCTGAAGAATTACTTGTGGTTTTAAAATTTCTTTCAAAGTAATACTCAAACTATCCCTATTCTCCTACACCAGGGGCAATAGGTGATCTTTTGTAAGTGTCCCAATATAATGATAAAGCAAGTGCTGATGATACTAACACGAAAGTGGATTTTGAATAGTTAGTTTATCTTGGGGAAGTTGATGAATATGAAATGAAGATAAATGCAATTTAACTTCCGAATTGTTAAGAATGATAGAAAGAGAATAAAAGAAAAATATTGCCACATAAAGAGAAAATCGAAGTCCTAAATCTGGATACATAAGATGAGAGAAAGGAAGTCAAAATTGGCACAACTCTCTCAACTGAAACAAGACAAAACTTACTTCAAGAATACAAAGATCTGTTTGCATGGTCATATCTAGACATGTCGCGACTAGATACAGATATAGTAGTCCACAAACTGCCCATCAAACCAAAATACAAACTGATGCAATAAAAGCTAAGGAGAATAAGACCTGAAATGCTCCTTAAAATCAAGGAAGAGGTCAAGAAACAATTCGATGATGGCTTTCTTCAACTGGCCGAGTATCTAGAATGGGTGGCTAACACAGTGTCAGTTCCAAAGAAAGATGGAAAAGTACGCATGTGTGTTGATTACCGAGACCTTAACAAGGCGAGTCCTTAAGAAACTTTCCTCTACCGTACATAGTCACTTTGGTGGATAATACTGCCAGAATGCTTTCTTTTCATTCTTGGAAGGATTCTCAGGATATAATCAGATTAAGATGCATCCTGAGGACATGGAAAAGACCACATTTATCACAATGTGGGGATTTTTCTACTACAAGGTGATGCCCTTCGGACTAAAGAATGCTAGGGTAACATATCAAAGAGTCATGATGACCATGTTTCATGATATGATGCATAAAGAAATCGAGGTTTATGTCGATGACATGATTGTCAAAGCACAAACCGAAGATGAACAGGTCGAGAATCTGAGAAAGCTCGTTCAAAGATTAAAAAAGTTCCAGCTAAAACTGAACCCCAACAAATATACCTTCGGGGTAATATCTGGAAAGTTGTTGGCTTCGTGGTCAGTAGAAGAGGTATCGAAGTTGATCCAGATAAAGTCAAAGCCATCCAGAATTTACCTCTCCCACAAATATAGAAAGAGGTTTTGAGGTTTTCTGTGTAGGTTAAATTACATAGCGCGGTTCATATCTCAATTAACCGACAAGTGCGACCCACTTTTTTACCTTCTTTGAAAAAATAACTCTAGAACCTGGGATGAGGATTGCCAGACTGCATTCAAGAAAATAAAAGAATACTTATCTCGCACTTCTATCTTAATGTCCCCCATTCAGGTAAGCCTCTATTCTTTTATTTATCTATATTCGAGAATTTAATGGGGTGTGTTTTGGGTCAGCATGATGAATCTGGGAGAAAGGAAAGGGTTATTTACTACTTGAGCAAGAAGTTCACTGATTACAAAACAAGATATCCTCCCATCATAAAGCCCGATGGCAGATGTTGTTATCCGAATTTGACATCGAGTACGTTAGCTAAAAAGCTATAAAGGGAAGTGTCATATCGGATTTCTTGGCAAGCAGAATTGCTGAAAATTATGATCCACTAGACTTTGACTTCCCTAACGAAGATTAGCATAGCCCCTGTGCAAGGATGACACGCACAAATTGAGAAATGGTCCAAATTTTTTCGCCACTAGATTGGAGAGTATTCATTTTCCCTCTATTTGTTTTTAAATTCGACATACGTTTTGGGACAAAAATGATTAAGTGAAAGGGGAAAGATAAGCATGTCGTCAAATTTTTCTTGACTTGTTTGATTGTTGAAATTGAGTTATTCTGGTATTGTTGTGTTGGTATCATTGGTTGCCAGTTTTGAACTTTACTTTATACTCTTGCTTCATTTTGGATTGTGATCATGTTGTGATCGAATATAATTTGCATGATTGGTGATTGGTATTACTGGTGAATTTTTTGTTAAGTACTAATATTTCATGCTTTTTTCGATAGAGATGAACTTGACTCGGTGCATATAAACTTTTCTCGTGAGATTTGAGTCTAACGAGCATACATTTTCTTTCTTGCTCATTGTTTGAATTATTTGTGTTGGACTAATTAAGATGTTCTATAACTTGTAATCACAATGCATATCGAGACTACATATTGAAAGTAATGTTTTAATGTGATAGGGACACCTAGGATAAACCCACTTTTCCCAAAAAGCCTACCCATTTACATATCCACTAGTGAACCACATTTGAGCCTATTTTCTTTTTCTTTTTTTTTTCCACCTCAATTAAAGTCGAAGCTTTTCTTTTTAATTTTCCTCTCTTTTCACACCCTTACCGAGACTTAAAATCTTGTATCACTCTTGTTCCACGAAAAAAGAAAAGAAAAAAATCATTGTTTAGAAAAAAACAAGCTGTTTACTGTTTCGAATAGCCAAAAAAACCCTTCGTTTGAAAAAAAGAAAAAAGGGAAGGAAATTTGATCGTTTCAATCGTCTTTCATCTATTCTTTTTCCTTGTTTTGTTTTTCATTGTGCTTCATATTAATTCATGGATTGTTCTCGATTATTTTAATATCTTGTTTTGGTATTTTAAACCTTCTTTTTGGCCTTTTCCTACCCTAACCTAAGCCCCGTTACACCTTGTTTAAAGACCCCTTGTTTATTGTATTATATTCAGTTTTCGTAGTGGAGACTTGATTGGATTCCAAGCCTATGGAAATGTTTTCGTTAGTTTCAGTTTGAGCAATTTCATTCACCCAAACACTGTAAGCGGATATGTGTGAAAATTTGTGAGTTATTGAGTCACGTTTCATTGAAATTTACAATTAATTGGGATGTCTTGCTTACTTTAAAATTTTTTAGTTGCGTCTTTGCTTGATTATAACTAGAATTCGACAAATGTCATGGACTTAGTTCGATTGGAAGTTTGAGGAATAAATTGAAATTGAAGATGACAACTTACGATTTTGATATGTTAATTGAGGAATGCTTGAGGACAAACATTGAATAAGTGAGGGAAAATTTGATAAGTGCTTAATTTAGTTAATATTTTGCTTTTAAATTAATCCTTAATAATTGGTTTCTTGTGACTTATTTGTTCGTTTTAATTCATTTTCTGTGCAAGACGTCAGATTCTGGAAATTGCACTAAAAGGAAGGCATTCTACAAATGTTTTTTTATTATTTGCTCACGGATGTAGACATGGGCACTACTCTGGGCATGACACAGTTTGACGTGGCAATTTCTAAAAGATATCCGAAAGCCGATCAAGGCTTATGCACCATACCTGAGATAACTCAAAGGTATTGCCCAAACCAAGACTAGAAATAAAATTCTATAAATCGGATTTAAACATGGTGGAGAATCCAAGATCAAGATCATAAATTCAAGATTCCAGAATCAAGAGTCATCAGGACTAACAACCAGAGATTGAAGATTTCCAGCAAAATTATTCTTGTTAAAGTCAATGTCAACTTCACAACGAATGATATTAAACTCGAGCCAATGCAATTTTCAAGATTGGATTTCAACTTCACAACGAAGGACATCCAATTCAAAGCTCAACTTCACAATAAATGAGCCATCCACAATTTCAACTTCACATCGAAAGATATTAATCTCAGAGCGATTCAATTTACAAGATTGGATTTCAACTTCACAATGAAGGATATCCAATTCAAAATATCAACTTCACAACGAATGAGCCACCTATGATTTTGACTTCACAACGAAGGATATCATACCCAATATATTGACCCAATTTTACAAAGAATGAGTCATCTGTAACACAACAATAAAAAACCAGTTTCATACCAAAGTCTTCAGGTCAAATTCCAGCTTCACGACGAAGTATATTAGGCTAAAAAACGATCCGAGAGTGACTTTCCAATGCTTTGAGCCCGATTTCAACTTCACGACGAAGGATATCGTGCTCAGGATTTTTCAGTTCAAAGCTCAACTTCACAATGAAGGAGCCACCTACGATTTTGACTTCACAATGAAGGATATCATATCCAAAAGATTGATCCAACTTCACGAAGAATGAATCATCTGTAACAAGACAATGAAAAACCAGTTTCATACCAAAGTCTTCAGGTCAAATTTCAGCCCCACGACGAAGTATATTGGGCTAAAAGATGATCCAGGAGCGACTTTCCAATGCTTTGAGACCGTTTTCAACTTTACAACTAAGGATATCGTGCTCAGGAATTTTCAGTTCAAAGCTCAAATTCACAACGAAGGAGTCACTCATGATTTCAACTTCACTAAGAAGGATATTATACCCAATGGTTCGACTCAATTCCACAGCAAATGAGTCATCTGCAACAACAAGGAACTATCTCCTAACCTAAGTCAAAACACAGCTCAAGGCGAGAAGGGTTATCTATCAACAAAAACCTTTGAGTTTGATTCCATTCAGCTCGAGGGCATATCAACCACATGGTAGCATCAAGGAATTACTTTTCAGTTGAATTTGCAAACTGAGGTCTTTAAACCAATAAGAAGACTAAGGTTGACTACAATTTGTCCACAAGAAGCCACCTTCCAATTCAAATTCCGAACTACATGAAGAAGGATATCATTTCATTTCAAGATTGACCCAACTTCGCGACGAAGAAGTCATTCGCAACTACCGAACGAAAATTTGTGTTCTTTTATCTTTGTCCTATTTTTCTTTACACGAAAAATAACAAAGAAGGCAGCTATAGACACCTATTTTCGTCCAGGGCTTTTTAGTGTATATATTAATATTATATTTAATCTTTGTATTTTAGTTTAAATAGATGTTAGTATTTCAATTAGGATTTAGGATATTATTTTAAATATTATTTTATTTTATCTTTGTTTTAGGTATTTTAGTTTAAATACTTTTAAGTATTTTAATTAGGATAAAAGATATTATTTTAGCAATTATCTTTAGCTTGTTTTTTGAATTTGAAGGCTATAATATCCTTTCAGGGTAAACCTAAACACACATCTGAGCTCACACACACATTGAGAAAAAATCTTCTTTTCTCTCTATTTTCACATACTCCTTTATTTTCTTTTAATTTCCTTTTTCAATAAATGCTAAGTATGACTTTGGTCATTCTTAGCTAATTTTCTTTTAAGCCGAGGGCTAAAGCCAAGACTCAATTCCAAACGTGAGAATTGTAAGAAGGAATTGGCTTATTGAAGCACATTCGACTCTCAGAGAATACATTTTGCAAAATTTTTTGCTAAGAGGAAACAAAGATCAGAATCAGTTATTGTTGGAACAACATAATCCGAGTCAGCATCAAGGAATTGTTCTTGTAGTAACCAATGTGAATCTTGAAGTAAAAATCAGTTTCGATGATTCGATAAATTTGAGGCAAAACTGAAGTCTAAGGTTGCTTTCACTAAGTTTATCTTTATCTCAATCTCTTTAGATTATTTATTTATTTATTTATTTTATTTAATTATTATCTTTTATTTTAAAAATAACTTATAAAACCCCTTTTTTTATCTTTACTGCTATTTTTATTATTTTATCTTTTATTTTATTTTATTATATCTTTTGTTTTACCCTAATTTTTTTCTTTCCTTGTATTTTATTTAAAATTTAACACTTTTTTATTTTGTTTTATTTTTATTTTCTCTTTTAACATTTTTTATATTTTATTATTTTTCTTTTCTGAAATTTAATATTTTCTTCATTTATTTTTTTTTCTTTTAACATTTTTATATAACATTTTTTAAAGTTTAATATTTCCTTCTTTGATTTATTTATTTTTTACATTTAATATTTATTTGATATTTCTTTTATTTTATAATCTAACGTTTTCAACTTTTAGAGGTAATTTCAATCGATCAAACGTAAGTAATTAGAGTCGAGTCTTTAAATTTTAATTTTTGCAATTAAGATAACCGACAAATTAAAATGGTACCGAAAGGGCTGTTCAAGGGTGCTAATCCTTCCTTGACTGTAATCGACTCCTGAATCTGACTTATTTCTAGTAAAACGCAGATCATGTAAGATAGTGTCTGATCAACATAATATTTTTTAAATGATCGGTGGCGACTCTAATGTATTTTATTTAAGTCGAAGCCCAATTTGGGGCCCACCCGAAATATGATTGCGACAGTATTTTGATACGTATACTAGTTATGACTGTTACAAATAGTACATTGAGGATTCTCACTCCATCTATAGGCCATCCTACTTCAATGGAGCAAGTTATTCCTACTGGAAAAATAGGATGATGTTGTTAATCCAATCTATCAACCTTGTGATTTAGGATGCCATCGTCGACGGTTCTTCCGTACCTCTAAGAGATTGAAAGGAGTGGACAAGTGAATATAGGAATCTTTCCCAACTCAATTCCAAAGCTAAGCACATCCTCTTTTGTGCTCTTGGCCCATACAAGTATAGTAAAGTATCTTCATGATCTAATACTACGAAGATTTGGGAAAAATTATAATTGATCCACGAAGGAACATGCTAAGTGAAGAAGTCCAAGATTGGTATTCTCACTCTCAACTATGAAAAATTCAAGATGAAGCCATATAAAGAAATCAACACAATGTCTGATCGGTTTACCATGATCATTAATGACTTAAAGAACTTTGGGAAGGTCTATCCCAATGAAGAAAATGTGAGAACAATGCTTGCCTCATTGCCTGTATCTTGGGAAAGAAAGGCCAATGCCATTGAAGAAACCAAGGACTTGGATTTATACACCCTCAATGAGGTCTTTGATTCTTTACTCAGTCATGAGGTGAAACTCCAAAGGAAGAAGGAAGAAGAATAAGAAAAGAATAAGAAAAAGGAGGTGAGGATCGCCTTAAAATCCACTAATGAGAGTAATCAAGACTCAAACGAAGAGGTGGATGAAGATGAGGAGATAGCCAAGCTCTTCAAGAAATTTAAAAGATTCATGACATCCAAAGAAGATAAGAAGCATGAATCGAGCAAGAAAAAAGGTCCCCTAGTGTGCTTTGAATGCCAAAGGATGAGACATGTCAAGTATGAATGTCATCTCCTAAAGAATAAAGGATCAAGAAAAAAGAAGACATTTGTGGCTACTTGGAGTGATGAATACAACTCCAATGATGATAAAGTAACCAACCTACGCCTCATGGCCATCCAAGAAGATTCAATGGTAACTTCTAACTCTTGTGATTTAAATTCTTATTCATTTAAAGAGTTACAAGATGCCTATGATGAGTTGTATTTGAAGTTTGAGATCATGAATTCCAAATATAAGAAATTAATTTCAAAATTTTAAAATTGACAATGACTTAATTTTAAAAGAAAAATTTACAAAATGAAATTTTGAAAAATGATTTTGAACTTTCAAATATCAAAATCAATGATTTGGAAAAAAAAATTTGATTTTGAAAGTTAAACTTGAATGCTTAACACAAGAAAAGAAATTAATTTTTCAAAACAATTCATCATGTTTAAAAATGGCAAACTGGTCACATTGCATTTTCATGGTCAGAGGGAACATATTTTTCCTTTAAAACTTAGATAATATTTTAAAATTAGACAAGTTTGGGTTCTAAAGTAAACAAAGGGTATTTGCACTAAAAATCGACGATCCATAGAAATTTGGATACCAAAATCCAAATAATGTCTCTTGTAGGTGTGATGGAGCAATAGTGACAAAAGTGAAGATATTTAAATTCTCTAGCCACACTTGATAAGGAATGGGTAACCTCTACACTTAATGTTTTTAATTTTGCATAATTGGTTGCGTATTTGTTTAATGAATGAATGAGTTTTAAGCTAAAATGATTATGTGTATTTTTCAATCTCTTGTATATTAAAAAGTATTATGATGAACCATTATCTTGTTTTAATGATTTTTCATAAATGTTTGTTCATCATAATGATTTTTGGTCAAAATTGATTTTAATGTTTTTGTTTTTACAAATTTTGATTTTTGACCTTAAATAGTAAATGTTTATGCATGTGATTTATGGCAATTGATATTTCTCTAACAGTTTATATCAATTTTTCAAATGCATAACATTTTTGGATAACTTTATGCATATAAACCATAATGTCTTGTGTTAATATTGCATAAAATAGTATAGACTTGGATTTATTGAAATTCATATGTTAATAACATGTTTGTTCATCTTTGTTGAAATTCAATAGCTTTTAGGTGTCAGGTTTTTTAGAAGTTAATTTCTTTTGGAATGCTTTTGTTGATAGGGAGCTTTTGATTTTTCAAATGAGTTTTAAGTTAAAATATCAACTTACTCTCCATTGTATTTTTAACCTTAAAGTTTGAATTATTTTGATATAACAAAAAGAGGGAGAACTATGTGTTTGAAAAATTCAATTTCAAGAATGAAAAAGGGGGAACTTTAATATTTTCCAAAATATTTTCTTTTTTCATTTAATGTTTTATTACGGGGAGTTTTTCCAAAAAAACCATTTTCAAATGTTTTGTTATATAAAAAAGGGGGAGATTGTTGAACCTATTTTGATATAACAAATTTAAGGGCAAAATATTTTTAGAATAAATTGAATTTAATCAAAGTTTTCAAAAATAATTCAAAGTCTATAAAACTTGAATTTGAATACAAAACATTTTTAGGACAGTATCGATACCACAGTATCGATATTGTTTATGTAGTATCGATAGCCAAGGTTAGGGAAGTATCGATACTCCCATGGAAGTACCTATATAGCCTATTGATTTTAGATATGTTCAAATTCCAATATGCAATTTTGGTACCGATTCTATCAAGTATCGATACCAGTATCGATACTCCTAACCCTAGTATTGATACTCCCGGTCTAATGATCATATAACAACTAGTTTTTATTAGAGCATTACCGATACTCCCAACCTGAGTATCGATACTTATGTGTCTGAACAATTTTGCTTTGCGTATTTTTATCCCCAACGGCTAGAAACATCCATAAACTCATTCCAACATATAAAAATAAGTTGAAGACACTTGAAGAAGGTTACACAACACTTATCCAAAGAATTTATCATCAAGAGAAAAGCTTTTTCACTCTTTATCATTCTTTTCTCTTGTACATAGTGTTTTTAGTGAGCTTAATTGTGTAAACACCTTCCTTTGAGAGGTTTCTTGTTATAATATTTGTATCATTTTGTAAAAGGGGTTTGGTTTTAGTTTAGCCATTAAAACTAGGGAGTTGTAAAATGGTACTCTTGAGCTTAGAAAAAGAAAGAACAAATTAGTGAATTTGATAGAAAATACTTAGTGTGGAGCTAAGGTAGTGGATGTAGACTTGGTTGAAAAGTCGAACCACTCTAAATCATTTTGCAATTTGTCTATCATTTCTCTTCATACTCCCAAAAATTTTATTTGGCCAATTCACCCCTATTTCGATTGATCGAATCGAGGTTCATTTTTTCCTAACAAAAGCCTTGTTGTACCTCACTCACACACGTCTTGACATTGCTTTCGGTGTGCATCGATTTTCTCAATATATGCACAAGCCATGTGAAGGTCATTGGATAGCCATAAAAGGGTCTTGTGTTACTTAAGTGGTACCTTACATCATGAACTGGTTTTTTGAGCTTCAAGTTCATTGATCAATCTTGTAGCCTTTATGGATATGGATTGGGAGAGTAACATGGATGATCGTCACACTGTGTATGGTCATTGTGTTTTCCTTGGTAGCGACCTTATCTCTTGGAGCTCGAAAAAATAGAAAATAATGAGTCGTTCAACAAATGAGATGGAGTATAAGAGCATAGCCAATGTTGTGTCTGTAGTTACATGGCTTAAAAAGTTATTAAAAGACATGGGTGAAAACTTGCAGAGGTGCCTACAATATGGAGTGATAACACGAGTGCGATCGTAATGAGCTCGAATTCGGTGTTTCATGCAAAGTCGAAGCACGTTGAGTTATATATGAGCTTTAAAGGAGAAAGTCTCTAGCAATGAGATGATTGTGTGCTATGTTCCAAATGTTCATCAAGTGGCTAATGTACTCACAAAATCGTTGACCAAGTCATACTTCCTTTTGCTTATATAGAAAATGAAAATCGTTGATGGTGAGGAACTTAAGGAGTAGGAAGAATGCTGAAGGTATGAAAGAAGCTTGTGGCAGGAAAACTGTAGGTTGTTAGGATAGGAGATTAAGTTTTTAGGAGGTTTAAAAGCTATTATGCTTACCTAATTTGCCTACCTCATTTGTACCTAGTATATGCTATAAATAAGCACGAGATTTGTAATTATCTATGTGTGTTAAATCTATGAATTACATATTCTTCTTGTTCACTCTTCTTCCTCGTTATTTATGTTCACTTTTCACACACTCTTGACCTAAGGTGTCTAACAACTAGGAATGGATATTGGAATTAGATTTGATGGGTGTAACACCTTATATTCGGCCATGTAGGATGGCCCGAGTATACTGAGCGCACATTAGATTCCGAAGCGAATCAGACAAACTTCAAACCTAATTAAGCAAACTAAGTAGAAGATAAGAAAAACTAAACAATCCAACATGATTATCATACAATGGAACATATCATACATCATGTATAATAAAATTCAATGCAATCATATTTCAAGATTAAGTTAATTAAAATAACAACCATATTAGGGAAAAATAGTCATTTCACAACATCTACAAGAAATTGACATAAATTTACATAATTAACCAGTTTATTGATCATTAAAATTATGAATTAGTCACAGTTAAAATTTCACCAAGATCGGAAATCAATTAGGCACCCAATTGAACATGCATAAATTTAGGGACTAAAACATAAATATTTCAAAATTTAGGATTCAAAATAAAACATGAAATTGAAGATTAAATTATATATTAGGTTCATTATAGGGTAATAGAAAAAATCTTAGGCAAATCTGAATTAAAACCAAGCTTTAATTGCAAAATCAAGTTTTATGACCAAATTGAATTTATTTTAAAGTTTAGGGGTCATACAAGGACTTAGGGAACACCTTAGTTCTTTAATGAATGCAATTTTTCCAATTTTAATTGAACAAACAATGAAGAGATCAATCCCTTTTCTCATGGGATTGATCATCTACAATTCGGTATACAAATATTTTAAAAGAGATGGATCTATTTTTCAAGGGATGGATCTATTTTTCAACGGATGGATCATTTCTGAAAAGAGATCGATATTTTTCTGAAAAATACAGAAAATTCATATGAAATGAACAAACCACCAAACTTTCATGCAACCGATCTTATGATGTATGGACATACTTGGACACACTTGAACCACTTAGAACATGTCAAAACAGATATGTAGCATGCTTCATAACATCAACTAACATACAATTCAAACAATTGGCATTCAAAGTCAATATTTGCATAAAAAGTCAACTTAAACACAAGTCACGTAAACAATTTGTGCATTATTGGTAATTTCATGCTTTCTATGAGTCTAACATATTATGTCATCCTATTATAACCTGTCTAGGTGATAAAGACATGTATTTAAGGCATAAATCATACTTTGACCAACTTAGGCCTACTTAGTAATATTGCATAACATGTAATCTAACATCAACATTCATCGTTTCATTATTTATTCGAGAATCAAAGTACAACATAGGTCATTAGAGGTCACTTATGTATTAGAGATGTCACAAGAACAAATCAACATAAAGATCAATCAAGGATCCCTTACTGCCTTATAATAAAACCAAGGTTCAAAATAAGTTTACAAAAGTTTACTAACTTTGCCACCACCAAGTGCCTTACCCTCAAGCTCCCGAATTGACAAGTCAAGATCTGAAAAATATTAAACAATGAGTGTGAGCTATAAAGCTCAGTGAATGACTAAAGATTCAAATATGACTTACATTCCAAGACTAAAGGAAACCATACCTAATTGTTATAAGACCTTACTTGTTTTTACCTTAATGATCATACCATAATGTCATGCTTCAATGTTCACTTAGTTCACCATAATCTCAAGCAAATTACAAATTATTGACATGCTTTAACATAATATATACACTTTTACAAACACATACACTCTTACACAATTACCTTTTTTGCATTGTCCACACACAACATGCATTAGTTTTCATTTAAGACCATTGAATTTTTTTTCAAAAAACAACATGAACATTGGATAAATAGACTCCATACAACTCTCTTTTATTCATAGTCTCACTTAGGTCCAAAATCACAATATTCAGAGCTAGGCTCAACGCACCAACCTTACAACATATACTTCTCGGAGCTAGGCTCAACACACCAATCTTCCCACATACATATATTCCCAATAACACATAACAAAAACTCTAGAGTACTACTTTCTAGGCATGTCTTTCATATCCAAGGTCATATTAAGATTAATTGCCAATTAATCCAAGTTCATTCCATATAGTTACAATTTAATGAACAACGCTATATAGATATATCTTTCAATATAATTCATAACTATAAAAGTGGTTGTCATGGTCAACCTCAAAATAGATTGTAAGATATCCTTGCTCATCTATGGACAGTAGAAAATATATACTCTTCACAACACATATACAAATAGTAAAAACTTTACTCTTCACAACACATACAAGTATTTCCCATATTTTTCAAATCCGTTTCCAAAATTTGCTATGCATCAAATAGTAACTAGTACAATCACATATAACACATGCTTCATATCTCAATATAAATCATCATATCATTCAATCCATGTTATACACATATACTTACAATGTTCACCTACTCTCAATAAATCATGATCCACAATCCTCATGTCATGATATACACAAACCCATAATAATCACACACTTCCAATATACCATATCTCACAATCAACATACTTTAATGCGCATGCTTACAACGTTCACATACTTCTACTACACAATAGCTTCTAATCATCTTATCATAATACACATGTTTGCCTTAATCATGTCCTTTCAACACCCTATAATTCACGTCATAAGATACATGCTCATTATGATCAACCAAAAACAGCCAAGAGGGGGTGAATTGGCTTCTAATGAAATTTGGTGTAGAAGCAATAAAAGATAGAAAATTTTGCACAATGATAGATAGTGGTTTGCTTTCTCAAACAAGTATACATCCAATACCTTAGCTCCACACTAAGGATTTTCTAACAAATTCATAATTTTTTTCTTATCTTTCAAGGATAAGGTGTAACCTTTACAACTATCTAGTTTTTCCGAAGGCTAAACTAGAACCTTTACCCTCTTTACAAGGTTTGATTTGGGTAAACAAGAATACCTCTCTAGGTAGGTGTTTACAAGAATTAAGCTCACAAAGCATGAATTAAAAATATATACAATAAGCACAATACACTTATGTACAAGAGAAACCACTCCCTTTTTACAAAGGATAAGAATGTAAACAATAAAGCCTCACAAAGGTAGGTGTTTACAAGTATTGAACTCACAAGAATGGATACAAAAGATAGAAAATTAATCTCAAACCCTTATATACAAGATAAAAAGGAAAATGAAGAGTGAAAGTTTTTCTCTTGATCTCTATTTCTTGGACATGTGTTGTAACATTCTTTAAGTGTCATTAGGTTGTTTTTATAGTGTGAAATGACTTGCTAGCCATTTATGACCGTTGGAAGCTTTATTAAATATGCAATTAAGGCCACCTACACATTAAGTCTAGAAACTTTAGAGAAAGTTTCAAAACTATGATGCAAGTTTCGAAACTATTGTGAAAGTATCGAAACTTCTAAACACACTGTTTTTAAAAGTTTTGAAACTTTGATGAAAGTTTCAAAAACTCTTACTTAAAAATAGGATCGTTAAAGAAAATCAGGCTGTTAAAATAGTTTCAGGGTGCAAAGTTTTGAAACTCTTACAGAAGTTTCAAAACTATGAACAGTACTCGTGCATGAAGAGTGTCATAAATAGTACCAAATAGTGACCGAATAGTGTTTTTTCGTATTTTAAAAGCTATTAAAACACATTTTAAACACTTTAAACATGTTTTAATTAACTCAAAAACATTTCATATGTATAAAAAAATTTAGAAAATATATTTTTTAAGATATTTTGGCCTTTGAATTATTTTAAAAATATTTGATTAAGTCCAAAATTAATTTTACAAATATTTATAATATCAAAATATAAATTCAACACAGTACATCATAAATCCATATCATAAATTAAGAAAAGGAAATAAACCAAATATATAACCAAACATTTAAAGTTCACATTTACTAAACCTTCATTCAAAATTTAACACATTCATCACAAGTGAATGGACAACCACTCACCTCAATGGTGCAACCACACAATTCGATCTCGAACGCTTTCTAACTTGCTGTCGAACATTGATACACTGTTATTACCTTATCATACACTCCTTAAGGAACGTAGAAAACATATTAATGAGTTATTAAGACTTTCCAAACAGAGCAAAAAATTAAGCTTATAAAACAGAATTAAAATCGAACAGAGAACCGAAAATCCTACCTTCATGCGATCTAAACAATCTAACTTGAGAATATTTGTTTCCTCGCACTTAAACTAATCATAAAAATCATACACATGATATAGAACCCAAAAAATACCTAAAGTCAACAGCCAACATAATCACTATTATATTTTCGAAAAATCACTAAAATCCTTAAATCAAAATGGAAATCAAATCGAATGAAAAACTATTTTAATATCATTATAATTAACCTTTAAACATCCTAAATCTATCGAGAATCAATAGAAATATTGTCAAAACAATCCTTCGGGTGGCCCCAGGTTCGCGTTCCGACTTAGATTAAATGATGGAGTTGACACCGATTATTTTGAATGAGGTAGATCGAACACCTTGATTTCACCCATTTACCAAATCTGCGTCTTACCAAAGGTGTGGCGGATTAGGGAATCATTTATAATCAAAGAAGGATGAGCATCCTCGAATCACCCTTTCGATATCAATTAATTGCCGAGTTATCTTAATTGTAAAAATTTAAATTTAAATAGAAATTTAAGTTTTCGATCCAAATAATTTACCTTTAAATATCGTTTGGTAATTAAATAATCTCCTTAAAATTTGAATTAAATGTAAAATCAGGAGGCCAAATTAAAACAAGTGATCAAATCAAATTACTCTTCAAAACACTAGGCACTTCGTACGTAGTTTAAAATTATGGTATTTACATGGAAGTCCCTCATATATAAAACCCCCAAAACCTAAAAAGTTAACTCATTTAAACCCTTCCTCTCAAAACTCATCCCCCAAGCTCTCAAACTCTCTCTCGTGCTCACTTCACCATTTCCAAAAATCGGTCGTGAGTTATCGCCACCTCGCCGTCGCTCCGGCCACCATCCACGATGGCTGGAGCACTCTAAAACTGCTCGTTCAACTCTTTTTTGCCTCCTGAACCCCGATCCAACCTTCGATCATATATGCAAAGAGTCGCTTGGCGTATATCTGACAAAAAACTCTCGACTTTTTAGCTTTCTTGATGGTGGCATTTTCAGTTTTCCAGCGACGACCAAGCTCCACTGACGACCGCTCGAGTGACAAGCTACCTTCGAAAGCTAACTCCCCTCTTGTTTTATTTTTAGTGGTTTTCTTGGTTTCGAATGCTTCCTTTCATTGATTGCTCATGCCCCTTTTTGTTCATCTCTTTGCAGGTTTATATACGGCTTGGGATATCTTCATTCTAGCCCAAAAATGGGGAATTGATTTCCCCTTTGCTATGACATTCCTTTGATCGAGGGATGTGCTTCCCCTTTTTGCTCGATTTCCTTCTTGCATGTTTAAGGAAAAAAGATTTCCTTATTTTATTTTGGTTCGATTCAATTCATGTTGCCTTGTTTAAATTGATTGGGTTGATTTGCTCATTTTGGGAAACTTTTTGAGGTTTCCTTGCTGGAAATGTGGCTCTGACTGGCGCGTCTTGATTGTTCACCGGTGCATGGTCTTCAAACGTTGTTAATTGGCCGATATTGACCTTTCGCTTCTCTTGTGTTTTGTTGGTTGTTGGATCATTTGATCAAATCCAACGGTTGTTTCTTGGTTGTGCGAATGTCATAATTTCTAGGGTTTTGTAACCCTAGTCTTTTCCTTGATCTGGATCGTCCATTGCTCCTTGATCGTGCGTCTCTCATCGTGTGTGGCGCTTGACTCAAGTATGAAGCCCTAAGGTGTTGGATCTGGCATCTTAGGCTCCCTTGCTTCGGCTTAGTAGGCCTGCTCTGAATTTATTTGTACCTCTCCCCAATCTGTTGGATTAGGCGAACTGGGTTACCTATGCTGGACTTAGACTTTTATTGGACCGAACCTAGAACAAAATAAAAACAAAATAAATAATGATAATAATAATGTTAATAATAATAATAAATATTATATAATAATATGTAATAATAATAATAATAATATATATTATATATAATACTTTTTTAAAAAACTAAACATATATTTTATAATATAATATATATAAATATTTTTAAAATTATATGCATTTTGAAAAAAATATTATAATATATTATATTTTTTTTAAACAATATGTTTTCAAAAAGTATATATATTATACACGTTTTCAAAAGCTATTTGTAACACCCTTAACTCATATACTTAAATATGAGTTAAAGATGTTATACGACTAGTTGAAAACCAATCAAATTTAAACTTTTAAAATTTATCTAATAATCCTTTCAATAAAATAATATGTTACATAAAATAATAATATAATATCTAAACATTCGAATTAATAATAATCTCAAATAGTAGCAAGACAGTTCTCTACTATTTCATATCGTAAAGTAAACTGTCTAAAAACTCTAATTTAAAAATATTTCTTTATCCCATAAAAATATAACTTTTATCTAAAACATAAAACTTAGATTCATTTATATATTCCTAATAACATGTCTTGAACATTTCTTATTCGTATACATTCCATCTAGAGAATTTAAAGTGCTAGGATTACATTACTGATACCTGTAACTTTTTTTGTTGATTAATGCCGACGCAACTCCTTACTTCAATTGCTCTTCTTTACCTACGCATGAAAATCACCACACACCAAGTATATACTTAGTGAGACATTATAAACAATCTAAATGATATAAAATATTAAATAACTTAACAACAACTAAACCATATATTCATTTATATCAAACTTGAAATATTATAACAACTTAAAACATTAAACTTAAATTCAAATAAAATCATTAAATATCCTAACCAACTTATTTGAGCCATTTTTCATCATCAAACCTAAAAATCATCATCTCATGATTTTGTCAGAAAAATGATAATCAATGTTAGACATAATAATCATGTCATATTCTTTTTCATTCAAATATTTTTCAGAAATTTCATATTTCATTTTCATCGTTCAATTTCATGTTCTTTATATAAAAAGTACTTTCACATTTCATAATTCATTTCTGATTCAGAACTTACTTTCAGATTCATAACTTAATTTCATATTCATAGCTTCTTTTCAAATTCAAAGCCCAATGCATATTTATGAGAATGCAAGGTATGTGAGTCATTCATAATGTGCACACTAGGCACTACATGATGCCAATCATCATCATATGATGCACTCCAAGTGCAAATCATACCATATACACCAACGGGTCCATACATAATGTAAATGAATGTACCATAACTTAACTTAACTTGAACTTTACTCAACTTCCTGACATGTCAAGTGTACCTACGACCCTTAATGCAACATGCAATGGGCTTTTTCCATTAATTATTATATGTTATTGAATATCAAAGATATCAATATATCAACATATCAAAATTTTCATATCATAACATAATGAGAAGTTTATACCCTAAACATTTCATTCCCACATAACATATATATCATGATCATCGTCACTAACCTTTCTTTAACATACATATCATATTCATCATGAAATAAATATCATAATTATTATGTCAACTATAATAAAATTGACTCGTCGATCATTTATAACAGCATACAACATAAGAGTAACATGAAAACACAACTTATGACAAATTTCATAAACTGACAGTTTGTACTACATTCAAAGAAATATTATTTTGTATTAATATACAAACTTAAAAATTATTTTGTTTATACCACCAGAAACTAGACTCAAATAAGAATCTAATCATATAATAAAATCCTTACAGTTCATCTTGTACAATTAATAGTAAATTTATAAAGTTTACTTACAGAAGTTGTTTTGAGCAGAATCTGTTGACCTGTTTTCTGACCTATCGTAGGTTAAAATTCATATCTTTTTTGTATACTTCTCAGAATCAGTATCCATTTGTTTTAAACAAAACTAAACTGATATAGGAATCCAACAGTTTAAGAATCATATTCTAATCATCTGTATAGAATTTATGGTGATTTTCTAAACTTATTGTTCAAGTCACAAGTATAGGCACATTTCACTAAGTTTGCATCCTCAGTTTTTCACTAATTCTATTAGCTTACCACATAAACATATATGCATGAATCACAAAGTCACACAATATTAGGAGTCAATTGTTTCCATAGTAACTCCGTCATTGGCTCGTCGTAAGGCAATGTTTGCACGATAACATAAATACAAATTAAATATGCACTCACCTGATGTCCTTAGCTTGTAAACCTTCCCCAGTAATGCACATTTCATCCTTAAGCTTCTCCTTAGATTTAATATTGTTTGATCTTGAATTCAAGCACACCATCTAAATGAGAATCATTTACACAATATAAAATAATTCAAGTCACATGTTAGAATCTTACTAACACGAGCTCATACTAGAAAATAAATTCCTAAAAATCTTTTGATGCTCATTCGATACTAGTTCCATGTCACGAAATCTATGTTGACCTTAACACTTAAAAATTATCATTAAATTTTCTTTTCATCCAAATTTATCCAAACTTCACATAACGTTCTCAACTTTACATTTTAACCATAATTTATGAATTCTTTTGGAATTCCTCTCAACTTTTTCATTTTATTCTAAATTCCTTTACCCTTTTACTTCAATTCCAGTCTCAAAACAATTTAATTAAATTTCCATCACCTAATTTCCAGCCCAATACCTCAATATTTCCACCATTACCACTTAACTCACTAACTTTCTCAATATTTGCCATTTAGTACTCAAACTTTGCCATTTAGTACTCAAACTTTGCCAACTTCCCAAAATAGTCTAATTTCACATTCTAACATCAAATTCAACAATCTAACATTAATTTCCAGTATAGTACAACAACTATTGAACAATTAAACGTCAATCCCATAATTTTTCAAAATTGATGAATAGGTCCCCAACTTTCACAAAAATTACATATTGGTCTCAAAATTTTTCTAAGGCTTGTAAAATCCTTTCCACATCATTTCCAACCCTTACATAATTTTTCCATAATTTTTCTCACCTTACAAAGCTTAGGCCGAATGTCTTAGGGGTATGTTTCCATGATTTTCAATTGATTTCAATTGATTCAAGCGTGAAATCAACCTCTAATCATCATTTCAAAACCTCTACAATCAAACCCTTAACTCAATTTCATCAAATCATAACTTCCCCTAAATTAAGGTTTAGGCCAAAAATCATTAATTGCATTTTTAGGTGGTTTTGATCATCACACAAGCTTAGAAATTATTCAACAACATAGATAACCTCTAAATTCATCATCAATTCATGAATTCCTAACATGACCGTAAACCCTAGAATTTGGAAACTTAACATTCAAGCAATATTATCATGCAATAATGGTACCAAATGATAGCGGTTTTCTAATAGAATAATTAGCTTGAAAATGAAAAATAAAATTTTCTCTTACCTAGGTTATGAAGGCGAACAAAATGGATCTTGAAGAATGCCTTATTTTCATGAAATTTATAGTTAAATTCATGTTAATTTGTCATTTATTAAGCTTAAATGAATTTAAAATTTATTTAATGGGAAATAACAATTTTACCATTAATGAAACTTGATAATTACATCAATGCCAAGCCATATAACACTTATCATCTTCCCAAAGTCAAAGATGAACAAAATATTATACTCTTAACAATTTTATTCATGCACATTTCTAAAAATTTCAATCTTGTCATTTTCATCCAACAGTCCAAATTGAACATGAAAATAAATTCTCAAATCCAATGATCCATATTATTTTCCATCATTTTTAAAATGTGGAAATAATATTTTTAAGCTTAATTTATCATCCTTCAAAATTTCTCAAAATTTCTATTCGATCTGATTTACTGAATTTTTACCGGACTTTAACACTTTCTAGCTTTTAACACAAATACCGGATCAAAAATCTAATTCCCACCAAAACTTCATTTTTTGAGTGAACTATTCATTTATGAGGTCAAAACACCTAACTTTTGAAAATTACACTTTTAGTCCCTAAACTTTTGAAAATTACCTTTTTGGTCCCTAAACTTTCCAAACTTTATACTTTGGAAGTAAACTACTTATTCCTTGTAACCTTCTACAACGAGACATCTTTTGCTGTCAACTTCAGAGCTGAAGTGATTCTCCTCTTTATATATTTAAATCTCCACTTATTCTTTTAGGTGGATAACGAACTAGTTAAAATCGACATGAGTTGCCATATTGTGGGTGATGTTGTTCTTGAATTTATTAGTTTAGATAGTAGTGATCGGCAGCGGGAATTAATGATGTTCAAGGTCGTGTTCAATACAACCTTTATAAAATCATATATTTTGATGCTTAACCGTGAAGAAATTGACATCTAATGGAATTCTAAAGACCGATTTCCAAAGGATTTTAGAACAGAGGTATACATTCATGTTCCTCAATCGGTATTTTGTTGTGTGTTGTTTGGTTTTTGAATAGTTATTATCTTATGTCTTGGTGAAGGTTGTTTCCTCAGATATGGATATTCGAAATTCTGCCTTTTCAACTGGTTCAAGTGTTGAGGAGAAAGGTGGTCTTCCCATAGAAGCTTTTGCTAAAGTTCAAGAGATCTTTAGCAATGGTGATTGGTCATCTCCTTCAACAGATGTAGCAAATACACTTCAGCATATTCCATCAGGAATCCAAGAAAAAATGGAGAAATCAAAACACAGTTATTAGAACACAACATCACAAGTCAAACATGCACTGATTCAGAGAAACCATCTACATCATATAAAAATGTATCTCGAAAGAAGTTTGTACCACATGAAATCCAGGTTGTTCCCCAAAGGTCTTCACATTCCTATTTCATATCACCTTTTGATCCAATTAAGGGGAAAACTGAATCACAATTTCAAGTTGCTCCACAAGGAATAGAACATTGTAAAACATCTACTAAACCATCTGTAGAAGCCAATGCAAGTAGAAGGAAGGTCGAAACTTAAGAACTTCAAGTTGTCCTACACCAGTCTGCAACATTGAAACCAACCATGGATGCAAATTCAGTGAAGCTCTCTTGCCTTGTGTTTCAATAGAATCTTCTGCCATTGAGAACTCTACTTCGACCCCATCTTCTGCTTGTTATACCCCTTCTCTTCCTCCTACTGGAGCAATGAAGTCATCCCAATCTAGAAGACCCCCTGCTCATCCCCCTCATTCCTCTTCAGCTCCCACAGTCAAAAAACTTATCCTAGTCCTTCGGTCCCTCTCCCTGTAACATCCCAACCCTTACCAACCCGAATACGAATCCGAGGTGTCACATTGACTTTTCCCAAAACATTTTCTCTTACTAAATCGTTGAAAATTTTAAACTTTCATTAACATTAAAAGTAAAATTATTTACATACAATAATTCAAAAAGTTTACAAAACTTATCAGAGCGTATACAATTCAAATCTTTTATTTACATGCCAACTACATTCCTTATAACAAAATATGTATTATTCAAATACTTTTATGATCTGGTCTTTGGAAATGAGAAGGTGACCTGACTTGGCTATCATTACTCCTCTCCTTGCTTCTTAGAACCTACATGTGAAACACTCATACGCTAAGTCGTTGACTTAGTTAGGCATATAAAACGTATAAATGGAAACTTGAATCCGTAACAATACCAGAACATTTCATATCATCCTATCATACAAAATTATATAATATTACATATAACAAAATGCATACATACACATATGTTATCATTATCAATATTATTATCATTAATATCATTTATCACATAATCTTGTACTTATCATTTATACAATTCTTAAAACACATTTCCCCCAAAAACACACATAACAATCTCACAAGGTTTATTATGTTATGTCTTTTATTTTCCCATGGTACACTTGTGAGAACTAAATATATGTGAGTACATTGAGGTTGTGCACAAATGATGTCACCACAGCTCGTATAAATTACCACTGAGTGGCATATAAAATTGTATCAAAGGACCATGGAGAAATGTCCCGAAGGACTACATATATGTCCCGAACGACCACGTAGAACCCTCAACTCTTGGCATGCCAACTATACCCCTAGCTCTCTTATCACGTAACATGGGCTTTACCATTTATCATAATTATTATAACTCATGTAATGTCCCAATTGTTGAATTAGGGACTTTATTGAAAGTATTTTAAAATATGGGGATTTATTCGATTAAATGATAAAAGATGAGAATTAGTAGGATCAATAGTTAGACTAAATTGTGACTATGGATTATTAAAAGGGTATTTTAGTCTTTTGCATGAAAGAGGAGTTAAAATGTATTTTAATAAGGTATTAAAGAAAGAGGAAATATGGGAGTTAGGTTACACAAAAGCTTTTCTTCTTTCCTTTCTTCTTCCCCGTAGAAAGCTTCTCTCCCTAGCTCAAAGGTAAGATTCCATATGGATAGTTTATCCGTTCGTTTTTGGTTGGTTATTGAAGCTTTGAGTATGATAGAAGCCTAAAGAGGGATTTAATGAGATTAAAACTAAGAAATGGAGAAAATATTAGAGATTTTAGAAAATGGATTTTTAAATGATGTGTTAATATATTGGTGTTTATTGAGGTTTTTTGGTAGATTTGACTTGCCAATGAGGTAAATGAGAGATTAGAAGTATTAGATGGGATAAAGAACACATTAGAAAAAGTGGTTTGATTCTTAGAATTGAATGTTCTTGAATGATATTAGATGTTCTAAGAGGTTAAATGAAGGAATATTAGTATGGATAGTTAACGAAGAGTTTAATAGTTTTGTATGGAGTAATTATAACGAGAATTGGCCACATTGGGATGAAAATCAAGTTGAAAACTAGAAATTCTGGTAAGGGTATTGGTAGTGCTAAGAACAGTAGGCTACCATAGTATCGATAGGGTATCGATACCATAATAGGGTAGTATAGATACCATGGTAAGGGTATCGATACCTGGCAACATCAAATCAAATTTTGGTATCGATACCGAAAGGGAGTATCGGTACCATAGTATAGAAGTATCGGTACCAGGGTAGTAGTATCGATACTATGTATACAAAAATGTAAAAAAGAGGCTGATATTGGTATAGAAAGTTAATGATATGTTCTTTTGAGTATTATTTAAGTACAATGGTTAGAAAATATTCTAACATTGAGTATAATATATGTCTTTATGGATTGCTTGAGTAGATCGGAACCAAGCTCCCAAAACAAGCAAAACTAAGGGCAAACACAAAGTACCAGAGTAATCAGCCTTACCTTTTGGACACATAGCAAGGATAGTCAGGCGAGTGCATTTATTTATATAGTAAGGGTTATAATGATATGTTGTTTAAAATATATATTGCATCGATATATCAGTACTATGTGTACTACAAGCACTTTGTGTGCATATTTACGGAATTCATCATGAGTTGACGAATCACCGTACAGGCACTTTGTGTGCATATTCACGAAATTTATCATGAGTTGATGAATCACCATATAGGCACTTTGTGTGCATATTCACGGAATTCATCATGAGTTGATGAATCACCGCACAGGCACTTTGTGTGCATATTCACGGAATTCATCATGAGTTGATGAATCACCGTACAGACACTATGTGTGCAGCCCACAAAATTCATCATGGGTTGATGAATTCTCGTATAGGCATTAATAGTGCACTCTAATAAATGAACATGAATAGAAAGTGGTTAAAGGACCATAAAAGAACCAATGGTGAAGAGTTATAAGGTTTACAATAAATTGTAAAGAATTACTCGATATTAGAATTGTTATCTTGTATCATGTTTATAAGTTGCTTATGATTATGTATGCCTCACTAAGTAATACTTAACATGTGTTCATGTTACATGTAGGTTGAATACCAACTGAGTGAGGATTTCATCGGACATCATGTCAGAGTCACCTAATTCAGTAACAATATGAAATACATGTCTACTTTTGATATATTTTAATTGGCATGTAATAGGTTTAGTAAAAAACGCTGTGTAAAACCTTTGAATTGAATTATTGTAAAATGGTAAAATGTGGAACATTTCTTTTTAGGTGTATATGTAAGTAATGCATGTTTTAATCATAAATAAATTCTAATGGTTTTATAAAATAAAACAAAATTTTACGGATTTTGAAATGGGAACTGTTTTACAAATGATGTGACATCTGTAACTCGTATATGTATGGGTATATGGGAGATGGGTGTTACATTTATTGCTATCAGATCTATAGGTTTAGCCGATTCTCGACCGAATCAAGTGTAATTTTTAATGTAAAAAGAGTCTACATGCCACTAAGATGTCAAGGTTACTGATAGGGTATAGAATGGATGTGATAAGATGTCTCTCCTTACTAACTTAGTGTCATAACCGTTTTTAGGTGAGACAATTAAATATTATTTTAAAAACAGTTACAACTTTTAATTTTGGAAAATGGGTATTTTTAATTAAATTGAATAAAATTGGATAGAGTCGCCATCAGCCTTTGGGTTAGGTAGGTCGAATACCTAAAAACGTCTTTTAAAACAATTTTAAGAAAAATCATTTTTTAAGACAAAAGTTAGTCTGCGTTTACCAAAAATTCGATTAAAACGGGTTCGGGAGTCGGTTACACGTGGGGAAGGATTAGCACCCCCACAGCGTCCAAAATTGGTACTGTTTCGCTTACACGTTGTCGTAATAGTGGAAATCCTTAGTCAAATATCAAGTTAAAATATGATCCATTTATTAAATATTAATAACTTGTTTCAAATTAATTAATTAAAGAAACTATTTATTTGAATAATAGATCTAGCAAAAACATGAACTTAAAGGATTAAATGGTAAAAACATAAACTCAAAAGGCTAAAATAGCTAAAACAGATATTTAAATGACATAAATAGCAAAAACATAAACTTAAGTGACTAAAATATAATAACAGAAATTAAAGTGTCAAAATCAAGAAAACATATATATTCATATGTTGGAATGAAAAACACATATAAAAGTTCAGGGATTAAACAGAAATTATACCAAAAATACACAACATGTGTCATGAATGATTCACCGGCCATCGTGTTGTTGTGCTGCCGTGCCACCGTCTGATCATCCTAAAATTTCATTATGTTGTTCGTGTTGACCTCGCGCAACTTTTGACCGTTCGAAATTTTGATCGGAGGTCCCGATCGTCGGAAAGAGGCCAAAAAACGTCTGGATTTGTTTTCGCCGATTCACCACCGTCCACCGTCCAATCGTCCATAAATTTTAGTATGTTGTTCATGTTGACATGACACAACTTTTCAATATTTTGAATGTCGATCGGAAATCTCGATCGTCGGCAAGAAGCCAAAAACCGTTCGGCTTATTTTCTTCGATCTGTTGTGATCCACTGTCCGATCGTCCTGAATTTTTAGTATGTTGCTTGTGCTGGTCTCGTGCAACTTTTGACCGTTCAGAATGTCGATTGGAGACCCCGATCTCTGGCAAGAATCCAAAAACCGTTCTGCTTATTATCTTCGATCCATCTCTGTCCACTGTCCGATCGTTCTGAATTTTCAGTATGTTGTTCAAGATAGTCTTGCGCAACTTTTGACCGTTCAGAATATTGATCAGAGATTCTGATCACCGGCAATAATTCGACAGAATCACTGAAGCTTTTTTTCTCTCTCTCCCGTATTTGGCTTCCCATGTTTTTCTCTTGGTGTCTGACCCCTCTCTTTCTTTTTATGGTGGCCTCCTTGCATGTAGTGGTAGATGAAGTGGGTTAAGTGGGTTGAGTGGGTTTATTTTAGTGGAGAGTTAGGTGTGTTTTAGTGAAATAATGAAGATAGTGGGGGGACAAAAATTAGTGATGACAGCTGCCCCTCTTTGCTCATAGTTGTGAAACAGGAATAGAGCAAAGAAATAAAACAAAAATTTTTGGACTATCAATAAGTCTCGAGCTCCAAATTCTTCTTATTATGAACCATTCACTCTTCTTTAAAGGCATCAGTTGAGGTTGAGCAAGCTCTTCTTTTATCGGCTCCCCTTTCTTCGAATAATCATTGTTTGTTGACAACATTCTTCTTAGAGGTAATTTTGATGCTAACAATGATGCTGCTCATTTACGTTGAAGAGATCTGGCCACTTTAAAGTAAATTATTTGCTGAAGATGACACTGTTCCTTCTCGTTGAGGAAGTCTGGTTAATTTTGGATCAGTTGCGTCCTTATGGGCTACTGGAGCTGAAGTAAAAACCTAATGGGTTTTCCATGTGAGTTATGCATTGTGCCACCGTTTCGGCTTATTGTAATGGCTTCATTTCTGGGCCTACAAAATGTAAATGTTGTATTATTAATAATAATAATAATAATAATTATTATAATAATAATTTTTTGGTGTTGTTTGATTTGGGGGGACGACAGGGTTCATACGTGCTGAAGAGTTCGGGTCGTATAAGGATGATAACATGGATCCTACGTGATGAGGACTGCATGCTATCTTTAGGGATGATAACATGGTTCCTATATGATGAGGATAATTGGTTATCTAAGGTTGACACGACTCCTACGTGATGAGGAGATCAGGTCGGGTGATGACACGTTTGTTGTGACACTACGTCAATCCATTGGGCACGATATCCTTCTTCATAAAGTTGAAATCATGGGTGACTCCTTCGTTGTGAAATTGAGCTTTGAATTGGATATCCTTCGTCGTGAAGTTGAAATCAAAGGGTTGCATTGCTACTTGTGGACACGATATCCTTCGCCGTGAAGTTAAAATCATGGATGGCCCCTTCGTCGTGAAGTTGAGCCTTGACGTGAATATCCTTCGTTGTGAAGTTGAAATCCAAGCTTGTGCTGTTTCGAGTCCAAAATCCTTCGTCGTGAAGTTGAAATTGGCTCTGAAACTGAAAAGTTTATTGACAGACACTCCTTCTTTGAGTTGGATATCCTTTGTCGTGAAGTTGAAATCCAATCTAGAGATTGATGTTGTTTGTGTGTACGATTCCCTTTGTCGTGAAGTTGAAACCGTGGATGTGTGGGCACGATATCCTCCGTCGTGGAGTTGAAATCGTGGATCCATGGGTACGATATCCTCTGTCGTGGAGTTAAAATCGTGGATGGCCTCTTCATCTTGAAGTTGAGCCTTGACTTGAATATCCTTCGTTGTGAAGTTGAAATCCAAGTATTGTATGTTGCGGGTGGACACGATTCCCTTCGTCGTGAAGTTGAAACCGTGGTTGACCCCTTCGTTGTGAAGTTTGGCTTCGAGTTAAATATCCTTCGTCATGAAGTTGAAATCTACTCTCGAGCAAATTATTTCGTTTCGAGTTCAATATCCTTCACTGTGAAGTTGAAATTGACTCTGAATGAAACTAGAAAATTGTTTGTTGAGTACAATATCCTTCGCTGTGAAGTTAAAATTGACTGAAAGTTGGAAAGTTGTTTGTTGAGTCCAATATCCTTTGCCGTGAAGTTAAAATTGACTCTGAATGAAATTGGGAAGTTGTTTGTTGACAGACACTCATTCGCTATGAAGTTGAGCAAACATCATCAATTTCTAAATGTACTTTTGAATCGAGTATCTTTCTTCTTGAAATTGAAAATTGACTCTAAAAGATGCAAAAAATATGTATAAAAAATGATGAATGTGATGCTCTTAAGTATATCTAAGATGCATGCAACATGAATTAATTCATGTTTTATCTCTTAAATGGAGCCTCGTTCTTTGTTCCTGCATATGGAGGAAAGGCCTTCAGAAGGTCTGATTGTTCGTATCAGGATGTTGAATCCCCAAAGATGCCCCAATATTCGATGTTGAATCTCGAAAGATTCCCCAACATTTGATGTTGAATCTTTAATGATGCCCTCTATTACTTCAACGCTGATTTTAAACATGATTTTTGCATCTGAGAACCACATGTTAAATACCAAGATCACTGTAGAGAGATTGTCTTGTTTGAAAAAGAATTTTCTTTTTCTTTTATTTTCAAAAGTTCTAAAAATATCAATTAGAAGAGTTTTGAAAAATGTTTAATCAAAAAGTTTTGAAAATATTTCCCCTTACTAGGTTTCACAATTGAGACGAATCATAAAACTAGAGTTCATTGGACATCAAAGAATTAATTACACTGTTAATCCTTCAATAAATTATTACTATTTGACAAGTGTCAAGATCAAAGCTATCTTTGGGAAATGGTTAAGTAAGGAAAGGATAAAAAGTCTCAGGTTGTTGTGTTTGGTCAATGGTTTGGCCTTCTTATTTTTTTGATGTTCACTGATTGGATGGGATAGTTTGTATGCTTCTCTACTGGAAGTGTTTTTTGACTCCCAACTTTCATGGTTACGCTTGGATTATGCGATGCTTTCTCAAGGAATTTGTGTGATCGCCTCAACTGCACCATTTTTACATTCGAGCCACCTTTTTAGGTTTTTAACTCGAATCCTCCTTTGGTTTCAAGACGTCATTCAGAATTTACGTCTTGAACCCCCCTTTTTTATTTTTCCTACCATGCATTAAAGATTTTAGAAAACCTTTTGCAAATAAAGATTAAACCTGATGGGCGGAATGAAATCTGAAGATAGTCTCTTCTGTTTAGAAATCCATGTATGATTAGAAGGGACTTTTTAAGGCACGTAATGTAGGTCATGGTTCATGGTTATGAAAGAAAATGATAAATAGGCCCAAACAAGTATTTCAGGGTATTGAACCAAGGATCAATTCATTCTGATGCCTTCAATCCTATCTTGCTCAATTTGAATATGCTCGTATGTGTTTCTCTATTGATGCTCTATGATCTTCGAGTAAAGTGATTCTGGAATGATTGTGATTGATAAATCTCATAATTTGAAGCTTGATGCGCCATTTGACTTGAGGGAATCTTTATGTGTGCTTATTGTCTTCATTTTTTCTTTACTTTTTTCCTTTGTTTTTTTCCTTTTTTTGTTTTGATTGGATCTTCGCACTTGGCATTGGTTCACCTTTTGGTATCTCCTTTGGATTGATATCTTCACTCATGTGAGTAGATTTCTTCCACCTTGCCCCCCCAGTGTGGAGGATGATCCTTGGTTAGGGTTGAATCAGAAGAAAAAATATTATAGGCTTAAAAGGGGATAACAAGGGATACATATATAGATAAATGAAACAAAGCCATTCATCATCTCATACACAAAAGTCTTCACAGAAGAGGTATCTCCAGGGGGATAGATTTTTAGGATTAAGTTTTATTCACATGAAAACAATGTAATTAATGCATGATAGAATCATTTCAAAGTAATTATCCTTTCTGCTTCTTGCTCCCGGCATGCCTTAATTGCTCAGGCTCGTCCTCAGAAGATTGCTTTGAGATGCCCCACATTGTTTATTCTAGTATGAAGGTTCATGTTCAAGTGAAGATTCAACGTCTGTAGGTTTTATGGGTAAAAAAATGTTGGCTTTGCGTCTAAGAAGACAATGGTGTGACTTTATTGACTCGAAGGTATCGATATGACTCTCCATGGATTATTTTGGGTAAAGAATTGAGGGATTTTTTGTTTTTGTTTTTTTAACATGATAAGAAAGGTCTGATCTTGCCATAGGTCAAAAATCTATAATTCTTGAAGAATTAAAAGAATTCTTAATTCATTTAATATTCGAAGAACTAAATATTGAAATTTGCTCAATTATTCCACCTTAGAAGTTAACATAAATTCAGTCGTTTAAAAGATTAAGCAAACATGAAAGATCAAAAAACGTGTTCAAACAAAACAATGCTCTCAGTACAAATGATAGGTGCAATACCCTTTCTTCGATTATTCATGTCCCTTAATCCATCAGGTTTTGGATCCTGTGCTTCAGTGCCTTACCATTCTCAGAGGCATGTCTGGAGCTTCCTATGTGATAACTGTGCAAGATATCAACATCGTAACCCTCGGGATATGGGGACTCTTTTGTCAAATCATTCTGAAAGGATTAAGCTCCAACTGTACTGATATCAATTTTTCTTTAATTGTTCAAATATTGCTTCCATATGGTGTCACGTGATTAAGAAAACTGCATCGAATCCTCCATGAAGAAATTTCATGTTTATAAACATGCTTAAAAATGAAATGTATATGCAAAAAATACAAAAATGCATGAAATGTTCGAGGCATTGATCCAAAAACATGTTTTTTATGATAAATAATCCTTATTGGGGACAAAAGTGTTTTATCTTTTAAGAGACAAAAAATATTCTGACAGCTTCTGACATATTTACTAGTCTTCTGCCTTCGTTTGCAAATGTTGAGTTGCTTTTTGTACTGGTCCAAGAAGTCTCGAATGACTACATCTCTGACATTTACTTTTTGTTGAACCTGTTTCTAATGAATACGTCATTGGAGCCCTCAATTGATAGGAACTATGTGAAGTTCATTTGTATGTTTCTTGAATTCATCAACAATGGTCTCCAATTTCAGCTATCGTTTTGCCATCTTGTTCTTGTTGTTTTTGAAGAGAGTCTTCAGATCAGCAACCTTCATCTTGTCCCTGCAACCTTTGTCAGTCAGTTCTTGAAAGGTTGACTTTCGTTGTGTTTGATGTAGACCTGATCCATTTTGATTCCTTCGCAATGCAACAACATAGTATACTCTTCGATTGTAGGCACCATGTCATATTGGTTAAAGGTGAAACAGTTATACCTCGGATTCCAGAATTGAATGTGACACATAGTCACCTTGTAGATTGTCCTGCATTTTTCATCTCTTGTATTACAACCCCTTTGTCCATTAATGCAAACTACTCATGTTTAACAAACACGCTTTTATGGATCAACACCTCTTGCATTATATTATGACAATGCAAATGCAATGCAGAGAACAATGAAAAAAAATGACACAAACAAAAGAAGGGAGATAAATTAGTGTACTCAAACAAAACAAGTGAAATTGGTTAGTACATGTAAAACAATCGGTATATATAAAAAAATGTCATTCAAAGATGAATATAACACCTACCCAGTCATGATATCTACTCGAACATGCTTTAATTAAATAACATCCTACCCAAACATGCTTTCTACCCACAATGATGTATTTACAAGAAATTAATCCTAACCGCATGGTATCTAGTTCACATGCTGTCATTCAACAAAATTTAAAGCAAAAGAAAAGGTTAAAAAATGCTCCTCCTTTGTGTACACTTAATTTGGGTACCTACTGAATAGAGGTTCAGTATGACTATACCTATGGTGACTGTGCTACGGTTCACTATATGCATGGTTATGGCTCTATGAGCATAAGGGTACTCGAATTGTCCTTGATATCGGTGACCCCTTGGGCTACCAAACCCTCAATCCTAACCCATTACAGGCTTAAACGGATAGAGTTCAATTCGAGGGGATATATTCCCTTATGCCTGCACGGTGAATAAATTCACACGAAGACATAAGGTATATGAATCCCAAAGGTTACTTGCTAGGCCCATACGGAGAATAAATTCTCACGAAGGCGTCGCTTTCGCCCCCACTTAGAAAGCGTTCGGAGCTCGGGTATAGAGCTTAATTTATGCAAATGCATGTGATGTGTGTCAGGAGGAACATTCAACTCTTTGACTCAAAAGGAAAATGAAACCACTTGATAAAAACTTGGACATATCTGAAAGCAAAAAATCAAAATGTTAGTATAACAAAAAATGAAGCAATTACAAACTTCAATAAAGGATCATAAGTTAACTAAATACTTGAACTGATAATTTCCAGCAAACGACAATATGTAAGTGACTTACAGCCTGACTCTCTAAAAGTCCCCAGCGGAGTCGCCAAGCTGTCATAACCGTTTTTAGGTGGGACAATTAAATATTGTTTTAAAAACAGTTACCACTTTTAATTTTGGAAAATGGGTATTTTTAATTAAATTGAATAAAATTGGATAGAGTCGCCATCAAACTTTGGGTTAGGTAGGTCGAATACCTAAAAACGTCTTTTAAAACAATTTTAAGAAAAATCATTTTTAAGACAAAAGTTAGTCTGCGTTTACCAAAAAATTATATTAAAACGGGTTCCGGAGTCGGTTACATGTGGGGAAGGATCCCACAACGTCCAAAATTGGTACTGTTTCGCTTACACGTTGTCGTAATGGTGGAAATCTTGAGTCAAATATCAAGTTAAAATATGATCCATTTATTAAATATTAATAACTTGCTTCAAATTAATTAATTAAAGAAACTATTTATTTGAATAATATATCTAGCAAAAACATGAACTTAAAGGATTAAATGGTAAAAACATAAACTCAAAAGGCTAAAATAGCTAAAACAGATATTTAAATGACATAAATAGAAAAAACAGAAACTTAAGTGACTAAAATAAAATAACAGAAACTAAAGTGTCAAAATCAAGAAAACATATATATTCATATGTTGGAATGAAAAACACATATAAAAGTTCAGGGATTAAACAGAAATTATACCAAAAATACATAACATGTGTCATGAATGATTCACCGGCAATCGTTTTGTTGTGTTGTCGTTCCACCGTCCGATCGTTCTAAAATTTCATTATGTTGTTCGTGTTGACCTCGCACAACCTTTGACCGTTCGGAATGTTGATCAGTGCTCCCGATCGCCGGCGAGAGGCCACAAATCGTCCGAATTTGTTTTCATCCATTCACCACCATCTGATCGTCCTTAAATTTTAGTATGCTGTTCGTGTTGACATGACATAATTTTCAATATTTGGAATGTTGATCGGATATCCCGATCGTCGGTAAAAAGCCAAAAAACCGTTCGGCTTATTTTCTTCGATATGTCGTCATCCACCGTCCGATTGTCCTGAATTTTTAGTATGTTGTTTGTACTGGTCTCGTGCAACTTTTGACCGTTCAGAATATTGATTGGTGATAGTCTTGCGCAACTTTTGACCATTCGGAATGTTAATCGAATATTTTGATCACCGGCAAGAATCCGGTAGAATCACTGAAGCTTTTTTTTTCTCTCTCTCGTATTTGCCTTCCCATGTTTTCTCCCCTGGTGTCTGACCCTTCTCTTTCTTTTTATGGTGGCCTCCTTGCATGTAGTGGTAGATGTAGTGGATTAAGTGGGTTGAGTGGGTTTATTTTAGTGGAGAGTTAGGTGTGTTTTAGTGAAATAATGAAGATAGTGGGGGGACAAAAATTCGTGATGACACTTAGGTATTATCCTTATGAATGTTGTGATAGATGTAGCATTCTACAAATTCGAGAAGGGCCGCTGGTCGAGAGAGTATAGAAGAATCGGGTAGTGAAAGCTATGAAGAGAATAGTGAACATCCGATTCCGCTTGAGAATGCCAGCGCTCCAGTACCTCAGAGTATGCATGTTCCAGAGGTTGGAGCTTTTATGCAAGCTCTCGACACTATTTTGACAAGGTTCCAACCTTCTCCGCCTTCCCTTGCTCCTCCAGTACTGCGAATGCAAGTTCTGAAGGAGTTGAGAAGTTTGGGAGCTCCTGAGTTTAAAGGAGAAAAAGGTGAAGGTCCTAGGGATGCAGACTTATGGTTGAACGATGTGATGATGATTTTTGAAAGCCTTCAGTGCTCCGATCATGAAAAATTGAGAGGAGTTGTATCGTTACTCAGAGGTTCAGCTCCTATATGATGGACAAACACGAAAATGTATGCGTCACCCGAGCAAGTGAACTGGCAGTTCTTTCTAAAGGAGTTTAAAAACAAGTATATCGGGGAACAGTTCATGAGATCAATGCTGTTGAAGTTTCTCAACCTAAAACAAGACGATCGAGTGGTGCATGAATATGAAGATGAATACAACAAGCTTAGTCGTTATGCTACTGAGGTGGTCCCTAATGACAAAGCTGTTGGGACCATCGACGGACCTCGCGGTGCAACAGAAACAAAACTCGACAGTCTCACCAGTGATCCAAGTATGTAAAACCAAAATCGGGAGGAAAGGATGTGAATACTTACAATGGGTTCCTTGAAAAACAACAATGACAGCAGCGGGAAGTGGTGATCACGAACGGTTCAAATCGTAAGCCTCCACGAAAACATGTCTCGTCCTCTGCTTAGTTCACCCGATTGAGAGCAAAATTTTCTTTTTCCAAAAACGGTTTTGAGAAAAATGGTTGAAGTAAAAAAAACGGCTACTAGACCTTACCTCCTTAAATATATCAATTACCCTAACATCTTAGGGTTTTTAAAGTTATTTCGAATTAATAAATAAAATATTATTTAATTAATTCATATTAAATATACATTAAAGACTTATAATTAGAATTACTATCTTTAATGTTTATTTAAAAATTTATTTAATTTTTCCGAATTATATATATCAATTAAAAGAGTTGTAATCTAAATCACATTCTTTTAATGCTTACTTACTATATTCGAGATAATTAAATTCATATGTATATCAAATATACATATCTTAACTAGATATATTTTAGTAACGTACAACAAATTGTACATCTTTGCTCATTTCAATCCTGACATCTCTATGTCAATGACAACTCCTTATCATCAATCAATAACATGTTAGTCTTAAGCGTATTATTATTGTCCATTTCCATAATAATAATTTACTTTGGATCTTTTAATAATGATATTTTATGGACTTTATTATCTTTCAGTTTATGTTAAACACATACATATAACTGAAAATAATATTGGAAATGCCTTTATTCAATAAAATCAGTAAATAAATGTATTATTACAATCATCATATGATTGGTCTTTGGGCATACTCTAACAATCTCCCACTAGCACTAAGACCAATCACTCACATATCTAATACCGAGTGACTCGGTGTGACGATCATGCCTCTGTTGTGTAAGAGGTTTTGTCGATGGATCAACAATGTTGTCATCCATGTGTACTCTGCATACTTCAACATCTCCTCGATCTATGATCTCTCGAATGAGATGAAAGCGCCTAATAATATGTTTGGATCGTTGATGAGATTTGGCTTCCTTTGCTTGTGCAATGGCTCCATTATTGTCACAACGGAGTTCTATATCATCTAATATGCTGGGACAACCCCTAATTCCAATATGAACTTCTTGATCCAAACAACCTCTTTTGCTACTTCACTGGCTGCAATGTATTCAGCCTCTATTGTAGAATCAACTACTGTGTTTTGCTTCGAACTTTTCCAGCTCACAACACATCCATTAAGACAAAATACAAAATCCGATTACGATCGTGAGTCATCCTTGTCAGTTTGAAAGCTGGCATTAGTATAACCTTTTACACTAAGCTCTTCATCCCCTCCATATACAAGAAATTTATCCTTAGTTCTTCTCAAGTATTTAAGGATATTTTTAACCGCAACCCAGTGAATTTCACCAGGGTTTGCTTGATATCAACTCATCATGCTTAAAGCATACAATACATCAGGTCGAGTACATATCATGGCATAAATGATATAACCAATAGCCGAAGAATATGTAATCTTATTCATCCGTTCTCTTTCTTATGGAGTTGAAGGACACATTTCCTTCGAAAGAGAAATGCCATGTCTCATAGACAAAAATATTTTCTTGGATTCTTCCATACTGAACCTTTTCAGCACTTTATCTATATATGTACTTTGACTTAGACCTAGAATTCTTCTTGATCTATCTCTATAGATCTTAACTCCTAAGATATATGCTGCCTCACCCAAATCTTTTATAGAAAAACAACTACCTAACCAAGTCTTAATTGACTGTAAAGTAGGTATATCTTTTCCTATGATGAGTATGTCGTCTACATACAAGATTAGGAAAGAAACAGTGCTCCCACTAGCCTTCTTATGAACACAAGGCTCATCTTCATTTCTGATAAAACAAAACTCTTTGATTGCATCATTGAAACGAAGATTCCATCTTCGAGAAGCTTGCTTTAGTTCATAAATAGACCTCTATAGCTTACAAACCTTTCCAGCATTTCCTGGAATGACAAAACCTTCTGGTTGTGTCATATACACATCCTCTTCAAGTTTTCCATTAAGGAAAGCAGTTTTGACTTCCATTTGCCAGATTTCATAATCATGGAATGCAGTTATTGTGAGAAAAATCCGAATGGACTTAAACATAGCTATGGGGGAGAATGTTTCTTCATAGTCTACACCATGAACTTGTCGAAAACCTTTAGTGACTAATCATCCCTTTTATGTTTGTACATTACCATCCATGTCAGTTTTCTTCTTGAAAACCCATTTACACCCTATAGGTTTGACCCCTTCAAGTGGTTCAACCAAAGTCCATACTTGGTTTACTGACATGGAATCCATCTCAGATCTCATGGCTTCAAGCTATTTCTCATAGTCTGGGCTAGACATTGCCTCTTGATAAGTCTTGGGCTCATCTTGATCCATAAAAAGAACATCTCCATGTGCATTAACGAGAAATCCAAATCTCTCAGGTGCACGACATTCTCTTGTGGATCTACGCAGTGGTTGTGTTTCTAAATCTGTTGAATGCTCCTCAACAACTTGTGAAACATGCTAAACTTCAGGTTCATTGATTTGTTGTTCTTAAACTTCTACAAGTTCAATATTTCTACCCTTCCCTTTCTTTGAGATAAATTCTCTTTTGAGAAAACTCATGTTCAAGCAATAAACACTTTGTTCTCATTAGGGTTGAAGAAATAGTATCCCTTAGTTTTTTAGTATATCCAACAAATACACACTTATGAGATTTAGGTTCGAGCTTTCTAGACATCTAATGTATTACATAAGCTTCACAACCCCAAATCTTTATAAAAAGACATACTAAGATGTTTCCCAGTCTATATCTCGTATGGTGTCTTTTGAACCAATTTAGATGGAATACGATTTAGTGTGAAAGCGGTTATTTCACGTTCATGTCCCCAAAATAAAGTTGAAATATCACTATGACTCATCATCGATCGAACCATGTCTAACAGTGTTTGATTCCTTCTTTCAAAAACTTCATTCCATTGTGGTATACCAGGCGGTGTAAGTTGTGAGACAATCCCACATTCTTTCAGGAGTTGATCAAACTCTATGCTTAAGTATTATCCACCTTGATCAGATCGAAGTTCCTTAATACTCTTACCTTTTGATTTTGTAATTCATTTTTAAATTCCTTAAACTTTTCAAGGGATTCAGATTTATGGTGCATAAGATAAATATACCCATACCGACTGAAGTCATCGGTGAAAGTATTGAAGTAATGGAATCCACCTCGGGCTTGTGTTTTCTTCGGTCCACATACATCACTATGTATTAACCCCAATAAATCACTTGCTCACTCACCTTTACTATTAAAAGGAGCTTTAGTCATTTTTCCTAACAAGCAAGATTCACATACATAATATTGTTCGAAAAAAATGAATCTAAGAATCCATCTTTATGGAGTTTTGATATGCGTTTCTCACTTATATGGCCTAAACAACAATGCCAAAGATAAGTTTGATTCGAGTCATTTGTTTTTGATCTCTTAGTATTTATGTTATAAATGGTGTTTTCTTGATCCAAAATATAGAGACCATTAACCAATTGTGCCGAACCATAAAAACATTATCGAGATAAAAATAACAATAATTATTCTTAATAATAATCTCAAAACCAATCCTGTCCAAACAAGAAATAGAAATAATGTTCTTAGTCAAACTAGGCACAAAATAACAATCCTCTAAATTTAAATCAAGTCCACTAGGCAAAGATAAAACATATGTCCCTATAGCTAATGCAGCAACTCTTGCTCCATTTCCCACTCGTAGGTATACGTCTCCTTTAGCCAGATTCCTTCTCTTTTGCAGTCCCTGTATGGAAGTACAAATATGAGAACCATAATCGGTATCTAATACCCAAGAAGTAGATGTTGACAAATTTACATCAATAACATAAATACCTGAAACAAACGTTCCGTTTGCTTTTGCCTTCTTGACCTCTTCAAGGTAAACAGGGCAGTTTCTCTTCCAGTGTCTGGTCTTATCGCAATAGAAACATTTTCCTTCCTTGTTAACTCCCCTTTGGATTTCAATGCAATTTTCCCTTTCGGTTTGGCCTTACCATTGCCCTTAGACTTTGCCATTACCTTTTTCTTTCCCTTTCTTTTGTCCTTGTGGACCATCAGAATGGGCTTAGGTCCAACCTTTTTCATGTTACTTTCAGCAGTTCGTAACATGCCGAGTAATTGTGGCAAAGTCATGTTAATTTCATTCATGTTGAAATTAAGATTGGCTAAAGCTATATGGAAACGATTGCAGGATAACATCGGTAGCCAATTCATCTTTGAGAGGAAATCCCAATTTTCCAACGTTTGGATGTAGCCCATCATCTTGATGACATGAGCTCCTACATGAGTTCCCTCTGCCATTTTGCATTGAAAAAGAGTTTAGAGGTCTCATATCTCTCTTGACGTGCTTTCAATTCATATATTTCTTTGAGATTTTGAATCATCTCATATGCAACCATGTCCTCATTTTGCTTCTGAAGCTCATGAGTCATGGTGGCAAGCATTAGATATCCAACATCTAACATATCATCCATATGTTTCTTGAATTTGTCTTTGTCAGCTCTTGAAGCATTAGTTGTCGGTTCATCAAGAAGAGGTTCTTCAATGACATATTTCTTCCTTTCCTGTTTGAGAACAATTCTCAAATTACGAAATCAGTTAAGCAAGTTTATGCCATTAAGTTTATCCTTCTCAAGGAGTGATCGCAGTGATAAAGTGTTGTATGCCATTAAATCTACAACAATGGAAATATTAAAGTAAGTAAATTTACTGAATTAAAATTTATAAATAGGTCTTTATTTACAAATTACTCCTACTATTTTATTCAAAATTAAAAACACTCTCTGTTTTAATTTAGAAAAATTCAACGAAAATTTTTCTAGTGGGTGATGATCCATAGTACATCAATTTCCTAAATCAGCTTTGGCTTTTCTTTTAGGATAGTGATTATTTACGTAAGTAACACTTTACTAGTTACATCTCATGTAACTCCTCCTTTTGGTGAACAACTCCTGTTCAATTCATCTCATGACTTATCCAAATATTTAACGTCTAGGTTTCTAATCGTATTAGAATAACCTAGCTAAGTTATTACCAATATCTCAATCGGTGAATATCGCTTGCTTATTCTTCACGTTTAACCAAGATAGATTTTGTGTGCCAAGATAGAACATATCGCATCAACCAAGAATTTAACCTGAATTCAAATCGTACAAGTGGCTCTAACAACACTATTGGGATTGTCAGCACACCCCACGGCGTAGCGAAAAAAAACTCGATGGTCTCACCAGCGATCCATGTACGTAAAACTGATATGGGGAGGAAAGGATACGAATACTTACAATGGGTTCCTTGAAAAACAAAAAAGACATCAGCGGGAAGTGGTGATCACAAACGGTTCGAATCATAAGCCTCCAAATTATATATATCAATTAAAAGAGTTGTAATCTAAATTACATTCTTTTAATGCTTACTTACTATATTCGGGATAATTAAATTCATATGTATATCAAATATACATATCTTAGCTCTAGATATATTTTAGTAACGTACAATAAATTGCACATCTTTACTCATTTCAATCCTAAGGTGTGACCCTGTAGGTTCTTGTAACGTTAGTAGTAATTATTATAATAATTCTAATATTACATACAATGAGTGACATCTAGCAATATATCATTGTCACCTAAGTTATAAGAAATTTTGATCGACATATCATCTTTGTGATTAACTCTTTTATGTATTGCATTTTTTTTTCCTTTATATCTAGAATAGGCACAAGTCTTAGAATACTCACACTTGTATAGCCCATCTATTGTTTCTTGATATCTAGAGTAGACTATAATTAACGAATAATTTGTGATATCACATATCAACTTATTCGAGCATGGCCATGCATTTCTAGTCTCACTCAATCAAGCGGCTTGTGATATATTTCCTATTATGTAGGCATGACAAATCCTATCTTAACCATATACATCCCACTACATATATCGATATATATTCAATAACAGTCTTTATAGTGCAACCAGTTACGGAGTATGTTTAACTCTATCAAAACATACAACAATATATGTTGAGATGACATTGATCTCAAGTCTGAGGATCATACATATAGTCATCGCCATGAGCAATGTTATGATTGTTACATAATAATCCAAGACATATGCTCATGATGGGTCAATCCAATATATTGTTCTCTAACAATATAATCATGTATCAATTCTGACATCTCTATGTTAATGACAACTCCTTGTCATCAATCAATAAAATGTTAGTCTTAAGCGTATTATTATTGTCTATTCCCATAATAATACTTGACTATGGATCTTTTAATAATGTTATTATATGGACTTTATTATCTTTTAGTTTATGTTAAACACATATATATGACTGAAAATAATATTGGCAATGCCTTTATTCAATAAAATCGGTAAATAAATATTATTACAATCATCATATGATTGGTCTTTGGGCATACTTTAACAATAGCTCGACGGGATTGGTTTATTGAGGGACTGAGGCCAAAACTGAAAGAGATGATGTTGGCCTTAAGTTTTCCTAGTCTACAGAAGGTGATAAATAGAGCTAAGGCAATTGAAAGAGCTTAAGAGGAGACATTGGCAGCAGAGCTGAGTTTACAGTCAGGAAACAATATTGGGATTTAATCATCTATGTCTCATACTAAGAGAGGTAAAGGCTCATGTTCCCGATATACTGATAGAGTGGATGATGCAGCTGTACAAAAGTCTAAGTAGTCCTATTCTTCTACTACAAGATTGGGTAGAGCTTTTGGAGAAAGAAATAATCAATGTCAGATATATGGCAGATTCCACTGGGGAACTTGTAGAGTTCTTTATGGTGCTTGTTTTATTTTTGTAGAAGCGGTCACTATGCTAGGAACTGTCCACAAAAGTCAAGGGACAGATCAGCACAAACTGAGAGATCGGTAGCCGCATCAAGTAGAAGCTGAGGAAGAGGACGATCAGGGAGTCAATATGGGTCTAGTCAGAGATAAGAGACTCAGGAGTGGCTCGAGTTTATAATATAAAGACCAATGAAGATAGGGATGATCCGGAAGTCATAATAGATACATTTCACATTTCTGATGAGCCTATTTTTGTTCTAGTTGAACCTGGTTCTTCACATTCATATATTAGTACAAAGCTAATTAGAAATAGAGGAATTCTTTTAGAACCAATTAGTAGTTAAATGATAGCGATAAGTCCTATGGGTCAAAGTGCACGGGTGACTAGGGTGTATAGAAAATATCCAATTAAAATTCAAGGGGTAGTATTATTGGCAAATTTGATGGAGTTTCCCTTTGATGAGTTTGAAATTATTTTGGGCATGAGTTGGTTGTCTCCACATCATGGATGGGTAGATTTTCGTCGGAAGCGATTATTCCTAAAGGATGGGGAAGGCTTTAAAACTGTGGTGGTAGGTGAGAGGGAAAAATCCCTGTCCAATGTGATATCGGCTTTAACCACCAAGAGAATGATGTCAAAAGAAGCATAGCTTTTCTAGCTAATGTGATAGACACTCGAAAGCCGGAAGTGAGATTACAGGATATCCCTAAAGTTAGGGAGTTTCCAAAGGTTTTTCCAGAGGAGTTAGCGAGTTTACCTCTGGATCATGAAGTATAATTTAAAATTGAGGTTTACCCGGGTATCGAACCTGTTTATATGGATCTGTATAGAATTGCTCCATTAGAGTTAAGGGAACTAAAAGCACAATTGTAGGAGCTACTTGATAAGGGATTCGTCCGACCCTGTGTTTCACCTTGGGGAGCACCTGTGTTATTCGTGAAAAAGAATGATGGGTCTATGCGTCTATGTATCATCAATTAAACAAGGTAACGATAAAGAACAAGTATCCTCTTCCGAGGATTGATGGCATGTTTGATCAGTTAAAAGGAACAGTAATATTCTCTAAGATAGATCTGAGGTCGGGGTACCATCAGTTAAGGATTGAAAAGGAGGATATTTCCAAGGCAGCTTTTCGGACTCGGTACGGACATTATGAATTTGTAGTAATGTCATTTGGATTAACGAATGCTCCTGCAGCATTTATGGATTTGATGAACAAAGTATTTCAACCTTACTTAAATCAGTTCATGGTAGTGTTCATAGATGATATTTTGGTATATTCCAAGTCAAGGGAGGAACAAGATACTCATCTTTGGGTGGTGCTTCAGATACTTCGTGAAAAGAAGTTATATGTGAAACTGTCCAAATGTGATTTTTGGTTAACAGAGATTGCTTTCCTCGGTCATATAGTCTCTATAGAAGGTATAAGAGTGGATCCCAAAAAGATTCAAGCTATAGTGGATTGGGAACCCCCAAAGAATATTTCTGAAGTTTGGAGTTTCTTGGGGCTCAATGGTTATTATAGGCATTTTATGAAGAAAAAAAATCTGATGTTAGCTCTGCCGCTAACTCAGTTGTTGCAGAAGGATATGCCTTTTTTTTTACAGAAAGATGCCAGGAAAGTTTTGAAATGCTAAAAAGAATAGTAACTGAGGCTCCAGTTCTCGTGCAACTTGAGTCGGGTAAAGAGTATGTTGTTTACAATGATGCATCCCATAATGGATTGTGATGTATACTGATGCAAGAGAGTAAAGTCATGGCCTATGCTTCTAGGCAGGTGAAGAATCATGAGAGAAATTACCCAACTCATATTTGGAATTGGCGGTAGTATTGTTTGCTTTGAAAATATGGTGCCATTATTTGTACGATGAGCGTTTCCATGTTTACACAGACCATAAAAGTCTAAAGTGTTTGTTAACTCAAAAAGAACTGAACTTAAGGCAGAGAAAATGGATTGAGCTCCTAAAGGATTATGATTTGGTCATTGATTATCATCTGGGAAAGGCTAATGTGGTAGCAGATGCGCTCAGTCGAAAGAAGTTTGCAGCCTTAAGGGATTTAGATGTATGTATGTACTTAAAAGAATATGGCTCTTTGATTGCCAAATTAAAGTTAAGGTCGATGTTTTTGGAGCGGGTTAGAGAGATGCAAGATAGAGATAAGAAATTCTTAATGAGATGGTGCAAGTGGAAAAAAGAGAAGCCAAGGATTTCGAAATTAGGGATAGTGGATTCTTATATTATCGAGAAAGACTTTTCATTCCTGATGATGATGTATTGAGGAAAAATATTATTGGTAAAGCACATTATAGCCCTTTGACGATGCACCCAGGTGGAAATAAGATGTACCAGGATTTGAAAAGTCGTTACTGGTGGCCTGGCATAAAAAGAGTTGTCACAGAGTTTGTTGCCAAATGTTTGACATGTCAGCAAGTGAAAGTTGAACATCAAGTGACATTCGGGTTACTTCAGCCAATATCCACTCCTGAGTGGAAGTAAGAGTGAGTCACGATGGATATTGTTTCAGGGCTACCGTTGTAACCAGGTAAAAAGGACTAGATCTGGGTAATTGTAGACAGATTGACCAAGACTGCTCATTTCATTCCAGTTCGAGTAGACTACCCAATGAATAACTATGTTAAGCTGTATATAAAAGAGATAGTCAGACTTCACGAAGTTCCGATATCGATAGTGTCCGATCGAGACCCCATGTTTACTTCAAGATTTTGGAAGTCTTTACATGAGGCATTGGGTACTCAACTGAACTTTAGTACAGTTTTTCATCCCCAGACAGGTGGGCATTCAGAGAGAGCTATTCAGATACTAGAGGATATGCTTAAGGCATGTGTGATTGAATTTAAAGGATCTTGGGAAAGGTATTTGCCTTTAGCAGAATTTTTGTATAATAATAGTTATCAATCCAATATTAAGATGGCCCCGTATGAAGCTCTTTATGGGAGAAAATGCAGAACACCATTAAATTGGTTTGAACTGAAAGATCGGGAATTGGTTGGTCCGGATTTGATAAAAGATATGAAGGATAAAGTAAATATTATTCAGAGTAATCTAAATATAGCCTTGGATCAACAGAAGTCCTATGCGGATTTGAAAAGAAAAGAAACAGAATACCACGAGGGAGATAAAGTATTTTTTAGAGTATCGCTTTGGAAAAAAGTGTTACGTTTTGGGCGAAAAGGAAAGTTGAGTCCGATGTTCATTGGACCGTATGAGATATTAAAAAGGGTTGGACCCGTAGCTTATCAGTTTGCTTTTCCTCTGGATATGGACAAGATTCACAATGTTTTTCATGTATCGATGCTTAGGAGGTACAGATCAGATCCCTCGTATGTTATCATTCCTAAAGAAATAGAGATCCGAACAGATTTGACTTATGAGGAAAAACCAATTCAGATTTTGGCTAAAGAAACCACAGAATTACGTAACAAACAGATTCCATTGGTTAAACTGCTTTGGCAGAATCATAAGGTTGAAGAGGCTACTTGGGAAAGAGATGAGGATATAATAAAGCAGTTTCCACATCTCTTTGATTCAGGTACTTCTTCAAAATTCAAGGACGAAATTTCTTAAGGGGAAGAATTGTAATGTCCCAATTGTTGAATTAGGGACTTTATTGAAAGTATTTTAAAATATGGGGATATATTTGATTAAATGATTAAAGATGAGAATTAGTAGGATCAATAGTTAGACTAAATTATGACTATGGATTATTAAAAGGGTATTTTAGTCTTTTGCATGAAAAAATAGTTAAAATGTATTTTAATAAGGTATTAAAGAAAGGGGGAAAAGGGGAGTTAGGTTACACAAAAGCTTTTCTTCTTTGCTTCCTTCTTCCCCTAGAAAGCTCCTCTCCCCAGCTCAAAGGTAAGATTTCATATGGATAGTTTATCCTTTCGTTTATGGTTGGTTATTGAAGCTTTGAGTATGATAGAAGCTTAAAGAATGATTTAATGAGATTAAAACTAAGAAATGGAGAAATATTAGAGATTTTAGAAAATGGGTTTTTAAATTATATGTTAGTATATTGGTGTTTATTGAGGTTTATTGGTAGATTTGACATGCCAATGAGGTAAATGAGAGATTAGAAGTATTAGATGGGATAAAGAACACATTAGAAAAAGCAGTTTGATTCTTAGATTTTAGACGTTCTAAGAGGTTAAATGAAGGAATGTTAGTATGGATAGTTAAAGAAGAGTTTAATAGTATTGTATAGGGTAATTATAACAAGAATTGACCACATTGGGATGAAAATCGAGTTAAAAACTGGAAATTTTGGGCAAGGGTATTGGTACTGCTAAGAATAGTACCGATTTAGCAGTATCAATACTATAGGCTAAAATGAGATAAATTAGATGAGTAGTACCGATACTGATTCAATCAGTATCGATACCTATTAGGTAGTATTGATACCATAGTAAAGGGTATCGATACCTAGAAACATCGAATCTAATTTTGGTATCGATACCGGTAGGGGTATCGGTACCATAGTAAGGTAGTATTGATACCATGGTAAGGTTATCGATACCTGGCAACATTTAACCTATTTTTGGTATCAATACCCAAACGGAGTATCAGTACCATAGTATAGAAGTATCAGTATCAGGGTAGTATAATTGATACTATGTATATAAAAATGTTAAAAATAGGTTGATATTGGTATAGAAAGTTGATATGTTCTTTTGAGTATTGTTTAATTATAATTGTTAGAAAATATTCTAACATTGAGTATGATATATATCTTTATGGATTGCTTGAGTATATTGGAACCAAGCTCCCGAATCAAGCAAAACTAAGGGCAAAGACAAAGTACCAGAATAATCAGCCCTACCTTTTGGACACATAGCAAGGATAGTCAGGTGAGTGCATTTATTTATATAGTAAGGGTTATAATGATATGTTGTTAAAATATATATATTGCATCGATATATCAGTACTATGTGTACTACAGGCACTCTGTGTGCATATTCACGGAATTCATCATGAGTTGATGAATCACCGTACAGGCACTTTGTGTGCATATTCACGGAATTTATCATGAGTTGATGAATCACCGTGCATGCACTTTGTGTACATATTCACGGAATTCATCATGAGTTGATGAGTCACCGTACATGCACTTTGTTTGCATATTCACATAATTCATCATGAGTTGATGAATCACCGTACATGAAATATGTGTGCAACCCACGAAATTCATCATGGGTTGATTAATTCTCGTATAGGCACTAATAGTGCACTCTAATAAATGAACATGAATAGAAAGAGGTTAAAGGACCATAAAAGAACCAATGGTAAAGAGTTATAAGGTTTACAATAAATTGTAAAGAATTACTCGATATTAGAATTGTTACCTTGTATTATGTTTATAAGTTTCTTATGATTATGTATGCCTCACTAAGTAACACTTAACGTGTGTTCATGTCACGCATAGGTTGAATACCAGTTAAGTGAGAATATCATCAGACATCAAGTCAGAGTCACCTAATTCAGTAACAGTATGACATACCTGTCTACTTTTGATATATTTTAATTGGCATGTAATATGTTTAGTAAAAACCGCTCTGTAAAACCTTTGAATTAAACTATTGTAAAATGGTAAAATGTGGAACATTTCTTTTTAGGTGTATATGTAAGTAATGTATGTTTTAATCATAAATAAATTCTAATGGTTTTATAAAATAAAACAAAAAATTTACAGATTTTCAAATGGGAATTGTTTTACAAATGATGTGACATCTGTAACTCGTATATGTATGGGTATACGGAAGATAGGTGTTACAACTCATATAACATAGGTATATAATCTCATAGTTTCTTATCACATAGCTCATGTAACATTTTCGTATAGTCTCATAGCTTATATCACTTTCTCTTGTTATCACATATTCACATAGTCAACCAAATCATCACATATACATATACTCATAGAGCTTATATCATTTCTCATGAAATCACTTATATCATATAATATAGCTTATACTTTGTTCTCTTATGATCACATATATCATGTAGCATATATAGTTACATATCACATAGACATATAGTCACATAATTCCTTGACATGTAACTTATATCACATGTTAATGTAATCAATTATATCTTATTGTATAGCTTATGTCACATTCTCCTATTGTCATATAAATCATATAACATATAACTCCTCATCATATAGTTTATACCACAGTTTCATATATGTACACAATTCAGTTTTACATTTCTTATATCACTGGTTCATATAATAGTTTATGTCAACATCACATAGCTTATTTTACTTTTTCACTTATTCATATAATTTCATTATACCAATTCTTATAAATTATTACACAATCATGTACTCCTTTTCATATAGTTCATATATCAATGTAATATAGCTTATATCCTAGTTTTACATAATCACTATATCATATTTCTTATATACTAGTTTCTTATATCCCCTTAGTTCAGTTTCACATAGATTGTCACATAGACATATATTCTTATAACTTATTATCACCTAGTTTCTATAACATTCTCATATGATTTTTTGGATCTTTGTACTATACCTCATATCACATACAAACCTAATAAGTTTTAGATCATAGTTTCATTTAAACATATAAACCTCCCTATATAGCTTATCTGACATGTTCGTATACTAATTTATGTCAATATCTCCTAACTTATATTCTATTCTCATATTATCATATAGGTCAACCCTACTTAGTTTATCTCACTTTTCATTTAATCGCCTAAATCTAATTCATATAATTTATACATTGTTATCATATAATTACCTATAACCTTATCACACAAAACAACATAGTTATCACACATACATGTATTCATATAGTTACTATATAGCACATACAATAACATATGACACCTATGGCTCAATTCATGTACTCATGCATACATAATAATCATATCAAGCACATACTAACATTCATAGACTCATGCAATCAAATATTGGAAACATGCTCATTGCGAGTCATATATCTATATCTCCATATACACAATAACATGCTCTCACCTTAGCCTCACTAGTCCCAGCAATACATTTATCTCTTTCTCAATCAATCTTATCTTATTGACTCATTCGGTACTTGCTTCGTTCGATATCTACATGATACATATAATCGATATGAATATCTTAATTCTAATCACTTATAACCAATCATCATAAATTAAGCAAAAAGAAACACTTAATTTATCATTTCATGCTCAATAATATCGGTACTCCCACTGCAGTACCGATACTTTCCTTATATGGTATCGATACCCCCTTCAGTACCGATACCATTTTAATATTCTGGAGAATTATCTTGGAAATGGTATCGATACTATACCCTTGGTATCGATACTCCCTATTCAGTATCGATACCTTACTCAACCAGTATTGATACTACCCTTTGAATTCAACTGATTTTTTCCTTGAAGTATCGATGTTGTTCTTCCAGTACCGATATTCCATGCCCAAAATTTCTCCATTTCGTAAATAAACCAAAACTCACTTAATTCTTTTTCTATAACCTCCTTTTAACCCTTTAAACTTAACTACACTTATTCAAATCAACTTATATCATTTAAATTCATCCTGATATCCAATATCTCACATACTCACTTGAATTCAATAATCATATCAATTTATCAACATGTTCAAAATTTAGTTCTAACACTTTGAATTTCTTATTTCAGCTCATGACAAGTCAAATTTAGCCTCAAAATTCATTTACAACCTATCAATTAACAATTCACTTAAAAACTCTTTATATTTAATCTTTCATAACTTATCCAACTTTGAGTTTTAAATCACTTAAATATTTCCTTAAGCTTTCTTAACACTCCAAGAATCAAAACTAAACTTAAAACTCAAGAAATAACCAGCTTACCAAGACTCACCATTTAAATGGAGCTCACGGCAACGAATGAGAAGATAACAATGGTTTACAGACTTCTCTTTTACCCATTCTTCCTTTCTCCATGTGAATAAATCCCTTATAAAGGGAAGATTAAAATCTTTCCTTAGAAAAGACAAATTTGTCCTTACTTCATTCAATATTTACTAAGCAATCCTTCACAAAATATTCCCAATAAATCCCTGAACTTTTCAATTTTTCAAAATTGATACCAAGTTTTAAAACATACGTTTTAGTTACTAGCCCGATTTTTGGGATGTTACAAATCTCCCCCTTAAGAAAATTCGTCCTCGAATTTTCACTACACAAAGAGATGGAAAACACTGATTACACAAATCTTCTAAAGTTACATATTGATTCATTTACTTTAATTTCACGTTTATCATTAATAGACTTGTCTTTTCGCTTCTTCAATTCTTCACCTAAATTTAACCTTTATAAATCCATATACTGTCCTTCACCATGTAGACAATAACCCCAATCCTTGACACTCAAAATCATGAATCAATTGATTTCTTTCATCATTCTCTAATTGCTTTATAACATTCACAAAGCCTTTACTATTCTACAATCCTTATTTGAATTACAATACACATATTCTTTTTATTATCTCAAACTTTTCTACTACATCTTTAGCTTTCTTGAGATATACACATCCTTATATCCTTGACTATATCACTTCTACATAACCCAGATACACAATCATATCTAAATCCACCTCATACTTGATTAGCTCTACTTGATATTATCTTCAAATCTAATAACTCTATTACACTCACATTCCTCTAACCTTTGAAAAACCAAAATATTATACTTATATTAACTATTTGTCTATGCTTGGATATAACTACTACCATCCATTCAAATTCCCGAGACCTTGTTTAAAGATTTCCATAACTTTGAGGTAACTTTAAATCTTTCTTAGATATACTTAAGACATATACTTCATGAAATCAAACAATCTTTTCATATAACATTACTTACTTATCCAAGAAATATTCACCTCACTTCAATATAATCCATGTCATACTTGACCTTTTAAACTCCATCATTTAATTTACTTATCTATTTATTCCTTCCCAAATCAAAATCTCCTTGTAACATAGGTCATATCTTTTCCTTTATGCTCCCATACTCTTTTCATATCACTCATACTTATCTCTGATTACCAATCTTTATCACCTTTCATAACTTTGCTAATTCACACCACTTACACAAAACCTTATTCTTTACCATTTCTTATACTTACATTTTTCCCACTTAATTAATCAAATACCATAATCAAATACTCACTGAATCCATTTAAAATACTTCTTGTACTTTACTTTTCATAATTTCTAACAAAACTTTTAATCCAATTCACCAAGTTCATTCTTAAACTTAACTTCATATCAATTAACCATTCTTAACTCCTTATTTAATCTTCCAATACCATACCCTACCACTTGAGTATGTCTGGCTATCATCAGATTTAATCTTCCGACAGGGAATACAACTAATTCAGATCAAGTTTGAAGTTGAAAACCAGAATCTCTCTCTCTTTGATAATATTGAATTCTATGAAACACCAATTCTCTTATTCCTTCTAAGCTCTTTCTAGGGCTTTAGCACGATTTACCACTTCTTGAAAAGGGAACAGTTCCAAAACCAATAACACTCTTTTAATCTAGGGCACAAGCTCTCCACAAACCAATCACATACATTATTTTCTGTAGAAACTAACTCAACAGTAATTTACTCAATTTATCAAACTCGAACTCTTACTAATACACGATGCAATTCCTTTGATCTAACTCAAAAATTATAACTTCATTTGTCTTATGAACTGATCACCTATGTACTCATTCTTGAACTCTGCTAAAAACAATAACCATATCACTTGATCTTTTAACATTCTCATGATGACATTTATCCATGATACTCTAACTTGCCCGCATACCAAAGAAACTATTCCACTTCAGAACAATGAAGACCCTCTAACACTATTCTAACTAGTTTACAACCTCTTAAAAACGATCATTGATCTTATACAGGCACTTCTTGAGGTGCCTGCTTTTCATTATGTCTGGCCAGGGCAGGTGAATTGCTACCACCATCAGGTCTATCACCTTTCGCTTTACTTCGAAAGCTTTCATAATCATGCATCTAATATAACCTAACAATCATATTCTATTAACAAGAAAGCACACTCCTTACACTATCAGATCATAAGTTTTTCTTTTTGTTAGCATGTACATGTTTCAAAACTCATTTGCCTTGGATTTATGCCTAAAATCAGCTAAACCTTAGCTTGATACTATTAAATATAACACCCCATCCGTACCCGACCCGGATACGAATCCGAGGTGTCACATTAACCATTCTCAAAACATTTGCTCTTACTAAATCGTTGAAAATTTTAAACTTTCATTAACATTAAAATTGAAATTATTTACATACAATAATTCAAAAAATTTACAAAACTTATCAGAGTGTATACAATTCAAATCTTTTATTTACATGCCAACTACATTCCTTATATCAAAATACATACTATTCAAATACTTTTATGATCTGATATTTGGAAAGGAGAAGCTGACGTGACTAGTCTATCATTACTCCTCTTTTTGTTTCTTGGAAACTACGTGTGAAACACTCACACACTAAGTCATTGACTTAGTGAGACATATAAAACGTATAAATGGAAACTTGAATACGTAACAATACCAGAACATTTCATATCATCCTATCATACAAAATCATATAATATTACATATAACAAAATGCATACATATGTTATCATTATCAATATTTTTATCATTAATACCATTTATCATATAATCTTTTACTTATCCATTTATACAATTCATATAACACATTTCCCCCAAAAACACACATAACAATCACACAAGGTTTAGTATGTTATGTCTTTCATTTGCCCATGGTACACTTGTGAGAACTAAAGATATGCAAGTACATTAAGGTTGTGAACAAATGTTGTCACCATAGCTCGTATAAATTTCCACTGAGTAGAAATGTCCCAAAGGACCACGTATAACCCTCGACTCTTGGCATGCCAACTATACCCCTAGCTCTCTTATCACCTAACATGGGCTTTACCATTTATCATAAATCTTATAACTCATATCACATAGGTATATAATCTCATAGTTTCTTATCACATAGCTCATGTAACATTTTCATATAGTCTCATAACTTATATCAATTTCTCTTGTTATCACATATTCATATAGTCAACCAAATCATCATATATACATCTACTCATAGAGTTCATATCATTTCTCATGAAATCACTTATATCATATAATATAGCTTATACTTTGTTCTCTTATGATCACATATATCATGTAGCATATATAGTTACATATCACATAGACATATAGTCACATAATTCCTTGACACGTAATTTATATCACATGTTAATGAAATCAATTATATATTATCGTATAGCTTATGTCACATTCTCCTATTATCGCATAAATCATATAACATATAACTTCTCATCACATAGTTTATACCACAGTTTCATATATGTACACAATTCAGTTTTACATATCTTATATCACTAGTTCATAAAATAGTTTATGTCAACATCACATAGCTTATTTTACTTTTTCACTTATTTATATAATTTCATTATACCAATTCCTATAAACTGTTACACAATCATGTACTCCTTTTCATATAGTCAATATATCAATGTCATATAGCTTATATCCTAGTTTCACATAATCACTATATAATATTTCTCATATTTTAATTTCTTATATTCCCTTAGTTCAGTTTCACATAGCTTGTCACACAGACATATATTCTCATAACTTATTATCACCTAGTTCCTATAACATTCTCATATGATTTCTTGGATCATTGTACTATACCTCATATCACATAGAAATCTAATAAGTTTTAGATCATAGTTTCATTTAAACATATAGACCTCCCTATATAGCTTATCTGACATGTTCGTATACTCATTTATGTGAATATCTCCTAACTTATATTCTATTCTCATATTATCATATAGGTTAACTCTACCTAGTTTTTCTCACTTTTCATTTAATCACCTAAATCTAATTCATATAATTTATACATTGTTATCATATAATTACCTATATCCTTATCACACACAAAATAACATATAACACATAGTTATCACACATACATGTATTCATATAGTTACTATATAGCACATACAATAACATATGACACCTATGACTCTATTCATGTACTCATGCGTACATAATAATCATATCAAACACATACTAACATTCATAGATTCATGCAATCAAATATTGGAAACAAACTCATTACGAGTCATATTTCCATACTGCCATATACACAATAGCATGCACTCACCTTAGCCTCACTAGTCCCGGCAATACATTTATCTCTTTCTCGATCAATCTTATCTTATTGACTCATCCGATACTTTTTTCATTCGATATCTACACGATATATATAATCGATATGAATATCTTAATTCTAATCACTTATAACCAATCATCATAAATTAAGCTAAAAGAAACACTTAATTTATTATTTCATGCTCAATAGTATCGGTACTCCCACTACAATACTGATACTTTCCTTATGTGGTATCGATACCCTCTTCAGTACCGATACCATTTTAATATTCTGGAGAATTATTTTGGAAATGGTATCGATATTATACCCTTGGTATCGATACTCCCTATTCAGTATCAATACCTTACGCAACCAGTATCGATACTACCCTTTGAATTCAACTGATTTTTGCCTTGAAGTATCGGTATTTTTTCTTCTAGTACTAATACTCCATGCCCATAATTTCTATTTCCATTTCGTATATCAACCAAACTCACTTAACTCTTCTTCTCTAACCTCCTTTTAATCCTTTAAACTTAACTAAACTTACTCAAATCAACTTATATCATTTTAACTCATCCTGATATCCAATATCCCACATACTCACTTGAATTCAATAATCGTATCAATTTATCAACATGTTCCAAATTCAGTTCTAACACTTTGAATTTCTTATTTTAGCTCATGACAAGTCAACTTTAGCCTCAAAATTTATTTACAACCTCTCAATTAACAATTCACTTAAAAACTCTTTATATAATCTTTTATAACTTATCCACCTTTGAGTTTTAAACCACTATAATATTTCCTTATGCTTTCTTAACACTCCAAAAATCATAACTAAACTTAAAACTCAAGAAATAACCAGCTTACCAAGACTCACCTTTTAAATGGAGCTCACGGCAAAGAAGGAGAAGATAACAATGGTTTCCAAACTTTTCTTTTATCATTTCTTCCTTTCTCCACGTGAATAAATCCCCTCTAAAGGGAAGATAAAAATCTTTCCTTCGAAAAGACCAATTTACCCTTACTTCATTCAATATTTACTAAATAATCCTTCACAAAATATTCTAATAAATCCCTAAACTTTTCAATTTTTTGAAATTGATCACCAAGTTTTAAAAACTTACGTTTTAGTCATTAGCCCGATTTTTGGGATGTTACACTTTCCCTCCTCCATCCCTTCCAATGATGATTCCTCAAACATGGCTACCTGCTCAATTTCTTCACCCCAACCTTGGACATCAGGACCTCCTCCCCACCTCCCCTTACTAGTTCATCCTCAATGCCACTGCTACCCCCTCTTCCTGGTCCTGGTCCACTTGTCCACCCATTCCACCTCCTCCAGCTTCTATTGGATTATCTAGAGAAAACTCAATAAGTAATGGTAATATACCTTCAATTCCAGGACCACCTCCTGACACTCCTTTGATGAGGGGTCGTTAAATAGCATGTTTAGGTTCTACTAAGAATCAGGGTCAAACCATAAAAGGCCAACTTAAAGCATATCACTGGATGAAGTTAACGAGGGTCCAACAAGGAAGCTTATGGGCTAAGGCACAAAGACCCGAGGAAGCTGCCAAGTACACATTTGCCACTGACTCTTTCGTTCACATAATTTCATAGATATGTACTATGACAAATTTTTTTTTATACTAGGGCTACAGAATTTGACATGTTAGAACTTGAGACTCTCTTCTCTACAATTTCACCAACTACAAATAGCAAGAACAAGCCTGGGAAATCAAACAGTAATGCGGGTCGTAAACCTGATAAAGTCCAGCTAGTAATTAGCAGTCCCCCTTCTTTTGAACAGGTTGAAGGCTTGAAGGTCATTGTTAGTTCTCTTGATTGCCTGACTTAAGGATCTTAATTCTGTTTTGCACCAAATTGGGGATGAAAGGATTTTCCCCCTTTAAATCTGTTAATTATTTCATACTTGGTTCTTGATAGTGATTTTCCATAATGTTATGTTTCTTGGTTGGAACTTCTCTTTATCTTCTTATTAAACTCTTATTCATCTTGGAGCTTTTATCTTAATATGATATCTCACAAGAAATTCATTTATATTGTAGATTGAGCTTAAACGGGCATATAATTGTGAAATAATGCTGACAAAAGTTAAAATCCCTTTACCTGAAATGAAAGTAAGATAACTATGCCATTTCTCTTAAAATAAATGCTACTTGATGTGTAGTTTAGATTTTCATTAATAGTCAATGTACAAAAGACAGGTACCATGGTTGTTCACAATTAACAAATAACAGCATTTATTTTTATAGTTTGTGTATGTTAGGATTGGATAATTTTATTTCTCTCTAGGCACTTGATTACCAAAATTGAACTTGTCGAAAATAGATTAATTCAGTTGTATTTTTCATAGAGTAGGTACACAATTATATACACAAACAATAATTTATCTTATGAAACCCATATGCTAGGAAAGTAGTCTATTCTAAATAAGAATTAAATCCCTTAAAGTTAGGGATTGTAAGACTATTTACAATATCGTAGTTAATAACATAATCTTCCTAAATTAGGAATCTAATTTCTGACATTCCCTTTCAAGCTGGGAATGGATATCTTCCATTTTCAGCTTGCTTGCCAGTTTCTGAAAATACTTTCCAGGTAACCCTTGGTAAGTGTATCTTCAATTTGATCTCCAGTAGACACATAAGGCGTATAAATTAACCCACCGTCGAGTTTTCCTTTATGAAATGTTTGTCCACTTCAATGTGCTTTGTCCTATCATGTTGAACTGAGTTATGTGCTATGTTGATGGATGGCTTATTATCATAATATAATTTTATCAGGCCTTCCACTTGATCTTCAAGTTTTTCAGGATGAATTTCAGCCATAATAACTCATAAACCCAAAGTGTCATTGCCTTGAACTCAGCTTCTGCATTTGATCTAGCCACACATTATGTTTTTAGCTTCTCTAAGTCACAAGGTTTCCCCCAAAAAGGTGCAATACCCTGAGGTTGATCTTATGTCCACCATGGACCCTGCATAGTCAACATCAATATAAGCATCTAGAGTTAAATTTCCTCCCCTTTTAAAAATTATTCCTTTCCATGGTGTGCCCTATAAGTATTGTAAGATTTGATTAACAGCCCTCAAGTGTGAGTCTTTAGGATTATGCATAAATTAGCTCACAACCCCAACTACATAGGTAATGTATGGTATGGTATGTGACAAATATATGAGTTTTCCTACCAACCTTTGATAGGAGCCTCTGTTAACTGCTATACCTTTTGTTGCATCACCAGTTTGTGGTTAGCTTCTATTGGTGTCTCTGTCGATTTGCATCCAAATTTTCTCGTCTCTTCCAACAAGTCTAGGGTAAATTTTTGTTGAGATATGAAGATTCCTTGTTGAGAATGTGCTATTTCAATTCTAATGAAATATTTTAATCTACCTAGCTTCTTGACTTTTAACCCCTTACCAAACTTCTTTAAGTCATTCATTCCTTTCAAGTCATCCTCTGTAATTATAATATTATCTGCATAGACTAATAAGTGGTCACTCCCCTGAATGAGTGTTTCACAAATAAGGTGTGATCACTTTGACTTTGCTTGTAACCCAGCTTTAACATCACCTTGGCAAACCTACCAAACCAGGCTCTTGGGGACTATTTCAGTCCATATAGTGCCTTTTTTAACTTACACATTACTTGCTTATTGCTTAAATCGAAACCTGGCGGAATCCATGTATACTTCCTCTTCAAGGTCTCCGTGTATGAAGGCGTTTTTAATGTCAAATTGTTAGAGATTCACCCTTGATTGGCAATTAAAGATAATAGAATTCTCACAGTGTTCATCTTGGCAACTGAAGCAAACGTCTTGATATAGTCTATCCATATGTTTGATAGTACCCATTGGCCACCAACCTTGCTTTGTACCTTTGTAGGGAACCATCTAATTTGTACTTCACTGTAATACCCATCTACATCCCATTGTCTTCTTCCCTTCTGGCAATGTTACCAAGTCCCATGTCCTATTCTTCTCAAGAGCTTCCATTGAACCTACATGGCATTCTTCCAATTCTTATCTTCTAAAGCCTCGGATACATTTTTAGGAATGGTAATGGTGTTTAGGGTAGTAAGGAAAGTCTGTGGTTATATGATAAATTCTCGTGAAACATGAACAAGTACCTAAGGTTTTTGTGCAGGCTCTTTTCCCTTTCCTAATTGCAATAGGAAATTCAAAATCCCTCTGATCAATAGGCTTATCAAAATTTTCAGTAACAGTATTTTGATCAAATATAGGTTCAGTAATTACCTCATTTTGTAAAGAATAAGAGGATGATTGAACCTGCATTGGTGTCTTTCTCCTCGAATAGACCAATGTAGTATCCTGAGCCCTTTGCTGAGGTGTATTAGGCTTAGGTTTAGCAGTTTTTCTAGGACTGTTTGTGGGAGTATTTGGCTGGTAAGCTGGAAACTGGCTATTCAGTGGCTTGGCTCTTTGGAGTGGTTGGGTGACTGAAAGAAGGTTAAGAAGTGACTGAATAAGGAATAATATTTTTCCTTATCTTCTTTAAATGAAATCTCTCTCTGAAGATAAGGACAAGTGAAGTAGTTTTACTATTCTACAAAGGTAACATAAGCATAAACGAAATATTTTCTTGTAGGTGGGATAGCATTTTTATCCCTTTGGGTAGAAGAATAGCCCACAAAGACACATTTTAACGCTCTTGGATCAAGTTTTCCCCTGTTTAGAGAGTGTATATGGAAAAATGCAACTCAACCAAATATCTTAGGCTCAAGATTAATGAGGCATTGAAGTCGGAAAGAACTTGGTTAGGATTTGAATGGGACTTTGAAAATCAAGGACTTTGTAGGTAACATGTTTATCATATAGGTAGCTGTTAAAATAGCCTCCCCCAATAGTGTTTAGGAACTTTTTTTTTGGAACAAGAGTGCTCTAGTGACAGCAAGGATATGGCCAAATTTTCTCTTAGCTACTCTGTTCTGTTGGGGTGTATTAACACAAGAGGACTCGCATATAATACATTTTTCTTGAAAATAAGGGGACAAAATCTGGTTGAAGTAATCTATTGCTTTATTATATCAAAATCTTTTATTTCAGCCCTAAATTAGGTTTTGATCATGATATAAAGGTCTTAAAGACAAAGCTTACATCTGATTTCTATTTTAGGAGAAATACCCAATATATTATTGTATAATCATCAATGAAGGATACAAACCAACGAGCCCCGAATATATTTAAGACAGTGGATGGCACTACTATGGATGAGATTAAAGGGTTGGGAGTTCTTTTATTTCTTACTGGAAAGGAAGTGCGCTTGTGTCTCGCTAGTTCACAGATATAACAATGAAAATTTTCAACATTTAAATTTTTGAAAAGAGAAGGAAACATGAGCTTTATTACTTTAAAGGAGGGATGACCAAGCCGAAGATGATGAAGCCATATTTGGTCTTTATTTAATTGGGATTTTGACATAAGGGATAATGGTGAGGAACTCAGGGTATTACTTGTCCACTAGGGTCTTCAAGATAGTATAGACCGTTGACTTCTTTAGCACATCCAATCTTCCTCAACATTTAAATTTTTGAAAAGAGAAGGAAACATGAGCTTTATTACTTTAAAGGAGGGATGACCAAGCCGAAGATGATGAAGCCATATTTGGTCTTTATTTAATTGGGATTTTGACATAAGGGATAATGGTGAGGAACTCAGGGTATTAACTTGTCCACTAGGGTCTTCAAGATAGTATAGACCGTTGACTTCTTTAGCACATCCAATCTTCCTCCTCGACTTTAGTTCCTGAAAAATACATTGGTTGGGATGGAAGAGAACACAACAATTAGTTTATTTGATAATTTTTGGATCGAAATAAGGTTAGTTATAGGTGATAATCCAAGTGAAATTGGGCATATGGTCTGTAGCCCCTGAATCAATTATCCAGGAGCTTTAGGTATACGTATCTGAGGATTTAGAGTTTTGAGAATAGGATTCCTGAGAAAAAACTACAAATATCTGTTGATGAGGGTTTTTTTTCCAGAGATCTTAGTAGGTTCTTAAATTTTTCAATCTCTTCTCTTTTGAACTCAACAGTCTGTTCTTGAGGATCTTCAGCTTGTTGTTTTGTTGCATATGTGCGTCCTTGCCCTTTTGATGGTCTCCTTTCTCTAAGAAATTCCTATTTGTTGTTTGTGGCTTCCCATAAAGTTTCAGCATTTTTATCTTATGTGACGAGCCTTCTTACAGTAGGTGTACCACATGGATTCCTTATTTGTTTTTGTTGCTGCCTATTATCTTCATCATAATCGTTTTACACTAGATTTCTTCTCGGTTACAGTCCTTGTGACCAGGGCTAAACTCTCCACTTGACTGTTTTCGATCATCACTTCTCTTCTTCCTCCTCAGCACATATTATTGCAATTATTTCATTTAGTGAGGGCAAATACTCTTTTCCAAGAATTTGGACTCTACTGCATCAAACTCAATATTTAGCCCAACAAGAAAATCAGATTCTACCTTTTCTACAAACCTTTTTTAGATTCGACCTTTTTCTACAAACCTTTTCAAAATTGTTGCATCTTCGTTGCACCTTATTGGATATACTGATAGATACATTTCTTGTCATAGGTTCTGTGGTAAGTTGGAATACTCTGTTATCGATATGTTTTCTTGATTAGTAGATGATATCTTAGTCTTGATCTCATAGATTTGAGATGCATCTCGAACCTTTGAGTAGGTCTGTTTTACTGCCTCCCGTATTTTTTGGTTGTGTTCAAGAACATGCATGTATCACTGATTTCTGGAATCATGAAATTCCATAACCAGGACATTACCAGGGAATCTTGTTCATCCTAATCGAACCTATGGTCTCCTACTTCAGGTCCAGAACCAAGTAGATGGCTTAACTTCCCTCTCCCCTTTAGGAACGTTCGAACTAGTTGAGACCACTTAAGGTAATTTTTTCCATTCAACCTATAGGTTGATTGTATATTCTGCAATCCCCCTTGAACTCGAATTTCCTTCATTCATTGTGACTTCTTGAGTAGTTTCAGTACTACTGGTGTCGACTACTTCAACCATGTCAATACTTCGCACTCAAGAAGGGTTTTGAGATAGTAAGAGGTTGCTAGAAAGGAAAAATGGTGATTGAAAAAGAGCTTATACAGGATCTGATACCATGTAGAAAATGGACTAAGGGTCCGTTTGTTTCACTTAAAACAGTTTTTTGAAAAATGAATTACTTTCTGGAAAACATTTTCGAAAAAACATTTTCCAATGTTTGGATGGTACATTGTAAAATGTTTTACGGTGTTTGGTTAATTTTCTTAAAATAATTTTCAAAATCTGTTTTTAATAAGAATCATACATATTCGATGGTTTTATTATTTATTATTTTTAAGGTTCATTTTTATATATATAATCATATTTTATAAAAATTTGTATTTTATAAGTACGACAAACTAAATTTTTAGATAATATTAATAATTTATGTTGACTGTGTTATAAATACACTACTTAGGTTTAAAATCTTCATGATTCTTATTCATTCGTATTTTTAGAAAGAATTCAACGTATAATAATATTAGTAGGTTTATTGATATACTATTAATAATTGATTAAAATATTATAAAAATTATAAACATTATGTAGGTTTAATTAATAGTACACCACATTAAAACTACAATAGTACATAACTACTCAAAAATATTATAAGAATTATTTCAGAATATAACAAAATTTCTCAAAAACAACAAATAAATGTCTTAAAATGGAGAACAAATCATAATGCAGTTAAGTAATTAGTAAAAATGAAAAAACAATGATTGTTTGCATACCAACAGCTCTCCTGTGAGGTATGGGACAACTCATGATAAATATCTGAGCATAATGATAATGTCATAGACAACTTCATGATAGTCAATTTCAATTTTTATTGGCTGATTATCTCCAGACATCACTGAAATAAGAAACAGTTTTATGCCGGTTTCAAGTTTTCTGAGCACTGCTCTATAACATTCATAGCAAGTCTCCTGGCGCTTGTGTAACAACCTGAAATATAGATTTCAGAAATATAAATCCCCTTCCAATTAAGAATATAACTTCTAAGAAATAATACAGGCAGCAACACAATCTGTAAGCAATAAGCCAATAGTAAACATTAAATTCTTACACTTCTATTACGACCTAATGCAGACAATATAACAAGTAAAAGATCATCTCGAACATCTTCACTCTTCTAACACATCATGATTGTCTGCATGGATGATAAAACACTTTCTGGATGATCATCCCTAAAATATGTAGTAAACCAGTCTTTCATGACAATTCAAATACAGAGTAAAATAGCTATAATCTACCTGAAGATCTTACTGTAAAAACAATTTAGGGAAAGATCAAACATTCAAGCACCAACTTTACCAACATGCATATACATATAGATATGGCCAAGATACATACAAGAAGTCGAGAACAAAAGAGGTTGCAGGTGTATCTTGGCCACTACATTAAAGTGAATACTAAGACCATTACCAAATCGTACCATAGAGCCATTTCAAATTTCTACATTCGACAATAATAAAAGCATTCATATTACTTGCAAAAAAATATTTAAAATTAATGAGTAAAAATACTGAACATTTTATTAATCAGATATTCGGATTATCATATTCAAGATCCAAGATAAAAAAGCAAGCACTTCCCTCAAAAGTAAATAAATACTGGAGCAAACATACTGACAACAGAAAAAAAATGTACTGAACATTTCATTAACCAAATCATCACATTCAAGATCCAACATCACAACACAGGATCTATATTTTGCAAGAGTCTCCAAAATTACAACTCTACTCCAAATGATGGACCACTAGTATTGCTCAATCCATTGAAAGTTCCAACAATCAAGCTAAAATATCCTGAAAGCATGCCACAAATCAATCACCAGAAGTTCAGTTGAAAATTTATTACTTTCTAAGAAAATCAAGAACCAAACAATAAACCTTCATGAAAGAAAAAGCACCTTTAGAATATCATCACTATAAGGAAACCAATTAGAGATTCCAAGCACCATGTGAGACTAAAATAAAACCAATCCATATTCGAAAAATCTCTTTGGTCTATGTTTGGATAAGACAAGAATTCTTTAAATAGCTAGTTGCTATTGATTGAGTAAACTAACTACTCCATTGGCAGACATTTGTTTATGAAGGAAACTTATCATTCACAACAGAAGGAACAAAACAATGATGTTTAGTTAAGTTTGACCAACGGGCATTTGAGTTGCAAAAAGTAATTCAATGTAACAGAAAATGATCAAGGGAGGAGTGAGAGTAAGACAACATTTTACATGGATTGATATTGGTAAAGATTAGTTAGCTTCCTATAGCATTTAAGGATAAAACCCACAAGCTAACAGAAGGTAGAAATTTAATTAATGCAGTCAATTGAACTAATTCCAAGTCTAGGTTGACTTCTTTTCAAGGTTGATTATGTTCACCACAATACCCCTTAAAGCCCTTTGCAAACCATGATGACACTTCCAAACTAAGGCCAGACCCACAGTACACATTTTTTGCCTTTACACAAAACGATAGATTGGTGGTGTAATCCATGAAAGGCACCAAACCAAAGATTTACGGCATACTTATGTTCTTGAAGTATGGAGGTTATCGATCATTAAAATGTAGGGGGAAAGTCAAACACAGTCCAGGTCCCGAGGCTAGCACATTGCAGCTTGTTTAGGTCCTGGTTCACTGCTAGAAGAACCATAATGTTTGAAGATACAACTATTGGGACAGAACAATAGAACATTCTAATACGGTAACTAATAGCTTGAATTAACTCAAAAGAACGGTTGACCCAAATATCATATCAAGTAGCAAATTAAGGGTATACGATACAAGTGGAAACTCAAGTTGGCAGGAAGTATGAGTGGGGGTAGCATGTCACTAAGGAGAAACTTTGTGAATTGTGGGAACAACCCTAATTCAACCAATTAGGAACGAACTTTAGCTAAGCAATCTAATTCAGGTAGAACAGACGGTTACAACCCTAAAACCTAAAATAGTAGGGGAAAGAAAATGGTTAGGCATGAATTAACCCTAGCGAAGCTAGGAAGTTCAGTGGAGAAGTAATAAAGTTGAAGAATGCGTGCCTTTAACAGCTTGAGAATGGCGTCCTTGGCGAATGGAGGAGATTCCAACTTCCCAGCTCCTTGAGCTGCTCTTCCAGCTTCTCCGCCATTTGCTATCAGCAATTCTGTTCGCAAGGCAAAGCAGCAGCAGCTTCGTCTCCTGCTCACTCTCGCTGTGTAGCTTTCAGTATCAGTGAATGAGTCGTGGACTCGATAAGATGAGATATAAAACAAAGAGGGAAAAAGGGGTTTTGGTTTTTTATGGCACTTGCTCTCGCCCCTCCTCTGGGTTTCGGGTTTCGAGGCTTTAGGAGGCCAAGATCGATCGAAATTCGGTGTGGAGCGAGGGAAGGAAAAATGACTTACCCTTCTCCATAGGGTAAGTTATTTTACGGGGGGAAAGGAAGGAGTTTTTCGTTGATAGTTGACTCTCTTGTTTATGAGAATCAAATACAGTAAATATTTTTCGTAAAATGTTTCCACCAAATGACCCTAATTCACTTGTACTTTTTGTATGTACATGGTTATACACACAAACAATAACTTATCTTAAGAAACTCATATGCTAAGAAAGTAGCTTATTTTAGGTAAGAATTAAATCTCTTAAAAGTTAGGGATTGTAAGACTATTTACAAGATCCTAGTTAATAATATCTTCCTAAATTAGGAATCTACTTTCTGACCGAACTTATATAACATCCATCATGTTCAATTTGTTGCCCTGAAATATTCTTCATTTGATGTTTTACATTTGTACTTCTCTTCCACTATGTTGCAGAGTGCAATCCTTGCCTTAGATGATACGGCGTTAGATCCTGATCAGATTGAGAACCTTATTAAGTTTTGTCCTACAAAAGAACAGATCGAATTCTCAAGGTATTTAATATATGTGCTTCTATTATTCTCTGTCTGTGCTCTTGAAGTAATAGTTTTAAGATTGGAAGACTTCTATATGCTCATAACAGAGTAGATGGCACATGCACATTATACAAATAATAACGGTTGAGGTGATGAATATATTTTTATTTTCAGGGTTATATGGGAGACAGGGAAAACTTGGGAAAATGCGAACAGGTCAGCAGAGTATCTCTGGGTTGTACATTTTTCTTTAACAATTTAATTTTGCATATAATCTGATTACTTGCTCAGTATTTTGTGACAGTTCTTCCTAGAATTGATGACAGTGCCACGAGTAGAGTCTAAGCTAAAAGTTTTCCTATTCAAAATACAATTTTATTCCCAGGTTTGAGGAGAAACTGTGTACTCAGATTGGTATGAGATGCTCTCTACTGTTGTTGTCACCTAATTGGTACTTATTGCACCTTTACAGGTTTCTGATCTTAGAAATAGTTTGGATATTGTAAACTCTGCTGTTGGAGAGGCAAGTTAAGCTTCTTTTGGCATAAATTAGCTTTTCCAATTGAATGTGTTATTTCTCCTGAAGAATTTAGTCATTGAAACCATTTCACCAATGCATTCACCAGGTAAGGAACTCGGTCAAATTGAAAAGGATCATGCAAACTATTCTTTCTCAGGGAAATGCCTTGAACCAAGGAACTGCCAGGGGAGTGATTTAACTGAGGAGGTATATTTATTAATAGATGAAGAACTATCTTATTGTAGTCGTCTTTTGTATCCCATTCTGTTTAAATAAATTTATTAATGGGAAAGGTCTTTTTCACAGCTGATTTTGCCTTTTGTTATTCTTCTTGAATGAGTTGTGTATTTTTATTGTTACATAAGTCTCTTAAATGTTTAACACGGTCCTGTAATTCGGTATTTTTTTCCTTAATTGCTAAGAATAGAAATCGAGTCCCTAGATGCCATATCTGTACAATTTTTTCAAGAAGCATCAATTTGCTCCAAACGTTTCAGTAATTTATGGTTCGTCCCCACAGGTTCTGCTGTTGGTTTTTGGTTGGATTGTCTCCTTAAACTCACAGATACACGGGCTCGCAATAAAAAGATGAATCTCATGCATTATCTTTGTAAGGTAGAAGATCATCTACCTTAATTTTCTTGATTCTTATCTTTCCTGTTAAATTTGTTAATAACTTGAATATTCTTGTACTTCTGCACTTATGTTTCAAGATGTAATGCCTCTGTCTTGCTGTACCAAGTAAAATGCTTGAATGTGTGCAGACATGTCATCCTTTTTCAATTTTGTTGAAGACTAATTTTAAAATTTAAAGGTTACTAATATCATGAAAATTCTTGCAGAAAATGCATGGTATGTTGGGTTGTTTTACTTTTGCAATCATAACCTCTTATTGCCATGACAAACCATACTTTATTATATGTGAGAACGTCGATTTATGTTTTACTCTTTACGGCCTCTAATTTTTAGTTCCTGAGCCAAAAGTTGCCAGAATTAATAGATTTTCCAAAAGACCTTGCGACTTTGGAAGCTGCAACAAAGGTAAGATTTTTATGGCCTTTCCAGATCATATTTAAATTGCTTAACCTTTTCCATATGATGTTAAGGTACAATTGAAATGTTTGGCAGACGAGATGCAAGCCATTAGTAAAGGGTTGGAGAAGGTTATCCAAGAACTAGCTGCCTCGGAAAAGGATGGTCCCGTGTCTGCAACATTTTGCAAGGTATTTCCTATATATTAAATAGCTATTTTGCCTATCAATCAGGTTCTGCACATTCACATGTTGCTTGGATTTTCTTCTTATATTTCATGCAGTGCCTGTTAGGGACACTACAGCCTTGGCTTTCCTAGTCTCCACCCCGCCCCTTACCTTAACTAAATAACAACATTGCATAATCTTTAAAGAGGAACAAGATGGTGCATTAAAGTTCTCAATCAGGGTCTTTAGTAATTTTAGGTCAGTTTTGGCCTTTGCAGAAGCTAAATGGGATGTTTAAGTCAATATTGATTAAAAGAAACTTGATTAGAGCTGTTGTGATCCGAGACTTTGGTCAAAATATCTTGAGCTTTAATCTCATCCAATTGTTTTATGACTCAGTGTTGGGTTTTGATAAAAATGAACAGCTGTGAACAGCCTTCCGAATTATTTTTCCAAATATTCATTCGTTGTGACACCTATGTGCCTAAAGGCAGCACTTCGTCAGCCTTCAAAATGTTGAAGTGCTAATCAAGAGTACCATGACCATTGAGCTACTATACAACTCTATCACTTGTCTCGGGAATCATATTTCGTTTGGATCAGTAGTCGCTTTCAAATAACTTTGCTCTCTCTAATTCTCATTTTTCTTATTCTTCATATTTCTCTAACAGTAAATGCTTTATTTATATAAATCTTCAGACTGTAAAGGAGTTCCTTAGTTTTGCTGAAGGGAAAGTCAAGTCTTTGACTGCGCTTCATACTTGCGTGGTATGTATTACCTTAAGGAGGCTTTACAGCAAGAAACAAATTCATAAGCATTTCTAAATTGATCAGGGTAAAATGCAGATGCATTGGCTCATTATTTTGGAGAAGATGCTGCACGTTGCCCATTTGAGCAAGGTGGTTGTTTGGTCTTAACAAGTCTAATTAATGTTTAACCCTGCATCATTTTAGGACCCAAAAGTTTATCTAGTCAACTGATTTGTTTACACTTTGTTACCTTTTAATAACGGAAATATAATGGTTTTCTTTTATTGTAGTAATATTTCTACTTATCCCCAAAAGCAATAATTTGAGTGATGCTGTCCTAAATGATTGCTGTGACCCCCGCTTGATCTATAACGGATTGTTGTTTTCTCATCAGAATGCTACTAAGGTCACTTTGGATGCCTACAGTAAAGTTGATCTAGTTTGGATATCATAGCTAGCATTTGTGCTAATATGTTCCCATCTTGAGTAATTTGTGCTTTCGGAAAACTATTAGCTAACATGCACCCTTGTTAATCTCAGCTGCAGTTTTATATCTAGATTGTATTGTCATAACCATTTTTTTTTAAACAATTAAATATTATTTTTAAAAACAATTATGACTTTAATTTGGAAAATTTGGTGATTTTGAATGGATTTGAATAAAATTGAAAAGAGTCGCCATCGACCTTTGGGTTAGGTAGGTCAAATACCTAAAAACGTCTTTTAAAAACAATTTTTAAGAAAAATAATTTTATAAGACAAAAATTTGGTCTACGTTACCAAAGATTCATTTAAAACAGGTTCGGGAGTCGGTTACGTGTGGGGAAGGGTAAACACCCCCACAACGCCCAAAATTGGTACTGTGTAGCTTACACATCGTCGTAAATGGTGGAAATTACAAATTGAATATAAAACTAAAATATGATTCGTTTATTGAGATTTAATTAATTTACTTCGAATTATTTTATCAGAGAAAATTCTTTAATTTGAAAGGAAATCTCGAGATTAACAATCCTCCGTCGGGAAAGTTAACTCGTCTATTTCTTATCTTTTAAAGAATATTCTCTCATCATTTATTTAAAAACGTGTATCGAATATAAAATGAAAATTTAAAATTTACATTCACATAAAATAAAGTGAGTATCACTTAAGGTACCACACATTACATCATTTTAATAAATTAATTAGTAAAATATACTCGACTTGTTACAAGTCCCTATGTCGTTAAAATGTCGTATCGGATCGTACCACTTCGACCAAGTGGTACTTTCCACGCCCATTCTACGCATACGTGTTCTTGAAAATATAATCGAATATTTCTTACATAGATAAAATATAATGAAATAAATGTGATTGGAAATACAAAGATTTACATTAAATTTAAGTAAACACAATACCAATAATTAACTAATGAGTAAAATGCACATCCATACATAAATGACTAAAATACAAATTAGTAAATATTACAGACCAAAATAAATATTAAAACATTTAAGGGGCTAAAATATAATTAACAAATATTTAAAAACAGTAAAAAAATAAACCATAAATCATATTAGGGACCAAAATGAAATGAAAAAAAACATAAAGAACTAAACCACAATTAAGCCAAATGTTAAACAGGGACTAAAACGAAACATACATAAAATAATATGGCCAAATTCGAACTCTAATAAAAATGTAATAATAAACCAGATAAGACTAAAATAAATGAAGTAAAATAACAGACATTAATCGATATTTAACCCAAAATATGAGAGTAGTGATCAAGATAAAAGTTTCATAAATAAAGAGTACAATGTCTAAACTTTCAAAAATATTAACAATAACCAGCCCAGTGACCGAAATGAAAAAAAAACATAAATCACAGGTCCAAATTCGAAGATCATAAAACATACATAATATATAAACTAGTGATTCAAATAAAACAAAATAAAACTATAGGCTCGAAATAAGATTGCATGGATTTCATTTAGGGACCAGATTACAACCCTTACAAAAGCTTGAGGGACCTAAACTGTTATTTACCCATAAATGTTAAGAACACGCGTGCCAGATTACAGAGGTAAGAGGACCAAATAGGCTATTAGCCCTTAATCGCATCACTCGGCCTCCCTCTTGCTTCAAAACGACGTCGCCCGACGTCTGAAATATAACCCTTTTAAGGGTTATTTTGAAACCCTAAAATCATTTGCTCGCTCCCCATTTCCTCAGTCGTTTCACTCGTTCTTCCCTCCCCTTCCCTTCTTCCTCGTTTCTCCTCACGAGAACAACGCGGCTCCCCGGCCACCGTAAGCCGGTGGCCACGGGGAGCAACACAACCTTAATCACTCTACTTCCTCTCCCAGACCTCAACCAAAAAAAAAACAAACGAAAACCCACCCCAAGAAAAACTAGATCTAGGAAAAGAGAGGTTGTTTTACCTTCGGTAATGGCTCCTGTTCACTCCGGCGACGATACAACGCTCGGATCTCTCTCTAAAGGTAAGATGCCTCTCCTTTTTTTTTTTTTCTGTTTCGAATCTCTCTCTGTATTTTTCTTTTCGTTTTTTTCTTCTGGTTTCGTTCCCTTGATTTATGTTGAGTATTTGGTGATATGATGATGATATCTAGGTAGATAGGATTTGATTTCTCTGATTTGGGTGGATAAAGTCCAGATTTTTCGGGATTTTGGGGTGTTATTTTAATGGGTTTTCGGATTTAGGCTACTGTAGATGAAATATGTACTGATTTGGTGATATGTTTCACTGTAGATGACGATGGTGGTGTGGTAACAGTGACTAGATCATCGGAGTGGGCCGGAACTTGCGGCGGCGGCGCGACATTTCCTCTGTTGAGGGCGACGGCTACTGAACGGTTAGGGTTTCAGACCTAAATGGCCTTTGATCTGGACCATTGGATGGGTCCAGATCAGACGGTCTTGATGGTGCGGCGCTGAGGCAGAGAAGGGGTAACCCTAGCGGGTTTGGGCCGATTGCTGGGCCGCAGGTCTGGGTTGTTGGGCTCCGGGATTGGGCCTTTGTAATCTGAATTGGGCTTCTAAGCCTGCAAAAAAAAAATGTAATATGTAAAATTAATAATAATAGTTAATAATAATAAAATAATAAAAAAATAATAAAAATAAAAATAAATAAAAAAGACCCGGACAAAAACGGGTGTCCACATGTATTTTTATTCAGATTTATCACTTTCCCTTTTGTCTGCAACTTTTTCTATAGTCATGGCTACTCTGCTCAGCTTTTCGATGATGTTTGTCAAAGCACACGAGGAAAACTGCAAGCAACTTGAATTGGATATGAAGAAAGCAAAGGAGGAAGAAAACGAGAAGCCAATAAATTAGTACAGCACTGCTATTCAATGATAGATCGGTAACCTGACATTCTGATTCTCACATGTGAAAACATGTTATGTTTTGCTCAGTGAAGGGAAAAACCTCAGAAGCTTAGAGCACGACTGTATCGGAGAAGAACGCGTAGTCTAACATGAGACTGCAAGAATGAGTTGTTGTAAATTTCGAATGCATGCTGGTGGTGAATGGAGAGTCCAAATACCAATTTCAAATTGTAAGATATTTAACTGCATTAATTATTTAACATGTTTTCTGGTTCTGGAGTAGAGCCGATGGATGAGGTTCATATTAGGTCTTCTCAAGCTACCTGTAAGGTGCCTAAAAAGCTTTATTGTAAAATATATAGGAACACATCATTATATTATAGTTTTACTTCTGTTCTCCTTTTCAGTGTATATATATAAACATTGTGTAAAATTTTAGTCACAAGGAATGTAAGTGAAATTTTTAAGAATTGGTTGTAGACAGGGGTGAGGGTTCAATCAATTTGAGTTGAGTCGATTAAAAAAATTTGAGTTATTCATGTTGCCGAGTCCTATTTTACAACTTGGATTTTATTTGAAATTTTTTCGAGTCGATTCGAGTTTATAAAATTTGAGTCAACTTGAGTCGATTTTTTGAGTTTCTGTTTAAATTTAATTGTAAATATTTATAATATTATAATATTATTTGATTCCAATTTAAGTGACCTTCTATAACCATATATACAATAAAATTTATATTTATTCATATTCTTTTCATATGTGATATACATATATTATACAAAGCCAATGACTCGAGTCAAACTTGAAAATAAATCCACTAATTATTAAAAATTTTGAGTTATTCGAATTGCATTTTGCAACTCGATTTTAATTTGAAATTTTTTCGAGTCGAGTCGAGTTTATAAAATTACAATTTGAACTCAATTCGAGTTGAGTTTTTTCGAGTCGAAAAATTCAGTTTTTCGAATTGAATCAAGTTTTGCTCACCCCTAGTTGTAGATTATCATCTATACAAGATAATAACATCTTCTCTTGTATGAAGGTGGGTCTCAACTCTCAAGTACACATATGGAGCTACCAACCTACGAAAAGCCAACACATTTCTGGATTAGTATTCCTAGTTTTAACAGTGATACTATATAACTCGGTATTTAGCCCTTTGACTGTCATGGATCGGACTGACCAGCTGACGTGATACTGCCTAGGGTGGTTGAGAGTACCTTTCGGCCAGGTTGTGCCACTGACTATATTAATCACTCATGTTATCAGTATAAAAAATGAAATTCACACCTTGAAATGAGGCTTTGTCGACTCATTTGACGATCGACAAAACACATCCCATGAAAGTCTAGTGATGAAGAAACCGAATCATGTTGTTGGAAATAGGCGTAGTTAAGTAACAAAATTGTTGTATGTTGGTAGCTAAGACCAGAGTCGGGTTTTAAATAACCTCTAGCATTTAATTTCTTTTCAAGTTCATGAGATTGATGGTTTAGACAGTCCAGCAGTTATGGAGCTGGCAACTGCGGCGGCTAAAGCCATAGTGAAGTTCGAATCTTTTGTCAATGATTCAACGTAGTCTTTGATGTTGTTGCTTGTGTGGTAATCTTCCATAACATTCCCAAGGTAATTCGGAGTAGTGTTTTCAATGTTGGATGTGAGATCAAGAGTAATGGTGGGTCGAAAAGGGTTATCCAGAACCGGATAAGGAAAGCTAATTGCCGAAGAAGACAATGATTGTCCTGGTGTAGAATAAACATCATGGTTGTGCTGTCCTTCATAGCTTGCCATAACAAAAGATTCATCCTCCACGCATCGCTGAACCTATAAACAAGGATCCCAAAACAAATTCTAGAAATAAGCTCAGTTTGAGCATATAATTTTACTTATGTACCTTCTTTTTGACTGGACATCCAGGAGCCACAGAGCACTTGAAATAAGCTCGGGGTGAGGGGTTATTTTTAGTTACTTTCTGGCCATATTTCCTCCATTGAAATCCATCTTTAACCATCTGAAAATCTAGCTGTTATACACAGTAATGCTAAGAAAACTAGCTAGCTAAGCTAAAGTGAAGAACGTACAAGGCTCTTGTCTCTAGGGTCCGTTTTCACAAAAACATGTGACGCTTTAGCTACGGCTGCAAATTGAGGCCTTGCTCCCTTGTTTGATTCTTGGACATAGGCTTCGTGAAGCACCCTATACTTGCTGCTCATTGCTTCTAACAATAATCTAAGCCTTTGGTTCTCTTTCTGCAAATTTTCCAACTCTGCTTCCACCTGCAAATTTTTACTAACATTTTAACACAAAAATCTCTAAAAAGAAGATGCAGATCAAAGATGACAATGTTCATAAAAGATAATCGACCTTTCTTTTGTTAAAATGTGGCGCATCCATGGCAGTAGGTGAAATTAAAAGAAAAATCTTATTGATTTATATCAATGAATATGGCTGCTGGAAATATTTTTCAAAGTGGGAAAGAGAATTGAGCCTTCATTTCTGGTTTTCAAAGAGATTTTTTCTTAGTGTTTCATAATCATGGCCATAGGTATTTAATACAGTGTATGTGTGAATTGATAACGTAATGGGTATGACATCATGCGGCTGAAGTAAGCACTTTGAATGCATCACTTGTTTTTTTTCTTGCACCAACTTTGCTGGTTATGAGGTCCAACGTGTTAGTGGACATGTGTACACAAATTAGTAGACTTTGAACTTTCCCGTCTTTGTTAGTTTTCTCTTTCCTTGTACGAGAAAATTTAAAAGAAAACGAGTGATGAATGACCGATTACCATCAGTCATTTATAATTCTATCGACGTGCAGGGTCAACGGGTAATATCATCTAGAAACAAATCAATGAATGGGAGACAAAAGCAAAGGCAAGCTCATAAATGTGGGCTTGCTTTTCATTTTTCGAAACCCAAAGCGTGTACCACGACTATTGTACGTATACCGGTTTCACACACGAATGTTGGTCCTAAAAAGTACGTGCGTATTCTAATTATTAGTTATCTATCAGATCTAAACTACAAGTAGATAATCTAAGATATATACATTTCATGTATGATATCTCATTTCATTAGTGCTTCTCTCTTTCATTATCATCTCCAACCTCATGTAGTCTTTGATAAATATACTGATTTAGGCGGAGTATATTCTAGTGTGTACATACAATATAATTCGGGACTATAAATTGAATTAAGATAAGATGTATTAAATTTCTATATGATATAGCTTATGTAATATATTAAATTCTTTAAAGTAACAACGTATTATACGCTTAAATGAATCCGATAAAACTAAAATCTTATCTATATTTTAAATGGATATAATTTTCTCTGCAAACTTATTATTATCTTGAACCGACAACCCGACCTTGAATATGTCTATTTTCCTTCGGGGTAATGTACTTAAATCTTTTAAACCATGGCCCATTGCCTTACGGGAGTCTCTATTTTGGCCCAAACCGGGAAAAGTAAAGTATATCAGCCCGCACCTGCGAAGTTTTTTTTTAATAACCGGACCTCATTAAAAAAAATTTGTAAACCTATTAAGGAGGAAAGAGTACTCACCTTCATTAATTTAAAATAATGTCATTTACAATCGCATGATTCAAACACGAAAGATAATCAAACATAAAGGAAATAGAAGAACTTGAGGCTAAAGAAGCTAGAATATAAGCCACAGAGTTTGCCGAACTACGAATCTGAGTAAGCAAGAAATCAGGGTTGTCATCTAAAATGCATCGAGCATTTGTCAAGATTAAACGCACAGAAGATAAATCGGAATGAGGCTGTACTATATGTAATAGTTCATTTCAGTCCCAGTACTTTAAAAATGACAGTCTTTGTATGTTAATTTGTTCGTTGAACGGCTTATGATTTCTATGTAATTAAGAAGGAAAGCTATGATAATATCTAGACTGCAATAGAATACTCTTCTCCCATTTTCAACTGAGCCAAGAAAAAAGAAGATACAAAAGTACTATGACTTTTCAACCGTATTTTGGTTTACAACTCTGCCTGAAATGGCTGCAGAAAGAGCTGCCGTGAAATTAGGGTCTCTAGTCAAAGAAACTGCCATTTGATGAACTAAAAGTTAGCGGATAGCTGATGCATCAAGTTATGGAGCTGAATTTGAGTATCATCCCCCAATCCAACTGGATGCATCAAATCAAGAGTGGCCCTAAGAGCTAAAGATTTGGTTTGGGAAAATGCTGAACCCCTGTTGCTGTTGGGGCTTAATGATCGATGTTCTGCCAGAGCAATATGGTCGTGGTTGTGCTCTCCATCATATGTAGCCACTAATACCAATGGATCTTCAGCACTTCTTTGCACTTGAAAATCGATCAACCAATACCAAAAACAACAATCAGTGTTAGATTTGGCTTGAAATTAAGTTGGCAAGTTGGAAATTTCATCTTGGTTGGTGGCCAAACTTTGAATATGGGAATTTCATATTTGGTGGCTAACTTGTACACATTGGAAAATTCTTTGGTAGGTGGCCAACTTATTTTTCATGTTTGATCCCTAAAATATTAGGTTATTTATAAGTTTAGTCCTTAAAACTCAACTATAAATAGGCCTAAGTATTTCATTAGAAATTATCCCAAAAAAACAAGTTTTCTCTTCCTCTTGTATTCTTCATTCTCCCACTTTGGGAATTCTAAAGAATTCCATTTGTTGTGATATTGGCGATATAGTGAAGTTTTCATCCGGTGTGGTGCCTGAGGAGTAGACGATATTATCATCGAACCTCGTAAATTTGGTGTGTTCTCTCATTTATTGTTTTTATTCGATTTTTTCCATTGTGTTTCAATATTCAATAGTTTGACAGGTTTATCCGCTGTGCAACCTTTGGTGGTTTTGATCTTGACATTTTAAGTCAATTTTGAAACTACGTTCGTGTGGGAAATAACCCGATTTCCCCAACAATTGGCATCAGAGCTTCGGTTGAGGTTATCCTGGTGGTTCCGTTGCTGAAAAGATACAGTTCGTGCTATTGAATATTGTTCGTTTGAATTAAAATGCCAAGATAAGGATCAGTTGAGACATCAAACTCTTCATCCGGACCGGTGAGGAGGATGATGACAAATGCAAATTTCTCGGTGGACTTATTCGATGGATCCGATCATTTTGGCATGTGGCAAGGCGAGGTGTTAGACGCTTTATTCCAACAAGGTCTAGACATCGCCATTGAGGAAGAAAAACCCGAATATATGGAGGAGAAAGAATGGGGAGGAATCAATCGTTTGGCGTGCAGCATGATTCGATCTTGTCTTTCCAGGGAGCAGAAATATGGCTACAAGAACGAGACTTCTGCAAGTAAGATGTGGAAAGCATTGGAGGAAAAAAATCCTAAAGAAAAGCTCTCAGAATCGTCTCTACATGAAGAAAAGATTATTCAGATTTGATTATCAACTAGGCACCAGTATGAATGAACACATCACTACGTTCAATGAACTAGTGGCAGACTTATTAGGCATGGATGAAACCTTCAAATATGAAGATTTGGCCTTGCTGTTGTTGTCATCTCTTCCAGATGAATTTGAGCACCTTGAGACAACGCTATTTCATGGTAAGGATAATGTTACCCTTAAAGATGTAATTGTTGCTTTGAATAGTTACGAGATCAGGAAGAAAACCAAGAAGGAGATCAAGTACGAAGCAGCGGAGGCCATGGTGGCAAGAGGTCGCTCGAAAAGTCAAAAGCCAAAGTGGAGAGGGAGATCAAAGTCGAAGTCTAGACTGGGAAAAATATGAATGTGCCTTTTGTCATGAGAAAGGCCATTGGAAGAAAGATTGTCCGAAGTTGAAGAAGAAAGGAAAAGTTGCTCCAGATGCATGTGTTGCAGAGCATGATGCAAATGACTCTGACATATCATTGGTTGCTTCATCAACAACATTCCATTCAGATGAATGGATATTAGATTCGGGTTGCACCCCTATCATATGTCACCTAATCGGGAATGGTTCTCTGATTTAGTAGAACTAAATGCAGGAGTTGTTTATATGGGTGCCTGTAAAACTGTTGGAATAGGTTCAATTCGATTGAAGAATCAAGATGGATCAACCAGAGTTCTGACGGATATCCGATACGTGCCCAATTTGAACAAAAATCTCATCTCGTTGGGAGCCTTGGAATCCAAAGGCTCAGTAGTCACTATCAGAGATGGAGTTTTAAAAGTCACATATGGCGCACTTGTGATAATGAAGGGCATCAGGAAAAATAATTTATATTACTATCAAGGTAGTACAATTATTGGAGCAGTTGCAGCAGCTTCCGGAGGTGATGATTTGGACGCAACCCAGTTGTGGCATATGCGGTTGGGACATGCTGGAGAAATATCCTTGCAAATTCTGGCAAAGAAAGGATTGTTGAAAGGTGCAAAGGCTTGCAAATTTAACTTTTGCGAGCATTGTGTTCTAGGAAAGCAGAAGAGAGTGAAGTTTGGTACCACTATACATAATAAAAAAGGTATTGTGGATTATATTCACTCAGATGTATGGGGCCCTTCAAAGACATCGTCTTTGGGAGGAAACCATTATTTTGTAACTTTTGTAGATGACTATTCCAGAAGAGTTTGGGTGTATCCGATGAAGTGGTTTGAATTTTCCTGAAATGGAAAAATATGATCGAGAACCAGACTGGTAGAAAGATCAATCGTCTTAGGACGGACAATGGAGGGGAAATTGTTTGACACTTCACTGTTAGAAATACACCACAACAGAATGAGGTGGCAGAGCATATGAATCGAACACTATTGGAGAAAGTTTGATGTATGTTGTCTAGTGCTGGGTTAGGCAAAGCATTTTGGGCTGAGGCTGTGACATATGCTGGTCATCTCATCAATCGTCTCCCGTCATCAACGATAGGAGGAAAAATACCATTAGAGGTATGGTCTAAAAAACCTGCTACTGATTATGATTCTTTACATGTATTTGGATCCACTGCTTATTATCATGTGAAGGAATCCAAGCTTGATCAGAGAGAAAAGAAGGCTTTCTTTTTGGGAATCACCCATGGAGTGAAGGGATTTCGCCTTTGGTGTTTAGACACCAAGAAGATAATTTGTAGCAGAGATGTTACCTTTGATGAATCTGCCCTAATAAAGAAGGTAACAAATGAAGCTGTCCAGACAAGTAATACTCCGCAGTAGGTGAAGCATACTCTAAAACAGGTGAAGTTTCAGCAGACGATGATCCCAGAAGTTGATGTAGCTGATTCTTCAACTCCAATAGAAGAATCAGAAGATGAAGAGGTTCAAACCCAAGAACCATTGGAGACACCAGAACCACTTGCAGTTACAAGGCCAAGAAGAGAAATTCGTAGACTTGCTCGATTTGTTGATATGGTGGCCTATGCTCTTCCAGTTGTTGATGATGATATCCCTGTCACTTACCAAGAAGCAATACAAAGCTTGGAAAGTGATAAGTGGAAAAGTGCCATGGATGAAGAAATGCAATCTCTCCAAAAGAACAACACTTGGAATCTGGCTCAATTACCAAAAGGTAAAAGAGCAATTGGATGCAAGTGGGTATTTGCAAAGAAAGATGAATCTCATAGCAACAAGATGTTCGCTACAAGGCACGGTTGGTAGCTCAAAAGGAGGGGATCGACTACAATGAAGTATTTTCCCCTGTTGTGAAGCATTCCTCCATTAGAATATTATTGGCCTTGGTAGCACAGTTGAATATGGAGCTAGCTCAACTTGATGTAAAGACAGCTTTCTTGCACGGTGATTTAGAAGAGGAGATCTATATGACTCAGCCAGAAGGATTCAAAGATGGTGGTCGTGAGAAATGGGTTTGTAAGTTGAACAAATCGCTATATGGATTGAAGCAATCTATGAGGTAGTGATACAAGCGATTTGATAGCTTTATGAGGAGGTAAAAGTACACTAGAAGCAAATATGATCATTGTGTGTATTTGTAAAAGCTTAAAGATGGATCTTTCATTTATCTTCTCTTGTACGTTGACGATATGTTGATTGCTTCGAAGAGTCAAAAGGAGATAGACAAATTAAAGGCTCAGTTGAATCAAGAGTTTGAGATGAAAGATCTAGGTGAGGCCAAGAAGATTCTTGGTATGGAGATAAGCAGAGATAGACAGAGAGGGAAGCTTTGTTTAACACATAAGCATTATCTGAGAAATGTATTACAATGTTTTGGCATGAATGAAAATATCAAACATGTAAGTATCCCATTAGCTTCTCATTTGAAACTTAGTTCTCAAGTATCTCCTAAAACTACGAAGAACGAGAGTATATGACAAAAGTTCCATATGCTAATGCAGTTGGGAGCTTGATGTATGCAATAGTGTGTAGGCATCCTGACATTTCACAAGCAGTTAGAGTTATGAGCAGGTACATGCATGATCCTGGAGAAGGACATTAGCAAGCTGTGAAATGGATTCTACGGTATCTCTAACAAACCGTGGATTTTGGTTTAGTTTTTGAACAGGATGAAGCACTTGGCCAATGTGTGATTGGATATGTTGATTCCGATTATGCTGGTGATTTGGATAAGAGTCGATCAACTACTGGGTATTTGTTTACTCTTGCTAAAGCCCCAGTAAGTTGGAAGTCTACATTGCAATCTACGGTGGCCTTGTCTACTACAGAGGCAGAATACATAGCAGTTTCAGAGGCTGTAAAGGAAGCAATTTGGCTTAACGGGTTGATGAAAGACTTGGGAGTTGTTCAAAGTCACATTAGTCTCTATTATGACAGTCAGAGCGCTATTCACTTAGCGAAAAATCAAGTCTACCATTCAAGGACTAAGCATATCGACGTGAGGTATCACTTTGTGCGGGAGATCTTTGAAGAAGGAAATATTCTACTTCAAAAAATTGCGACATCAGAAAATCCTGCAGATATGATGACCAAGGTGGTAACAGTAATCAAGTTCAATCATTGTTTGAACTTGATTAATATCCTGAAAGTATAAACACCTTCGGGTGTGTGGAACTTGTGAGCGTAATTAGAGACACTACAAATTTGGGGAGTTAGAGAAGTTGAGTAGGCTTGGTAATTTCAAGCCAAGGTGGAGATTTGTTAGATTTGGCTTGAAATTAAGTTGGCAAGTTGGAAATTTCATCTTGGTTAGTGGCCAACTTATTGGAAATTTCATCTTGGTTTGTGGCCAAACTTTGAATATGGGAGTTTCATATTTGGTGGCTAACTTGTACACATTGGAAAATTCTTTGGTAGGTGGCCAACTTATTTTTCATGTTTGATCCCTAAAATATTAGGTTATTTATAAGTTTAGTTCTTAAAACTCAACTATAAATAGGCCTAAGTATTTCATTAGAAATTATCCCAAAAAAACAAGTTTTCTTTTCCTCTTGTATTCTTCATTCTCCCACTTTGGGAATTCTAAAGAATTCCATTTGTTGTAATATTGGCGATATAGTGAAGTTTTCATCCGGTGTGGTGCCCGAGGAGTAGACGATATTCTCATCGAACCTCGTAAATTTGGTGTGTTCTCTCCTTTATTGTTTTTATTCAGTTTTTCCATTGTGTTTCAATATTCAATAGTTTGACAGGTTTATCCTCTGTGCAACCTTTGGTGGTTTTGATCTTGACATTTTAGGTCAATTTTGAAACTACGTTCGTGTGGGAAATAACCCGATTTCTCCAACAATCAGAAACAGAAACAAATAATGTTTCAAGACCTGTCAATTCTAACCCATAAGATCAGCCTGAAATCAGGAGCAAGACTCACATTTTTCTTAATAGACAAGTTGGGGCAAAGGAGCACCTGAAATATTCTCTGGGACAGGGGTTAACTCTTTTGACCATATTTCCTCCATTGATATCCGTCCCTCACAATCTGTAAAGATCCATTATTAGAAGATTCAATCAGGGAAGGAAAATTGAACAGCGGGGAACCTACCAGGCTGGTATCCTAGGGATTTGTGGGGATGTGAACCCTTGATATCTTGGGTTTAAAACATTCCTTTGGTTTTTTTCTCCACTCTTCATCGCTAGAGCTGCTTTCACTGAATCCAATCATGTTTGTATAATCCTCGTACTCGGTTTTTCTCTTTGTTGAGATTTTTGAAGCTCAATTTGAACAACCGAATAATTGTACGAGGGGTGAATTGTCAAAAATAGTTTAGGGAGTAAGGAGAAAGAAAAGATAGACAATTAAACACAGTGATTTATAGTGGTTCGACTTTTCAACTAAGTTTACCTCCATTACCTTAGCTACTCACTAAGGATTTTCCAACAAATATACTAATTTGTTCTTTCTTTATCAAGGACAAAGAGATAACATTTACAAAACTACCTAACTTTTCAAAGACTCAGTTAGAACCAAAACACTTTTACAAGGAAAAAGATGTAAACAAAGAAAACCTTAAAAAACAAGGTGTTTACAAAGAATTAAATCTCACAAGAACAAAATATTTACAAGAGAATATGAATAAAGAGGGAAAAGTTATTCTCTTGTGTTTGATTGCTTAAATAGGTTTTCTAACCTTCTTCAAGTGTCTTGAACTTGTATTTATATGTTGGAATGAGTTTTTGGTTATTTCTAGCTGTTTAAAGCAACTTGGAGCCGTTGGGGATTTTTCTCTGCAAAATAAAACTGCGCAGTACAGAGGATATCAGTACTCCTATAGGGAGTATCGGTATTACCTTTATTATTTTTAAATAAAACTAGACGTTACTAGCCGTTAGGCCTGACGATGTCAATACTAAGCCTATGATATTGATACTACTATGTAAAGTAGCATTAATAACCTTTTGGGTATCGATATCATTTTTACATTCTGAAATTTGAACAATGCTGGTAGTATCGATACTACCTTGAGAGTATTGATACTTCTCTTACCTTTGATATCGATACCACATGAACAATATATATATTGATCATATAGTATGATATTGTAAGAACAATATTGGTACTACGTACGTTGAAAATTAGTTTTGTGTTCAAATTCACTTTTTAAAAGACTTTGAATTATTTTTGAAAACTTTGAATAAATTGAATTCAAATCCAAAAATATTTTGCCATAAATTGTTATATCAAAACATAGTCCAACAATCTCCCCCTTTTTGATATATCAAAACATTTGATTTTTTTTTGCAAAACTCCCCCTTAATAAAAATATTTAATGAGAAAGATATCAAATGTTGGAAAATGTTCAACTCCCCTTTTTTCATTAAGAAATTAAATTTTTCAAACCCATATTTCTCCCCCTTTTTGTTATATAAAAATAATTCAATTTTAAAGTTCAAATATAACATTGGAGAGTAAAAATTTAACTTTAAAAGCTTGGCACTTAAACAAAATTGAATTTCAACAAAGTATAACAAATATGTTAGTAGCACATGAAATTCAATATATCTAAGTCTGAAATACTTTATGCAATACCAATGAAATTAAGTACATGTGCATAAAGTTATCCTAAACAAATGTTATGCATTTAAAAAATTTGATATCAATTGTTAGAGAGATATCATTTGCATTTTAAACCACGTGCATAAACATTTAAATTTAGGTAAAAATTAAAGTTTGTAAAATCAAAGCATTTGAAAAATTGACATCAATTGTTAGAGAGATATCGTTTGTATTTAAAACCAATTTTGACCAAAATTCATTATGATGAACTAAAAATTATGAAAAATCATTAAAACTTTAGAGAATGCTCATCATAACACATTTTTCAACATACATAAGATAGAAAACATGAAATCATTTAAAATCAAAACTAATGCATGCATAAACCTAAATGAGCTTACAACATTTGAGTTTACCTATTCCTTTTCAAGAGTGCTTACAACATATGATGCAACCAAATATGCAAAATCAAAAAGCTTATAAGCTTAGAGGTTACCTATTCCTTTTCAAGAGTGCTTACAACATTTGAGTTTCGTCACTTTCATCACTATTGCTCCCACACACCTACAAGAGACATTTAAGTAACATTAGTTTCAATGCCCCTTGTTCCCTTAGGAACCCATACTTGTCTAATTTTAAAAGATTTTATTTTCTTTATAGGACAAATATGTTCCAAATGACCATGAAAATGACAATGTGAACATTTTTGTCATTTTTAAACATAATGAGTTATTTTTAGAACTTAATTCTTTTTCTTTTGTTAAGCTCTCAAGCATAACTTTCAAATCAAAAATTTCGTTTTCTGAATCATTGATTTTGACTTTTAAAAGATCTAAAATCATTTTTTCAAAATTTTGTTTTGTTTTTCAAAATCAACTTTTGCTTTCAAAACCAAATCATTTTCAACTTTAAGTTTTGAAATTAATTTTTTATATTTGGAATTCATGGTCTTAAATTCCAATACAAATCATTGTAAGCAACTTGTAACTCATCAAAAGAATCTAATTCATATGAGTTATAAGTTACCATTGAATCTTCTTGGATGGCCATGAGGTATAGATTGGCTACTTCATCTTCATCATTGGAGTCATCTTCATCACTCCATGCTGCCACAAATTCCTTTTTCTTGCTTGAACTCTTCTTATTTAGGAAGGGACATTCATACTTGACATGCGCCGTGACAGGTGTCATTTTACTCTCAAAATATTTCAGACTTCTTAAAAACAAATAATGAAAGAAAGAGATAGAGTAGAGTAGGGAAACAGGGTCGGTCCACATGGACTCAGGTGTTTCTGATGAAGTGAACTTTATGATTTATAAAAGAATGAGATAAAGTAGAGTTTTAGATGAGATTAAATAGGGGGCTTTAAAAGTCGTTTTTTTTAAAAGATAAGAATTAAATAAAAGAAAATAATTAAACAAATAATTTAAAAAGATTGAGATAAAGAGAAACTTATAGTAAAATTAGCCTTAGACTTCAGCTTTGCCTCAAATTCTTATTGATCATCGGAATAGATTTTTTTCTTCGCTTATTTACTGGTTAAAGTCTACAGGGCCCAACCACTGTAACTTGTTTTTCTCTCTTATGAACTGATAAACCAAAATCTATTTTTGGATATCAGTCCTTTAGGGAGACTAATTACGACTATCGTCATTAGCACCGACCTATTTTATAGATATGGAAAAAACCGACTTGGACTATGTCGCCTTAATGAGAATCTAGCCCGATCTCAATTTCCATTAGTAGACCGCCACTAAGTGTGTTCAAAGGAAGTCGAACTTGATACCAGCCGATTCTCCCTCCCAACTGTAAATCAGAATAAATTTCGAACCAACAAGCTCATTTTGATTTGAAAACGATTTGATTTTAAAACGATAGGTCAATTACTAATCTTATTCCTCCATAAATTTGAGAAAATAAATCGAAGTTATTTTAGTGCTTTTCAATCATCACAATAGGGATTGAGTCATTGCTTCAGCCCTTGGCTATGGAGAAATTAGCTAAGTATGAAAATTATACTTAGGATCTTTGTAAAATAAAAATAAAAATAAAACAAAGAAAAACTTTGAAAAAGAAAAGAAAACTTTTATTAAACTAGAGGAAAGAAAAAAAATGATTTCTAAATATATTTCTAGGCTTACCCTGAAAGGGTATTTATAACCTTCAAAATCCTAAAAATAAGAAAAATATAATTCCTAAAAGAAAGAGATAATTCATAATGAAAATACTTAAACTATTTAAACTAAAATACTAAAAACAAAGATAAGATAAAATATAACTCTTAAAATATTTAAACTAAAATCCTAGAGATGAACATGGAATAAAAATAATCCTAAATATAATTACAAATGTTTTATTCAAATTCATACTTTAAATCTCCTAAGATATCTCTGCCTGTCCACCTTCTAGAAGATACTGATTAGATCTTCTAGAAAATTGTTACTGACTGGACCTTCTAGAAACTGTCACATCAGACCGTGTTATACCCAGAGTTGTGCCCATGTCTCTAGCCGTGACCAAATAATAAGAAAATGCAGAATGCACATTTTTACTGCTAATTTTGGAAAGTAAGATCCAGTATGAAAATAAGCATAATACAACTAAATTAGCAGCAATAAATCCACAAGATCGAAGAATTAACGAGCAAATATTATCTATTTAGAACACTCATCTCCCCGTTCTTTGACAATTGAAGCACACCGAGGGACTTTTCTTCTTGCTCGATTCATGCTTCACTTTTTTAGAAGCCATGAATCTCTTGAATCTTTTGAAGAGCTTGACCATCTCTTCTTCTTCATCATTATTTTCATCCACCTTTTCACTTGAATCTTGATTGCTCTCATTGGTGGATTTGAAGGCAATGCCTACCTCATTCTTTTTCTTGTTTTCTTCTCTTCATCTTCTTCCTCTTCCTTCACCCTCAACTCATGAGTGAGAAGATAATCAATTAGCTCATCGAGAGTGAGAGACTTTAGATTCTTAGCCTCAATGATCACCGTCTTCTTTGATTGCCAACACTTTGGAAGAGAGTTGATAATTTTCCTCACAAGCTTCTCATAGGGATTACTTCTCCAAATACCTTGACACCGTTGACAATAACGGAAAACCTGGCCCATCACAGGCCTTTGTTATCGAGCTCAATTTTAAGGGAACACACCTCCTTATGTCCATGCGGAGGTGAATACCATCACGAGGATAATAAGGCGTGAGCTCCAGGAGCGATCCACTATCCCATGCGGAGGTGAAAACCTCACGAGAGAGTAGTCTCTCACTCCTACTTAAATAGGACAGAGCAGGGTTTTAGCTCATGTCATGATAATGCAACTGTGCAGTGTGTGAGGGAAAGCGAAAATAAAACAACATATAATCACAAAACACTAAAAAAATCAATCATCCCTAAACACATAATTAATCTGAAACCATTAGCAAACATATCAATACAACTATTTATTGGTTAACAAACGATACTAAAACCAAACAAGAGATCAAAAACCAGATTAAAATGAATTTATAACTTTCAATTGCAAAGATAATTAATTAATCAACTATAGGCCTGACTCTCTAAAAAATCCCCAACAGAGTCGCTAAGTTGTCGAAACGATTTTTTTCTTAAATGATAAAGAGATTTTGAAAACCACACCAATTTTAACTTACTTGTAATTGATTAATTTTTTAATTAAAAAGTAAAGTGATTAAAAAACCTCTCGTTTCAAAATTTTAGATTTCCTTTACGATAAGAAAAAAACATACGGTTCGAAGAGTTGCCACCAATCTTTGATTAGGGTGTGATTGGGCACCCAAAAGCGTTTTTGTTATTTTAAATAAAAAAATTAATTTTAATTAAAACAACAAATGGAGGTCTGCGTTATCAGAAAATGAGTTCAGGAGTCAGTTATGCATGGGGAAGGATTAGCACCCCCAAAACGCCCTAAATCAGTACCTAGTCGATTAATTAACGTCTTTGCAATGAAATCTACAAATTCGGTTTTAATTTGATTTATGATCCCCAACAAAACAACATCATATGAATTTTACAATATTCAAAAGCACCAAAATAGATTAAATTAAAATTACCCAACTGTTTAGAAAGATAAAGAATATTCGATTATTTAAAAATATCGAGACCAAATCTGAAATGAGTGATAACAACCTTTTTCTCGACAAATTTAAATAGCCGAACATTTCTTTTTCTTCCATTCTCAAATTTTAAGTGATGAATCAATTTTTAGGTGTCACTAACGTGATACACTTTTAATTTAAAATCGTCAAAAGTGGATCTCTAATAAGTTAAGACAACCCACTTAAAACAATTTTAAATTAAAAGGGTATTACATTTAATCCAATTATGTAATGATGTCGAGTTATGCATGTGAGGCCATCATGCAAATTGCGCAAAAAGGATGTCATGCAAAAATTAATTTTAAAAAAATAAATAAAATAAAAACATACCATACCAGACTATAAATTTACAAAATATATATACATATTAAAATAATGACTAAATCATATTAAATATGATTTTACTGTCTTAAATGCAAACAAAATCATAATTAAGGTGTAAATGAGAATTTTATACCATAATAAACAATTAAACTAAATTAAAATAAAACACTAATATAAAGGACTAACATCGAAATAACCCTAAAGATTAGTAGGACTAAAAGGTAACATGAAAAAATATGGAATCCTAAAGTCTAAACAACAAAAATTAAAGAAAATAACATTAGGACTGAAATTAAATGCGCAAAAAATAAATATACAGAATTATAAACATGCTAACTTCGACGTAGGGACTAAAACGAAACATAAAAAAATAAAAGTGAAATGTATAAAAATAGTAAAAATTAAATACACTAGTACTTGAGACCAAAGTGCAAATAAACGCTAAAAATAGAGGGATTTTAATAGTTTTACCCTAAGAACTCGGTGGCTAAATTTAATTTACCCAAAGGTTTTAATATAAAACCTAAACTAAAAATAAACCTAACCTAATTGTAACTAAACCCCCAGCCGCATCCACTTCAACTCTCTCCCAGGTTCCATTCGGCGAAAATCTCAGCTAATTCAACATTTGAAAGCCCCCTCAACATGTTTAAGCACATCGTAAGCTTCAGAAATCAATTGCATATCACCATATTCGATTCCATTCGGTGAGGAAACCACTAACGAAGGTAAACATTTTGCTCTCTCCCTCCCCTTAATTTATTTTGTTTTGGTTCGAAAGGCAATGATTCCTTTGGGTTTTTGTCGATGAATGCTTTCTCTGGATATTTGGTTATTTTATTCTGCTATAGATTCCTTTTTTTCGAAATGAATCCAACACACACACTCAACATATACTGGAAATAGAAAAAAAAGCTAGGAATACCTCAAAAATACTTGTATTGCTTTCGAAAAAGATGGGGAAGACCCCTGTTACACTACTTGATTCTTCAATACCAGGGAAGGAACAATCCCTCTTTCAATATTGTTTCCTTTACTCTCTGTGTTACTATGCTCTCCCGATTCTCTGTTTTTTTTTTTTCACCTTCCGTTGTTGATGAAAATTTCCAGCTTGAATCCCTCTCCCCCCCCTTTTTTGGTTGCCTCCTCTTTTTTATATTGCTTGTAGGTGGTTTTCTTGGTCGATGGGCACGAAATCCGACGGAGATCGTGGTCAATTCTGATAGCGTCATCAGTGTAGAGTGCTCCGCGGTTCAGTCGATGAGCGTGTTTGCTGCCGGGCAGCCACTTGGGCGCGCAGCAGAGAGGGCAGCTTTTTTTTTTCCTTTTTTGTTTTTGATATTTTTCTTTTCTTTTTTCTAATAAATAATAATTAATAATAACAATAATAATTTTAAAACCGGACAAAACGAGCATCTACATAGTATCCACCCAAGCTGAGCCTACTGGAAATTCGTAGAATATAAGAAGCAGAAGCAGAGGCAAAGAAGAGAGATTAAAAAAACCCAGGCCGGGAATAGGGACTATATATATAGAGAGACGAAAGATCTTTGAGAGGAAAGTTGGCTCAGCTAAAACATTGAAATTTTAAAGTCAAGACCAAATCTCATGATTGCATTACCTTTCTTGAACTTCAACATTCAAACCATAGGCTTCGTCTTCTTGACCTTACTTTTATCTGCCTTCAACCTTCTTTCCCTTTTTTTTTAATTTCCCTATCTTTAATATTAACTACACTGATATTGCAATCCAAAAGTAATTATCACTCGTAACAATTGATGTTTATTTCCTTTTAATGTAACTATACAGTTACTATCATTTATAATGGTCTTTTTTTTCCATTTTTAGAACTTTTTAAAAATTATTTGATAACTTTCAATTATTTATTGGATCGATAATTCTTGTGGTTCACGGAGGTAGAAAGGATATTTGTAGATATGTATTAGAATGTATTAAAGACTAGGCTTAGACCGAAGTAGGAAGAAAGAAAAAGGTTAAATTATGTTTCAGTTTCTTGGTGATGGTCTCGTTAAATTGACCCCCAACATGGCAGGCTCAAAGCTTAATTCCAAATCACCTAACCATACGGTTTGAACTTAGTTATGTTTTGAGATTAACTCCCATTGGATAATCCAAATTTTGGTTCTAAATAACCCCACAATTTGACTACTGATGCTCAGTTGAAGCCCCATGTGAAAGGAAGCAGCTGCCCCTCTTTTTTTTTAAATCTCCAATTTCAACAAAAGATGTGGAGTAAACCCAAAATTAGAGCAAAGACAGTAGTCTTGGGACAGAGCACAGAGTGTGAACAAGTTGGTTAATTGGACGGCTGGAAGGCGGCCCAAGATCTCTCCCCCTCCCCCCTCTCTCTCTCTTACAGTTCGTTAGTAATTTAGGGAGGCCTCCTCGCCCACATAGAGTACCCCGAAAAAATATTTTCACGTGTAGAGTATCCCTCTCTCTCTCTTTCTCTTACAGTTCGTTAGTAATTTAAGGAGGCTTCCTTGCCCATATATAGTAGCCGAAAAATATTTTTCCGTGTAGAGTATCATTGTATTATTTTTGAATTAAGTTTATTGCTACAATTTAAGGGAAAGACATGAAGAATACCATGCGACTTTATTTTTTTATGAAAGACGCATGTATTACCATGCGTCTTCAACTTTGTAAACAAAAAAAGATGATTAATAAATTTGAAGACGTGCAACAATCTTGAAGTTTTCTAAATTTATTGGGAAATGATTAATGGAGTGCACCATTTGGTGAGTTTTTTTTTTCAAACACAATATTACAATTATTTCTCTAATTTAGGGATGGGTATGAGATTCAACTCGACGAGTTTCGACTCGATCTGATCAGATCATGTAGGATTTTTTTAAAAAAAATTAAGTTCAAATCGGTTCAGATTTAGGATAAAAATATCCGATCTGATACAACAAAAAAATTATAATTTTATCTTATATATTTATGAAAAATTATAATAACACTCATCTATATATTATTTTCTTTCAATTAAATCTCTATTTTTATTTATAAAAAATAATTTTTTTAATAACTATATTATTTTGGAGTTGAGTTTAAATTTTATTTTAAAAATTGAGTCAAGTAAAAAATATATATTTATCGGATTGAGTAGATCGAAAATATGAGCCGACCCATACACATCCTACTTAGTGTAGCTTGAAGATTCATACGGATAACAAATGCCTTTTTGGGTTGAAAAATCAACTATTAAATGACTTCAACCACTGCTTAGATAATTAAAGGATGCATGTAATACCCAACATGACGTCATTGCTTGCGCATTCTCCTTCCAAAACCTATATATATATATTAAAGACTGTTAATCTCATGTAATTTCAAGATTTATTACAAAAAAGTTTCCTCATCGTATCTAAATTTACGTATATAAGTTTTCTCCGATGTCTGCACACCCGGCTATTTTTTCATGAGGCTCCTATTTTTTCATGATTATAATTAGGTCTTTATTTTTTTAAATCTTATTTTTGACTTTTATAATTGAGGTCATAATATTATTCAATTTCCTTTTATCTTTATAATTGAAATCTTGTTTTCAATCAATTTTTTACTTTTATAATTGAGGCCTCTAATTTTGTAATCTCACTTTTAACTTTATAATTGAGGCTTTTAAGTTTTTTCAATTTCACTTTCAAAGCCTCTAAGTTTTTTCAATATCAATTTCTACCTTTATAATTGAAGCTCATAATTTTTTTAATCTCTCTTTTTAATTTTATAATTGAGGCCCTTAAGTTTTTTTAATCTCACTTTCTAACTTTCTAACTTTCTAATTGAGGCCCCTAAGAATTTTCGATATCAATTATACCTTTATAATTGAGGCTCATATTTTTTTTCAATCTCAATTTCTACCTTTATAATTAAGGCCTCTAATTTTTTTTACAATTTTATAAAATTCTCAATTTTCATCTCTTTCTCAATCTCTCTCGTTAATTCATTATGAATTAAATCTAATTATATTCTCTTTTTTTACGAATCTTATTTTTCAATTTACCAAATATTCTTTAATTTTTAGTCTTTCTAATCTCAATCTAATGATAACATAATATGTTATTCTTTATTTTTTAATGTATTATTCAAAATAAAGCTCCATATAATAATTTATATCCACATTCGATTTTTTATTCTCTTACTTGTATTTAAGATGTTTTCTTAACAAAACAATGAAATTAATATTCGAAAAAAGTTTAATAATTTTTCTATGATATTAAATTAATTGTTTAAAGTAACTGAATATATTTTCCTTCAATCAAGGCCAATTTTTTTTTCCCTCATGGTCCCGAAAATATTCGAGACGGCTCTGGTTGTCCAAAAGACTCCAGGACATAATTTATACCCTGAAATCTCCTCTCAAACTCTATATTCTCATGGTTTTCAGAACCGGACCGGTCAGCGAACCGGCTGTGCTACCGGTTCACTGGTTCAACCGGTCGAACCGGTCAGAATGGTCGGAAGAACCGGATGACGTCATAATTAATTAATTATTTAAAAAATTAAATAAAAATACCAAAAACATTTAATAGAAAACAATTTTTTATATCACAAGTCATATTCAAAGCAAGTCATATTCAAAGCAAGTCATAACATATATAAGTTAAAAACCATAAAATAATGTGAAACAAAATGATTTAAATCAACTACAACATAATATTTAAGGTAAAACATATTAAATAATAAATATAATTATATAACTATAATCAAACAATAAATTTGTGACTAAAAAAATCATAACAAATGATGTCGTTTGGTTTAATTTAAAAAAAATCTCACATAGCTAAGAAACATAGAAGAGCATCAAAAAAGTCTAAAGAGTAAAAATATGAAAACAAAACAATCCCACATGACTAAGAAACATAAAAGAGCATCCCAACTGATTTCTATAAATAATAGAGGTAATTTGGCATTCAAAATCATGGAGCCTTTTGGTGAGCACAGAGCGAACAATTCTTTCGCTTCAATCGAGCTCGAATTTCAGGCTTCAATTGAGCTTCTAATTTTTTTTTGAGTTCGAACTTTTTGAGTTCAAGTTTCAATATTATATTTCGAGTTCGAGTTGAATTTGATAATTTTTAGCTCGTGAGTTTTTGAGTTAAGTTGAGCTTATTTTAAAGTTTTCGAGTTCGAGTCGAGCTTAGCAATACTCGAGTTGAATCGGCTCGTTTAACAAACGACGTCGTTTGATTTAATTTTTTTAGAGCCAGTTCTATCGATTTTCAACCGGTTCACGGTCTGGTCCGGTTCGGTTCGAACGGTTCACAGCCGGTTCAGCGGTTCCTTCCGGTTCACTAGTAGCGATTTAACCAGTGTAAAATGAACCGGACCAGACAACGATTCTTGATTGAACCAGTTAAAATGACCGATCTGATCCGATTTTCAAAACAGTGTATATTCCTCTCAAAACACATTAAAATCACTACTAATTAATGACTTCATTTTGTCGGATTAATCATTTTCTATCTCCCACATCACATCGTAAACCAGCATTTTTTTTATAAAAAATCTGCTGTAAAAATTTTATAACTGTAACCGTATAGAAACTTATCTTTACTTTTTTTCCTAGTAATTCTTTTAATAGTGGCCTCCCCATATATTGACTATCGATGTGTCTTTTGGGTGTTTGTTGAAGTGTTAAACACGAACTCGTGCTTTGAATCGGACGTCTTGAGCTTAAAAATATTTCTCAAGTGGAAAAAACTATGTAATACGACATGCTCTTATAATTAACTCCAATAAACAATCCCTATGCCTCACTCATATAATAATAAATGATTTGTGTTATTTAAGCGATTGTTAATCATGGTTTTTAGAACTAGACCGGTTAGCGAACTGGTCATGTTACCGGTTCACTGGTTCAATCGGTCGATGTCATAATTATTTAAAAAAATTAAATAAAAATACTAAAAATATTTAATAAAAAATAATTTTTTATATCACAAGTCATATTCAAAGCAAGTCATAACATATATTAGTTAAAAACCATAAAATCAAGTGAAACAAAATGATTCAAATTAACTACAACATAATATTTAAGGTAAAACATATTAAATAATAAATATAATTATATAACTATAATTAAAAAATAAATTTGGGGCTAAAAATCATAACAAAATGATATTGTTTGGTTTAATTTAAAAAAAAAAAACAATCCCACATGACTAAAAACATAGAAAAGCATCCCAAAAGTCTAAAGAGTAAAAATATGAGAACAAAACAATCCCACATGGCTAAGAAACATAGAAGAGCATCACAACTAACTTTTATAAATAATAGAGGTAATTTGACATTCAAAATCATGGAGCCTTTTGGTGAGCATTGAGTGAACTATTCTTTCACTTCAATCAAGTTGAATTTTAAGCTTCAATCGAGCTTCTAATTTTTTTTTGAGTTCAAGCCTTTTCGAGTTTAAGTTTCAATATTATATTTCAAGTTTGAGTTGAACTTGATAATTTTTAACTTGTGAGTTTGAGTAGAGTTGAGCTTACTTTTAAAGTTTTCAAGTTCGAGTCGAGCTCAACAATATTGAGTTCGACTTGGCTCGTTTAACAAACGACGTTGTTTGGTTTAATTTAAAAAAAATTGGCGGTTTTTTCTGGTTTTTAACCGGTCCGGTTCGAACGGTTCAGCGGTTTCAGCCGGTTCACTAGTAGCGGTTCAACCGGTGTAGATTGAACCGGACTAGGAAGCGGTTCACGGTTGAACTGGCTGGTCCGGTCCGATTTTCAAAACACTGTTGTTAATAACAAATCATATATTTAAACTCGAACAATTTTCTCTCTTAAAAATTCCTAGTTAGTCAAAATAATACTATGTTCTTTCTGGACTGCATTCATACATAAAGAGCTTTCGAGGTTCTAAGTCTAAGTCGTCGCCAAATATAAACCCTAAAATCCCATGGACGTGAAATCAGCACCATGACGTGTGTTTGTGTGACGCCTAAGATCTCTCGTAAATATCACCACTGAAATTGAATTAATTGTTTTTCCAGGGTTGGTGGGAGACTTCGTTGGTTTAATATATACTATGTTTTTTTTCTTTTGAGTGTGTGTTTTTTTTATCAGGGCATCATCATTTTTATTAGTGTATAATTTAATCCAATTTGTGGAAAATGTATTTTCACTTTTAGTCTTGAGTGGGTAGTTTGCTAATGCATTGACAAAGACGCCTATGGATTAATTAGTACACTATAATATAGTACTAAAAGGTCATGGTTTGATTCCTGGTACTTTCTCTAATTTAGAAGAAAAGTACCAATATTATAATGTAGTACATATTCCATGACCCTGAATACATAATTTTCATGAGTCGCTTGCTTCTCCCATGTTCAGATCACGATTTACGCCACCAGAGAGCATGATTCAGCTTACCTACTTTCCCACGGGGCCTTCAACTCTTACTCTAATGTGCTGGAACCTACTTTGCCCATGTTTCTTTCTCATTCATAAAATTAGCTTCAATTTCAAATTATTTTAGGTAAAATGACTAATCAGAGGGCACGCATTATCCATCTCTAAGTACCAAACAACAAAGGTGAAATTTTCCCTAATTTCTACCAGCAACTTCTAGTCTAGGCACTTGCTTTTGACAACCTTGACCTTGCCATGTCCAAACTATGTCTTTCAATGCAGCATGCCTGTAAACTTGGAGAACTCAACAACTGCAACTTCCGGCTGTAAACACCTATTTTAGTCTGGAGATTTATTTCGAATTGAATAGTATAGAGTATTCTAATTATATTTATTTATATAATATATAGTCTTTTTTTAAAACATGTATAGTTTTTTTAATATATATATTTAGTATATTATATTGAAATATTATATATATATAAAGAACATATATAGTTTTTAAATATATAAATGGTATATGATATAATATAATATTTATTATTATTATTATTATTTTATTTCATTTTCATGTCCAAGTCTATTCCGAACGAGTCCAATAAGTTCAAGTCCAACAACGATTATGTCCAAGTGCAAAGATCCGAAGGCCCAAAACCCACAACACAAGCCTAACGATCAGACATTGATCTAACGGTCAGAATTGAAGACCTTATTTAGTGTTAAATAAAACCCTAATACAATCACACCTCCTCAAGCTTGGCCGTTGGATCTGTAACCAATCCAACAGTTGATCTAGCACCAGAAGCCAAAAGGATGACCAACTGGATGGTTTTGGTAACCAAATCAGAGAAAGATCATAATCAAATCGAAAGAAAAACCCTTTTGCAATATTCGACAACAATAAAAACAAATCAGAACTAAAATAGGCAACATCGAACCAGACCAAAATATATAGGCAACACTGAATCAAATAAAAAGAAAAATAGCAACAATCGGTCAAGCAACTCAAATCAAAGGAAGATCCCAAAATCAAGGAAATAAAATCCCATCAACCCATACACAAAGAGGAACCCAACAAGCCTTATAAAAACCCCTGCACAAAAAGAGAGGAAGTCAGTGATTTAGAAAAAAATCATACAAAAAAAGAGTAAAACGAGAGATGACCTAGCTTTGCTCTCGTGAAGAACACCGTCGGGTCATCGGAGGAAGCGAAAAGTCATCAATAAAGTGGGAACGGTAATAGGAGGTAAAAAACCTAAACTTTGTTTTGTAAATCTACGAAAATCAGGACTTTGGTTGCTGTTTTAGAGGCTAGAGTGGGGTTTAGGATGGAAAAAGGTTCGAACAAGATAAAGGGTTAGTTTTCCATCCATTGTAGGTGGTAGCTCGAGCGACTAAAGACGGTGGTGGCAGAGACGAAGGACGATGGCCAGTGAACTTTGCACGGTCGATTTCTGGGACTGAAGGGAAGACATCATTTGAGAAAATCCTAAGGTTTTGTTTTGGTGAAGGTGTTCAAATGAATTAAAAAAATTAAATTTTGAGCCTTTTATAGGAGGGGTACAAGTGTAATTATAAAATTATAAAATTATTTTCTCAGTCCCTATGTATTTTATGTGTAATTCATTTTGGTTACTAAACTTGTTTTGACACTGGGATTTTATTTTAAATGCATTTTTGTCCCTAATTACTTAGATTAAGCCTTTTAATTTGCAATTAAGTCCCTATAATTTTTCCTTTTAACATGTTTCTTCCTCTTCAATCGTTTCTTCATTCTCTTCATGTTCTTTATCTTAAGCATCCGAAACAACCTCTTCATCATCCAAAAACAACATAGTGTTTCGGTTGGGGCATTGGTTTACAACATGCCCACTCCCTAAACACTTGAAACATTTGATATCAGGGGCTCTTTTAGAACTATTTTGTTATTTCTCCTTGCCTAGGCTAGTTTCAACTATAGTTTGCTTTGACTTTTGAACCTCTACATTCTCTTTAATATGCAAATGAATTTGTTTCCTAAAGTTGGCTTCTAGTCTCCATTTTGTTGAAGAAGTACTGACTCGATTTATGGTTCGCCTCTTGACTTGACGTTTAATTTTCATGGCCATATGTACTATTTCTTCCATTTCTACATAATGTTACAGTTCAACAAGGTTAGCAATCTCAGGATTAAGGCTAGGTAAGAACCTTTCCATTGCTACTTCTCTATCCTCTTCAACATTTACTCAAATCATTGCTATATCTATCTCTTTGAAGTAATCTTCAACACTTCTATTTCCTTATTGAGGTTCTGAAGTTTGTTGAATAAGTCTTTATGATAGTGCACCGGAATAAACCTTCTTCTCATGATGGCCTCCATTTTATTCCAAGTGGTGATAGAGTGTTCTCCATTTCTTATTCTTTACTCACCAATTGGTCCCACCAGATGAGAACATAATATATGAACTCTAAAGCCGCCATCCTCACTTTCTTTTGTTCTGAATAATTATGGCATTCGAAGACATGTTCCATTTTGGTTTCCCAAGCAATATATGCTTTCGAATTAGTCTTTCCTTGGAATAAAGGAATTGAAACTTTGATGTTGTTTAGGTTTTTATCAAAGTAGTATCTCCCACTGTAACACCCAAATCCGATCTAAACGAAACTCGGTGGGTTTGAGCATTTCACGAGACCACCGAAGTGGCTAACCCATTTTTTAAAAACATTTCATTTTTCTTTTTCCAAAAATATAATTCATCGCATATAAAACAAAATAAGATAGTAGTAGTTAAGTTTACAAACCGGGGAGCTCCCATAAATAAATATAAAAAATACATTAATCCAAGAGTTATGACTCGAATACAAATGGTCTATGAAATACATGACAACTAAATGATAAAGATATACTCTTCAACTACTAGTATCTGGAAATCTGATAGGCTAGCGATAAGCTCTCGAATTTAACACCTATTAACCTGTGAACGAAAAAAAATTTTGAACGATAAGCTACGAGCTTAGTGCCACATAAACAACTCCACTATACTATATACATCCTATGAATGCTTGGCAAGTTAAGTCATGATGCAACGAAATGCATTAATCATAAATTAAAGCATTCAGATATATAACAAGCATAATAGGATCATAATAAGGGCTTGCCATTAAATCACGGAAGTGCCTCAGCACTAATACTAAAGTTCCTCAGCACTGGTAAAAAGATACATTCGCATTGTTTCAAAATTATAGTAACACTGGGGAAGAGAATCCATATATCTCTACATACATATTCAAATAGTACATACAATTGTTCAATTAACCCGGGTGTCATATTCGTATCTTTGAGTGTCAAACAAAGACTAATTTTATGCCATATAATTTAGTGTTGTTGTTCATAAAGGTTTCGATTAATATTTTCACTTGTAGTATTATTTAAAAACCCTTAATGCCCCCATAAACCCTATTTTAAGCTTACGAAGTTAGCAAAGTTTCTTTCCCAAAACAGTCCATCAGTAATAATACTGAGCCTGCCAGTAACGATATTAGACTTAGGGTATCGATACCAGCCTTAGTATCGATACCAATTTTAGCTTCGATGTTTCGATTTAATTCCAGTAACGATACTCTAATAGAGAGTATTGATACTGTTGAGTTAATCGAATGACGAAATTGGCCAAGAGGGGGGTGAATTGGCAATAAAAATTTTGTGGAAGCTTTTGCAGAAAATTGAAAGTAATTGCACAGCGATTTACAGTGGTTCGACTTTCTCAAACAAAGTCTACGTCCACTACCTTAGCTATCCACACTAAGGATTTTCCAACAAATTCACTAATTTGTTCTTTCTTTTGAGGCCAAAGAGATAACCTTACAATTCCCTCAAGAGTATACCCCTACTCTTGAGAACACTCTTTTCTCAAAGAGAAGATTACAAATTTGCAAACTTACAAGAAAACCTCACAAGGTAAGATGTTTGCACAATTCTAGAACAAAGAAAAGAACACTCAAAGATGAATACAATTGAGCACAAAAAGTGTTCTTGAAAGCAAAATGAATATTGAATGAAAATAAGCTTGAAATGCTCAAACTTGAGGTTTGATGCTTTCTCTTTGATTCTCTCTTGATTCTAGTTGCTTGATATTTCTTGTTGTTGATCAATGGATTCTAAGCTTGCTTAAATACACCTTGGATCACTTCTGAACGTTGGGGATAATTAGAGAAGATATTATAGCCGTTTTTAGTGTGAAAACATTTAATAAAACAGCTTGGAGCGTGGGGGGAATCGGTTCCCTCATAGGGAATCGGTTCCATAAGTGTAAAATTCAAATATTTCGACCGTTGAACAGGGGGGAATCGGTACCCCTTGGGGGGAATCGGTTCCCTCCGAGCATTCTGCAAATCTCGGAGCCAAACCATTCAGGGGGAATCGTTCCTATGGGGGAATCGGTTCCTCTGAGCAATCTGGAATTTTTGGCTTTGAATTGGTTCGAAATACTTTGTAAAATTATTTTGAAATTGTTTATGATTAAAACTTAATTTTACACTTAAGTAAGGATCAAAATGATTTTTGAAATATTTGGAGTATGTTTTGATATTCGAATAGTTATATCGAATATACTTAGAAAATCATTTGGAAAATCTTAAAATCCATTTAACTTAATTTGTTATATCGAAATATTAAAATGTTTCAACAATCTCCCCCTTTTGAATAACAAAACATTTAGTAATTTTAAGATTTTTGAAATCAAGTTTTGAAATTACTCCCCCTTACTTTAACACTTCTTCAATTTATCATGTAAAACATTTAACACTTATTCTTAAAACATTTAACACTTATTATTCTCCCCTTAACATTAGGTAGTCCATACCCGAAATATCATTCATGATAAATATTATATATGTTCATGATAAACATCATATGTAACGATTAGTGATCAATGCATTTTATATTCAACCTTTGACATATTTAGAATATGTTAAATATATGATGAATGACATAAATATCATGCCAACATAAATAAGGTAGATTCATCGTAAGTCCTACCTAATGATGTATAGAACATCCATGTATAATGTTATACATGCATTGCACTCATTTTGAAATTATATACAAGTCAAAATATAAGCCTCACTAAGCTTTAACTTGATCATTTGCTTCTAATTCGGTTAAATCCCAAAATTGGTCATAATTTCATATTCTGGCGGTTCACACTACCTTTAAAGAAATATTATTCTGTATTAATCTACACTTCTAAAAATTATTCCGTTTATACCACAAGAAATTATACTCAAATAGTAATCTATCCTTATAAGTCACTCCTTCTAGTTCAATTTGTACAATTTATAGTAAATTTTCAAAGTTGACTGACAAAATCTGTTTTTAGCTGAATTTGCTGCCCTATTTTCTGACATATCCTCGGTTTAAAATTCATATATTCTATTATGTATCTCGAAATTAGTTTCCGTTTGTTCTAAAAAAACTAGACATGTATAATAATCAAAATGTATAAAAATCATCCTCTAATCATTTTTTATAATTTATGATGATTTTCTAAACTTACTGTTCAGAACACAATTATAGGCAGATTTCACCAATTTGCATTTTCAGCTTATTCACTAATTCTATTAGCTCACCAAATACACGTGTATCCATAAACCACAAATCACATAGTAATTAGGATTAAATTCTTACCATATTAACTCCGTCACTGGCTCATCGCAAGCCAATGCTTGTTCGATAACATAAGTTAAAATTAAATTTGCATTCACCTGATGTCCTCAGCTTGCAAACTTCCCATAGGATTTCATTTTCCATTCTTAAGCTTTTCCTTAACTTTAATTTTGCTTGATCTTGATTTCAAGAACATAATCTAAATCAGCATCATTAAAAACATATTCAAATTCAAACTACATGTTAAAATCTTACTAACATAGGCACACAAAAGAAAATAATTTCCTAAAAATTATTTCGATGCTCATTCAATACTAATTCCATGTCACAACATAATTGTTAACCATAAAACTTTAAAATTGACCATTCAAGTCCCCTTTTATCCAAATTTCACATAACATTTTCACTTAAGCTCCTAACTTTTCCATAATTGTGATTTAATCCTCAACTTTTACTCACTTCCCAAAATAATCCAATTTCACATTCTAACATCAATTTCAACAATCAAACATTAATTTAAAGCATATTACCTCAACTATTGAACCATTACACAAGAATCCAAAACTTTTCCATAATTACTGACTAGGTCCCCTAACTTTTATAAAATTATAAAATGCTCCCCAAAAAATTATGCCAAAATCTAATCATATGATGATTGTAATAATACATTTGTTTACCGATTTTATTCAATAAAGGCATTGCCACTATTATTTTCGGTTATATGACTGTGTTTAAAATAAACTGAAATATAATATAGTTCATATAATAACAATATTATTATTAAAAGATCCATAGCCAAGTATTATTATGGGCATGGACAATAAAAATATGCTTAAGACTAACATGTTATTGATTGATGAAAACGAGTTGTCATTGACATAGAGATGTCAGAATTGATACATGATTATATTGTTAGAGAACAATGTATTGGATTGACCCACCATGAGCATATGTCTTGGATTATTATGTAACAGCCATAACATTGCTCATGGTGATGACTATATGTATGATCCTCAGACTTGAGATCAATGTTATCCCAACATATATTTTTGTATGTTTGGATATAGTTAAACATGCTCCATAATTGGTTGCACTATAAATACTCTTATTGAATATATCTCGATATATGTAGTGAGTGCGTATGATTAAGATAGGATTTGTCCTTCCTACATAATAGGAAATATATCACATGCCACTTGATTGAGTGAGACTAGAAATGCATGGCCATGCTCGAATAATAAGTTGATATGAGATATCACAAATTATTCGTTAATTATAGTCTACTCTAGATATCAAGAAATAATAGATGGGCTATACAAGTGTGACTATTCCAAGATTTGTGTCTATTCTAGATATAAAGGACAAAATGATGTAATACATAAAAGAGTTAATCACGAAGATGATATGTTGAATAATAATTTCTTGTAACTTAGGTGACAATGATATATTGCTAGATCTCACTCATTGTATGTAATATTATAATTGTTCTAATAATTACTACTAACGTTACAAGAACCTACAGGGTCACACCCTAGGATTGAAATGAGAAAAGATGTACAATTTGTTGTATGTTACTCAAATATAACTGGAGTTAATATATGTATATTTGATGTACATATGATTTTAATTATTCTGAATATAATAAGTAAACATTAAAATAATGTAATTTTGATTACAACTATTTTAATCGATATTTTATTCTAAATATTTAAATAAGAGTTTAAATAAACGTTAAATATTATAATTCAAATTATAAGTATTTAATGGATATTTAATTTGAATTAATTAAATAAGATTTTTTAATTGTTTGAAATAACTTAAAATCCCTAAGAGGTTAGGGTAACCGATATATTTAAAGTGAGTTAAGGTTTGGCAACCACTTCTCTCTTTAGCCGTTTTTCTCAAATCTGTTTTTGGGAAAAGTAAATTTGCTCACAATCGGGTGAACTAAGTAGGGGTCGAGATGAGTTTTCGTGGAGGTTTACAATTCGAACTGTTCGTGATCACCATTAGTCGTTGCTGCCTTTGTTATTTTTCAAGGAACTCATTGTAAGTTTCACATCCTTTCCTACCGATTTCAGTTTTTTGTACTTGGATCGCTGGTGAGACTGTCGAGTTTTGTTTCCGCTATGCCACGGGGTGGGCCGACGGTCCCAAAATAAACATGTGTAGGTGATTTTAATCGACAAACAAGCTTGTAAAAGATTCTACAACCTCAATAACATCAAAATCCATCATCAATTCAATAAATCCTAATATGAACATAAACCCTAGAATTTAGGATATTTGAACTCAAGCAAGATTAACATGCAATAATGGTACCAAATGGCAGTGTTTTTTTTGAATAAAATAATTTTATATTTCACGGCTTAATCCAAAAACCAAAGAAAATTTCTCAAAAATGAAAAATAAAATTTCTCTTACCTTGGTCATGAGGAGCACGAAATGGAGCTGAAAATGAACAAACTTTATGAAAATTTTCCTTTCATTTCATGTTAATTTACCTTTTATTTAAGCTTAAATAAATAAAATATTCAATTAATGAGAACTGTCCATTTTACCGTTAATGAAACTTGATATTTACCTTAATACCAAGCCACATAACTTTTATCATCTTTCCAAAGTCAAGTATAAACAACTTATTTTTCCCTTTAAAACTTTACCATGTCATTTTCCAAAAATTTCAATCTTGCCATTTTTCATCCAATAATCAAAATTGTACATGGAAATAAATTCTCAAATCCAATACTCGATATTATTTTCCATCATTTTAAATTGTAGAAATAATATTTCTAAGCTTAATTTATCATCCTTCAAATTTTCGCAAAATTTATATTCGATCCGATTTACCAAATTTTACTAGATTTTAACACTTTCTATTTTTTTAACACAATTTCTAGATCAAGAATATGATTTCAATAAAACCCCTCTCAAGATTAAACTATTCATTTATGGAATAAAAATTATTTTTTGGTAAAATTACCAATTAGGTCCTTAAACTTTTCCCAATTTTCTACTTTAGCCACCAAACCTTCAAATTTTATATTTTGGTCACTAATCAAAATTTTGGGGTATTACAATTCTCTCTCCCTTAATAAAATTCATCCTTGAATTTTCAATATGTACCTGATGTAAATAGATGAGGATGATGCTTTTCACTCCATATTTTTTTTTTCAAATTAGCTTTTTTTTCAACCTTTAATATGTCTCGATCTTTAATATATACCGATTCATAAGTTAATTTATAAGTGAATCTTAATATCCTATGATATGACAACATGAAAAGGATCTGATCGATACTTTAAGAAACCCTTATCATTACTTTGATAGAATATATCTTATTTTAAATCCGAATAAGACTTTTGTTGATAAGTAACTATCTTGAGAATATTTTCAATAATCTTTATCTGTGACAAAGTCCATTGTAACTCGTTCCTATTCCCACTAAGGGATGGAAATTGGTTACCACAATTCAGAAGGTACTTGATGTTCTGTTTTAACTTGTTGTCATATTAGGCATTTAGAAACAAACTCGGTAATAGCTCTTTTCATATCTTCTACTAGTATCGACTCTGTCCTTGATAATATAAGTATCCATCAGACTTAACTTCTAAGTATTTGGTTTTACTTTTCTTTCCACTTGTTCTATCTTTGACAAACACAATAATTTTCATCTTTCTTTGAAGATCCTTTACATGATCTAGCTACACGTGTTTTAACTTTAATTCTACAATCGAAACACCATCTTTCCTTAGAGATAACTACGTATTCAAAGTTCCCCTAACAGAAATATCTTTTAGCTTTATCGTATCAACCACCACATTATCCTTTCTTGATTGAAGTTGATAAGCACATTATTGTTCTATAAGGAATTCAATCTATTTCCTTTATTTTCACTTATTCGAGTTAACACATACTTTTTCCTTTGAGTTCCGTATAGATGTAGCTTTACTCACCATATAGATAGTGGTGTTATATCAATGAAGTAAATAAAACTATTGCTAACTCGATATCATGAGACAAATAATTTTCATGATTCTTTAGTTGATTTGAAGCATAAATCCTAGCTTTTTCCTTTTGCACAAGCATGCATCCCAAACTATTATGAGACACATTATAAATCACATAGTCTTTTCTAGATTATGATTACATTGATGCTGGAGCTTGTTTCAGTTTTCTTTTTAACATCTCAAAGTTTTATTGGCACTTATTAGTCCAAATAAATAGCGTGTATTTTCTCAATATCTTGGTTAGAGGGAAGAAAATAATCGCAAAGTTCTTTACGAACCTTCAATAGTAACCAACAAATTCCCAAGAAACTTCAAATTTTGAAAACACTCTCTTTGGACTTTATCATTTTCGACTATGGCTTGTAATTTATTGAGGTCTATTCTTATCCCCTAGCTGAGATCACATGGCCAAGGAATATAACCTTAGACAACCAACATTTACACTTTGTCAACTTAGCATGCAATTTTCTTCCGAATAGTTGGAAGAGCTATACAAAGACATGCATCGTGTTTTTCCTAATCTTACAGCAAATCACAAAAAAATCAATGAGCACTACCACCAATTAATCCAATTATAACTGAAATATTGAGTTTATCCAATCCATAAGTGTCACAGGAACATTCGTTAAACCAAACGACATTATCGTAAAATCGTAGAGTTCATATCAAATTCTGAAAATTGTCTTAGAAAGATCTTCTTCCTCATATTTAACTAATAATATCCCAATAGAAGATCTGACTTGGGAGACATCAATGCACCCTTTTAAATGATCAAAAGATTATCAATCCTCGGAAGAGAATACTTGTTCTTTTTGTTACCTTATTTAATGGACGATAATCCATGCCTAATCGCATAGACTCGTATTTCTTTTTCACAATAACACTAGTGCATCATAGATTACACGCTTAGTCTTGTAAATCCCTGGTCTTAACAATTCTACTAACTATGCTTTTAATTCTTTAAGCTCAGTCGGATCCATTCTATGCGAGGCTATAGAGATAAACAAAATACTTGATATCATCTCTATTTCAATTTTTACATCTCAATATAGAGGTAATCCAAGTAACTTTCGCAGATACACATTTGGATACCCTTGAACAATTGGAATATCTTCTAACTTAACTAAGAAAGTTTGAGTATCCACCTCCTTTACTAAGAAGGTTTAACAACCTAGTAGAAATAACATTATAGAAGTTGATGCTAAAATCACATTAGAAAACATATTTACTCTTTTTCCCACCACAAATATCTCAAAAATTTTTGAGTTCTATAAAATTAAACCGCTCTAAGCGGTAATTCATTGCAACATGGTAGGGTGCAATCAATCCATTCCAAAAATTACCTTCAAAAGGTAATTCTATCAAGTGTATTGTAAATCAACATGTTGAATCCTTAGCAGATTATTACTGTCTACAAATACGACTCACCCTCGCATTATGGCCTAAGTGGTTAGTCGCACACATGTCACTTAGGATCAATTATATCAGAATGTTCCATTTTTCAATCAATGTTGTTCTTATGCATGAACGAGGGTTTTCTTAAGCTTACATTAGCACTTCCTATTATGTTGATGCGTCATCATTATTAGACGAAACAATAGAATTGTAGCTAGTGCTTTACTATCACTATTAGCTTATTTTTGAACCTCCTGCTCGGTCACATACTTCAAACCCTCGATTACACACATCTTATACATATACTACATTTATTTACCTTTATGAGTAAAGAATGGCATCAATCGATTCTTACAATCATCAAAACAATAACAATGACATCCTAGTGGCATGTATACAGTTTTTGACTCAAATCAAGCTTGGTTTAGTCCTAGAATCGGCTAAACTAAAGCTCTGATACCAATAAATATAACACTCATTTCCTGTATAAGACCCTGAACATGAGTCATAGATGTCACATCAAATAATTAAACATTTCTTAACCCAAAATAAGTAAAATCTTATTTCTTTCATCAATTCCATATTTCTAACCATTTATATTATAAAATAAATAATTAGATGAATTCAAAATATAATATTTCAACTTCTAATTCAAGTGCGATATCATGTAGTAACAAGCAGATCTGTTTTTTTTTCATTTAATAAATAAAACTGTTTGATTTAAAAAATCCAATTTAATTAACAAATAAAATATAATTTAATATAGTAATATTTATTTTATACTATAAATTTATTTAATAGTAACTATAATTAAAATTTTTAGACATTTCATTCTCATATACACGCCAATTAGAAACTTTAGAACAACATAGGATGTCGTTACTGTTACCTGAAAAATATTCCTTAATAATTGACGCCAAGGTCAGCTCTTACACATTTTTCTTCATTTTACCTACGTGTGAAAATTATCACGTTAAGTATACACTTAGTAAGGCAATCAATAGAAATATATTCTAGGCAATGCAACAAATAAATGTAAAAAATAATAATATTCAATGCATTATGATCACTTTACTTGTATTTTCCAATCATGCTACTAATATATGAACATTTTATGAATCACATATAAATTTCTTACCAATATACTTGTCATGTGTTCCATAAGCTCATAAGATTATTCACCTATTTATAATTTATTAACCAATAAACCATAGCCCAAACGTAAACCTATGAAGACCCTGGGTATTCGTGTCAAAGATGCACCAGAGTGCTTACCATATACGACGAGTGTCCTTACACACCATAGTGTTGTAATGAGTGTCCTTACACATTACAGTTATGTATTAAGTGTCCTTACACACTATAGTACTGTACTAAATGTCCTTACACACCATAATACCATATGCACTAAGTGTTCTTACGCACTATAGTGCTAATCTGATTATGCAACTGCTAGACTCTATAGCATGCCAATTACACCCTGCCCTTCAATGACTTACTTGGGAATACAATCTATTTTATTTGATCCATCCATGGCAAAGTATATTATCATAATTTGACATTGGGAAGTTTATACACGAAATATCATTCATGATAAATATCATATATGTTCATGATAAACATCATATGTAACGATCAGTGATCAATGTGTTTTATATTCAACCTTTTACATGTGTAAAATATGCCAAATATATGATGAATGACATAAATATCTTGCCAACATAAATAAGGTAGACTCATCGCAAGTCCTACTCAATAATGTATGAAACATCCATCTATAATGTTATGCATGCATTGCACTTAATTTGACATTATATACAAGTCAAATATAAGCCTCAGTAAGCTTTAACTTAATCTTTTGCTTATAATTCGGTTAAATCCCAAAATTGGTCATAATTTCATATTCTGGTTGTTTGCACTACCTTTAAATAAATATTATTTTGTATTAATATACACCTTTAAAAATTATTTTGTTTATAGAAATGAAAACTAGACACAAATACTAATCTATCCAAATAAGGCAATATTTCTAGTTCAATTTGTACAATTTATGGTGAATTTTAAAAGTTGACTCACAGAATATGTTTTGAGCATAATCTGCTGCTCTATTTTCTAACCTATCATCGGTTAAAAAATCATATCTTTTCTTATATACGTCGAAATCAGTTTCTGTTTATTCTAAACAAAACTAGACTGGTATACTAATCCAAAGGTATAAAAATCATCCTCTAATCATGTTTTTAGAATTTATGGTGATTTTCTAAACTTACTATTCAGAACACAAATCTAGGCAGATTTTACCAATTTGCATTTTCAACTTATTCACTAATTCTATTAGCTCACCAAATGCATATGTATTCATAAAAACACAAATAACATAGCAATTAGTTACCATAGTAACTCTATCACTGGTTCATCGCAAGCCAATGTTTGTTCGATAACATAAGTACAAATTAAATTTGCACTCACCTGGTGTCCTTAGCTTGAAAACTTCCCTTAGGATTTCACATTTCATCCTTAAGCTTTTCCTTAGCTTTAATTCTTCTTGATCTTGATTTCAAGCACACAATCTAAATGATTTACAAACATATTCAAATTCAAACCACATGCAAGAAACTTACTAATATATGCACACAATAGAAAATAATTTCATAAAACTTCTTTCAAAGCTCATTCAGTACTAATTCCATGTCACAACATAATTGTAAACCATAACACTTTAAAATTGACCATTCAAGTCCCTTTTTATCCAAATTTCATATAACATTTTTACTTAAGCTCCCAACTTTTCAATATTTGTGATTTAAGCATCAACTTTTACTAACTTCCCAAAACAAATCCAATTTCACATTCTAAAATCAATCTCAACACTCAAACATTACTTTCTAGCATAGTACCTCAAATATTGAACCATTAAGAACCAACCCATAATTTTTTCATAATTATCGATTAAGTCCCCTAACTTTTATAAATTTACAAAATGATCCCTAAATTTTTCTAAGGCTTATAGAATACTTCATACATTATTTCCAGTCCCTAAATGTTTTTCCATAATTTTTTCTCATCTTTTATATTCAGGGTCGAATGCTTTGTATGTTCAAGATTAGGGTTTTCATGATTTTACTCGATTTTGATCTGATTCGAGTATGAAATCAACCCCTATTCAACCTTATAAAATCTCTAAAATTAAATCCCTAACTTAATTTCATCAAATCACTATCTTTCCCCAAAGCTAGGTTTAGGTCGAAATCAACATAAGCATGTATAAAAATGATTAGGTGATTTTAATCGACAATCAAGCTTTTAAACGATTCTATAACCTCAATAACATCAAAATTCATCATCAATTCAATAAACCCTAATATGAAAATAAACCCTATAATAATAATTTAGGATCTTTGAACTCAAACAAGATTAGCATGCAATAATGGTACCAAATGATAACATTTTTCCGAATAGAATAATTTTCTATTTCACAACTTAATCCAAAAACCAAAGCAAATTGCTGAAAAATGAAAATAAAAATTTATCGTACCTTAGTCATAGGGAGAACAAAATGGAGATGAAAAATGAACAAACTTTATGAAAATGTTCCTTTCATTTCATGTTAATTTACTTTTTATTTAAGCTTAAATAAATAAAATATTCATTTAAAGAGAAATATCCATTTTACCCTTAATGAAACTTGATACTTACCTTAATACCAATCCACAAAACTCTTATCATCTTTCCAAAGTCAAATATAAACAAATTATATTTCCCTTTACAACTTTGCCCATGCCATTTTCCAAAAATTTCAATCTTGCTATTTTTCATCCAACGGTTCAAATTGAACATGGAAATAAATTCTCAAATCTAATGATCCATATTATATTCCATTATTTTTAAATGTAGAAATAATATTTCTAAGTTTAATTTATCATCCTTCTAATTTTCTCAAAATTTTTATTCGATCCGATTTACTGAATTTTAACCAAATTTTAACATTTTCTAGTTTTTAAAACAATTTCCAAATCAAGAATCTGATTTCAATAAAATCCCACTCTCAAGTTTAAATTATCCATTTATGGATTAAAAATTCTTTTTGATAAAATTACCACTTAGATCCCTAAACTTTTCCTAATTTTCTACTTTAGCTACTAAACTTTAAAATTTATATCTTGTCACTAACCAAAATTTTGGGGTCTTAAAAAACATAGTTTCATGGCCTACATATGTTAGAGAGAAGTTGTTTATTTGTTACCTTACTAATAGCTGATGAGAAAGTCCATAAGAGGTCACCCTAACATAAGCTTCTCTTTGTTCTTGTTCTTGGAGGTATCCCCTACTTCTCTCACTAAACAAAGTAAGGGTAAAGATCAAAACTCATTTCATAACTTAAGGGAAGATATAAACATGTTCTTAAATCCTTAAAATTATTTTGGGAACCATCTAAAGCCTTAACATCTTAACCCCTCCAAAAACCCACATTTTTTCACCATAGCCAAAACTTAAGATTTTGAGTTTGAAAAGAAGCTCTCGGGGTGAAGATTTCCTTTCTTACCTTTTTAATTTTTGGCAAGACTTACTAACCAATAAAGTTCTCACCTTTTTAAGCTTGAAGAGAAAAAAAAGGATAAGAGAAGAGATGAAGAAGATGACAAGGTATGAAGAAAAAAGAAAGAGCTTCTCAGCCTTTTATGCCGTATACATCATAAAAAATTAATGAAAATTATCCTTTTTTCAAAAAAGGGTAAAATTACTCCCTTTGTCCTTCATTTTTAAGGTCAAATCAAAAATGAAATTTTTGTCACTTTGTAGGCTTTCCTACAAGCCCAATTCTCTTTATTCTTGACCCAAAAGATTAAATTGAACTATTTAAACACTCTAAGCCGATCGTCAAAACCCAAAACTGCTAACCCATTTTACGGGGTGTTACACCCATCATAGTTCATTGGCATCTTTCTCCTTGACCCTTGAGAAGCTTGATCAACTTCATTGTGTTCTTCATCTTCATAGTCTTCTTCCTCTTTCCTTGGGCGTTATTGCCTCATATTGCCCAAGGATTCTTTAACTTGATTTATCATTTTATGTAAAGGCTCGATATCCATACTGAGTATTCTTGCCATCTCACGTAGGGTTTGTATGTTTGGTGCATCACCTTAGGGTGATTGACCTGATTCTTGGTAAATTGTTAGTGAAAATATGAAAAGAATATGTATAAAGGACCTTACCGAAAATGCTCTCACAAAGCCTCACAAGTTCACTCTAAAGAAACTTGAATGACACTCAATCCACTCATGTTTGCACTCTAAGACTTGATGGCTTTTACACACCTCTTCTAATCTCACAACACTTAAGCATTTTTCAACTCAAACTCCTCTATGCAAATTCTTCTATAGACTCACTTAAAACCTTCTCAAGTATGCTTCTTCTTGTGCGTCGGCTGCAATGGTTAATAGGGTAGGGAAAAGTAAAATATAATACAAAGGGTGGCTTAGAAATATAGAGAAAAGAAATAAAGAGGATACTCACATAGCAAGTCACTTAGAACCTCACTATTACCACAATCAAGTCTTCAGAACTGCTTACTTGGCTTGATGGTTGAAGATGATGTTGTTTTTTTCCTTTTGAACCCTTTCTTTTGTTGTTTGTATTTTCTTTATTTTGATCTCCTTGATGATGTTGGAGTCTTCTTGCTACACTATTTGTAACACCCTAAACCCAATTGGACCTAAAGTGTCATATTGGACTATCGAGGCAACCCCTGATTTTCCAAACCTATTAATTTTCTTCTCAAATATATTGAATGATATTATAATTAAAAATTAGATAACTATTATAAAAGCAATATATAACATCGAAGCTCCATGATACATATTTCATAATCAAAATAATACAGACTCTAAGTTTAATAAACTAAATACTTAAGTAAGGTTTTATGAATACATATGCCCACTAAGCTTCGTTACAGTACTCTGAAGGAGATGCTAGAACTCCTGCTGCGACGACACTCCACGATCTGCTCATGCTACTAACCTACTAATGAAAAACATTCGAAGCTGATCTTACAAAGCCCAGTAGTATAATCGCTAATCTAGAGCAACATTATAAACGCAAGCATGCTGAAGATATGGCTCTAAGCAGTAGGTTCATGCATGATTTGGTTCAAGTACTTCCTACTTAAGGCTTAGCATTCATATCTCTGAAGTAGGGGACTCATGCTTCCCTAAATCCTCTGTTAAGGGTTTAACCATGAGTACACTACTAAAGGGTCTCTAACCCTAATGTATGTATCTGTTTCGTGTTCACTGAAGACACTTGAACGCTTTACGCCTGCTATGGTTACTCTAGTTATAACTCACTCCTACGAGTGTCTCTTGGCCTCTTTGGTCATTTACATCCCTTACGGACTAAGCTTTATCCGTTCGGACCATCCCAAGTTTTACGGACCTTAATCAGGTCGAATCTGATCATCTTAGGTGGGTAGTATCAATACTTTAATTGTAGTAATAATACCCTAGGGTCAAGTATCGATACCCCTATAGGTATTGGTACCAAAAGTACATTCTCTTGCGAAATTGGGTCCTCAATATCGATACTGCTACCCTTAGTATAGATACTTCAGGGATAATATTGATACTTACCTTGACAGTATCGATTTTCCCCTCTAAAAAACCTAACTTTAGCCCCAATTTAACCAGTATTGATATTTAAACCCTCAAATTAATATTTTAGGCTCAAAAAACACCCAAAATCATCCTAAAAGACTTGGGTTGGTTTCTAAGCTAATTCTGAAGTTTTAGTAAGTTATTTAGGGTCCTTAGGTGTAATAAAAACACTTCTTTAACACCTAAAATGTGATTTAATATTGAAATTAAGTTTAAACGCTAACATGCTCAACTATACAATCTTAGCAAATTCTTAAAATTTATGGAAACCTAATACTCCAAAGGATTGGAAATACTCTACTTTGCTGATTGAATCCCAAAATTGAGCTCTTTTAAGTAGAAATCATCCCCCACCATGACTTGGATGATAAAACCCCCAACTTTCTCTTACAACCAAAGAACGTATAGATTGAATGGTTAAATACTTTTTGGTTGGGGGATTAAGAAAAAAATTGAACTTGGAAGAGGTTTGAAATGGTTCAAAAGACTCACCTTGGCTTAAGGAGGTTGAGGAGGAATAAGAGGAAAATGGAAAATGAGATAAAGAAAATGAATTAAGAGAATATAAAAGCTCTCATCCTAAAAAATAGGGTAAATACACTGCTGGTATCTCCTCATATTCTTACTTTACAAAATCCCCTCTTTATGGCTAATTAGGCCCAATATCAACTCACCAACAAATTGAATTACAAATTTTGCAAGATCCACTTACCTCTTGGGTAAACATGAAACTACTAGCCTGAAATTTTGGATGTTACAACTCTCCCCTCCTTAAAAGAAAATTTTCCCTCAAAATTTACTTGGTTCGAATGACCTATTCTTAGGTAAACACTCAAAAATATCGAAGCACTTAAACCTTATAGAAATTGATTCTCAAAGAAGAAATCCTCACAATCTGACACGATGCTCGTAACTCGCAAAATTGGTCTACAATTTTTGTGGGCACCTCCAACACTGATCTCTAAGCAAATACCTTCAAGAAGTAGGAAGCTAAGGAAATCACATCCTAGCTATCTGGTATTATACACTCAGAGCGTTCCACAAGGATGAATTACTTCAAAAATCACTACTATCACTGAATCGTTATCTAACTACCTTATTCAATCGAGTTAGTTCACTGCATAAAATGATAACCTCTTTTACCTACTGGAAATAGGTAAATCTCCACTAAACCTTGAGATCTTATAGTATTTGCCAACATTGCCTCTATACCGACTACTAAAGACATGTTGATAATTCTCGACTAACATCGATCTCTATGTTTCTGTTCCTCAACTCTGATTTAATACTCATCTATGGTGTCGTAACGTCTTTTTTGATGAATGAACAAATTTTCGATGAAAGTCCTAAATTATGGACTTATTTGAAAAAAATTAAATGTTATGTTTACTTTGATTAAATTGATTTGGAGTCACCATCGACCTTTGGTTTAGGCAGGCCAAACACCTAAAAATGTCCTTTTAAATAATTTTAAGAAAAATCATTTTTGAGACAAAAAACTAATATGCTCTTGTCAAAGATTCCTTTTAGGTTCGGGAGTCGATTACATGGGAAATGGTTAAAACCACCATAGCGCCCTAAAAGTGGTACCTAATCGCTTGTAGTTGTCGTGGTGGAAATAAAAAAAATCAAATCAATATTTAAATTATGATCCTTTTATTGAACATTAATTAATTTATTTTGAATTAATTATTAGGGAGCATTCATTATATCTGAGAAGAAATAACAGGATTTGTGCATCCTCCAATGGGAAGGATATTTCATCTATTTCTCCTTTATATGAGAAATATCCCTTCCCCAACATTGTCAAAAAAGCTACATATGGCATTAACATCATGGCCTTCGGATATGGGACCTCTTTTGGTTTGGATTGAATTGAAGTCACAAGGTTCTTTTCAACTAGCGCTGGGAGCAATTTCTCATATGTCATTGGAATTGGATTGATAAGAGTCTTTTCACGGAACACCTTATGAGGTCTGGTCCCCTAATTAGCTAGATAAGATCCATTATGTTAATCTCATCTTTTTTTTCAATGTCAGTACTACTAGTTCCTCTTTCTTTCTATTCTTGACAGCTCTTTCAATCATTTCTCCACACATGATGACATCAGAGAAACTCTTAGCAGCCCCTAACATGTGGTTAATATATAGAGATTTTAATGTATCAATGAATAAAGTGGTGAACTCCCTTTCAACCATTGGTGGATGCACTTGAGATGAAACATCCCTCCATCGTTGTGCATATTGTCGGAAGCCCTCATTACGCTTCATTTCCATATTTTTTAGCGTTATTCGATCAGGGGTCATATCAGTCATGTGCTTGTATTGACCCAAAAAGGCATGAGCCAAAACCTTCCAAGAGCGTATTTGAATAAGACTTGGTTGATTATACCACTTAGAAGCTGGTCCAGTCAAACTGTCTTGAAAGTAGTGGATCGACATCTAGTCATTATTGGTGTTTCCAGTCATAATTAGAATAAACATCATGAGATGGGCAGTAGGGAAACTGGTTCCATTGTACTATTCAAAATTGAGCATTTTGAATTTGGGTAGGAGCACCAAGTCAAGAACCAAGACTAATTCACTTGCATCCATTTCATTATGAGAGCTTTGTCCTTTCGTTCCTTTGAATGTCTCTCTGCACCAATTTTTTAATTTCTCAGGGATCTCATTGTTGGCTTTTTTTCATCTTATTAGAATCAAATATATTGTGATCAGCGAGGTTATCATGAGGATCTATCATAGTTGCTTGAGTCTTAACGGCGGAGAAGTTTGCTTGGTGGCTTGGAAGCCTCTCGGGTGAAATGAGTAGCTGTGAATTAGTATGTTCTATCACACACTCAGAGGTCTCCATGGTCGGGGAAATATTCTCTTTGCCTCTTTATTGGTTGAGCCCAGTCAACTTTGCTACAATATGGTTAACCAGGTTGTCTTGGTTTTGCAAGATACGATCCACAATGGCCTTTTGAGCTTGCTCCATTTTAGCTTCCTAATCTATTTTCATCCTTTGCAAATTCTCTTATAGTTTTTCTTTAGTTTCTCAAGTTTTTCTTCCATTCTTAGCACTGTGTGAATAAAGTTGCTCAGTTAAAAACACATCCTTAGAGTCTTCCATGAAATAAATCGATGTATCCATGATTAATGCATGTCAAAATGCCTAAATAAATGCCATGCAGAATACAAATATGCGAATGCGAATGCAAAAAGTGTTGATCCCAAAGATGAATATCATAAAACAAGTTTCATTAGAGACAAAATTCTTCACTATTACAAATAGTGCATCTTTACAGACATGCTCTCACTTGGTCTAAAGTATATTGATGCTTTATCTTTGTTCTCTTTGGACTTCATTTAGCCATCAGTGCACGTCTGTATATGCAACTATTTGATTGAAAAGTTTTTTCCTATATGAAACATTTCTATTTGGTAGTCAATTACAGATCAACACATTTTTAATTATGTCATGACGATGCAATGCAAAAAGGCGATGAATGATGCAAAAATGAATAGAAATGAGTTAGTATAGGTGAGATAATCAATAAATATAAAAAAATCTATTTAAAAATAAATTAACACCTACTCAGTCATGATACCTATTAAACATGTTTTTATATTAAATATAAATCCTACGCGGACATGCTTTTTACCCAAAATGATTTATTTCAAGAAATTAATCCTATTTGCATGGTATCTAGTTCATAACTTTCATTTGAAAAGAAATCCATTATATGAATTTAAAGCAAAATGTAAAGGTTTAGAGTCCTTTCTCCTTCGTTTACACTTATTTCAGTACCTACTAATGGACAAAGGCTTTGTATGGCTCCTACGTAGGGTGACCATTCTATGGTTTACTATATGTATAGTTTGGCTCTAACAGGGAAATGTACTCAAATTTCCCTTGTTTGCAGTGCCCCATTGGGCTGCCAAGCTCTCAATCCTTACCCATTATAGGCTTAAACAAATCGAGTTCAATTCGAGGGGATTTACTTTCCTATACACATACAAGGAATAAATTCCTATAAAGGTATAATGCATGTGTACCCCAGAGGTTATTTCTAAGGCTTATACGAAGAACAAATTCTTACGAGAGTAAAGCATTCATCCCTAATTAATTGGGACAAAACTCGGGTATAGAGCTTGTGTCATGTAAATGCATATGGAGTATGTGAGGAGGAACATACAAACCTTCAACCAAACAAAACAACAAAAAGTAAAACGAGTACTTTCGAGAGAAATTTTGGTGAAGCTGAAAAGATGAATTTGAACATTAGTACAACTATTTAATAAAACAAATAATGCAAATTCAATAAAAGGATCATAAGCTAACTATAGACTTGAACTTGTAATTTCCACCACTATGATAATGTATAAGCGAATTACAGCCTGACTCTCTAAAGTGTCCCCAGTGGAGTCGCCAAACTGTCGTAATATCTTTTTTGACGAACGAATAAATTTTCGATGAAAACATCAAATTTACAACTTATTTGAAAAAAATTGATTTTTTTGTGTTTATTTTGATTAAATTGATCTGGAGTCGCCATCGACCTTTGGGTAGGTAGGTCGAACACCTAAAACATCTTTTTTAAATAATTTTATGAAAAATCATTTTTAAGACAAAAAACAGATATGCACTTGTCAAAGATTTCTTTTAGGTTCGAGAGTCAATTACGCGTGTGGAAGGGTTAGCACCCGCACAACGCCAAAAAATTGGTACCTAATCGCTTGTATTTTGTCGTGATGAAAATTAAAAAATTCAAATCAATATTAAAGTGTGATCTTTTTATTGAACATTAATTAATTTATTTCGATTTAATTATTAGGGAACAATCCTTATATTTGAGAAGAAATCACGGGATTTGCACATCCTCCAATGGGAAGGATATCTCATCTATTTCTCCTTTATATGAGAAATATCCCCCTCCAGAACATTGTCAATAAAGCGCAATTCAAATATTAATTGAATATCAATAATTGCATAAAATAACTTTATGCTTAAAGAAACATGCATTGCATTATTTGAATTAAAATAAAAACGAATTAATTATCAATTTTATAAAAATAAACTTGACATACTTCAAGTTCATTTTTTGTTCGATTGTCGTATCAAATCACACTACTTCGATCAAGTAGTGTTTTTCACGCCCATTCTACAATAGTGTTCTTGAAAACATTCGAATAAAATATTTAAAAAGAAAAGTAACATCGAATACAAGAAATGTAAAAATATTGACAATTGGATATTTTATAAAATAAATAAATAAATAAATAAGATCAAACGAAATAGAATAAACATTAGTAATATATATAAATATACATGACCATAGAATATTAAGTAAATATATACAGAAATATATATAAATAATATGATGTAACATATACAGACAACAAAGACCAAATAATAATCATAAGAATAATAATGATAATAAACATACTTATGTAATAAAAAAAAAGTAACAGACACCAAATTATGTGAGGATTAAGTTAGAAGAGAAACAAAACATTAAGTATGAAATATATAATATACCCATGAAAGCTCATATTTAAAAGTGAAAGCAGTGACTAAAATAAAATAATATAAAGATTAGTGACAAATTTCAACGAAATAACATAGCAAACACATGACTAAATTGAAACAAAATGAAGAACGTAAGCCAAATCTAAAATAAATAACATGTAAAAAGTGACCAAAATAAAATAAAATGAACATTTCATGTTGAATTCGAAATAAATAAATAAAGTGGAAGATCAAGTGATCATGTTGCAAAATCACGACAAACCTAGAGGGATTATATAGCGATTAACCCTAAACTTTATATCTAACATAATTTATTAATCTAAAAAAACCTAAACTAAAACAAAAAGAAAAAAACTATCTTATTCCTCTCACCATGTGGTTGGCCATCCCCTTGGAGACTAAACGCCTCCAACGTCGGCCAACATGCTCCGACCAGCGACCGAGGAAAGCTCAGGTAAGCTTGAATGAAACCCAAAGGCACTAAAGACCCTCATTTCCTATCTTTTTTAAATATTGTTTTTTTAGTTTCAAATAAAAATGTTTGCATGAAAATCAAAGAAAAAAATAAACCTCTATAGAAAAATATTGTGTTGTATTGCTTGGGTTCCAATAAAATGGAAATGTTGACTATGCTACAATCTTTTTTTTTCTAGATAAACCAAAAAGGAGCCCTCTAACATTATTATTTTTTGTGGTTTTTTTATCCACTGTATTACATGCAAAGAAAGAAAAAATTATATATTGATTTGATGATTTTGTACTGACTTTACTGATTTGGTTTGTTGACGAGGAGAGGGAAACCATCTCCTGTAGTAGATGGTGGTCAGGGTGAGGCTGTTGCTGCTGGTGGTATGGCTGTGGGTTGACTGGAGTAAGGATAATAGGATTTGGTGAAAAAATGGTGATTACACATGCTACCTGATTGTTTCTCATAACCTTGCGACCTACATGTGCTCTACAAGCTTTATCGAGCATCCAAGACACTGACAATTGGAAATCGACCATTTAATAAGTGAAACTAGCAACATCTGACTATCCCAAAGAGCACGTATCACAAGCCGAAGATCTATCGCAACTGTACCCTGACTAAGGATTCTGATACTCTACGTCCGACATTCACTATCGCTCACCACTACTGAGCTACATAAGTTTGAAGAATTGAAATTCTCTATACTACACAACACTGACTCTTGATATGTGTTGTATATAGCTCACGATCATTTATCAACACGAAGATGCCACTGATGGGGCTTGACTCACTTAGCCGATTCACTTACTGTTCAAGCAAGAAGGCATTCTAGTGACATCTGAGGATTCACTGCACCTTAAGACTCACAACTGACTATAACACCTATAGTACCTTTAGAATCTAGGGGGAAATTTCATAACTGCTGTATATGAATATACACTTGGCTAACTTATTCCTCCCGAGTAGTAGGGGCATTTGTGCCCAGTTGGCGATTGGAGTCATTGGCACTTGTTGAGACATATTCTTAGTTTTTTTACAACAGGGTGATCATTGCACTGGCAAGAGTAACTTGAGTACTCTTAACACTCTCGTGGAGATCTCTACCTCCCAAATTGAACCTGGGATTACTAATTCTTTGTGGGTCGATCATATGAACCCTCTACTGGTGATACAAAAATGCTTCTTATAGTCTCGTATCTGATAGGACCATAAGTAAGGATACTCCCCTAGGGTTGAGATTATGTGGAAAAACATTTTCTTAGAGTTGATCTGCAACTAAACAAGGGCAACCATATATTCTCCTAACTTTGAATCCTGAAATTCCGGGGTCAAGCAACACTTGTGCTAACAAATCCATTTAGGTCGACTATCAAGCCTAATCTAAACCCTAAATAACTCTCTAGATTAAGATTATCTAGTCCACTAAGGTCCACTTACTAACCACTTGGATCCATACTTTTGGATTCCACACTACAACAAAAGTGTTATGTAGCGTCGTTTGTAGAGTAAACACCACAAAAATTAAACATATAGTGGCGTTTAAAATCCAAACGCTACAAAATGATACTTTAGTGGTGTTTTTCCAAAAAACATCATAATAGAGTGGTAATTTAGCGGCGTTTATAGCACAAACGCCAGAATATAGTTGTTTATAGTTGCATTTTTTCAACAAATGTCGCAATAGAGTAGTAATTTAGTGTGTTTTATAGAAATGCCGCAACAGGGTTGTTTATAGTGGCATTTTTCCTACAAACGATGCTATAGTAGTAATTTAGCGGAATTTATTAAATAAATACCGCAATAGGGTTGTTTATAGGGTATTTGTTAAACAAACACCGCTATAGAGTAGTAATTTAGCAGCGTTTGTTCTACAAATGCCGTAATATGTTTGTTTATAGTAGCGTTTTTAGAAAAATGCCATAATAGGGATCATCAATAGTGGCATTTATTATAAAAATGCCGCAAAAACATGTACTATAGTGGCATTTTTTTTAAAAACGCTGTGAAAGGGTAAATATATGCTCCACCATTTTCTCCTCCTCGATCCCTAAAATCATTTCAATGCTACTTCCCTAAAAGGGATTTCTCTGGTACAATAACGTCCCTCACGTTTCCAAGTGATGTCATCTTTTGTTTGTCCCGACGACCAAATCGACCCTCTTACCGACGACCAGTTATCTCACAATTGCACGGTTTGATCCCTTCTCTCATTACTGAACTTTTTCATTTATTTTTTGTTGGTATTCTGAAAAATGGGGGAAACCCAGAAAGCTAACGTAATTGAGAAAAATAATAGCTTTCAAATAGGAAAATAAAAGCTTTTGAAAATGTGAAAAAATGGTTGTGGTACAAAGAGCAGGTGTTGCCTTGAGTAAGAGAAATTATAGTCGGAATGTCCACGTGGTGTATTTTCTCTAACGATGGATCAAATTATCGTTGGGAGGCTATCAGTCTGTACTTGCTGTCGAAACTCGATGATGACCCGAAAAAAACTCCTATTGCTCTATACCCTTCCATGGCCAATCTCCTAATTCAAGGTAATAATCGTTAGAAGTTTCTGCCACTATATTTTTATTTTGTACTCTCAAATTTCATAGATTGTACGAATGTAGGATGTTCGAAGGTTATTGAGAGTGATGATAGAGGAGTGGATAAATACCCGATGTTTAGAACCGAATTTGGTAACTCTGCGACATTGAAAGTATCTTCAATTGCAAAAGAATTATCTATACTCAATGAAAACGATGTTGCCTCTACTGATACTCCAAGTAAACGTTTCTATCTTCTATTTAATTTTTTTAATGTTTGATTCAGTTCCGAAGCCATCTCCAATCAAGTTTCATACTGTAGGTGGAAGGTCATTATCTGTTTCAAGTGAAGCACTAAAGCGCGCAAGGAGTCTTCTTGGTGAACTGGATGTAGGGGATTTATTTGCTGAAATGGATGAAGAGTTTCTCCATATAGAGTTTACACAGAGGAAAAACTTAACGATGCGTATCAAACAAGGAAAACATCTTTCTTACGTCCTTTCCCCATGATGGAGCAATGAAGAATAAATCCTAGTGAACAATATGGTGAAGAGTGTTTATGCATAACTTTAATATTTCTAAATTTTAATGTATTTTGTTGTTAAGTATTTTTATTCATAATTTATGTCTTAATTAAAATGTATGGTTGTTGTTAATTAGATAAAACTACATGATAGTAAATTTTTTTGTGGCGTAGAGCAGAAATGAAATATTTAAAATCAAGTAATCTTATAAAATTAAAGTAACTAGTGTTTGTATCAAAAACACCGCTATATAGATGACTTTTTGCGGCGTTTATAAAAAAACGACACATTAAGTTTGATCTATGGTGGCGTTTTCTCAACAAACGTCGCAACAAAATTTGTACTTTAGCGGCGTTTTATACAAACACCGCAATAGGTGTAATCTATAGTGGCATTTTTTCAACAAACGTCACAAAATATTTATACTTTAGCGGCGTTTGTGCGTTTGTACAAACGCCGCAATAGGTGTCATCTATAGTGGCGTTTTTTCAACAAACGCCGCAAAATATTTCTACTTGAGCGGCATTTTCGTACAAATGACGCAATAGATGTAATCTATAGTGGCGTTTTTTCAACAAACACCGCAAAATATTTATACTTTAGCTACGTTTTTTTACAAACGCCGCAATAACTGTATTCTATAGTGACTTTTTTAAGTAAACGCCATGATAGAGTTGCACTATATAGGCGTTTTTCTACAAACCCCACTATAGAGTTGAACAATAGTGGCGTTTTTTAAGTAAACACCGCAAACTTAGATCAAAACCCCAAATCTCTTTCCGTCCAACTCTCTCATCCTTCAGTATCCATCATTCGATCCATCTTTGCTTTCTATTCTACACATGTATCATCTCCCTCTCTGATTCATGCCTTCCCTTTTCTTCATTTTTTTAAAAGGACTTTCTGAATTTCAGTATTTCTTCTTAACAACTTGATTTCTATTTTCATTTAAGCATAATTTATGATTACTTGATTTCTATTGAGGATTGAGACAACTTTTTATTTGAATTGTGGAAGTTGATTAATCTAACTGCCATTTGCAGTTTGCAGTGCTGTTGGAGTGTTACCTTTGTTTCTGCAGTATGGTTTCTCAGTAGTTGAAAATTATGGTAACTTATTGTTTTTGAGTATATTGCCCTCACTTCTTGAAACTCATAAATTACTATATATAACATCCATTAGGAGTCCAGATAAGATAGACGAGTCAGATTTGCGCAATTTTAAAACCAGCTTCACTATTCTAAGAAAGTGCATCAATTAAATATAACAAACAGAGCTTAGGAATGAAAGGGAATTTTCTTTTTCATTTTTTTCCAGGGAGTTGTCTATCTTGAAATTCAGTTTTATATGCTGCACTGTAAAATGGTTTTTTTTCTTCTTGACTAATACTTATATCTGAAAACAATTTCTTAATAAATCAAGTTGTAGCCTAATAGACAATGAAAAATGTTAGTTGTTGGTGCACAGTTTTTTTTTAACATAAATCATTATTGCATGAGACAAAATTATTTCGAGTACTATGAGAATCTCCAAATACTAGAAAATTATGACAACTAAGACTGTGATTTAAAAGAACAACAGTTTTTAATTTTCAGCCAAATTGTTAACCCATTCTTATTTTGCCCGGGTGATTTTGATAGTTATATACTTGAATAAGTTTCTTGTTTATTACTTGAAGGTTCTTAAAGGGGGCGTCAAGTACTGATGATCATTTCCGTTTAGCTCCTTTTGAGAAGAATATACCTGTAAGTGTCTCAATCTAATATCTTCCACCGCAGCTGCAAACTTTATCTACCAGCGTTATTACAGGGTAATGACTTGGTTAGAATTTATGTAAAACGGGATGAAGTTTTTGGTATTATATACGAGGGTGAATTCATGCAGTATAAGCTACTTCGTATTTTCCAAGGTGGATATACCATATGTTATATTTTATTTAACAACACATGACTCTTTTGCAAATATAAGTTCGGTTAATATTTCAAGTTCTTTCCTAATTGGTATGATGGTCTTCTTACTGGTTACTTGATGACATTGCATGATAACATTCTTTGGATGGCATAGGTGCTTTTGGGTTTGCTCAGCGTATGGAATGTTTTATTTCTTGGGTATAGTACAAGAGTGAGTATTTCTGCTTCTAATGTTAAACTTACCATTTCTTGGTCCTCCTTTTCAATGCTTATGGCCTATCATTAGCACTTTTTGTGTATATAAGCTATTCTACACAGTCCACTGTATATGCCTGTAAGAAAACAAACCAACCTTGTACGAGATAGGTACTTCCATGGTACCATATTTTCATTTCTTCAATAACGTGTTACTGATATAACAAGCTTTGGTTGCATTTGTTCCACGTGGACATTCAGAACAAGTTGAAATTACCTGCTCCTTTCCTCCAACAAGATCAGGTTCCTCAGAAGCCACATTAACTGGAGATTTGTGAGACTCAACTTGAACAGCTTCATTAGGCACTGTAACATCAACCTTGCTTTTGGATAGACCACCTTTTCACTGGTCAGTTGTTGCTTTGGCAGCATGCCAGAGTTTATTCTCATGTTTCTTGTCTCTCAAATATTCGTGTTTTACCTGCTTTGATTATGGCTTCAATTTCTGCAAGTGTCTTTGAATGGTGAGTCCCAATGCTAGAGAAAAATATCTGGATTTGTTTTCATTCTATTGCCAACCCAAGAATATAATATCTTAATCTGGTGAGTTGGGTTCTAATGGGAACTTTCAAGCATCGTGTCAAAGTTTTATAAAGAGGACAAAGGAATTCATCACCTTCGTAAATTAGACCAATGAAGTTTTCATTTGTTTTAATATTCTGGATCATGTATTAGTCTGATATGCTACAGTGAGGCACTAGCTGTAACATTTATGGTCGTGGAATGATCTTGAGAATCAGTTCATTAAATTTTATTTTTTCTAAATGGAGATCATATTAGGCCAAAACAAAGAGAAACTATGTCTGTAAGGGTTTTTGAAAGTCTTCCCTATTGTTATTTCATTCTCTGAATTCTTTAATTGATTCAAATTGTAGTTATCATCATATTCTGCAAAGGGAATTTTTCCTTGTGAAGATTGTCTGGGAGTTTGATGTTATACGGCGTGCTTTCATTGATACTCTGTTAATATGTCCTCTGAAGTAATTGTTTTTATTTACTGGTCACTTATGATATTAGAAACTTACCTCTAGTTGTCTCTTCAGATATTGGAAGTGTCAAAATATTAATGAGGAAGTGTCTATTAATAAAATTTGAATCTAAACATTTATAGTCTTGTCATTCTACTTATCAGGTTCTTTTGCCTCTATAGCGGCGTTCGAGTCCTTCGGTTTTCTGTGGAACTCGGGAAACAAAGGTAATGTTATTTCCGTTTTCTTTTGTGTTTTTGATTTTCTTTATTTCTTGAACCTTTCTTACATGGAACAACGGTAATGAACTTGGTCACGAACAAATTGTGAAACATGAGTTTATTTAGATCTAAATGCTTGATTTCGATGAAACATCTGTGAAAGTGATTAGTTCTATACTACGCAGTTGTATATATGCACCCTTATAATTTTTATAAAATAACATAGATACACTTGCTCCCATAAAATTTATGATAGTTTAACATCTGTGAAGGTGATTAGTTCTATACTAAACCTGATAGTTTAATGCTTATGTTTAGGTTCTATCTGTCTCTATAATATTAGCATTTAACAGTTGAAATTGAAACTCCAGAAATACGAAATGGATACGAGTTGGATGGATTTCTCAAGGGTAAGCGTCGAATATCGAAATGGAGTCGAAAACTTTCTAAATTTAGCTTTTGTGAATGCAAGCCAAGAGAATATGATTCTTTGCCCTTGTAAGAAGTGTGTTAACATTAATTGGTATGTTCGTGAAGTTGTGTACGAGCATCTAGTTGTTTTTGGATTTGTTCGGGGTATAAAAAATGGATCTTTATAGAGAGTTTATATCAGATAGATCTGCTTCCACGAGCTATTTGACTTATCCTGCTCATTCTTACCATCCAACTGTTAGAGAAGATGATCACATGGAAGGGATGTTACGAGATGCATTTAATATGCACAATCATCAGTAGTCTGTTATAGAAAATTATTGTGGCAATGATGTTAATGATTTGATTGAGATGGGAAGAATTGGATGTGATGAAGAGCCAAATGGAGAAGCGGCAAAGTTTTACAAGTTACTGAATGAAATAAATGAACAACTTTATGAGGGCTCAAAGTTTTCAAACCTTTCTTTCTGCATTCGTCTTTCCACTTAAAATGCCTGGGAGGGTGGACTGGTAACTCTTTTACTCAGTTGTTGGAGTTACTAGGAGAAGTGTTTCCTTTTGCAAAAATCCCTCAATCATGAAAAGATATGAAGAAAATGATAAAATATTTGGGTCTTGGATATGACAAAATTCATAGTTGTCTTAATGATTGTATGTTGTATTGGGGTGATCAAAAAAATCAGGAGTCTTGTCATGTATGCGGAAAATCTTGATGGATGACTAGGGTCGCAGAAAATGTTACTGAGGATGAAGCTCAAGAACGATCAAGAAAGAAACTAGTAAAGATTCTGCGATATTTTCCTCTCATTCCTAGGCTACAAAGATTGTTTATGTGCTCCAAGATTACTGAGTCTATGAGGTGGCATCCTGAAGAAGAACCGATGATGGATTATTACGGCATCCTACAGATTCTTTAGCTTGGAAGTCATTTGACAACAAGTATCCAAGTTTTGTGAGAGATACTCGAAATGTCAGGCTCAGTCTTGCAACTGATGGGTTTAATCCATTCAAAATCATGAGTACTTCTTATAGTACTTGGCATGTTATACTTGTTCCATGCAATTTGCCTCTGTGGATTTGCATGAAGCAATCATCTTTCATCTTATCCATGATAATCCCTGGAGAGAAAGGCCCAAGAAATGATATTGATATTTACGTGCAGCCGCTAATTGCAGAGTTGAAAAAGTTATGGGAAGGGGTCGAAACATATGACGTGTTTAAGAATGAGAACTTTAATTAACGCGCGACTTTAATATGGACGATTAATGATTTTCCTGCGTATGTAAATTTATCTAGTTGGAGTACTAAAGGTCGTTATGCTTGTCCTTGTTGTACTGCACAAACATGTTCGAAGTGGTTGTTTAATGGAAAGAAGTTCTCTTATATGGGACATCGTCGGTGGTTACCTGATAATCATAGATTTAGATATGTCAAAAGAATATGTTTGATGGTGATAAAGAGTTTCGAAATGCTCCTGACCAAACAACCGGGTATGATATATTCTTCATGTTGAAAAATATCAATTTTACTTATGGAAAGATGAATCAACCAACTAATACACGATCAAAGAAAAAGGCAAAGCATGTCAATGAAGAGCTTGAAGTTGATAACAGAGAGATGATCAGTCTGATGAAGAGGAAGATCCAAATGAGGTAGACTTGTGGAAAAAGAGGAGTATATTCTTCGAGTTGCCTTATTGGAAGAATCAAATTTTGAGATATAATCTTGATGTAATGCATATTGAGAAGAATGTTTGTGAGAATATTATCGGGACAATTCTGAATGATGGCAGAAAATATAAAGATAATCTCAAGAGTCGACTTGACTTAGTTGACATGGGAATTCGACATGATCTTCATCCGCAATTACATCCTAATGGAAAATATTTCTTTCCGCCTTCTATTTTTTCTCTTTCGAAGAAAGAAAAAGAAGTGTTTTGCACGGTGTTGAATGATATGAAAGTCCCAGATGGGTTTGTATCAAATATATATCAATGTGCTAGTGTTAAAGATCGAAGACTTTATTCTTTAAAGTCACATTTTTATCACATATTAATGCAAGATTTACTGCCAGTAGCTGTACGCGGTTGCATGTCGAGTAAGGTGACATCTTGTATCATTGAACTTTCCAATATAATGAAAGCCATTTGTGGAAAGTTCTAATGGTTGAAGAACTTGATAAACTACAAGATCGAGCTGCCTTGACTTTATGCAACTTGGAGAAGATATTTCCGCCTTCATTCTTCACAATTATGGTACATCTGCTAATTCATCTTCCTAACGAAGCAAAAGTTGGTGGACCAGTTTTCTATCGATGGATGTACCCTATAGAGAGGTGCTAATTGAATTATACGTTTTAAATGACTATTGATTATACCTTTTAATTAAATGTATTTACATTGTACATTGTTTTATGTATAGGTTCTTGGACAAGTTGAAGTCTTACTGTAGTAATAAGCGTTATCCGGAAGGATCAATTGCTGAAGGGTATTTGGCAGAGGAATGTATGACATTTTGCTCTAGATATTTAGAAGATGTTGAAACAAGATGGAATAGACCAAATAGAAATGATGTGTTCAGTACTAATGACATACCTCAACATTATTTGTTTGGAAGTTATGGTCAACCACTAGGGAAAGTTGAAATTGCACACTTAGATGACACGTCTTGGGTACAAGCACACCGATATGTTCTTTTCCATCACAATTCAATAGATCCCTTTCGCACGTAAGTCTTTCGGACTTAATACTAATAAAATTTCTTAATCTTTTATATTTATCATTCTTTAATGACATAATATACTTTATAGTGAGTTTAAAGAAGTCTTGAGATCTCGTGCATGCTCCCGAAGATTACATCAGCAAGAGATACATAAGTTATTCACATAAACTTTTCATGAATGGTTAGGCCAGACGGTAAGCACCTAAATCATTCCACATACTTATAAATAATATATGTCTTGCTTTTTATATCGAAATCAACCCTTATATATGCACCATTAATGTGTAATAGGTTTGGACTGGGAGAGAAATTAGTGAAGATGTTAAATAGCTTTCTCAAGGTCTGAATAGAATAGTTAAAAGATATAATTCCTTCCTCATTAATGGGTTCAGGTTCCATACGAAATCTCGTGAAAGATTAAGGAGGACACAAAATTGTGGAATCGTAGTTACTTCTTCAACTACCAGTTATGTTAGTGTCAGGGATAATAATCCGTGGAAGGGAGATGTTGATTATTATGGAACTCTTACGGACATTATTGAGTTAGATTATTATGGAAAACGAAAGGTTGTGTTGTTTCGGTGTGACTGGGTTGATGTAAACAGAGGTATAAAAAGAGATAAATTTGGGTTTACAATGGTGAATTTCTCTCGATTAATTCACACTAGTCAATGATTGATGGATGAACCATATGTATTTTCTTCTCAAGTGAAACAAGTATTTTACTGTCACGATCCAATGGATGACAGTTGGTATGTTGTGCTTCGTAATACTCCCAGAGATTTGATAGACATCGAGGATAGAAGTAGATATAACATTGAAACAAGATCAGAATGTTTACCTCTAGTAGCATAAAACTTAGATGAAAATATCACTAATACAACACAATTTTAATGGGTTCGGGAGGACGTTGATGAAGATATTTATGAAAACTGAAATTACATAAGAATGTCGTAAGATTTTATATCTTAATTAATTTATTTATAATGTTATAACTTTTAACATGTTGTCTTTCAATATATTCATTAATTATTTGTTTTCTTATTACAAATGTTTGTTTATTACATATATCATGCCGAGGAGAAAAATAATTAATTTGAAGGTTGTTCAAGCTTCTGAAGAGCATCAACAAACAAATAATGAGGAATCGAATGTAGCTAACTCTTCCAAAGTTCCTATAACTATTGAAAAAGATGTAGAAATTTAAAGTAATCTTCGAAACTTTATTTAATAGTTTGTTCATTTTCAAAACTTACATTTAATAATTTCTTATATAGTTGAAAATGTTGGAACACGCAAGAGTAGAGGACGCACAACGTTGAAGGAATTATACCAACTTCCTTCTGGCACTGTGTTAAAGTTTCAAGAAACGATGCCGGTCAACCTATTAGCCCAGAAGCACGTCTTATATCCGGTTACTTAGGCATAGTTGGACGTAATGTTAATCTTTTACCGATCAATTATGAGTCACGGCGCGAAATGCCTAATAGTAACAAAAATAAGGCATTGGATTTTGTTAAGGTAATAATGTCATTATAATATATACTCTATAACAATTCAATACTAATTTATACTTACGTTGAACACTTATTTACTGTATAGGAGAAATTTTCTTTAGAGGTCTTTGACGATTATGTGAAACAAGCGTTAGGGAAGAGATGGAGAGACCACAAGAGCTCATTAAAAAAGAAATACTTCAAGAATGATCTTAGCCTTGAAGAGAAGCTACAAACTCTCCCACCTGGAATGCTCAGGTACCAATGGGAAGATGCAGTTAGATTTTGGAGTTCACAAAAAAGACATGTATGATGTATTTTTCAAAAATAATTTTAATGAAGTATAAATTATCATTAAAAGTGTTGTTTGAAATTGTAGGACCGAGAGCATATTGGTGTTGCTAGCAGGCAACAACAAAAGTTTACGCTCACGGTTGGATCGAAGAGCTTTGCTTATATAGCTAATGAGGAGGTATATAGATTATTCACATATTATTTGTATTCTATGTACATATTAAGTCAAACTAATTATATTATGGTACATTGTAGGAAAATACATCTGGTTCTAAAGTTGGCCGAATCAAATTCTTCGACATGACACATACAAAGAAGGATGACACTCCTGTGACTACTGAAGCTGCAGAAATTATGGTATATTTATTGGATAGAAGTTTTAAATTTACATGACTTTATTTATATATGTAGCATGACATTTTTATTTGAATTAATTATTTACTTTATTATTAGGAAAAATTGAGGGAGAAAAGGGCAGAGTATCAAGCTACGACTTCGAGTTAAGGTCTTGTTAATGAGGATGACATTGAAAGCCAAGCTATTAATGACGTTTTGGGTCTGAAAGATATGGGTGGGTGCGCTGACAAGGATCATTCGTTACTCCCACCAAATATTTTGGATCCTGTTCATCTCAGTACATGTCATCACAATCTTAGTCTTCCCAATTAGAAGTTAGTCGTTTAAAATAAAAGTTGGCTAAAATGGATCAACAAATGGCTAACATGAAAGCCGAAAATGAAGTAAGGGAAACAGAGAGAGCAGCAGCAGAAGCACAGAGAGAGGCAGCGGTAGCACAGAGAGAAGCAGTGGTAGCACAGAGAGAAACAGCATATCAGCAGAAATATCAAGAATTTGAAAAACGACTCGATGCTATGATGCAGATGTTATAGAAAACACAACTTCATAATCCACCATCATAGTCTCATTTATGTTATCAGCAGTCTGTTAATGTTATTGAACCGTGTTTAACTGAATTGATATTACATTAATGGAAACTTTTATTTATTATATTGGATTTGATGTTCCTTGTTATGGATATAGAGTTTGATGTTATTGGTGTCATGTTTGTTGGATAATGGAACAGGTTGAAAAAATAGATTTGGGGTAATCGAAGAAAATATATAAATTGTTTAAATTTTGTGTTCTTTAGAGGCGTTTGTAAAACAACACTGCTAAATATAAAAAAGAATACCAGCGTTTGTAACAAAAAATGCCGCTATATACCAGACCTTTTGCGGCATTTTTAGAATGCCGCTATATACCAGACCTTTTGCGACGTTTATATGAAAAATGCCGCTATATATCACACTTTTAGCGGTGTTTATATCAGAAAAATGCCGTTATATACCAGACATTTCACAGCGTTTGTATCCAAAAAAACGTCGCTAAATATCTTAACCTTTTGAGGAATTTATAAAAACGCCGTTATATACGTACGCATTTTGCGGCGTTTGCGGGAAAACGTTGCTAAATCTCAATACCTATTGCGATATTTGTTAGATAACGCCACTATATCCCCTGACCTATTGCGTTATTTTTTGTTATCAAACACTGCGAACTTTAACGGTGCTTTTTACGGCATTTTTCATATCCATGCAAGAATTTTTTACGGAGCTTAAAAATACCGCAATGTACAATTTTACTGTAGTGCCATATCTGACATCTTATCTACGACATCAACGTTTTGACCCTACGTCTCCATAATCTACGAAACTGAATCGAGAATTGGTCAGTCCATTTAACTAGTTTCCTGTCCGATCATAGGACTGACACCTTCCTGTGAAGGTTTTTAATCATGCTGAACTACTGGGATCGCTTCTCTCGATCGATCTGAGACACTGCTAATGGGACTAGGGTAACCTTCACCATAAGATATAAGGATCCACATTCATAACACTTCCCTGAAAATTTAAAGTACCTTCCTCACTGACTTTTAACTTAGTGCTCACACTCTTGATACTCCAAACTCTACTAAAGCTCCTAAAGCTCCCCACTGATGGTGGAGCTGACGGTCTCTCATGAGACCCTGTAAATCACCTATGAATCAACTAAAATAACTGAACTGATGTCACTATTTGCTGCTCACGTGGACCTCTAGTCTATCACCCTACTGATACACACATCTCTATACTCGGGCGTTGGCTCACGCAACAATCTCATTCTAATGCTTTACACTGAAACGCTCTAAGCGGATCTATCGCTAACTGCACATTGAAATTCAAATGAATCCCCTTAAGAAAACCCTTGCACTGCAATGACTTAGTCACAACCAACTCTGGAGTATAATAACTCAACCTAAGAAGGCCACCCCTCATATTTATACTCAATCTACCTAAACTAGCTGAGAGAGCTATACTCTCAAATTATCCTTATAAGCCTTACTAATATACTTGCTCTGAACATTTTTGGGAAATGATTCCATGAGGACACCTCTGGTTGTAAGTGGTGACGTGTTCCTACTCACCCTCTAGAGTGGGTGAAGCTACCTTAAAATTACCACGATTTCTCTTACCCACTGATCGGTTAGAATCAGATCATCGCTGCTTGAACTGAAGAAGTCAACTATCTGATTACTCCCTTAGCCTCTCTATTAGGGGATTCTGTTAGCACTAATACACCCTAGTTAGTTTATTGAACTGTTTAGGCTCTAGGAATAACGTCTACTACCTCTGAAAGTGGAGGTTAACCCTATGAAAAAGGTCACCCTTGCGGCGGTGTTCCTGACAGAGACTCCAATAACCTATGCCCTGGGTAAAAATTCTTTACTCACTTTATTTGGGTAAGAGGCTTTCCTTTTTATATGATTCTCTGAATTACGTTCAAAACTATCTGTCATCGTAACTCTACCACATAGGTTACGAAATGAAGCACCATCAAGATTCCAGACTTATACAAGTACTTTTAGTACTAAGGGGAATGTATTCATTGACACCTTACTAATACTGACTACTAGTCCTAGGACTGACTTAACCTGATGCTCTGATACCATAAAATGTAACACCCTAAACCTGATTGGGCCTAAAGTGGCACATTGGACTACCCAGACAACCTCTGATTTTCAAAACCTATTTATTTTATTCTTAAATATGTTGAATGGTTTCATAATTATAAATATAGAAAACTATTATAAAAATAATTTATAAAAACAGAGTTTCGTGACATATAATTTAAAATCAAAATAATACAAACTCTAAGTTTAATAAACTGAATACATAAGTAAGGATCTATGAATACATATGTCCATTAAGCTACTGTACAATACTCTAAAGGAAATGTTGGAAGTCCTGGTGCGCCTGTGCTCCATGAACTACTCATGCTACTAACATACCAACGAAAAACATCCAAAGGCTAAGATTACAAAGCCTAAAAATATAATCGCTAATTTATAGCAGTATAAGAATTTCATAAATGTAATCATGCTGAAGATATGGCTCTAAGCAGTAGGTTCATGCATAATCTGGATCAAGTATACCTACTTAAGATTAGCTGTAATATCTCTGATGTAGGGGACTCATGCTTCTCTAAATCCTGTACTAAAGATTTACCCATTAGTACATTGCTAAAGGGTCTATATCCCTAGTGTTTGAATCTGTTACGCATTATATAAATGTGATACTAGCTCTACTGTGGATTATTTAAATGCCATACTACTCTATTGTGCATTATTTGAATGCAAATGATTCTATGGTGCATTATTTGAATGCAACACTAACTCTATTGTGACTCATACACTATCTACGGTAAGTATCATGGTACGATTGAGGGGTTGTATCTCATAGCTCATGCCCTCTATTCTACTTGATATTAATATATGATACACAACAATAAACATAAAGTTGTGTCAGGCATCATGATACGGTTGAGGGGCTACATCTTGGAACTCATGCACCCCGCTAGCCTACCGATATACCATCGAGTACACAAGGTGAGATCTGGAACTACATAAGAAATGTACACCTGCCAACTTACTCTGTCGAGTCTTGGGGCATCTGTGACCAGATGGGAAAAGAAGTGCCTTGGCACTGACTATTATATATACCTGGACATACTGACTAACAAGACAATCATGCTCTTGCTAAAGTAACTCGGGTGGCCTGGTTGTTTTCTGAGTGTCACATAAAGGTTAGTTTTTTGACATCCTAGTTGTTAATGTTTCTAACTATTATTATTACTATTTTTAATTTCTTACTGTTCTGAGTTATTACTGATAATCTGTACTGGTTTGGTTGTAAGCTACTTAAGAGTATTTTAGACATTCTCTGACTCTGGGGAAATCTCTATACGTTTGAGACTTCACAATGATTACTGAGGTCATTGTTTATTAGTTGTGGTTCTGGTTGGCTCGATACCTGATACAAGTTTATTTCAAGGTATCGATACTCTATTCGTTATTACTGTATTTTCCCTCAATTCGTCCTCGAATTAAAGGAATATCTGCGCATCCAAAACTCTCGATCGTTCTTGTGGTATATGAAATTATTGTCTCATATTCTGATTCCTTGGTTATACCTCTCGTCAGCACACCTGTACACTAATCCTCCATCCATAAATATATATTTCCTGTTCACCAAAGATACTTGGACGCATTATGCCTACTATGATTACTCTGGTTGTAAACCACTCCCACGAGTGTCTCTTGGCCCCTTTTGTCATTTATGCCCCTTACACACTAAGTTTTATCCTTACAGACCTTAATCGGGTCAAATCTGATCATCTTAGGTGGGTAGTGTAACATATATAACCCGTATATGTGAATCAATACGAGTTACATATGTCACATCAGAATTCAAATATTTCTTTGATTGAACTGAGTAAAATTTTGTTTCATTCAAACATCATCAGTTTTATAACTTGAACAATTATTATGAAATAATTATTCAGAGAAAAGTCGTAATATAATATTTTGGTTATGAATTCAAAACAAGTTTCAATCAGTGATAGACAATTATGTTCTGTTCCATAAAATAAATAAGATTGTCTAACACGTTTGATTTAAACCCAAATTATTTTTTAAGCATAGTTTAATATCATAATATTAATTATAATTAATACTAACTATATTAAGAAATTGCAAACATTTCATTCTCGTATACATGACAGCTAGAGCTTTTAGAACACGGTAGGATGTCATCATTGTTACCTGTAAATATTTATTTGGTGATTGATGCCAAGCTCAGCTCCTTACTCCTTTTCCCTAGACGTGAAAATCATCACACACTAAGTATATACTTAGTGAGGCAATCAAATGAATATTTAAAGCAATACAACAAATAAATTTAAATGAATAACCATATTCAATGCAATATGATCACTTACCTATATTCTAACCATGTTACATATAATAACATGATATAATCGAATATCAAGTTTCTTACCAATATACTTGCCATTTATTCCACAAGCTCGTAAGTTTATTTGTTTGTTTACCATTTATTAACCAATAAACCATAACCCAATTTAAACCCTAAATACCCTGGGTAGACGAGTCAAATATATGCATCATAGTTGTAAACTTGCACTAAGCTTACGCTCTAGTGCTAATTCGGATATAACATATAAGGTTGTGCCCACCACCTATACTAGGTTTACACTCTAGTGCTAATCCGGATATGACACATAAGGTTGTGCCCTCCACCTGCACTTAGTGTCCTTACACACTAGTGCTAATATAAACTTGCAACTGCTATACTCTATGGCATGCCAACTATACCATGTCCCTCAATGACTTACTTCAGCATATAGTTTATTTTTTTATTCCATCCATGGCAATGTATATTAATAAAATTTTAACGTTTGGCAGTTCATACCTGAATTAATATTCGTAATAAACATTATATATATTCATGATAACATCATGTGTAATGAACAGTGATCAATGCATTCTATATTCACCTTTGACATATCTAGAATATATCAATTATATGATAAATCCCATAAATATCAGGACAATATAATTAAGGTAGACTTATCGCAAGTCCTACCCAATGATGAGTAAACATCCATGTATAATATTATGCATGCATGGAACTCACTTTGAGACTTTATATGAAAACCAAAATATAAGCCTCACTAGGCTTTAACTTGATCCTTCGATTCTAATTTGGTTAAATCCCAAAATTTTTCGTAATTTCATATTCTGGTAGTTTGTACTACCTTTAAAGAAATATTATTATGTATTAATCTAAACACTCAAAAATTATATCATTTTTACCACTAGAACTATAATCAAATACGAATCTATCCATGTAAGGCACTTTTCTAGTTCAATTTGACAATTTACGGTGAATTTTCAAAGTTGATTGACATAATCTGTTTTGAGCAGAATCTGTTACCCCGTTTTCTAACCTATCCTCGGTTAAAAATTTATATCTTTTTGTATACACCTCAGAATTAGTTTCCATTTATTCTAAAAAGAACTATACTAGTATAATAATCCAACAGTATAAAAATCAATTTCTAATCATTTTTTATAATTTATATTGATTTTCTAAAATTACTGTCCATAACATAAATTGTAAGCAGATTTCACCAATTTGCATTTTCAACTTGTTCACTAATTTTATTAGCTCACCGAATGCATATATATGCATGAATCAAAAATTACATAACATTTCAGGAGTCACTCATTACCATAGTAACTCCGTCACTGGCTTATCGCAAGCCAATGTTTTCTCGATAACATAAGTACAAATTCAATTTGCACTCATATGGTGTCCTTAGCTTGCAACCTTCCTTGGAATTTCCCATTCCATCCTTAAGCTTCTCCTTAGCTTCAATAATATTTGATCTTGATTCCTAGAACTCAATCTAAATGAACATCATTACCAAACATATGCAAATTCAAACCAAATGTTTTTACTAACATAGGCATACTTTGGAAAATAAATTCCTAACAAATATTTCGATGCTTATTCGAAATAATTTCCATGTCATAACATATATGTTGACCTTAATACTTCTAATTAACCACTCAAGTTCCTTTTTATCCCAACTTCACATATCATTTTCACTTAAGCTCCCAACCTTTCCATAATTGTGATTTAAACCTCAATTTTTACAAGGTTTCAAAATAATTCAATTTCACATCCTAACTTCAATTTCAACACTAAAATATTAATTTCCAGTATAATACATAAAATATTGAACAATTACACAAATATCCACAACTTTTCTAGAATTATTGATTTGGTCCCCTTACTTTTTAAAAGTTACATAATGGTCCCCAAACTTTTATAAGGCTTGTAGAATACTTCCTACATCATTTTCGGCCCCTACATATTTTTCCATATTTTTCTCATCCTTTATAGTCAAGGTTGAATGCTTTGTATGTTTAATATTAGGGTTTTCATGATTTTACTCGATTTTGATTCGATTCAAGCATAAAATAAACTTTGATTCAACCTTATAAAATCTCTACAATCAAAACCCTAACTTAATTTCATGAAAACACATATTTCTCCTAAGATTAGGGTTAGGCTGAAACTTCATATGTTCATATGATCATGTATAAGTGATTTTAATCATCAATCGTGATCGGAAATGATTTACAACCTCAATAACATCAAAATCTTTCATCTATTTCATAAACCCTAATGTGAAAATAAACCCTAGAATTTGGTATCTTTGAACACAAACCAAATTAGCAAAGAATAATGGTACCAAATGATAGCGTTTTATGAATAAAACAATTTTCTATTTCACGACATTCTCCAAAATCCAAAGGAAATTGCTCAAAAATAAAAAATAAAAATTCTCTTACCTTGTTCATGGGGAGAACGAAATGTTGGCTGAAAATGGCTAAGTTTTTATGAAATTTCTAATGAATTTCATGTTAATTTAACCTCTATTTAAGCTTAAATGAATAAAATATTCATTTAATGATAAATGTCCATTTTGCCATTAATGAAACTTGATATTTACAATAATACCAAGCCACATAAACATTAACATCTTCCAAAGTCAAATATGGAAAAAATATTTTACCCTTTATGCCACCATTTTTAATGCAACGGTCCAAATTAAACATAGAAATAAATTATCAAATCCAATACTACATATTATATTCCATCATTTTAAAATGTGGAAATAATATTTCTAAGATTAATTTATCATCCTTCAAATTTTCTAAAAATTTCCATTCGATCTGATTTACCGAAATTTTACTGGACTTTAACACTTTCTAGTTTTAACACAATTTCCATATCAAGAATTTGAATTCGATAAAACCCCACTTTCAAGAGTAAACTATCCATTTATGGAATAAAAATTATTTTTTGGAAAATTACTATTTAGATCATTGAATTTTTCCCAATTTTCTACTTTGGAAACCAAACTTTAAAAATTTACATTTTGGTCACTAAACAAAAATCTAGGGTATAACAGGTAGTATTGATGCTCTAAATGTAGTATTGATACCCTAGGGTCATGTATTTATATCCCTATGGGTATCGATACCAAAAATACATTTTATTGCGAAATTGGGGCCTCAATATTGATACTACTACTGTGAGCATCGATATTGCTTACCCTGGCAGTATCGATACTCCCCTCTAAAAAACCCTAATTTAGCCCCAATTTAACCAGTTTCGATATTGTTCATCCCAATATCAATACTTGAACCCTGATGTTATTTTAGGCTAAAAAAACACCCAAAATCATCCTAAATGACTTGGATTGATTCATAAGGTAATTATGAAGTTCCAATAATTTATTTAGCCTTAGGTATCGTAAAAACACTTCCTTAACACCTAAAACATGATTTAATCTTGAAATTAAGTTTAAACCCTAATATCTTCAACTATACAAATCTTAGCAAATTCTTGAAATTTATGGAAACTTAATACTCCAAAGGATCGGAATACACTACCTTGCTGATTTAATCCAAAAATTGAGCTCCTTTAGGTAGAAATCATCCCCCACTATGACTTGGATGTTAAAACTCCGAACTTTCTCTTCCAACCAAAGAACATATGGCTTGAATGGTTAAATCCTTGTTGCTTGAGGGATTAAGAATGAAAATTAAACTTGAAAGAGGCTTGACATGGTTTAATAACTCACCTTAAGGGCTTGAGGAAGAGGAAGAAAAAAGTGGAAAATGAGAGGAAGAAAATGGAATGAGATAATATAAAATCTCTCATCCTGAAAAATAGGGTAAATACACTACTGGAACCTCTCATTAACCAACTATGAAAAATATCCTCTTTATGGCGAATTGGGCCCAAGACCAACCCAATTAAGCCCTACGACTTGAATTATAAATTCTTTGAGATCCACTTGGCTCTCGGGTAAACACAAAACTACTATACCAGAATTTGGGATGTTATAACTCTCCACTCCTTAAAAGAAATTTTATCTTGAGAAATCTCGAAGCTCTTAAACCTTATAGAAACTGATTCTTAAATAAGAAGTCCTCTCAATCTGACATGTTGCTCAGGACCCAAAAAATATGTCTACAATTTTCTGAGGGCATTTCCAAACCTGGTCTCTAAGAGAAAACCTTCAAAAAGCACGAAGTTAAAGAAATCACATCCTTGTTATCTGGTACTGCACACTCAGAGCATTCCATAAGGATGACTCTACTTCAAAAATCATTGTTATCACTGACTACCTTATTTAATTGAGTTAGTTCATTGCATAACCCGATAACGTCTTTCACGTTCTGGACAAAGGTAAATCACCACTAAACCTTGAGATCTTATGGCACTTACCAACATTGCCTCGATACTTACTACTAAAGACATACCGATAATTCTTGGCCAATGTCAATCTCTATGTTTATGCTACTCAACTCTAATTTAATGCTCATCCATGGTACCTTACTATTTCTCATAACCTTGCAACATACATGCGCTTTACACGCCTTATCGAGCATATAAGGAACTGACAACTGAAATTGGCCATTTATTGAGTGAAACTAACAACATCCAGCTTTCCCAGAGAGCACGTCTCACAAGGCGAAGATCTGTCACAACCTCACCCTGACTAAAGATTCTGATACTATGTGTCTAAAATTCACATTTGATCATAATTACCGATCTATTTGATGACAGCTAACGTTGGTCAAATGTAGCTTAACATACTTGATATTCATAAGTCTAAAGCACTGAAATTCTCGGTACTACACAATACTGACTAATGATATGTGTTGTATATAGCTCGTACTCATATATCAACACAAAGATGCCACTGATGGGGCTTTGCACACTTAGCTTATTCACTTATTGTTCAAGCAAGAAAACATTCTAGTGATTTCTAAGGATTCACTGTACCTCAAGACTCACAACTCATTATAACACCTATAGTGCCTTTAGAATATGAGGAGTAATTCCAAAACTACTGTATCGGAATATACACCTGGCCAACTTACTCCTCGTGATTATTATAGGCATCTGTGCCCAATTAGCAACTGGAGTACCTTAGCACTTGCTGAGACATATTCTAAGTATTTTGACAGTAAGGTGATTAATACACTAGCAAGAGTAACCTAAGTAATCTTAACAATCTCATGGAGATCTCTAACTCCCAAACTGAACTTGGGATTACTAATTCTCTACGGGTCGATCACACGAACCCTCCACTGGTGATGCGAAAACACTTCTTATAGTCTCATATCTAACGGGACCATAAGCTAGGATACTCCCCTAGGGAACATGAAAGTGTGATATTCTACGGCTAAACATTTTCTTAAAGTTGATCTGCAACTCAACAAAGGGCAACCACATATTCTCCTGACTCTGAATCTTGAAATTATGGGGTCAAACATCACTTATACTAACAACTCTTTTAAGTATACTATCGGGTCTTATCTAAGCCCTCAATGACTCTCTAAGGTAACCTTATATAGTCCACTAAGGTCCACTTACTAACCACTTGGATCCATACTTTTGGATTCCTTATCTGACACCTCATCTACAAAATTAACGTCTTGTCTCTGCCTCTCATAATTTGCCAATTAGAATCGAAAACTGGTTGGTCTGCTTCACTGCTTTCCTTTTTGAATATAGAAATGACACCTTGTAAAGGTTTTCAATCATGCTAAACTAATACTATCGCTTCTCTCGATCGAGCTAAGACATTGCTACTGGGACTAGGGAAACCTTTACCATAAGCGCTAAGGATCCGCATCCATAAAATTTACCTAAAACTTTAAAGTACCTTTCTTGTTTATTTTTACCTCAGTGTTCGCACTCTTGGTACTCCAAGCTCTACTTATGCTATTAAAGCTCGCCACTGATGGTGGAGCTGACGGTCTCCCATAAGACCCTACAATTCACCTCTGACTCGGTGGGAATGACTAAACTGACGTTACTCTTCACTGTTCAAGTGGACCTATAGTTCATCCTGCCACTGATTGAGATAGACCGACTGATACATACATCTTTATACTCGTGTTCCTGACTCACCCAACAATCTCATCCTCATTCTTTACACTGAAACACTCTAAGAAGATCAATCGATAACTACACACTGATATACAAATGAATTCCCTCAAGGGACCCCTTGCACTGCAAGGACTTTGACACAAAACTCTAGAGCATAACAAATCAACCAAATAAGATTACCCTCACATTCATACACTGAAATATCTCCCTAAACTAGCTGAGAGAACTACACTATCAAATTATCCATATGCGCCTCAATAATATACTTGCTCTGAACTTGCCCAGAAACTGATTCCACAAGGTCACCTTTGGTGGTTAGGGCCATTCCTATAGTCTTTCACTAAACCGTAATATAACTCTAAGCAAAGTGGTGACGTGCTCCTACTTACACCTTGGATAGGGTAAAGTTGTTTTAAAATTACCACAGCTTCTCTTACCTACTGATCGATTAGAATCGAATCATCGCTGCTTGCACCAAAGAAGTTGATTGTCTGATTACTCATTTAGCCTCTCTACTAGGGATTCTGTTGGCACTAACACACCCTGGGTGGTTGACTAAACTATCTGTGCTATAGGAATAACGTCCACTACCTCTGAGAGTGGAGGTTAACCCTCTGAATAAAGTTCTCCCTTGCGATGCCCATTCATGATGGGATTTCCAATAACCTCTTCCCTGGGTAGAAATCCTTTACTCACTTTATCGGTGTGAGAGAATCATCTTTCTATATGATTCTCTGAATTATGCTTGAAACTATTTATTTTCGCAACTCTATCACATAGGTTAAGAAAAGAAGCACCATCATGATTCCAGACTTATACAAGTACTTTTAGTACCTATGGGCATGTGTTCACTGACACCTTACTAATACTGACCATTGGGTCTTACGACCGAATCAAACTGACGTTCTGATACCACTAAATGCAACACTGTAAACCCAATTAGGCCTAAAGTGCCAGATTAGACTATTGAGGCAGCCCCTAATTTTCAAAACGTATTTATTTTCTTCTCAAATATATTGAATGGTATCATACTTAAAAATATAGGAAAATATTATAAAAAAATTTATAAAATAAAAGTTCCGTTACACATAATTTAAAATCAAAATAATACAAACTTTAAGTTTAATAAACTGAATACATAAGTAAGGTTCAATGAATACATATGTCTACTAAGCTATGGTACAGTTCTCTGAGAAGATAATGGAAGTCTTGCTACAACGGCGCTCCATGAAATGCTCATGCTACTAACCTGCCAACAAAAAGCATCCAAAAGTTGAGCTTACAAAGACCATCAGTATAATCTCTAATCTAGAGCATTATAAGAATTTCATAAACGTAAGCATGCTGAAGATATGGCTCTAAGTAGTATGTTCATGCATGATCTAGATCAAGCTCTACCTAATTAAGGCTTAGTTGTCATATCTCTAAAGTGGGGGACTTATTCTTTCTTAAATCATATGCTAAGGGTTTAGCCATGATTACAACACTAAAAGGGCCTCTAACCCTAGTTTTTATATCGATTATGCATTAACAATGTGATACTAGCTCTACTGTGTATTATTTAAATGCAATACTACTCTTTTGTGCATTATCTTAATGTAATATTGATTATATTGTGCATTATCTAAATGTAATATTGACTCTGTTATGAATCATACACTAGCTAAGGTAAGAATCATGGTGCAACTAAGGGGCAACATCTCGGAGCTCACGCACCTATCTATCATACCAGAAACTAATATATGAAACACAACAACAAAAATAAAGCTATAGAAGGCATCATGGTGTGACTAAGGGTTTGTATCTCGAAGTTCACGCACCCCCTCTAGCCTGCGGTATACACCCACCAATTTACTCTGTTGAGTCTTGGGGCATCTACACCCAGCCGGCAAAAGAAGTGCCTTGGAACTAACTAGTATATATACCTGGACATACTGACAAACAAGACAATCACCCTACTGCTAAATTAACTCAGGTGTTCTATATGTTTCCCAAGTATCACACAAAGGCTAGTTTTATGACATCGTAGCTATTACTATTTCTAGCTGTTATTGTTATTGTTTTTATTTTCTAACAGTTCTGAGTTATTACTGATAATATCTATTAGTCTAGTTACTAGCTACATAAAGGTATTTTTGACATTCTCTGACTCTGGGGAAATCTCTACGCTTTCAAGACTTCACGATGATTATTGAGGTTAATGTTTATTGGTTGTGGTTTTGGTTGGCCGATATCTGACATGAGTTCATTTCTGGGTAGCGATACTTTATTCGCTATTACTATGTTTCCCCTCAATTTGCCCTAGAATTAAAGGAATATATGTGCATCCAACATTCTCTGTCATTCTTGCAGTATACGAAACTACTATCTCATAATCTGATTCATTGGTCATACCACTCATCTGTACACCCTGTGCACTGATCCTCCATCCATAAATATTTGTTTCATGTTCATTAAAGATACTTGGATGAGTTATGCTGCTATGGTTACTCTGGTTGTAACCAATTCCCATGAGTGCCTTTTGGCCCCTTTGGTCATTTACATCCCTTACGGACTAAGCTTTATCCTTACGGACCATCCCAAGCTCTTACAGACCTTAATCGGGTCGAATCTAATCATCTTAGGTGGGCAATGTCGATACTCTAACTGTAGTATCGATACCTATGGTCAAGTATCGATACCCCTATAGTATCGGTACCCCTATAGTATCGGTACCAAAAATGCATTATGTGTGAAATTGGGGCCTAAGTATTGATACTGCAGGGATAATATCGATACTCACCCTGGAAGTATCGATACTCCCCTCTGAAAACCCTAATTTTAGCCACAATTTAACTAGTATCGATATTGTTTATCCCAGTATCGATACACAAATCCTAGAATTGATATTTTAGGCCCAGAAAAACAACCAAAATCATCCTAAATGACTTGGTTGGTTCCTAAGATGATTCTGAAGTTCTAGTAAGTTATTAAGGGTTTTTAGGTGTCATAAAAATGCTTCCTTAACACCTAAAATGTGATTTAATCTTGAAATCAAGTTTAAAACCTAATATGCTCAACTATACAAATCTTAGCAAATTCTTGAAATTTATGGAAACTTAATACTCCAAAGGATTAGAAATACATTACCTTGCTTATCGAATCTGAAATTGAGCTCCTTTAGATAGAAATCATCCCCACTATGACTTGGATGATAAAACCCCCAACTTTCTCTTTAACCAAAGAACCTATAGCTTGAATGGTTAAATTCTTGTTGCTTGAGGGATTAAGATCGAAAATTAAACTTGAAAGAGGTAAGAAATGATTGAATGGACTCAGATTGTCTTAAGGAGCTTGAGTAGGAATAAGAAGAAAATGGAAAATGAGAGGTAGAAAATGAAATGAGATACTATAAAATCTTTCATCCTAAAAAAAGGGTAAATACACTGTTGGTCCCTCCTCATCTTCCTACTATGAAAAATCCCCTCTTTATGGCTAATTGGGCCCAATACCAACCCAATTAATCTCAATGAATTGAATTAAAAATTCTGCAAGATCCACTTGCCTCTCGGGTAAACCCAAAACTGCTAGCTTGAAATTTGGGTATTACACTTTCTTTTTACTTTTCCTTTCTTTTTGCACTTTTCTTTTCGCTTTCACTTTGTTTTGTTTGCATGGCTTCACTTTTTTTTATGTTGTTGCATATTTTTACTTTTTCCACCAAGGCTCTGAATACTACTTGATCTAGTAGCTCTGAGGCCACTTGATGTACATGATTCTCCATGCATAAGGCAAGTGTAGGTTGCTACTACAGTGCTCCTTGGTGCTTTAGATGACTTAGGTAGTGTCAAGTAGGTAGGTAGGTGAGTTAGACCTAGGTACACTCAAGCTAGCTAGCTAGTGACACTTCAGCTACTAAGCTAATATCTCAACTTCACTCCAACTGCCTTTAGTTCTCAGCTCACCTACCAAGTCCTCAACTACTCTTCAGCTCCTTCCCAGTTCCTTTAGCTAGCCTTTTAGCTCCATTCAGCTCCATTGAGTTGAGTGAGCTATGAATTCACCTTCCAAACTATCTTTGAGTTGTCATATTTGTCTTTAAGCTCCACCAAGCTGCCATAAAGTGCCTCACCAATGTGTTTACCTATGAGATTCAAGAAAACACTCAAATAAGTGATACGTAAGCTAGAAATAAATCAAATACATGTTATAACTTATCTTAATCATGTGATTGAGCTAAGATATGCTATGAATGAAGGCATAAGCTATCATAAAGATATAAACTTATAATTTATATAATGTTTAAGCTAAGAATGAAGGTAAATCATGTGAGATGCATAGTTGAGTCTAAGTATAGTAATGTGGAGCTACTATATGCTTAATTTATATGCATGATTAATATTCTAAGTATGTAATGCAAAAGATAAGTGATTAATTCAGCATGTATTATGGCATATTGTAAGTGCATGAAACAAATGCTAAGTATATAAAGATAAATGGATAAAAAGGTTAAGAAAACTCCCTCAATCTTCAACCAGGATAAGTTTTGATGAAAAGGAGTAAAGTGACCAGAAATGGGATTGATTACGATCTTTGAACTTCAATTACATCTTCAATCTGATTTTCAACTAAGCCAGGTAGATGGCGTTACAGTTGTAGACACATATTTTCTTTCGGGGATTTATTTTGAACTGTATGGTATATTGTATTCTTATTATATATATATTATTATATAATATATAGCAGTGTTTTTAAATATTTTTAGTTTTTAATATATATTATATTTTGAAAAAAATATATAATAATAATAATATAAATATAAATAATACTATAATATAAATATTATATTATATTATTATATTATATTTATATTATTATTATTATTATTATTACTTTTAATTTTAATTTTATTTCATTTTTAGGTCCAAGTCTAGTCCGAAAGATTCCAATAAGTTTAAGTCCAACAAAGGTTTGGTCCAAGTGCAAAGATCCGAAGGCCCAAAACCCACAAGGCAAGCCTGACCCAGCAAGCCTTGAGGAATGGATAGGGCTTTTAGAGGTAGGAGAGGTGTCGCACGAATGAGAGTACCAGAAACCAAAAGGATCACTAACCGACCATTAAACAACGCGGGAAGACCATTAACCAAGATCATAATCGAATTAAAAGGAAAACCATTTTCCCAAATATTCAGCAACAATCAAAACAAACCAGAACTAAAATAGGCAACATCAAACCAGACCAAAACTACATAGGAACCACTGAATCAAATCAAAAGGAAAAGAGCAACAATCGATCAAGCAACCCAAATCGAAGAAAGATCCCAAAATCAACGAAACAAAATCCCATTGATTGTGGGATTCAACTTGCGCACAAAGATGAAACAAAATCCCCAATAAGCTCTATAAAAATTTTGCACAAAAAGAGAAAAAGTCAGTGAGGAACGTCACCGTGAAGAACTTAGCTCGAACAATGGAAGCGAAGAGTCATCAAGAAAGTTTGAATGTAATCGGGTAGTCGAAGGAAACGAAGAGTCGTCAAGAAAGCTCAAACAATCATCGGAGGTAAGAAACCCAACCTTTTTTTGTAGATCTACAAAATTGTAACCTTGATTGATGATTTGGAGGTTAGATCAAGATTTAGGCTGAAAAAAGAGTTTGAATAGGATCAAGGTTGATGTTTTGGCTGGAGCGGCGGAGGATGGTGGCATGTGAGCTTTGCACGACCGATTTCTAAGATTGAAGGGTAGAGAGCATTTTAGAGAATCCTAAGTTCTTTCTTGGTGAGGTGTTCAAATGAATTAAAAAAAATGAAATTTTTAGCCTTTTATAAGAGGGATATAAGTGCAATTACTAAATTCTTAAATTATTTATGCAGTCCCTATGTTTTTTATGTGTAATTCATTTTGGTCACTAAATTAGTAATTTAAACCCTAGAATTTTATTTAAATGCAATTTGGTCCTTAATTCCCTATATTAAGCCTTTTAATTTGCAATTAAGTCCCTATAAGTTTTCCTCTTAGTGCAATTAAGCCTTTTGTTCCCTTTTAATTATTTTGATGATTGTTGATTATTAAGTTATGTTATTTATTTCTTTTTTTGTATTATGTTTTAAATTTTTTAGAATAATTGTTAATTTTTAATTGATTTTAATTATTTTAATGACATATGTTTATGTGAATTTTTCTTAACATGATTAATTAATTAATTAATTAGATAATTCCAACATGACTAATCCTTAATCAAATTATTTGAAATTGGTTGTTTGCATAGCATTTTAATTATTTTTTAAGCATGATAGCCATATTCACATTACTCGAACCTTTTTCAATAATAGATTAAAAGGCCCTGCACATTCAATTCAAATGATCAAAGAGAGTTTCCCTAATCTACCTGGGTAGTTTAATTTGGTGATTTAAAATGAATGGGTATCCTGTAGTGAAACAAATAAAACAATTATAACACTTAAAATTGATCATGATGGAAGAAAGGGAAGTGTTCCCATATGTAGATTTATCGAAAATAAGCCTCTCGATCCTATTCGGAGGTTTAGTTTCGGTATTTATAAATATTCGATCATCCCCTATTTATTTTAAAGGCCTGATAAATTCAATTAATATAACTTTTGTTTGTTGTATGACTTTAGATAAATAAATACAATGGTTATAGAATTTCATGTTTCCTTCCAAAATAGGGAAAATTGCCACTCTACCTTATATTAGGTGGTATTTCCCTTTGGTTTGAGATGTTGAATGTTAACAATTTAACTTAAAATTTTCGGGGAAAAAATTAGTGATTCACTGCTTTACTTGAAAATGAAGGAGATATCACTCTACTTTATATTATGAGGTTAACTTTCTTTGGTTAAATGCATGAATCTTTAATTTTTTTTCTTAAATTTTAATAGGCTAAATTATATTGTATTTGTTTAATTCAAAAGAGATCATTAATCAAATTAAAATTTGAATTCATAAATTTCATTGTAAAGGCGATAATTAATCAACTAGGTACTAAATTTCGGGCGTTGTGGGGTGCTAACCCTTCCCCCAAGCATAATCGACTCCCGAACTCATTTTTGGAAAAGCAAACCAAACAATTATTTTAATAAATTTTAAAATTAAAAATTTTATTAAAATGACAACATTTTTTTGGTGATCTAATCACACCTTAAACAAAGATTGGTGGCGACTCTCTTGAACCACATTTTTTATTCTAAAAGAAAATCCAATTTTAGTCAAAACGAACCTCTAAAATCATTTTCTCGATTTATCGAGATGTTATGTCATCGATGCCACCCTTTACTTCCCTCTGACACCCCTTGTAACTCAGCTTGAACTCCTTAACTTTCCTCACTTTCAACTTCAACCCCTTAGATTTTATACATGATACATGAACATCATCTTTGATTTCCTGTCATTCTCGAAAAAAAAAAACCTGACAAATCAAACCCTGATAAAGTTGACGAGATGAGCTTGAATGCATTGAAGAATTTTGAAGACGACATTTTGTAATCCTCGACGTTATCTAGTATCAGTTCTTCTATAGAAAATACAAGAAGGTGTCTAAAACACTTTAGAAACCAAGGAACATGCATTACAACTGATATAATGATCCTTTGCTCAGGGTTTGCCGCAAGTAGTTTTGAGATTAGTCACTTGGATTTAGACATAAATCACGAGGGGAACTCGAATTAGGCATTAAAATTTTTTTTGTACATGTTCATCACATTCTTGTCTTGAAAAGGCAAGAATCCTGCAAGAAGAACATGTGAGATAATGTTAGAACCAAAATCATAATAAATATGAAAATTAACGATGATCTAATCATGTCAAATCATCACAAATAATATACAAGATGCGAAAGTGTACCGAAATTAATTAATAGGTTGAAATATTTGAATCTTTCTTTGATTGTGATCTTCTAAGAAGATAGAGTTCTCTTAAGTATAAACTCTCTGACGGATATAAGAGTAAATATGAGATTATCTATTTCTTGGGGACCATAATGTAATACCCCAAAAATTTAGACAATGACCAAAATGAAAATTTTGAAAGTTTGATGGTCAAAGTAGAGAATTAGGAAAAGTTTAAGGAATTAAGTGATAAATTTCCTAAAAAGAAATTTTTCTCTATAAATATATAGTTTACTCTTGAGAGGGGTTTTATAGAAATCATATTTTTGGATTTGGAATTTTAGTAAAGAAAAATTTGAAAGGGTTAAAGCCGGTAAGGAATCGGTAATTCAGATCGAATTGGAATTTTACAAAAATATGAAGGATGTTATAAAATGGTTGGAAATATTATTTTAATATTTTATATCAAAGAAATTTGGTTTCGAAATGTGCAATTTTTCAGATTTAACGAAACAGTGTAATTTAGTGACTAAAACGTAATATTTGAAATATTCAAGGGAAATTTCAAAAATTAAAGTCAAATTAATTCATATTTGACTTTGAAAGATGATAAGGATGAATTGTCATAGTTTATAGTAAATAGGAAGATTCATTAAGGGTGTTTTGGTCTTATCTCAATTAAATGAATATTTTACTCATTTATAGTGGAATTAAATGTAAACTAATATGAAATGCACCCAACATTTCATCCAACTTGCTCATCTTCTTCTCCAAGCTGACGTGGGTTTCTCCAAAGGTGAGAGAAAGCTTCAATTCAATTTTTAAGCAATTACCTTAGGATTTTGAGTATTCTGTAAAATAGAAATTTCTATATGCGAAAAACGCTATCATTTGGTACCAATTTTGCATGATAATCTTGTTGGTATTCAAAGATCCCAAATTCTACAGTTTTTGTTTATATAAGGGATCATGAAATTAATGATGGATCTTGATGTTTGTGAGGTAGTTGATTCATATTCAAGCATGTATGATGATTAGAACATGTTTAATCTTTCTAAAACTTGTTCTTTAAGTTTCGGCTATGGATTGTTTGAGTGAGAAAAATTATGGAAAAATTATATATGGTTGGAAATGATGAAGGAAGTATTCTACAAGCCTTAGAAAATTTGGGGACTATTTTGTAATTTTTGAATATTTGGGATCAATTCAGTAATTTTGGAAAATTGATGGGTTGTTGTGTAAGTGTTATATAATTGATGTACTATGCTGGAAATTATTGTTTGGGAATTAAAATGAGGGTTAGAATGTGAAATTTGATTATTTTGGGAAGTTTAGAAAGTTGGGTGATTTGAATGCAAATTTTGAATTGTTGGGAGTGTTTATTGTAATTATGTCTTTGTATGGGTATTTGGTTGATAATATTTTCAATACTGCAATTTTTGTATTGAAATTTTAAGTGGTAAAATGGTGAAGGACCATTTTTTTATAAATTGGAAAAATTGATTTCAATGTTAAAAATGAATTATTAAATAGAGTATTTTGATAGAAAATGAGCTTCAAGTATATTATGGAGTTGTTATAGGATATGTTTATGTTATTAAAATACTAACATATGTATCATTATGAATTTGGGATTTATACAGATCATGATTGATTTGCGATTGAAGCAAGTCAAGTATAAAAAGGGTTTATTGTGGACAATAGTGAGGCACATATTTTTTAAAGATATAAAGTGTCAAGGTGAGTGCAATACATGCATGAAATTATACATGGATGTTTTATACATCATCAGAAAGACTTGCGATAAGTAGACATTGTTTATATCAGCATGATATTATGTCATATTTTTATAAATTGACATGACATTGATATGTCACAGTATAAATTATAATGCATTGATCATGAATAATGTGAAATATTTTACCATGAATATTATTTTGGGTATGAACTGCCTAATGTTAAATATGGATAATATACTTTGCCATGGATGGATCAAATAAAATAGATTGTATGCCCAAGTAAGTCATTGAGGGACAGGGTATAGTTGGCATGCCATAGAGTCCAGCAACAGGCTGCATATTCGGGAATACACTAAAGGATACCTAGTGTATATGGTGGGCACGACCTTATGTGTCATATTCGGGACTGTACTTAAGTATACCTAGTATAGATGGTGGACACGACCTTATGTGTCATACTCGGGTTAGCACTACGGTGCAGGTATTTGAATCGTGTACCCAGGGTCCTCAGGGTGTTATATTGGGCTATTGTCTATTGTCTATGGTTTATGATTTATTGGTTAATAAATGGTAAGCATGCAAATAAGCTTGCGAGCTTATGGAATAATGGTAAGTATATTGGTAAAATAAGCTTACGAGCTTATGGAATAAATGGTAAGTATATTGGTAAAATAAGCTTACGAGCTTATGGGATAAATGGTAAGTATGTTGATACGAAAATTTATATTATTTTGATCATGGTAAAATAATGGACATGTTGGTAACATGATCTTATGGCATTTGTTTTTGACATTGAAATTCATGAATGAATTATATTGCACTGTTTATTGTTTTAATTGCCTCACTAAGTATATACTTAGTGTGTGATGATTTTCACGCGTAGGTAAAAAGCCAGTAGTGGAATAAAGAGTTCAAAGTGACATCATGCATGGAGGAGTATATTTCAATATCGGTAAAACATCCTATGATGGAATTTGACTTAGATAGTGGCATGTAATTAATAATGTTCAATTTGTTTTGTTGAAAAATTTGGAAACAAAATGGTAACTTTATAGTGAAGAAATGTTAAGTTTTTATGAGTTTTATATATTTTACTGAAATTACTGTAGCAGTACTGTAGCAATTCATCAATACACATTTTAAATTTGATGTTTTTGTACATCGGTACACTGTAACATTTTAAATTTGTTATAATGAATCATAATTCATATGATATGATATTTTTATAATATCATTTACCATTTTAAGAAAATAAAGTTTAAATCATTTTTTTAAATGGTTTTAGAAATTTGGGTGACATCTATAATCTGTATAGGTATAATTATATGGGTTATGGGTGTTACACATAACGCTTTATATAGTTGATTTAAGAATCATTTATTATTTGACTTATAACTCTTCCCCTCATCAAATTATAAATACAACTTTAACAATATCTACACTTTTATTTACATGACACTTCTAATACCTTATAACTTTATAACATAACTGGTCACTTAATTTATTCATATTTTATGATAACAATATACATTATAAATATGTGCCCACAATTATGGATATTAATCCAATAATCTCCCACTTAGGCAACATATGTTTCCTGAAAAATGTATAACCTTATGAGCTCAAAACTTGTTATTATACAATAGGTATTATATAACAATATTGTCCATCAACTATATTCATATAGGATCAAAGAAGCCTTTTCCATGTCAATCATGACTAGACCTATCAATGGTCATGTATACAAACATAGTCAAATGACATAGATCAATCATAGAGCGTAGTATGGAAATTACATGCAATGTGAATTGCACATTTAAATTTCCAACTGGTCCTCTTTAAACATTAGTGAAATCAAATTTTACCAAAACTAGAGTGTAGATAAACCAAAATAAACTTTATTTCTGCAAAATTTAACTTTAACATAATATCCTTAAACTAGAGTAACTGAAATTGTGTTTATAACAAACGAGCATTAAAATTACAAACTCCCTCTAAACCGAAAATAATTAAATGATATTACACCCACATGATTAGTGTGCTCATGAAAGACCTTGGGTGACAATTCCTTACTATGCGCGTAATTATAAGTTTGTACCAATATGCACTATAAACACATAACCACTCTGATTTTTCTTTAACAACCAAAAACATAATGTTTATGTCCTTGGACTTAAGGTGTTTCTGTTATATATAGAATAAAGGACTACATCATAGTTGTCTCAAAATAACTCAAGTGGTCTTTCTTATCAATTCATAATTAGCAGTTCATGAGACAAATTTTTTTGCATTCATAATCCAATAAGTCAGAGTCCATAAAGTTGATGATGTCTTCCTTACTATATCTCTTATATGTGAGCATGTAATATGTTTATTATTAAATATATCGTATGAATCAATTTGGTTGCTATCTAATTATTCATACCCAAATTGCTTAAGTATATACTTAATATCCTAAAATCATACACTATGTCCGAATACATATAAACCTTAGTATACATTAAACTCCTCATTTATTTTTGAAGCAAAATGAACCTTTTTTTATTTCCTTAGTTTCAAAATAATACTTACGACACTGATCAAGACTAAATTTGTTTCTTTTAGCAATAAAGGAGTATTATTTGGTTTACTCCCACTAAACTTATAGCATATACAGTTGCAATCAAATTCATCTCAAAACCAAACGAGATAATCACTTGATGAAATTTGTTATGAAATTAACTAGAGTCATACTTAAACTCATAAATGAATTTTCTTAATTTTCATATCATTAATTTTGTATCATTAGACACAATTTTCTTATTACACCGTATAACATATTTCATCAATGTTAATTCTTTCAATGAAATCAAAGAGAAAGTCTATACAAAATTAATATCTTCTTTCTTAGTATATCCTTTAAATATAAGAAATGCCTTATGCTTGTAACATCACCATTTGCATCTATCTTGGTTTTAAATATCCATTTGCAACCAATTAGTTTTGCATCTTCAGGTAATGAGACAAGTTCTTAAACTTTATTTTCTTGTATAAAACTTATACTCTTCTTACATGACATTAATCCACTTTTGAAATTCAAAACTTTTATGACACGATAAAAGTTGATTAGATCATCTTCCATTATTTCACTGTCATCCTTGTTTCTTGTAGAAATATAATGATATAAAATATTTTTTTCTCATATCATTGATCTTCTTAATGACATTTTTTCTTTAAGATTGTTGAGTTTGTTATTCCGTAACAATTTCTCATCTTAAATGAAGAGTTCTTCAATATTATCTTGTTGAGGTTCTAAATTCACTTCTTGATTAACGACGTGCATGAACAAATGGATATCATCAAAAGTGATAATAGGAATTGAGTTATAATTCAATTCCCCCTCAAAAGCAATTCTTAAACCTTATTTCTCCCTCAAAACTCAACATCCTAAAAAATAATATTATAGATCACATATTAAAAATATTCTTAAACTAAAGTAGTTGCTTAATATTTTAGAATTCAGTTTCTCCTTATATGTCCTAACTTATCTCAAAAGTGAACAACTCTTTGTAACATATTGTTGTCTCTTTCGAGTTTGACCCTTAACAACTACATTGTAATTTTATTTTTACCCTTATTTTTATATATACTTTCAAATGAGTACAAACTTGTACTTCAACCTTTCTTCCTCTTGCACATAATACGAAATAAGCTCATTTAGATTTATCTCTCCCTTTGAGTTGATTAAATTCTATAGGAAGCGATACTGAAATCACAAGAACAAGTAATTCTTCAAAAAAAAACTCAATCTTAAGTGATGTAAGTCTTGAAGTAAGATGAAACATATCGATAATCTAATCCATCAATTTCCTTGACCCTTATACTTTATAGACATCAAATAAGTAAAAACAAATGATGTCATTTAAACCTTTCGGAAAATATTTCTCAATTTTGTTAAGAAAACCATTAGCCTTAGTAATCATTTCAAATTTTGTGCCCTTAAAGGTTTCTAAAATGTTGTTCTTTATTACCATTAAACTTATGCAATTTGAACAAATTTTGACTCTCAAAATCTCTTATACCAATTAAGGATGTTATCCCCCATGAAAGGTGAAAATTGTTCTTTCCTAAGTGCAAAGTCTATGTCCATACAATCAAAACCTTATGTAAATGCATTTTTTTTCTATGAGATTCATTTTCTTAAGTATGAGTAGAAAATGTATAATAGTAGATATTATGATAGCAATAAATAAATATTTAGCTTAATACAAAACAAACATAAATAAAATTGAAGCTCACATATTAAGTAAACAATAAATTGAAAATTATAGCTAATTCTCATCTCAAGATACCAAACACTACATCAATATCAAGTCTTTGGACATTAATATTAACAGTAAATGATACTCTTATTGAAGTAATTAAACATTGACAATAAGCTATGTCGAACAATAGACTAATCTTTGGACTAATGTACTGCTCACATAAAGTACCTTATAATTATCACACAGGTGTCGTTTGAAATCCGACCAAATATAAACTTTCTTTTGGTTCCTTTAATAAACACATGAATCACAAGAAACACATAATCATCTTGATATTCTAAATAAATCGGTCTACACAAAAGACGTCACTTTGGCAACATTATGTTTCAAGTAATCTATCAAAAGATCAATTATAGGAATAATATGAATTAATTTATTTCAAAATACATATTCTATTAACCAACAATCAAAACTAAAAAAAAGAATTGAATATATACATATACTGCATTAACAATATAAATAAAATCGTAGAAATATTGTTTGACCAATCAATTTCTCTTAATTTTATGTTTCAAGTAAATTGAAAGATAACCAAAATAATAATAAAGTTGAATACACTTAAACTTTATCTCAAGATATTAGATACTTCATTAATATTTCATCTTTAGAAAAAATATTCACCTTAAGTGATATTTGGTACGATAATCAAACGATAATAAGAATATGTCAAGAAAAAATCTTCATTTGGGTCGATTTATTATTCAATATCAAACCAAATAATTATCATATGCTTATTACCAAAGTTATACACGCGATTATGTCAATTATTAATCTTCCTTTGGGCCGATCAATACTAACAAATCCTAAGTTACATGCATCTAATCCTTCATACTTCAAATAAAATATTTTCCATAGTTGATGTCACTTTAACAACTTATTGCTTAATTAAGTCGTCTTAAAATAATATTAGTATTTAAATTTAATATTTTTATTATAACCAAAGGTTAAAACTGAAATTTATGATTGCACCACAATATCCTAAAAACCCAAAATAAGGTTACATAAATGGTTCTATCAAAAAAAAACTCAAGTCTTTAATTGTTACTGAAAAAAAATCCTTAAACATGTATTTAGTTCATAACTTCATAAATCACCAAAATAAATAAACTGAATCCAAATCAATATTTAACCAAAAGTCAAAATAAAAAATTACATGCTACTGAATTAAATATATTCCAAAGATTAAAAAATATATATTTTTTAATTAAACTGTCGAATATATTAATATCAAATATATATTATATAACTCAAAACAGTAAAAAATCTAAACTGAATTTTCTAATCATGTCATAATTTCTGAAGTAACTCATAATAAGATTATATTAAAAATATATTATTAGAGACTAAAAATCTAAACTTTTGACTATTTCTAAAAAAATATTAATCTTGAATTCATCAAATAGACCAAAACACGATATAACATGGTGCACCCTAAATTCAATTGCATTAATAATCATGCGATTATTCAAGAACAACTAATAATACTACTGAAAATCAATCACGCGATCATGAAACATTAACAATTGTAATAACTTCAGCACTGCTGAACTTCACAATTCAGTTGTCCACCGCTAAAATACAATTTCAATGTCTATTAATAAATTGAATACTCAAACTGAAGCAACAATTGAAGTTTAATTTTCAAAGCAACTGATGGCTTTACAATTTTAGATACATATCGCACTAACATAAATGCATTAATCGTATGATTAAAACAAAAAAAATATACGGATATGCGTAACGATTACAAGAATTGAAATAAAAGATCCATGCTCAACTAAATTTTCCTAATTTAAAAGTAATACAGGCAGAGGCATGCGATGGAATTAAAGCAAAGTGAACGCGGCAGTGTTTACCGCAAAGAGAAATCCGAATTATCACAATTTTTATTCGAAATTTCAATCCTTAGATCATAGACCCTAAAATCAATTGATTCTTCATGATTGAATATGACAGGCGATGATATCAATTGTTAGAACCAAAATCATAATAAATATGGAAATTAACCAAGATCTAATCATGCTAAATCATCAAAAATAAAATACTAAATACGGAAATATACCTGAATTAATTGATAAATTGAAATCCTTAAATCTTTTTTTGGTTGTGATCTGGAACGGACGCAGGATTTCATGTTAGGAGGAGCAAACTTATAATATTTAAGAAATGGAGAACTTATAAAAATTTAGGGGGCGAAATCAAATTTTCAATAAAAAATAAAAGGAAAAGATCTAAAATATATAAGAATTTAAAAAATTTTAGGTGGCGGACCCTCTAGGTCCATCATTGGTTGTGATCTTCCAATAAGTTAGAGTTCTTTAAATATAAAATGCCGACAGAGATGGAAGTAAATACGAGATTATCTATTTCTTGGAGACCATGATGCTGAAAAGTCTTAATGCACTTTCGGTGCATGTTGAAAAAAAATGAATTAAAAATGGGGCACTGAAAATTAGTTGGTTTTTAGTTGAATTTGGATAATGGTAAAATCACAATTTAGTCATTGTACTTTAGAGTATTTATAAGATTAGTCCTTAAGCTTCAACTATAAATACCATAATCCATTTAGCTTCAAAACCATCCAAAATCATTCTTGCTTTCTCCCAATACTAGAGAATTTAGAGAGTTTTCTTGAGAGTTGTTTTCTCCTTTTTATCAAGAGAGAATTGTCATTGTTTTCTCCTTGTTAGATCGAGAGAAGTTGTAATTACTATTTTCTCATAGTGAAATTATTCTACCGTTGCCCGTGGTTTTTACCCTATATTATTTAAGGGTTTTCCACGTAAAATGTGTGTCTTCTTTATCTTCATTTTTATTTTCTCAAATTATCAGTTACTATTTTGCTCTATCTGATAGCCGTATTCCGCAACAATTGGCATCAGAGACAGATTAGAGTGTGTAATATATATTTATTGTCTTTGTGGTTGCCACCAAAAGGTGGATCCTCCAACATAAGAAAGTAAGAAGTTATTACCCATTCTTTAAAGGTTCCAGAGAACTATTCACGATAGTGAAATAGTGGGAGCTATCCGTAAAAGAAGCTATGGAAACAAAATTTGATATTGAAAAATTCAATGGAAGAAATTTCTCATTGTGGAAATTGAAGATGAAGGCTATCCTGAGGAAAGACGGTTGTCTAGCAACTATCAGTGAAAGGCTTGTAGATTTCACAGATGACAACAAATGGATCGAAATGGACGGGAATGATATGGCAAACTTTCATCTAGCATTAGCAGATGAAGTATTGTCAAGCATAGAGGAGAAGAAGATAGCTAAGGAGATATGGATCATCTCACCAAATTGTACGAGGCCACATCGTTGCACAATAAAATTTTCCTTAAGAGGAAATTGTACACTCTACGTATGCCAGAATCTACTTCAGTGACGGAGCACTTAAACACGCTGAACACTTTATTTTCTCAGCTTACATCCCTAAGATGTACAATAGGAGAACAAGAATGTGCTGAACTTCTACTTCAAAGTCTACATGATTCGTATGATCAACTCATCATCAACTTGACAAACAGTAATGTCACCAGTCTAGTCTTCGATGACGTTACAGTTGCTTTTCTACAAGAAGAAAATCGGCGCAAGAACAAGGAAGACAGACAAGTAAATCTGCAACAAGCAGAAGCGTTGACAACGATGAGAGGGAGATCAAAGGAACGTGGCCAAAGAAGCAGTCACAAACACGGTAGATCAAAGTCGAGAAGCAAGAAGAATTTAAAGTGCTACAACTGTGGGAAGAATGGTCACTTAAAGTGCTACAACTGTGGGAAGAAGGGTCACTTGAAGAATGATTGTTGGAGTCTAAATAAAAACTCCAATCCACAAGGTAATACCACAAATACTTCAGATGATGGAGATGCTCTATGTTGTGAAGTGTCAACCACCGTGGAAGGTAGAAAAAGATTTGCAGATATATGGCTCATTGATTCAGGAGCAACATATCACATGACCTCAAGAAGAGAATGGTTCTATCATTATGAACCTGTCTCAGGAGGATCTGTGTATAGTTGCAATGATCATGCCTTAGAGATCATTGGTGTGAGAACCATCAAATTGAAGATGTATGATGAAACAATAAAAGTTGTTTGAGATATGCGGGACGTGAAAGGCTTGAAGAAAAATTTATTATCCTACGGATTGTTGGACAATAATGCAAGCAAGATTAAAACACGGAAAGGAATCATGAAGGTGTTCCGTGGAACGCTTGTGGTAATGAAAGGCGAAAAGATAGAAGCAAACTTGTACATGATAAAGGGAGAGACTTTGCTAGAAGCAGAAGCCTCTGTTGCCTCATGTAGTTCAAATTCTGCAATGCTATGGCATCAGAAACTTGGACATATGTCAGAACAAGGAATGAAAGTTCTTGTGGAGCAAAAGCTACTTCCAGGCTTAACAAAGGTATCACTCGCTTTGTGTGAGCATTGCATAACAAGTAAGCAATACCAGTTGAAATTCAACACATCAAATTCTAGAGGTAAAAGTGTTCTAGAATTGGTTCATTCTGACGTATGGCAAGCACCAGTTACATCCCTACGTGGAGCAAAATACTTTGTCTCATTTATTGATGATTACTCTAGGAGATGTTGAGTGTACCCTATTAAGAAGAAGTCAGATGTGTTTTCAACTTTCAAAAACTTTAAAGCATGGGTGGAACTTGATTATGGAAATAAGATCATGTGTTTCAGAACATATAATGGAGGAGAATACACAAGTGAAGAATTTGATGACTTTTGCAGGAAAAAAGGCATCAAAAGACAATTCACAGTGGCGAACACTCCTCCACAAAATGGAGTGGAAGAGCGGATGAACAAAACCTTGTTAGAAAGAACAAGAGCAATGTTAAGGGCTGCAGGTCTAGAAAAATCATTTTGGGCTGAAGCAGTCAATACCGCCTGTTATTTGGTGAATTGAGCTCCATCAACTGCAATAGAGCTGAAGACACCAATAGAGATATGACTAGTAAACCAACTGATTATTCAAACCTCCATGTATTTGGAAGCATTTTGCACGTGATGTACAACTCCCAAGAAATTTCAAAGCTGGATCCAAAATCCAGGAAATGCAAATTCTTGGGGTATGCTGATGGAGTAAAGGGGTATCGCTTGTGGGATCCCATTGCCCGCAAAGTAATCATCAGCATGGATGTTATCTTTGTAGAGGATAAACTACAAAGAAAAGAATAAGATAGTAGCGTTGAAAAGTCACAGACTACACATATACATGTGGAAAAGGAGGTTGAACAAGAAGATTCTTCTGAAGTGGAACCAGCATATGATGAACAAGAACAGAGAGTTATGAAGCTCCAACAACTGTCAATCAGATCGTGTGAGAAGACGTCCCAATTGGCACTCAGATTATGTTATAGAAGGAAATATTGCATGTTGGCTTTTAACAGAGGACGGTGAGCCATCAACATACCAGGAGGCAATAAACAGCTCAGATGCTTCACGTGGATGATGGCGATGCAAGAAGAAATTGAAGCCCTTCATAAAAATAATACATGAGACCTTGTGCTATTGCCAAAAGGAAAGAAGCCAATTGGTAACAAATGGGTCTTCAAAATCAAGCGAAATGGTGACGATCAAGTAGAGAGGTATCGTGCAAGACTGGTGTCAAAGGATATGCTCAAAAAGAAGGTATTGATTTTAATGAAATGTTTTCTCCTGTGGTTCGACTAATAACAGTTCGAGTAGTCTTGGCAATGTGTGCTACATTGAACTTACATCTAGAGAAGCTAGATGTTAAAACAACTTTTCTTCATGGAAATCTTGAAGAAGAGATTTACATGCTCCAGCCTAAAGTTTTGAAGAAAAAGAAAAAAAGAACTTGGTTTGTAGGTTGAACAAATCTATGTACGGTCTAAAGCAGGCACCGATGTGTTGGTATAAGAGATTTGATTCCTTCATTATGTGCCTTGGATACAACAGACTTAATACAGACCCTTGTGCTTATTTCAAGAGGTCTGGTGATAACGATTTTGTTATATTGTTGTTGTATGTGGATGACATGTTGGTTGCAAGACCCAACAAAGATCATATTAAAGAATTGAAGGAAACTGGCTAGGGAATTTGAAATGAAGAACTTGGGATCAACAAACAAGATTCTAGGGATGTAAATTCACCGAGACAGAAGTAATAAGAAGATTTTGCTTTCACAAAAGAATTACTTGAAGAAGATTTTGTCACAATTCAACATGCAAGATTGTAAGCCAATTTCTACCCCTATTCCTATTAACTTCAAATTATCCTCCAGTATAAGTCCTAGCAATGAAGAAAAGAGGATTGAGATGTCTCAAGTACTATATGCATCAGCAGTGGGAAGTTTAGTGTTCGCTATGACATGCACAAGACCAGACATTGTACAAGCAGTTGGAGTAGTTAGTCGGTACATGGCGAATCCAGGAAAAGATCATTGGAATACAGTAAAGAGGATCCCGAGATACATCAATGGGACCTCAAATGTTGCATTATGTTACAGATGATCAAATTTACTTATCAATGAGTATGTTGATTCTGACTATGCATGGATTTAGTTAAAAGCAAATCTACTACAGGATATGTGTTCAAAATTGATGGTGGAGCTGTAAGTTGGGTTTCAAAATTGTAGTCAGTTGTGGCTACATCCACAACAGAGGCAGAATATGTAGCAGCTACACAAGCCAGTAAAGAAGTAATTTGGTTGAAGATGTTATTGGAGGAGCTTGGGCACAATCAAGAGTATGTCTCTCTATTTTGTGACAGTCAAAGCACCTTGCATCTAGCAAGGAATCATCATTTCATTCAAGGACAAAGAACATACGAGTTCAGTACCATTTCATTCGTGAAAAGGTGGAAGAAGGGATGGTAGATATGCAGAAGATCCATACCAAAGACAACATAGTAGAATTCATGACGAAGGCAATCAATGATGATAAATTTAACTGGTGTCGATCCTCTTGTGGCTTGTCAGAAACGTAAGCAACATGATGGTACAAGGTAGAAAGAATGGTGTGAAGATATGATTGTTCCAATCAAATCTTCAAGTGTGAGATTGTTGAAAAGTCTTAATACACTTTCAGTGCATGTTGAAAAAAAAATGAATTAAAAATGGGGCACCGAAAATTAGTTGGTTTTTAGTTGAATTTGGAAAATGGTAAAATCATAATTTAGTCATTGTACTTTATGATATTTACAAGATTAGTCCTTAAGCTTCAACTATAAATACCCTAACCCATTTAGCTTCAAAACCATCCAAAATCATCTAGCTTTCTCCCAATACTAGAGAATTTAGAGAGTTTTCTTGAGAGTTGTTTTCTCCTTTTTATCAAGAGAGAATTATCATTGTTTTCTCCTTGTTAGATTGAGAGAAATTGTAATTCCTATTTTCTCATAGTGAAATTATTCTACCGTTGCCCGTGGTTTTTACCCTATATTATTTAAGGGTTTTCCACGTAAAATTCGTGTCTTCTTTATTTTCATTTTTATTTTCTCAAATTATCAGTTGCGATTTTGCTCTATCTGATAGTCGTATTCCGCAACACATAACACCTTTATATAATTTATTTAAGAATCAATTATTGTTTATACTTGTAACTCTACCCCTCATTGAATTATAAATACAAGTTTAACAGTTTCTATATTTTTATTTCTATGACACTTCTAATACCTTATGACTTTATAAAATGATTGATCACTTAATTTATTCATAATATATGATAATATATACATTATAATTGTGTCCATAATCATGGATTTTATTCCACCCCTCAAGACCAAAAGTCAGCTTTGGAACCATCGTAGCCATTTTGTCTCAAAACCTCAGGGCCAACATAAGCCGGTGTCCCACTCCATCGTTACAAACCTGCTCCAGCAAAGCTGATAAACCAAATTCCGATACCTTGAGATGTTCATTCTCGTCTAAAAGAAGATTTTCAGGCTTCAAATAAACGCCTCTGCTATGGCAAAAATCGACGGCGCTTATGAGTTGTTGGGTGTAGTTACGAGCAGCGTCTTTCTTTGAATAATTTAGCAAAGACTTCAGCGCCACGGAAGTACTCCATGCGAAAAAGACGTTGATCTTGTTTGAGTTGGACTATGTTGGGGTGACGGAGGACTGCGATTTCTCTCTTGACCTGCTCCATCATGCCCACCTGCTCTTTGCTTATGACTTTCACCGCCTGTCGTTAGTTCTTTGCAATGGTAGACATTGGCGGACGTGCCTTTCCCCAGCAGTCTCCGAACAAAATATGCGTCTCCCCCGTTAAAATGTTACGGAGTTGTAGTTTTCGAATCAAGGTTGGCTACGTAAGGGAATCCGGGGAAGAATATAGGATATGATGGTGCTGAAGGATTCCACTAGATGTCTACAATTCAATTGAATAACATGTTCAAACGGGACGGGGGTGCTCAGTGAGAAAAGAAGCCACTGGAGCACTGGTAATGAAACTTGGAGCTGCCGCAGACAAAACGGAATCTCAGGAAAACTCTTACCATAGAGACAATTGATATAAATAGAAACACATAATTATCTTTATTTCATTCAATTAATTGATCATGGACATGTATAGCTCAGTTATAGTTAAAATTTGACTTCTGTAGACACCTACAGAGCTGGTTTATCTTCAGGAATTTGTTTCTTCATTGATTCGCCTTGTTTTCCGAACTCATTATCAATAAAATTCAGAATCCATATTGCAATGTAAATCTCAAATTCAATACTGTTCTAGTGATAGAATTGAAGGATAAAAACAAAAATTACCCGATATTTTAACGAGATTTGAAACCAATAGTAATCCGTTAATAACATTCATTCGTCCAAGCATGATAATAATATGCAACCATTAGCATAACAAGACATTATTGAAACAGAAGGCAGTTTCTGGAACACAATTACATTATCTACAGAAGCAACTCTGTAAATGTAATCAAAGGCTATCCCAATTTTGAATAACAGGAATTCATTCTACACAGTACCCCATACAACAGAAAAAGAATAAACTCCACCCTATAAACAACTATAAACTACATTTAACTGTGAGTGAATTAATTCTAACAACTTGGTCAACTACCCAATGTATGGCTAGCTAGTTAGCTAGCTGTGAATGCAGGCACTAGCACATCTAAGGCTGCAATAAAATCCTAGCATTCAACCATTATATTCCACATTGGACAAGTACCAGACCTTGGCAATGACATTGGAGTTGAAGTATTTTCAGCTCATCGTCGCCTCTTTCTTCCATAAATGGCATCACTTGCATGTGCCTTGGTCGAACTCTCTGATTTCTGCTTCGCACTTTCCACAACCTTTTCTGAATCAGTGGAGTTCTCTTTCATGCTCTCACTTTCTTCAACCTCGGATGAACAGGATTTCAACTTACCGGTGCAATTAGAATTAGATTTGCCACCGCTTTTAAGAGGCTTACCCTTAGAATTGGAGGAAATCTTAGGGGTTTCTTGCTTGGACTTGGATGCCTTTGAAGTGTCTTGCTTTGACTTTGTGGAAGCTTTAGGGGTAACACTTCCATCATGCTTGGATTTGGTAGACTTAGACGTCTCACCACTGTCCTCATTATTGGATTTGTTGCCTATTTTATAAGCGGCATCAACTGATTTACTGCCACTTTTGGTGGTATGATCCTTGGATTTAGTAACACTGTTATTGTCTGATTTACTAACACTCCTGGGGACATCTTTGGATTTGCTATCCTCTTTACTGTCTTCCTTTGTCTTGTGACCAGACTTTGTGGTAGCAATCTTGGATTTTCCGACCGAAGTTCCTCCACCCTGGACATCCAAAATAATGAAGATTTTCAAAAATCATTGAAAGAACCATGTTAAAAGTTCCATTTGAAAGAATGTAATAACCGTTTTGGCAAAACATCCATCTTAGTTTTCTTGCTTGATTGATCATCTGTTTTTGCTTTCTTCTTCTGAGGCCTGTCCATAGAAATCAAAACAAGGGGGGAAAAAAGGTAAGCCTAGACTATAATATGAAGACAGAAACAGACCAAAGAGCCCCAACAAGCAAATGGAAAGCTATACCGAATGTAATAATCGCACTGCTAAAGAATGGAGATAGCATCAGCATAAAGTTAAATCATGCAATGCCAAAGTACACACAGACACCATCTAGAACAGAGATTCTGATGCAGTCAAATCTAACATTAAAGAATCACGAAAGGAATCGCTTACATTTCAGATGAACAATCAGGACTTGAATGGTTAGCTGCCTCTTCCTGTTCCAATGAAGTATTAGCAACCTAAAATGCAAAACAAGTAAACGCTAATTATCTATAAATTAGAGAACTACCCACCTCATCTGGTTCAGACTCGTCTTAAATTACCTTCCACTTTTCTCTCTTAAGATTTAAAATTTCAGTATCACCATCGTCACAATGCACCTATTGAAAAATGAAAATGATAAAAGAAATTCAACACATTTTTGCATGAATATTTACAAGAGAGAACCTCCCACAAAAGGTAACCTCAGTCTTATTTTAAGTGTCACCTTGTGCTTCTTTTTAGCTGCATCAAACGAATGAACAACACCTTCATAGAACCTACAAAAGAATAGCATCCATAAGGGCAGAAACAAATTGAACCATAGTTCAAGAATAAGGTAAATGCCAAGACATGCAAGGAAACTAGAAATGGGCACCCGATACCCACGTATACACATTAGAGAAAGGAAAACAAATAATTTCCATTCCAGAGTATCACTTCTGTGAAACTTGTAAAATATAAAACAAGGATCTGCAGATATATTATACTCATGCACGTTCTTTAGGCCAGCAGACCTTCACCTTCAGACCAACCAGATTATCACCAAATTCCATAAAATCAGATGCCTGAAGAAAAAAAGAAGTTAGAGAAAAATCAAGTGTCCGTGTAAGAGGTATATGGAATATCATTGTTTCAGCTTTGTTCAGATTGCAGCTTGTATGGAAAGAGTCAAATAAAAGATTTACAAAACTCCATACGATGTTAATTGAGTTTATAACCTCCAAAATCTTTCCATAAAGCAAGAGAAAAGGCAAATAATTATGATCTCAAGAAACAGCAAAGGGAGAGATATAAAATTGAGCACCCACACCCATGCAATACTAGTGCACCAGAACCATTGAACAGGTACTTGTTAGAAAGGAATAAAATCAACAATGTAGGAATATGGTTCCAAGGGAAAAACCCTAAATATCAAAAGCCTCTTGAAAGATAAATGACCTCAAAGAAAGTATAGAAGCTGCATTGTTGCTAGATAGGCATCATTTTAGAAGGGAAAAGCATTTTAGAAACACAAAAATAATAGGTCCTGAATAGATAGAATGAGGCAAGTACTATAAAAGATGGAGAATAGATGAAAAGGAAAATGAAAAAATTTAGAAAGGTTAACTAAAATTAAATGCTTAGAATGGACAATGGGGAATCTTTGTCGTTGTTGAAACTCATAAGTATTTCATAAAGATCATCTATAATTCCTAACTTTATTCAAAACGCAACCAACCAAAAATACAACATATCACCACCAAAATATCGTCTTTAAGTATTTATAATGACACACAAAAGTAAAAAAAAAAATGCAATCTCAACACACTTGCACCTAGAGAAACTTACTTTTTCTTTGTTTGGGGTATGCTTTCTCTTTGAACTTAGGATTCTCCTCCATATGAGAATCATGTTTATTTGGCTTCACTGACTTTGGAGAAGCAACCACTTCCTAAACAAATAGCAAGACATCAATGATTCCCTAGGATCTAGAACAGCTAAATAAATAAATAGTGAAGCTTTAAATAAACAACGTTGATAGAATAGCTAACATAAAAGCCAAAATCTAAGCACCTCATTATCATTCATGGTTGATGTTTTTGTTCCATCTTTCTCAGGAATAACTTTCCCCAGAGCTCGCCTTTTCTTATCCTCCAGCTGCCTTGAAGAGGGCACATCTAAATTTTTACTGCAAGAATTTATCCTTGATTTAGCCTCTAAACCACTTGTAAAGCCACTTTCTTAGTTTTATCTACATCAACAGCATCATTAACTTTGTTGGAAGCCACAGTGGCAACCTTTTTCCGTGATTGCCTATCTGTTTTTACTTCTGAATCACTCATCCCTTCAGATACCTTAGGGACATCATCGACAGAAGGCATGGTTTCCTCACTCGATCCCTCTTTTCTTTCTGGCTTTGCAGCCTTTCCGGAATGATTCTCATCAGGTATAGTCCCACTTGGTGTTGCGGAAGCAACGTTAGTACAGTCCTCAGTTGACTTTGGTGAGGAAGGCTGAGCATCTGTCTCTTGTTTATTTTCAGAGGATACATCCCCATCAACAGACATATCATCACACATTGAACCACCGTCATCCTTGCAGTCTTTTTTAGGGTCCAGTGATGTCTCAGCTTCCTTCTCATTGACATTAACATAGTCAGAAGGCTCTGTTGATTTTGAATCAGATTTCTTCCCTGTTTCCAAGGTACTTTCCTCTGACCTAGAATCTGAATTGACCATTTTCTCAGCTTCCAATCTAGCAGCTCCAGCAACAGTTGATGTATCAGCATTCTTGGACTTATCAGAAAGATGGTCATCCTCTTGGTTCTTTATGGTGTTTGAATCAGTCAATAAGCTGTCTTCAGCAGTTTGCACTGTGCCATTGCTAACAACTGACTTGGGATAATTTTCATTTGCAAGATCAACTTGTTCAGTAGAAACTGCTTCTTCATGAATTTATTTATCCCCCTGAAAGGGAATTTGAAGATTTATACGTGATGACTTTTCAGTATTATATTCTAACAACAAGAAGAAGCATTAGAATCCACACGCACACACAGTCACATATAAATTTGGACAATTGATTATAAAAACATGAAACAAAACGTGCCTGGGTTGTCCCATCCAAAGGTGACTCTACTGGTTTGTTCACATCATCCTACAGAAAATTCACCCAAGAAAGGAGAATAAATTATGTGCAAGTTCAATGAACAAGACATAAAGAAGAAAGTTAACGTACCCCACATTTTTCAGCAGCAATATCCTTCTGATCCAAAGAACTAGGTGCCACTTCACATATAGAAGCAACTACACTACTATAATCATCAAAAGAAATGCTCAAGCTCTCTACAGCTTGGGTTAAGTAAGGTTTCAGCTTTAATGCACAGTTCTCAAGCACCTTCTCTGCTAGCCTCCGAGCAACAGGAAGCGTGTCCTGAGAGGAAATACAAGATCAATGGGAACTAAACACGATAGTAGAAGATAAGTAAAAAGTAGTAATAAGTGTGACATACCTCATTATCCCTCTTTAAAATAGCTAAAATTGGGGAGAGCAACTCCACAGAGATGTCTTCACTTTCTTCCAATACACTTATATGTTCAGGTATCACCAATTTTTTTTAAATTGAAAGGGAGGGAAACAATTAGTCTCATAGATATAGGGAGCCATTTACTTCACGATCCAGTAAGGCAAGGAGGTCAGGAGGGGCAGCATAAAAAAGAATGACATTCAGTGAATAATGATCAGCCACCCGTGTAAGAGCATCCACAACCTTATTGCATTCTCTCGGAATCCATTGAATATCAGTATCCCAAGCCTTGCTTCTCAATCCATGTATTGCACGCAGTAAAGCTGAAAAAACAGCAACACCATCCATAGCCTCAACTAACTTGGTTGCATTGAGACAGATTGTATCACAACGCGTTCGAAGCCATTGTCCCACGCTAGTTTCAACCCGATAAGAATTCCCCATAACTCCGTTTGAAGCGGAGGGCAATAACCCACCGAGAGAGCAAAACCCAATATCTAGTTTCCTTCAGTCTCGCAAGACTCTAGCAGCAGCACTTCGTAGTGTGGTTACCAAGACCGCACCATCAATATTCAGACAGACCCATCCATGCGGTGGCTTTGACCAGTAAATATGGTTTAGTGGTTTTGGCGAGGCAGCAATGCAAGGGATGTTACAGTTCTGAAAGTATTTTGCCCACACTAGACTGCAATTAAAAACTTCATTCGTAGAATGGCATTCCTGATTGACAGTATAATTGTTCCGTCATTTCCACAGTTGCCACACCAATTATAGAAAGATGAAGTGCCAAGGCACATTCCAAGGATGTGCCGTTGCCATCTGATCAATATTACCAATTAACCAACCATCAAGGTCCAACTCAAAGAAACTAACCTGCCATTCGGGTGGAATGATTTTGGTCCATAATTGTTTTGCTTCTCCACAATCACGTAAGATATGTAGTATGGATTCTTGGTCATCACACATAGAGTAAGAAGATTCAGCAGCAAGATTCCTTCTTGATCTTTCAAGGTTCTTCATGAGGCGGTGATGGAGGGCGATCCAAAGAAACACTCTGATCCGTTGTGGCACTTGCAATTGTCAAATGCGATTCTACATGTTGTTGCGATCAGACCAAGTTTGGGAGATCAAAGACTCATAAGCAGAGGCAACAGTGAACTCATGGGACATGCCCCACCTCCATATGCATCTATTATGGGCATCACCCAACGTTGGAGGCATTAGTCCAATAATATGTTGTATAATCTGTTGGGGCACGAAGTTTTTGAGATACTTGATATTTCATTCGCCATTCTGATCGACAAGGTCAGCAAGACTGCATTGAGGGATGACTTGCACAGAATCCAAGAGATGCTTGTTAAGGGGACCAACTGTCGGCACCCAAACATCATTCCACACCTGTATACCAGCACCCGAGCCAAAATACCATACAACATTTGATCGAAAAAGCTCCATATGTTAGAGAGAGAGTCATAGAGGAGAGCTGACAGACCTTTGAATAGAGTGAGGAAAAAGTTCTTGCATCTTGTATTTTTGTCGAACCATACAGATCCAAAAATCATCCAGTTTACTAATTAGAGCATAGCAAATTTTCATTAATAGCGTTTGGTTATGCTCACGAACACGGTGTAGGCCTAAGCCATCGTTCCTCAGCGGCTGGCAGATTTTCTCCCAATTAACTAAGGAAATGGAAGATATTGTGGTAGATGGTCCCCAAATAAAGCATCTGATTAACTTCTCAATTTCATTGCAAACCTGAATTGAAATCATTGCAGATTGCATGAAATAAATAGGAATCGAAGCAAGAACAAATTTTGCTAAAGTGATGCGACCTACAATGGATAAAGATCGAGAAGCCCAAGCAGACAGAAGATCTCTCATTTTGTCAAGAATAAAGTCATAATCCGCACAGGTTACCCGACAGTACCGCACAAGAACCCCCAAGTAGTTTCCTAATGTTTCCACTTAACAAAACCCCAGTTTCACACTAATGACATCCTTGAAGGAGGCATCATTACTAAGACAGAAAAAAATTGTAGTTTTCCTCTTGTTGACTTTATGGCCCGAGAAATAACCGAAGCAATCCATAATTGAATTGATGGTTTTCGCATTTTTGACATTTGCCCTTGCATACAGAATTAAGTCATCTGCGAAAAACATGAGAGAAAGGTATACCATTCTTAACGAACCTGAAAGGCTCCCACACATCTTTTTGGGTTAAGTATAAGATGCTATGACTCAAGCGTTCTATAGCCAAAACAAATAGGTATGGCAAAAGTGGGTCGCCTTAACTAATTTCGCGTTCTTGTTTGAAAGATTCAAACATCTCATTGTTCCATTGAACCTGAAAAGATGAAGTGGTGACACAAAGCATTATAAGTAGAGACATTTGGAGGAAAGCCAGCCTCACTCAGGGAGTCTCGGATGAAGTCCCAAAGAAGTGTCAAATGCTTTTTCCAGGTCAACTTTAATTGCCATCCAGCCTTTTTTTACTTTTCAATTGTCGCATAGAATGAATCACCTTCTGATTGAGAATAATATTTTCTATAATAGATCGACCAGAGATAAAACTCGTTTAGTTTGGCGAGATGATGCGTGACGTGATTACTTTTCAGTCTTCCCACAATATTTTAGTGAGGAGCTTGTAGATCACGGTACATAAGCTGATTGGGCGAAAGTCCATGAAAGTTTCGGGGTTGTGAGTCTTTGAAATTAGCACAATGACTGTTTTATTTAAATCAGACTCCAGAGTCCCGCCACTAAAAATGCTTTGGATACAGGAGCAGATGGAGTCACCCACTACAGACCATTGTTTTTGGTATCTTCGTGAAGGCCATCGTAACCCGGGCCTTCAAAGGAGTCATCTCGCATAAGGCATCATGTATCTCCTCAGGTGTAGGGATGTTATCGAAATATTCCAAGTGATCAGGAGGTATTTGAAGAAACATACCAGTGCAAGGAAAGCGGCCAGAAGTTGTTATTTCATTTGAAAAGAGCTTTTTAAAGAAATGAATTGCCTCACATTTAAGAGTATTCGGATCATAGCACCATTCATCAGTGTCCAGTTTTTGAGCCATAATACGATTGCGTTGTTTACGAGCTTTTGCCTTGAGGTGGAAATACTTAATATTGTGATCTCCAAAGGTTATCCAATATGCTCGAGACCGTTGCCTCCATAGGGATTCCTCTTGGTCAAGAAGAGATTCTAGCTCACAGAGAAGGTCAGATTCAAGATTATTAAGGAAAGGAGAATTTCGCACACAAAGGGATTTCTGGAGACTCCTTAACCGAGCCATTACCATATACTTCTTTGCACCTATGTACCTGAAAACAAACTTATTCCAATTTTCAGCCGCAACCGTGAAGTTTGCAATATTGGTCGAGAGCATGTCATTGTGGCGCCAATTTTCATTTACCATCCTCCTAAAATCTTCAAGGGATTGCCAGCTTGAGATGTAGCGAAATTGGCGAGGAGCAAAATTCTTGATAGTAGTGCCTATCTCAAGTAATAAAGGCTGATGATCGAAACGAACTCGAAGAAGATGATCCACCAAAGATTCCATGAATGCCTCATCCCAATAAATATTACACAGCACCCTATCGAGCCGAGCAAAGGTCTGACCCCGGGACCAAGTAAAAGTTGGACCATGAAATCCCATGTCCCGAATATAAAAATCAAAGACAAAAACTTGGAAATCCTTGCAAGGGAGTGTAGAACTTAAACCACCTCTTCTATCAGACGAATTCAAGGTTGCCTTGATGTAACACACTAAAAAATCCCCAATTTAAAACCCTAGTAATGGGGAAATTTTTACCTAAATTCCTAATTCGAAATCAGTGACAAAAGTGAAAATTTAGAAAGTTATAAGACATTTGCAAAACCCTAGAAAATGTAGTGTCAATTCTGAAATTAAACCAATTTTACCTTTGTATCATCCGTTTCCCCGTTTTAAAAGTGTGCGGCATCCCATCCCCGATTTTAACCCTTTTAACCCTCAACGCCGCCGCTCCCTTCTCACTCTTTAAACTCGTCGTGCAGTCGATTTGCTTCCGGTAAGGGCGCCGTTCATCACCTATAAGCCCATGTTTCTCCGTGGTCGTTGAACTATGCTGGGTTGCGAAACCCGTGAGTTCTCGGGTTTGTTCTTAACGCCACCGCGGCCTCTTTCCGGCTGTTGATGGGTTGTGATCGATCGGTCGTCGCGAGAGGACTGGTGGGGCCGATGCACCGTCGAGGTCGCCACCACCAGTTGGTGGGAGAGTTGTTTTGCTACTGTCGAAACTGACATGCCCCTTTAGCACCGCCAACCGTTTAAGGCCACGGCGGGCGTGGCTGTGAGTTCGTCGGCCCTCTGGGACTTTTTCCGGTATACCCTCTTCACCGAAAGTCCACTTTTCCCATACTGGCAGCATCTGTATTCGAGCGAAACTCCACTGCCGGTTCTCTAATTCGAGTCAGAAAAATATTTCCGTTACCGTAAAATTATTATTTAAGTTCTGAAGTTTGTCATTGGAACCTGAAATCAGACATTGTGATTTTTACAGTAAGTTCTGATCCGGGAACCGAGTTTCCGCCTCCGCCACCGTTACTCGAACTTTGAAGTGATCGTTTATCTGGTGTCGACTGTGAGTGTTAACTGATAGATTATTGAACGTTAATTTTATAGTTAATTTTAGAATAAATTATTTATTTAAACTAATTAGGTACTGATTTGGATCGACCTCCTATTTAAGCTGACCATGATAAAAGTTATCACCGTGGTTAGTATTGTTTTGAAAATCGGATCGACCGGTTCAATCGGAATCGTTGTCTAGTCCGGTTCAATCTAGACCAGTTGAACATCTATTAGTGAACCGGTCAGAACCGCTGAACCGTTCAAATAGGACCGGCTGAAAACCGGAAAAAACAAGAAAATACCTCCAATTTTATTTATTTTTTTAAAAAAATTAAACCAAACGAAGTCGTTTGTTAAACAAGCCAAGTCGAACTCAAGTATTGCTGAGCTCGACTCGAACTTGAAAAATTTAAAAGTAAGCTCAACTCGATTCAAACTCACGAGCTAAAAATTATGAAGTTTCACTCGAACTCGAAATATAATATTGAAATTTGAACTCGAAAAGGCTTGAACTCAAAAAAAATTTGAAGCTCGATTGAAGCCTAAAATTCGAGCTTGATTGAAGTGAGAATAATTCACTCAATGCTTACCAAAAGGCTCCATGATTTTGAATGTCAAATTACCTCTATTATTTATATAAATTAGTTTGGATGATTTTTATGTTTCTTAGCCATGTGAGATTGTTTTTAAAAAAATTAAACCAAACAATATCATTTTGTTATGATTTTTTTAGCCCCAAATTTATTTTTTAATTATAGTTATATAATTATATTTATTATTTAATATATTTTACCTTAAATATTATGTTGTAGTTAATTTGAATCATTTTGTTTCACTTGATTTTATGGTTTTTAACTTGTATATGTTATGACTTGTTTTGAATATGAATTGTGATATAAAAAATTATTTTTTATTAAACATTTTTGGTATTTTTATTTAATTTTTTAAATAATTATGACGTCGTCGGTCCTTCCGACTGGTCGGACCGTTGAACCAGTGAACCGATAATATAGTCGGTTCGCTAACCGATCCGTTTCTGAAAACCATGGTGGTTAGTTATCTCTCGAGGTGTGTCACTTTATTCAGTGCTAAATTATTTGTATGATTGTTGTTTGCTTCCTTGGTTGATATTATGATTGAAAACATGAATTACTGTAAGTTTGTCTGTGATAAATGAAAGCCGAAATATTTTGCCATGTGATGTATGTTTGGCTATCAGACCTGATACATGAATGCACTTGCTTTATCTATGGATGTGTTGTTGACTCGAGTATATTCTTCGAAAATGTAAATGCTTCGTAATATGTGCTTTAGATAATTGTTATGAAATATTGTTATTTAGATTTGATTAGACATTGAATATTATGTCATTTTACATATCATGATAGGACGAATTCTGATAGGAGAAGTTTAGTGTATTCATTCGACTAGATGAATGTTATTTTTTAGAATCAATGACATCTGCCTTTGTAGGAGACCCACTTATATAGTGTTTGTTAGAATAATGTGGTTTTGCGAAATCCACTCTCTTCTGGATGTGATTGGAGTATAGGTGGATGCATGAGCATTTGCATATCATTTGAATTGATATTATCGTTGATGATTTGTCATGTGAATATTATTTCTTACGTCGGATTAAACTATTACTTGTTTTTGAATGCATTTTAGAGGCACGCTAAGCTTATTACCTTACACTCTTTTAGTTTTTCTTTTTTCTCTCAGATTCTCGGACTAGGACAACCGGTACTTAGAGTTTGACATTATTCTATTTTTCATTATTTTCACAGTATGACATTTATTCTGTTTTCTGATATTACCTTTTATTATTTTATTTGGATAATATTTAATATGTTAAATATTTTGGGATATTGGATTTAAACATTTTTGGACTTTGGGACTTGAACTTTGGATTTATATATGCTCGTTTTATGTATTTAATTATTGTAAATTTATTTTGGTTACTGTTGTAACCACCTTTCGGGTTGGCCCAGAATTGGGCTTCGACTTGAAATAAAAGTGTTAGAGTTGCCATCGATCATTTTAAAAATATTTAGGTTTATCGGGCACCATCTTACTTGATCTGCGTTTTACCAAAAATAGGTCGGATTCGGGAGTCGATTACAGTCAATGAAGGATTAACACCCTTAAACTGCCCTTTCGGTACCATTTAACTTGTCGATTGTCTTAATTGCGAAAATTTAAATTAAAATTAAAATTTAAAAACTCCATTCAAATTGCTTACCTTTGATCGAAAAAAAATCCCTTAAAAGTCAAAAATATTAGATAAGAAATAATAAATAAATATTAAAAATCAAAGGCAAAAAATAAAATGAAATAAAATAAATAATAAAAAATTATAAAAAATTTTAAAATTTTAAAAGTAATAAAATAAACGAAAAAAAATAAATCTGTGAAAGGACAAAAAAATGTTAGTGAAAATAAAATAATAATTAAATAAAAATATTAAATCAAATCATAAATGAAAATAAATTAGGGGTTAGATTGACAATAATCAAAGTTAAACATTTAAAATTAAATTACAAAGAAATGAACTATGTTACATGATGCATCAAAGATAGGGGGCCAGAAGGAGAATTTAGCCACAATATCTTAATGGCTATGGAGGAATTTACCCAAGTCCAACTTCACGTGGGCTTATTCTATTTTGAACAAATAAGTTAAGAACAAAAGACATTTTTTTCATTTCACTCTACAAACCATACCCGCTCTGCCACTTGCTGCCTGTGATCATCGTTGGTCAGCTGTCGTCGCCGTCGATGGACAAATACACGAGCAGCTTCGCCTTGATGAGAGAAGCCCGGATCTGAAGTCCAACTCGTCGGGGTATGCTCCGATCGACATGAAACGGCGAAAAATCGTTCGGCTATCTTTTCTCTGATCCGCCGACATCTACTATTAGATCGTTTTAATTTTGAGATATATTATTCATGATGATCTCTTCTCTGCTCTCACCATTCGGATTCATGAACGGAGCTTTCAGCGCCTAGGTCACCATCGTTGAAAGTCCACCGTTCTCAGTTTTTCCTTTATGGATCTTCCTCTCCTCGATTTTCAATCACGTTCTTTGTCTCTTTTGGATTTGGGTTGCAAGATTTGTTGTGTTGATGACGCAGACATTGATCGAGGCGTTGAACTCTGTATTAGAAGCCACAACTCAAGAGGCTTTGGAGTTGCTAATTGAGTTAGTCGAGACTGAGCCCAAGTTTCTAAGGAGGCAGATAGTTGAAGTAGTAAGATCGATGTTGTGAATTGCGGAGGCGTAAGAGGTTGCTTGTAATGGTAAAGATATGGTCTTTACGATCCTTCATATGTGCCAACAAATTGCTGCACAATTAATATTCCAACTAGCATTCGAATTGTGAGAAATAGCAATCAAATGAAGGTTCTTCAAAAGCCAATCAATAGTGCTTGAATTGTAAAAATCAAGGGAGTTGGATCCTGGCAGGATAGAGCTCCAAACATTTTTGGCGAGCGGGAAATCTCTAAGGGTATATATGTAGGACAGTTTTTTTAATTTGCATTGTTCCACTTGATCCAGTCTCTGTCAAGGCTTGAGGATCAAAAACTCCAGAAAGAGCCGAAGGAAGATTCATCTCTTGCATTTGTTGGTTTTTGTGGAATTTAACCCGAAAAATTTTATTTCTTCAGTCAGTATTTTTATCCCCCCCAGTCAGGCTACCTTGATTTTCTTATGGTTATATGTATGTGAGTAGTGGTGGATTAGGTGGGTAGTGGGTGGGTAAGGTAGGTTGGATTAGGTTATGATAGTGGGTAGTGGTGGATAGTGGGTAATGAACATGGGGCCTGTAAAATAATAATAATAATAATAATAATAATAATAATAAATAATATTTTTTAAATCCGGACAAAAACGAGTGTCTATAACTGCCCCTCTTTCACATTCTTGTGTTAACAAGGATATGGCAAAGATGAAAAAATACAACCAGTTTTGTCTGGTTCTCTTTTTTCTAATTTGATTTGGGGGACGACACTGCTCATAGGTGATGCAGAGGTCTAGTCGTCTAAGCGTGATAACACGGTTCCTGTGACACTAAGTCGATCCATTGGACACGATATCCTTCTTCGTGAAGTTGAAATCGTGGGTGACTTTTTCGTTGTTAAGTTGAGTTGAACTGTAAAATCCTGAGCACGGTATCCTTCTTCGTGAATTTGAAATTGTGGACCTATTGAGTGTGATAACCCTTATTGTGACGTTGAAACCGAGCTCAAAGCATTGGGAAGTAGCTCCTGGATTGTCTGCTAGCCTAATATACTTTGTTGTGTTGCTGAAATTTGACCTGAATGAAACAGTTTTTCATTGTTGTGTCACATATGACTCATTCGTCGTGAAGTTGGGTCAATCTTTTCGGTACGATATCCTTCGTTATGAAGTCGAAATCGTAGGTGATTCAAAAAATAGCTCTTTGTTGCCAGTCTTGGTCGACCTTGATCTTCTTCTTGATTTAAAGAACTGGGTGTGAAAATTTGACCGGGAAGTAGTTCATTGCTGCTACCTTGCGGTAAATACGTCCTCGAGCTGAATGGAATCGGACTCGAAGGTTCTTGTTGACAGATAACTCTTCTTCCTTGAGTTATGTTGTACTGGGCTGGGAGATAGACCCCTGCTGTTACAGATGACTCATTTACTGTGAAACTAAGTTGATCCACTTGGGCACGATATCATTCATCGTGAAGTTGAAATCGTGGATAGCTCATTCGCAATGAAGTTGAGCTTTGAATTGGATGTCCTTCGTTGTGAAGTTGAAATCCAATCTCAAGTTGTATTGCTTCACCAAATTGGCTTTGAGTTGGATATCCTTCGTTGTGAAGTTAAAATCCAATCATGTGTAAGTTGCGTCATTTATAATCCAATATCATTCGCTGCGAAGTTAAAATTGACTCTAGCATGAATCTATAAAATTTTGCACATAAGCATTGCTATGGATGAATTGCTCTTATGTATGCCTAAAATGTATATGCGAAATATGTTATTTTAGGATTTGGAGAGAAATCTTAATCTCCGGTTGTCAGTCTTGATGACTCTTGAATCTGATTCTTGATCTTGGATTTTTCAATATACTTAAATTCGACGTACAAAATGTTGATGTATATATTGATCTGTGAAGGGAATGGTTGCGTGAGCAGTCTTCATTCTATCATTGACTCAGTTTGTCTTCATTTCCATCAAGGTGTACTCTTGCAAATCTCAACCTCAAGTGTGGCTACCATGTGTTTGATATGCCCTCGAGTTGAATGGGATTGAACTCGAAGGTTTTTGTTGACATATAACCCTTCTCTCCTTGAGCTATGCTGCGAATAGTTACTTTAAATGAAGAATGGCTCCCCTTCACGCTAAGCCGGTCATAATTCTTTAAATGACTCCCCTTCACGGGAAAGTCAAGTGGTATATTCTTCAGGTGGTTCCCTTTCGCGGGTCTGAACCAAGTGAGATGATCTTTGGATGACTCCCCTTCACGGGAAAGCCATGTGAAATGTTCTTCGAGTGACATTGAAATTTGGCTTGAAAATTTTAACTAGCCACTCGTCATTGAGTTAAGCTAAACTGGATCCGCTCTGAATTGACTCTTGAATTTTCCATAGGTCAAGTTGGTTGAGGTGTAGCTCCTCGCCGCTAAGTTAAGCAACCACCATCAAACTTTTTAAAACTCTTTTGAATCGAGTATCCTTCGTATTGAAGTTGAAACTTGACTCTAAAGATGCAAAAATTATGTATGCGAAATATGATCAATGTGATGCTCTTAAGTATGTCTAATATGTATGCACAATGAATTAGTTCTTGTTTTATCTATTAGATGGAGCCTCATTTTTTGTCTGTTTATTCCTGCATATGGAGGAAAGGCCTTCAGAAGATATGATAATTCGCATCAGGATGTTGAATCCCCAAAGATGCCCCAATATTTGATGTTGAATCTCCAAAAATGCCCCAACATTTGATGTTGATCAAAGATGCCCTCATTGTTCCTCATTTCTTTCTTCTGCATTTGTTCTAAGCATGAGCTTTGTGTCTGAGAGCCATATGTCATTTACCAAGATCCACTCTAGAGAGATAGTCTTGTTTGAAAAATGTTTTTCTTTCTCTTTTATTTTCAAAGTTATGAAAATATCAATTAAAAGAGTTTTGAAAAAATGTTTAATCAAAAGTTTTGAGAATATTACCCCTTTCTCGGTTTTACAATTACGACAAATCATAGAACTAAAGTTCATTGATATCAAAGAATTAATTACATTGTTGATCCTTCAAAAAATTATAGCTATTTGACAAGTGTCAATATCAAAGCTATCTTGGGAAATGGTTAAGTAAGGAAAGGATAAAAAAGTCTCAGGTTATTGTGTTTGGTCAAAGGTTTGGCATTTTTGTTTATTTGATGCTCAACGATTTGATGGGGTAGCTTGTATGCTCCTTTATTGGAAGTATTCTCCGACTCCCAGCTTTCATGGTCACACTCAGATTGTGTGATGCCTTATCAAGGAATTTGTATATTCGAGCCACCTTTTCAGGTTTTCAACTTGAATCCTCCTTTGGTTTCAAGGCGTAATCAGAATTTACGTCTTGAACCCCCCTTTATTATTTTTCTCTATCATGCATTAAATATTTTAGAAAACTTTTTGCAAATAAAGATTAATCCTGATGGGCGGGATGAAATCTGAAGATAGTCTATTCTGTTTAGAAATCCATGTATGATTAGAAGGGACTTTTAAGGCACGTAATGTAGGCCATGGTTCATGGTTATAAAAGAAAAGGATAAATAGGCCTAAACAAGTGTTTCAGGGTATTGAACCAAGGATCAATTCATTATGATGCCTTCAATCCTGTCTTGCTCAATTTGAATATGCTCGTATGTTTTTCTCTTGATTTTCTCTGGATGCTCCATGATCTTCGAGTGAAGTGATTCTGGAATGATTGTGTTTGATCAATCTCATAATTTGAATCTCGATGCGTCATTTGAATCGAGAGAATCTTTGCATATATGTCTTGTCTTTTTTCTTCATTTTTTCCTTTATTTTTGTTTCTCTTTTTTATTTTCTCTTTCTTTTTTCCTTTCTTTTTCTCTTTTTTTTTCTTTTTCTCTTTTTGTTCTGATTAGATCTTTGCACTTGGCATTTGGTTCACCTTTTGGTATCTCATTTGGATTGATGTCTTCACTCATGTGAGCAGATTTCTTCCATTTTACCCCCCAATGTGAAGGGTAATCCTTGGTTAAGGTTGAATCAAAAGAAAAATATTATAGGCTCAAAAGGGGACAACAAGGGATATATATATATATATATATATATACATATATGGACAAATGAAACAAAGTCGTTCATCATCTCATACACAAAAGTCCTCCCAGAATAGGTATCCCCATGGGGATAGATTTTAAAGATTAATTTTATTCACATGAAAACAGGGTAATTAATGCATTATAACATTATTTCGAATGAATTCTTCTTTCTTCTTCTTGCTCCCAATATGTCTCAATGATCAAGCTCCTTGCGAGATGCCCCAAGTTGTGTCTTAGAAGAATGTTTATGTTCAAATGAACAACTCAATGCCTTAAGTCTTAAAAAAATATCAATTTTGAGTCTAAAAAGACAATGGTGTGACTTTATTGACTCAAAGAAAGGTATGTGTATGACTCTTTGTGTATCTAAAAGATAAAGACAATGTTCAAAAGTTTCAAAGGGTGGTAATATCAAAATATGATCTTTTGGTAATGACCATGAGTTATTTTGGGTAAAGAATCAAGGTATTATATTTTCGGGTTTTATACAGGATAAGAAAGGTCTAATCTTGCCATATGTCAGAAATCTATAATTCTTGAAGAATTAAAAGAATCTTAATTCATTTGATATTCGAAAAACTAAAGATTAAAATTTGTTCAATTATTCCACCTTAGAAGGTAAAATAAATTCAATCGTTTAAAATATTAAGCAAACATGAAAGATCAAAGATGTGTTCAAACAAAACAATGCTCTAAGTACAAATGGTAGATGCAATGCCCCCTTCTTTGATTTTCCATGTCCTTGAATCCATCATGTTTTGGATCTTGTGCTTCAGTGCCTTACTGTTCTCATAGTAATGTCTGGAGCTTCCTATGTGGTAACTGCACACAACTTCAACATCGTAGCCCTTAGGATATGGGGACTCTTTTCTTAGATCATCATAGCTGGCTTAGTCCTACAATTAGCTGATCAGGCTCACGTTGTACTGCTTTCAATTTTTTCTTTAATTGTTAAAATCTTGTTTCCATGTGGTGTCATGTGGTTAAGACCACTTCATCGAATCCTCCATGAAGAAATTTCATGTTTATGAAAATGCTTAAAAATGAAATGTAGATGAAAAATGCAAAAATGCATGAAATGTTCAAGGCATTGATCTGAAAACATGTCTAATATTATAAATAATCTTTATTGAGACAAAAATGTTATTTCTTAAGAGATAAAAACATCCTAAAGGTACATTCTGACTAAGTCTTCTAGACCCGAAATAGGTTGACTAGTCTTCTGCCTTCGTTTGTCACCGGTTGAATACCCAATTGAACCACTCTGGCTTCTCTGGCTAAACCGTGCAAGTGACATGTTGCTTTTTGTACTTGCTTCACGAAGTCTCGAATGACTGCATCTCTAGCTTTCATCCTTTGTTGAGCATGTTCCCAACGAAAATGCCATTGGAATCCTCTATCAAAGGGATTATCTAAAGTTCATTTACTTGTTTCTTGAATTCATCAATAAGGGCCTTTAATTTCAGATAATTGCGGACACCACGTCTTCGATTGTGGTATACTCTTCGATTGTGGACACCACGTCTTCTTGATTGAACATGACAGATAACTGCCTTGCAGAGTGTCTCCCTTTTCCTTCTGAGTTTTTTCTGACCATACTCGGCCTTTACATTTTTTACCTCTTGTATTATAACCCCTTTGTCCATTAATACAAATTATTTATGGTTAACGAACACATTTTTTGGTGAATCAACACCTCTTTTGAATGATGTAAATGATAAAAGAGATAAAATAAAAGAAGACAAAAATGAAAAGAAAAAAAAAGGTTAGTGAGATAAAGATAATAATCAAAATAAAAAGTCCTACCCCACATGATATCTACCCCATATGCTTATTATTCCTTACCCAGACATGATCTTTACCCCGCATGTTAATTTTGAACAAGTCCTAACCGCATATCTTTCTAGTCGCATGCTTTGAACAAAAAGTAAAGCATGAAATAACTCAATACAACCTAGGGTTTGAAATGAAGTTTTGGGGGTGAGCTCTAACTCCTTGTAGTCTCCCGGTTTAGATTCTAAACAATGTACCTGAGTTCTCCTTGCTGGTGCCCCCTTGGGCTTGCCAAACCCTTAGTCCTAAGCCCATTACAAGCTCATGTGGACTAAGTTAAACTCAAGAGGATACATTCTCTTATGCCCACATGGTGAATAAATTCACACGAAGACATAAGTTATATGAATCCCGAAGGTTACTTGCTAGGCCTATGCGAAGAATAAATTCTCACGAAGGCGTCGCTTTCACCCCACTTAAAAGGGTTTGGAGCTCGGGTATATAGCCTTAGATGGAAAAAGTTAAAGATTTGAAATCATTGAAAAAAAATGTCAGTACAACTATTTATTTGAAAAATAATCAAAGATAAATAATTGGAATCGAATAAATAAATAAATTAAATTTAAATTTACTATTTCGCTTAAAAAGACAACCGAAAATTAATTCTGGCCTGACTCACTTACCTGTCCCGAGCGGAGTCGCCAAGCTGTCATAGTCGCCTTTCGGGTAGGCCCGAATTGGGCTTCGACTTGAAATAAAAGTGTTAGAGTCGCCACCGATCATTTTAAAAATATTTAGGTTGATCGGACATCATCTTACTTGATCTGCGTTTTACCAGAAATATGTTAGATTCGGGAGTCGATTACAGTCAAGGGAGGATTAGCACCCTTGAACTGCCATTTCGATATCATTTAACTTGTCGGTTGTCTTAATTGCGAAAATTAAAATTTAAAACTCGATTCAAATTACTTACCTTTGATCGGAAAAAAATTCCCCTAAAAAGTCAAAAATATTAGATAAGAAATAATAAATAAATATTAAATAAATCAAAGGGGAAAAAATAAAATAAAATAAAAAAACTAAAAAAATTAAAATTTTAAAAGTAATAAAATAAATGAAATAAAAAAAGAAGAAACCTGCGAAAAGACAAAAAATGTTAGTGAAAATAGAATAATAATTAATAAAAAATATTAAATCACATTATAAATGAAAATAAATTAGGGGTTAGATTGACAATAATCAAAATTAAACATCCAAAATTAAATTAAAAAGAAATGAACTATGTTACATGGTGCATCAAAGATTGGAGGACTAGAAGAAGAATATATCTTAATGGCTATGGAGGAATTTACCCATAATAGTTGAAGGACCATATAGAGAATTTACCAAAGTCCAACTTCACGTGGGCTTATTATTAGGGGTGTTCAAATAACCGAACTAATTCGGTTAACCGACCGAACCGAATTAGTTCGGTTAATTCGGTTCGGTTACCGAATTAGTTCGGTCGGTTAACGGTTAAGAAAATTTTTAGAATTCGGTTAACGGTTAATTCGGTTCAAATTCGGTTAATTAACCGAATTAACCGAAATTAAATTTTAAATATTAAATATATTATATATAACATATGGGCTCAACCCAAATCATTTAAAACCCAATTAATAATTTAAGATCCAATAACTTTTAAACTTAAATCAATATTAATTAATTAAAAAATTATATAAATTTTTTTTTATAATTATATTATTTAAATTATTTGTAAACTGTTTTTTAATTAAAAAAATATTAAATATATTATATATAACATATGGGCTAAGCCCAAACCATTTAAAACCCAATTAATAATTTAAGATCCAATAACTTTTAAACTTAAATCAATATTAATTAATTAAAAAATTTATCTAAAATTTTTATTTTATAATTATATATTATTTAAATTAATTATAAACTTTTTTTGAATTGAAAAATATTTAATTTTTATATAAATTAGAACATTTTAAAAAAAATTTGGTTAATTCGAAATTAACCGAATTAACCGAAATTTATTCGGTTCGATTAATATGTTCGAAAAAAAATTCGGTTCGGTTAACGGTTAAAGAAAAAAAAGTTTGGTTAATTCGGTTATGGTTAATTCGGTTCGGTCGACCACCGTTTTAACCGAATGAACACCCCTACTTATTATGTTTTGAACAAACAAGTTAAGAACAAAAGCCATTTTTTTTCATTTCACTCTACATACCATACCCGCTCTGCCACTTGTTGGTTGTGATCGTCGCCGGTCAGCCGTCGTCGTCGTTGATGGACAGAATACACAAGCAGCTTAGCCTTGATGAGAGAAGCCCGAATCTGAAGTCCAAATCGCCGGGGTATACTCCGGTTGACATGAAATTGCGAAAAACCTTTCGGTTATCTTTTCTCCAATCTGCGACATCTACCGTTAGATCGTTTTAATTTTGAGATATGTTACTCCTGATTATCTCTTCTCCGCTCTCACCTTTCGGATTCATGAACGGAGCTTTAACCGTCTAGGTCACCATCGCTGAAAGTCCATCGTTTCACTTTTGCCTTTATGGATCTTTCTCTCCTCGGTTTTCAATCACGTTCTTTGTCTCTTTTGGATTTGGGTTGCAAGATTTGTTGCCATTGATGATGCAGACATTGATCGAGGTGTTGAACTCTGTATTAGAAGCCACGACTTAAGAGGCTTTGGAGTTGCTAATTGAGTTAGCCGGGACTGAGCCCAGGTTTCTAAGGAGACAGATAGTTGAAGTAGTAGGATCGATGTTGTGAATTGTGGAGGCGGAAGAGGTTGCTTGTATTGGTAATATATGGTCTTTACGATCCTTCCATATGTGCTAACAAATTGGTGCAAAATTAATATTCCAACTAGCATTCGAAGTGTGAGAAATAGCAGTAAGATGAAGTTTCTTCAAAAGCCAGTCAACAGTGCTTGAATTGTAAAACTCAAGAGAGTTGGATTCTGGAATGATAGAGCTCCAAACATTCTTGGCGAGCGGGCAATCTCTAAGGGTATATATGTAGGACAGTTTTTTTTTAATTTACATTGTTCCACTTGATCCAGTCTCTGTCAAGGCTTGAGGATCAAAAACTTCAGAAAGAGGCCGGAGGAAGATCCATCTCTTGCATTTGTTGGTTTTGTGGAATTTAACCCGAAAAAGTTTGTTCCTTCAGTCAATATTTTTATTCCCCCCCGTCGGTCAGGCAACCTTGATTTTCTTATGGTTATGCGCATGTGGGTAGTGGTGGATTAGGTGGGTAGTGGTGGATAGTGGGTAAGGTAGGTTGGATTAGTTATGATAGTGGGTAGTGGTGGATAGTGGGTATGAACATGGGGCTTGCAAAAATATTAATAAAATAATAATAATAATAATAAATAATATTTTTTAAACCCGGATAAAAAGAGATGTCTACAGCTACATTAAGTACAATAAATACGAGGGTAAATTTCAATGTATTTAAAGTGATGTTTGGGGTTTAATTTTGGAAAACAAAATGATGGGCCTCTTGGATCCGGCCTTATCCCTTTAGGTAAGGTAAAAGGGGTTATAGTTGAAGTCACAGGGAAGGATCCACGGCTATCATATCTCAACCGCGAGACAGCAAAGATGAGTCCATAAGTTCCTTCGTTTAGCAACATTTGGGATAGCATAAATAACTGAAGCAATCATCAAAGAACCATCCTCCTTTTGGGTGATACGAAAATGTATATATTAAAAGTGATTATGGAAAATTTCAATAGAAATAGTGTCATAAAAGCATAACCAGATGCCTCCCGAGAAACATGTCGCTTCAATCCTATGGGATTTGGAAAACTGAGATTTGCAATAATAGAGTCAGCACGACTACCACTGATACGTAGCTCAACAAGACCAATAATATCCTGCTTGTTGTCATGGATATATTGATGAACAACATTTAGGAAGCGGGGATGCCCACAACCTTGAATGTTACAAAATAATTAATACAGAGCTTGCCGGAGTTGGAGTCGACGTTGTTGCTAACCACTTTATATTTTTAATTCATTTTAAGAATTCAATGACTTCATTTTTTTAAATCAAGACAAAGCTAGCATCATCAATTGTTTTGAGTTTCATATGATTTATTTTTAATAAAGAGATGCAATGGATGGGTGCTTATTGAAACAAGTTTTTGTTTATTTAAATCTCTTCAACATAGATAATATAAGTCAAGTATTATTCATTTTAGTTGCAAAATATTATATAAATCCAAATTTAAATATGTATAAAGAAATGACTTAAAATTTAAGATTAATTTTGTTTGTAAATAAATTAATTGGGTATGCGTAATTATGATTTAAAATTTATTATGAATAAGATATTTTTTTATTAGTAATAAAATAATAATGAATTAATCAAATACATTTATTTGTTCACGTATCACTATTTAATTATCACTCGAAAAAAATTGAAGATTTATAACACTGAAATTTTAATCTAATTCTAATCTTATCTAGAATGAAAGGAAAGAAATTACTCTAGAAAAAAGAAAAAGAGTTCTTAATAGGCCTACAACATCTTATTTAAGATAATATAAGAAAATAAATATGAACACCTTAACAAACTCACTAAATTCGCTTACTCCACTTCCTTCAACTTCTTTTTAAAGTAGTATTCAAATTATTAAATTATAACAAAAAAAAAGGAAGTGCTTCATTCCACACATATACAAACATGTAAAAAAAATTACAGAAACTGTCTTGGATATCACTAAATTTTAAATTGTGAGTCGTTTTTGTCATTAAACTTTAAATTATTTTTATTTTAACACTAAACTTTTCTTTTGGGTACAATTAGGGAATTAGATCATTAACGGTATAATGATGTTCTCATTTCTTTATTATGAATGTAACATCCCAAATTCCAGGTTAGTAGTTTCGGATTTACCCGAGAGGTAAGTGGATACCATGAAATTTATAATTTAAGTTGTTGGACCGAGTTGGCCTTACTGGGTTGAACTTGGGCCCAATTAGCCATAAAAATAGGGTCTTTAAATAGTGGAAATATGGGGAAGGACCAAAAGAGTAATTTATCCATTTTATAAAGAGGGGGTTTTTATAACTCATTTCCATCTTGTTCTCTTCATTTCTTCCTTCCTTCTTATTTTCCTTATCCCATTTTTCCTCTCCAAGTTTCATAGATCAAAGGTAAGTCTTGTGCCTTTTTATACTTCAAATCCGTCCCTAACTCCTCCAGCAGCATTGTTTTATGGATTAAAGTTTTGGGTTTTATTTTGTAAGAGAGAGAGAGGGGGTTTAACAATAAAGCATAGAGGAGAGTGTTTGGTGGTTAAAGGAGCTTCATTTCGAGATTCCTTCTGCAAGGTAGTGTATTACTGACCCTTTGGAGTGTAAAGGCTTTCATAAATATAAAGATCTGTTAAGATTTAAGTATTTAAGCATTTTATGGTTTATGTTTGATTTCATGATTAGATGATGAATTTGGTGTAAAGAATATGTTTTTATGGCATTTTATAACCCTAAATAACTCCCTAAAGCTTTAGCACATGATTAAGATCCAAACTAAGACATTTGTGATGCTTTTTGGGTATCCCCGAGCCTAAACAAGTCATTTTTGGGTTCGAGTATCGATACTGGATGAACAATATCAATATTGGTTGAATTGGGGAAACAATTATGATTTTCCAGCGAGAAGTAATGATACTGTAGGGGAGAGTATTGATACTGCCCCTACAGTATCAATATCAGGATGGCAATATCGATACTAGGCCTGATTTTCATAAACATAAGGTATTTTTTGTACTGATACTCATAGGGTATCGATATTTGACCCTAAGGTATCAATACTGCAAGTAGAGTATCGATACTACACATTTTGGATGGTTAGATTTGACCTTTTTTAGGCCCGTAAGAGTGAATGATGACCTGTAATAGTAGAACTTAGTTTGTGATGGATATACATGGCCAATAGGATCCAGAAACACTCATAGGAATTGATTACAACTGATGTAACCATACTAAGCGTAATACACCAAAGTATCTTCAGTAGAGCACGTATTAAATAGTTAAGAACGAGGATTGTTGCAGAGGATGTATCGACAAACAATACGATAAGTAAGTTAGATTCAGTAATAACAGAAAGCGCATGCTTCAAGAACATTAGAGAATCGAGAATGCATGAGACATCCTTAAAATTCAAGGGGTATTGAGGACAAGTACGATAAGAACGATCAGAGTATCGTTACCTAGTAATGAACCCGAGTCAGGTATCAGGCTAGCTAGTATTACAAACATTAAGTAGTAAATACATAAATCATCGTTAAGTCACAAAACGTATAGAGACTTCTTTAAATGCGTAGAATGACTAAAATGCTCTCAGTAACGAAAGAACAACATATAACAACTTAATAACTGACAATAGTAGCAGACTAATAAAACTTCACATAACTTTCTAGATGAGAGAACGAGCGAGATAAAAGCTAGTAAGAGAATTACCTTACTTCAGTGTGTCCATCTATGCTAGGGTATAGCCAAGCCACCTTAGTTGCCTTATTGGGGGCATTGTCAGTGCGCGAGGTACTTTATAGGCTAATTAGGGTGTGAGGTCCAAACATTCGCGTGAAGTGGGTTAGTGATGCCAGTGTTTTATAGCTTTTGGGCCTTAGATATGTATGTATAGTTGCATCAGCCCAGTACATCATATATCTTAAAGCTTGTCTTAAAGGTTATATTAGACCGGTCCAATCTTTCAATTGAGCGGGATTTGCACATATGCTATATGACATTAGGATTCCCCCTCTATGATATACCTGATGGTTATGTGAGGACCTAAAGATCATTTAGTAACTTAGTGGGAATAACACCGATTCCATGTGACACCAGGTTCCCTCAGGTAACTAATGTCTAATGGTTATGTGAGGCCAGATGCTAGTCAGGTTTACATTAAGATAATACACATTATAGTCAGGTTTACATTCAGATAATGCATAATAAAGTCAGGTTTGCATTTAGGTAATGAACATGAGTATCAGTGTCGCATTTAGATAATGTGTAATTGTTACAATCATTAGGGCTAAAAACCTTTTACAGGTATACTCATGGCGAGGACCTTAGTAGAGGATTAAGGGAAACGTGAGACCCCTACCTTAGCGACAGAACAATAAAACTTTAAGCAGATAACACTTGATTTAGATCATGCATGTACATACTGCTTGTGTTTATGGAACTCTTAATGTTGGTCTAGATTAGTGAATATACTACTAGGATTTGTAAGCTTAACGTTCATATGTTTTCTAGATTGGGCAGCTCTTGGAGCACCATCGCAGCAGGACTTCAGCATCTCTTTCAGAGTATTGTACCATAGCTTTAGTGGGCATATGTATTCATAGAACCTTGCTCATGTATTTAGATTCATAAGAAAAAGTTTGTAATATTTTGATTTAAGCTATGTATCATGTAGTTCTGTGTTTATGGAACTCTTAATGTTGGTCTAGATTAGTGAATATACTACTAGGATTTGTAAGCTTAACGTTCATATGTTTTCTAGATTGGGCAGCTCTTGGAGCACCATCGCAGCAGGACTTCAGCATCTCTTTCAGAGTATTGTACCATAGCTTTAGTGGGCATATGTATTCATAGAACCTTGCTCATGTATTTAGATTCATAAGAAAAAGTTTGTAATATTTTGATTTAAGCTATGTATCATGTAGTTCTGGTTTATAAAATGTTTTAATAACTATTTTGTATGGCGTACGATACCATTTAATATGTTTTAAAGGAAAATAAAAAGGTTTTAAAAACTAGGGGTTCTCTTGGCATCCCAATGTGGCACTTTACACCCATTTGGGTTTAGGGTGTTACATTTAATGGTAAAATGTTAGGTTGAGTTGGTCCTAGGATCCAGTGGTCAGTTTTAATAAGGTGTTAATGAATACATGCTCATAGGTATTGAAAGTACTTGTATATGTTTTGAATCCTGATGGTTTTTGCTTACTTAATCTGTTTTGTAGAGATTTACAATGGTTGATAGTTTCGAGCATAGTCTCGATGATAGGATGGAGAGTCGAGCCTCTCATCCTGATAGTGTCAGTGAGGAATTCTTACCTAGGGTAAGGGACCATGGGGTTCTATTAGGCGTATGAGTCACAAAGATGAACTTATTCAGAGGTTTCACTTCCACTCTCAGAGAGATAGTGGACGTTATTCCTAGAGAGCAGACTGTTCAACCGGCCACCTAGAGTACGCTAGTACCGATAGAGTTCTCAGTAGAGAAACTGATGAGGTATAATACAATGACTTCTATGGCTCAAGTGACGATGATCCAATTTTGGCATATCAGTGGTTGAGAGAGACAATAAGGACTTTGAGAGAGCTTAACTTACCCAGAGGGTAAGCTAGAGTGTGTCACCTCTTTACTCAAGGGTGATGTTATCGATTGGTGGGAGACTGTAGAAATAGATCTATAACTAGAGATGCCTAGATGGGATCAATTCTTAAATGAGTTTAGAGGCAAGTATATCGGTGAGGCTCATATAGATGATTTGAGGATGTAGTTTTCTCAGTTAGTTCAGGGAGATCGCTCAGTGTACGAGTACAGTTGAGTCGTTATACCCTAAATTAGTTGGGACTTAGCCCTTAAGGCGTAAGACATTTCTAGACGAACTTCATAATTATATCCATGAGTAATTGGCGGTAGACCCGCCTATGGTGTTTTTAGAGTTGACACGATAGGTTAGGGTTATGGAGAGGGTTCAAGTTATTAAGAATAGTTTGTTGAACAAATCAGGCAGAACTTGTGTGCCAGTAGATCTATCAGTCAATGGCAGGGAGGACTAGTTTGCCTAAGCAGAGAAGAGTGATGTCAACTTTGTCACTCCAGTTGAGTCAGAGGTCAGACGGAGGGTCTAGTAGGAGACTACCAGCTTCATCTTTTGTGGAAAGATTTGGAGGCTCTGATAGAGTTTTGACGTATCCAGAATGTAAGAATTGTGGAAAAATATCAAATAATGTGCTATAAGTTTCTAGAAAGTGCTATAGATACATATCCTTAGCTCATATAGTAAGGGATTGCCCTAGTTTAGATGACGGTGTCTTAGCTCGACTTAGGGGAGCGACCCCAGTGGTTCAACTTGGTAGAGAGCCTACCCAAAGTGGTGTTGGTTCTATGCTTGGACAAGAAAGCAATGAGCAAATCAAAATGTTCTCGATTTGACAGTGTAAGAACTTGTTTGTCAGATCCTAGAGGGGTAGGGTTAGGACGTTGATATCGTAAATAAAATGCCATGTATATTTTCAGATGTCTTAGTTTTTCATGTTACTTCAATAGGTGTAAATTCAAGATTCTTTTGTACTGTTAAAAAACTAGGTAGGAAAATAACTCATCTAGAGGACCTTAGTGTGAGGATCCAAGTGTCGAGTTAGAGGACCTTAACAGAATAGGCAAAGTTTACCTTAGAGATTCTTCGAGAGTCGTGGGTCCTAAGGTTTATGAATATATGGTTGTCCCTTGTTGAGTTGAGGGCCAACTCTAAAAAATGTTGAGCTGTTGAATGTTTCACCCTTGTGTGTTCCCTTAGGGAGACATTCACGTGGGTTGTCTGTTAGAGTATGCCCAAAGACCAATCAAATGATGATTGTAATAATACATTTATTTACTCATTTTATTGAATAAAAGCATTGTCACTACTATTTTCAATTATATGTATGTGTTTAACGTAAACTAAAATATAATAAAGTCCATATAATAACATTATTAAAATATTCATAGTCAAGTATTATTATGGGAATGGACAATAATAATGCGCTTAAGACTAACATGTTATTGATTGACGACTATGAGTTGTCATTGACATAGAGATGTCAGAATTGATACATGATTATATTGTTAGAGAATAATGTATTGAATTAACCTATCATGAGCATATGTCTTGGATTATTATGTAACGATCATAACATTGCTTATGGTGATATCTATATGTATGATCCTCAAACTTGAGATCAATGTTATTCCAACATATATTGTTGTATGTTTTGATACAGTTAAACATGCTCCGTAACTGGTTGCACTATAGAGACTGTTATTGAATATATCTCGATATATGTAGTGGGATGTGTATGATTAAGATAGAATTTATCCTTCCTACATGATAGGAAACATATCACATGCCACTTGATTGACTGAGACTATAAATGCATGGCCATGCTCGAATAAGTTGATATGAGATATCACAATTATTCGTTGATTATAGTCTACTCTAGATATCAAGAAACAATAGATGGACTATACAAGTGTGACTATTCCAAGATTTGTGTCTATTCTAGATATAAAGGACAAAAGGATGTAATACATAAAATAGTTAATTACGAAGATGATATGTCGAATCATATTTTTTGTAACTTAGGTGACAATGATATATTGCTAGATGTCACTCATTGTTTGTAATATTAGAATTGTTCTAATAATTACTACTAACGTTACAAGATCTTACAGGATCACACCCTAGGATTGAAATGAGCAAAGATGTACAATTTGTTGTATGTTACTAAAATATATCTAGAGTTAATATATGTATATTTGATATACATATGATTTTAATTATTCCGAATATAGTAAGTAAACATTAAAAGAATGTAATTTTGATTACAACTCTTGTAATTGTTATTTAATTTGGAATAATTAAATAAGATTTTAAATAAACACTAAAGATTATAATTCAGATTCTAAGTCTTTAATGTATATTTAATTTTAATTAATTAAATAAGATTTTTTATTAATTTGAAATAAATTAAAATCCCTAAGATGTTAGGGTAACTAATATATTTAAGTTATGTAAGGTCTAGCAGTTGTTTTTACTTCAACCGTTTTTCTCAAAACTGATTTTGGGAAAAGAAAATTTTGCTCTCAATCGGGTGAACTAAGTAGAGGTCGAGACATGTTTTCGTGGAGGCTTACGATTCGAACCGTTCGTGATCACAACTAGTCGTTGTTGTCTTTGCTGTTTTTTAAAGAACCCATTGTAAGTATTCGCATCCTTTCCACTCGATTTCGATTTTGCGTACTTGGATCACTGGTGAGACCATCGTGTTTTATTTTCTATACGCCATGGGGTGCGTCGATGGTCCTAACAGTGGTATCAGAGCCACTTGTACGATCTAAATTCGGGTTAAATTCTTGGTTGATACGATATGTATGAAATTCATGCTTTGGTTTTACTGTTTTCAACGGTTATGTGATTTTGTGCGAAATCAGTGGCGGATTAAAGTTTTGATTAATGTTAATATGTTAATCTATTTTTACAATCTGTGTTGCTACAAGGATTTACGAAATCCATATGTCAACCGTTGACATGATGATCGGTGGGTATAAGATAGCAGATCGCGTTTGGCAGTGGAACAAGGGTTATTCCGATGCAAAGAAAAAAAACTTCAGGATTGAAAATCCCAAAAACACGATTCTATTGATAATTGTTATCAAATCGTGAAGTTTTTCTATAGAAACAGAAGTGTTGTTTTCCAAAAAAAACTTCACTCATTTACCCTTCATAAGCAATATAGTTTGTACGCCCATATTAGTATTTTTAACAAAGACGTAACAACGTGTGTATATACATATGATATGTTTGTTTTGCACGGTGTTTGACATGCATGGTTATAGCATTTTTTCAATTTACAATGGTTGAATTTTAAAATACGGCCTGCGTGTCGTGCCTTTCTATATTTCAGTTGTATTTCTCTTCTCATCTTATTCCTTCGTATGTAAAACGAGTTTGTTTTAAATTGTAATCCTATGAATATTCAAAAAGAGCATAAGAACGGACTGAGCTAAAGGCGAGAAGATACTTAGAGAGCAGTCTTAAGTTTTAGGGTTTTGGTTCTCCCATTGGCTTGGGATAGGCCACCTTAGTTATTATTTTTGGCTATAACCATTACATATTATTTATTGCTTATATGTTATGTGGTTAATGCAAAAAATACTAAAATAAGAATGAATATTGATGAGATCAATAAGGGTCTATATTAAAACGAAAAATGATGAGATATTTATGCAAACCCCTCTTTATAATCTAAGTTAACATAGCCGTCCAATATTTATCCTCGTTAAGGCTTCAATGATATTGTGTGGGCTTTGCTAAAGCATTGGTACATAAATCTATCTTGGTTAAACGCAAAGAATAAGCAAGTGATATTCACCGGTTGAGATATTGGTAATAACTTAGCTAGGTTATTCTAATAGGATTAGAAACCTAGAGGTTAAGTATTTGGATAAGTCATGAGATGATTTGAACAAGAGTTGTTCATCAAAAGGAGGAGTTACATGATATGTAACTAGTAAAGTGTTACTTACCTAAATAATCACTATCCTAAAAGAAAAGCCAAAGCTGTTTTAAGAAATTGATGTATTATGGATCTTCACCCACTAGAAAAATTTTCATTGAATTTTTATGAAATTAAAACCGAGAGGGTTTTTAATTTTGAATAAAATAGTAGGAGTAATTTGTAAATAAAGATCTATTTATAAATTTTTAATTTAGTAAATTTACTTACGTTAATATTTCCATTGTTGTAGATTTAAAAGCAAGCAACACTTTATCACTACGATCACTCCTTGAGAAGGAGAAGCTTAATGTCATAAACTTCCTTGACTGGTTTCATAATTTGAGAATTGTTCTCAAACAGGAAAGGAAAGAATATGTCATTAAAGAGCCTATTCCTGATGACCCGACAACTAATGCTTCAAGAGCTGACAAAGACAAATTTAAGAAACATATGGATGATATGTTAGACGTTGGATGTTTAATGCTTGCCACCATGACTCCTGAGATTCAGAAGCAACATGAGGACATGGTTGCATATGAAATGATTCAAAATATCAAAGAAATATATTAAGGGCAAGTACGTCAAGAGAGATATGAGACCTCTAAAGCTCTATTTCAATACAAAGTGGCAGAAGGAACTCTTGTAGGATCTCATTTCATCAAGATGATGGGTTACATCCAAACGTCGGAAAAGTTATGATTTTCTCTCAAAGATGAATTAGCTACTGATGTTATCTTGCAATCATTTCCAAATAGCTTTAGCCAATTTTTCCTTAATTTCAACATGAATGAAATTAACAAGACTTTGCGACAGTTACTTGGCATGTTACGAACTGCTGAAAGTAACATGAAAAAGGTTGGACCTAAGCCCATTTTGATGGTCCACAAGGACAAAGGAATGGGAAAGAAAAAGGTAGCAGCAAAGTCTGAGGGCAATGGTAAGGCCAAACTGAAAGGAAAAATGCATTGAAACCAAAAGGGGGAGTTAGAAAGGAAGGAAAATGTTTCCATTGTGATAAGACCGGACACTGGAAGAGAAATTGCCCTGTTTACCTTGAAGAGGTTAAGAAGGCAAAAGCAAACAGAACGTTTGTTTTAGGTATTTATGTTATTGATGTTAATTTGTCAACATCTACTTATTGGGTATTAGATATCGGTTGTGGTTCTCATATTTGTACTTCTGTACAGGGACTGCAAAAGAGAAGGAATCTGGCTAAAGGAGACGTATACCTACGAGTGGGAAATGGAGCAAGAGTTGATGCATTAGCTATAGGGACATATGTTTTATCTTTGCCTAGTGGACTTGATTTAAATTTAGAGGATTGTTATTTTGTGCCTAGTTTGACTAAGAACATTATTTCTATTTCTTGTTTGGACGAGATTGGTTTTGAGATAATTATTAAGAATAATTGTTATTTTTTATCTCGATAATGGTTTTTATGGTTCACACAATTGGATAATGATCTCTATATTTTGGATCAAGAAAACACCATTTATAACATAAATACTAAAAGATCTAAAACAAATTACTCGAATCAAACTTATCCTTGACATTGTCGTTTAGGTCATATAAGTTAGAAACGCATATCAAAACTCCATAAAGATGGATTTATAGATTCATTTGTTTTCGAACAATATGATGTATGCAAATCTTGCTTGTTGGGAAAAATGACTAAAGCTCCTTTTAATAGTAAAGCTGGGCGAGCAAGTGATTTATTAGGGTTAATACATAGTGATGAATGTGGACCGATGAATACACAAGTCAGAGGTGGATTCCATTACTTTATTACTTTCACCGATGACTTCAGTCGGTATGGGTATATTTATCTTATTCATCATAAATCTGAAGCCTTGAAAAGTTTAAGGAATTTAAAAATGAAGTACATAATCAACTAGGCAAGAATATTAAGGCACTTCAATCAGATCGAGGTGGAGAATACTTAAGCATAGAGTTTGATGAACTCCTGAAAGAATGTGGGATTGTTTCACATATTACACCACCTGGTACACCACAATGGAATGGAGTTTTTGAAAAAAGGAATTAAACACTGTTAGACATGGTTCAATCGATGATGATTCATAGTGATCTTTCGACTTCTTTTTGGGGACATGAACTTGAAACAGTCGCTTTCACACTAAATTGTGTTCCATCTAAATCGGTTCAAAAGATTTCATACGAGATATGGACTGGGAAACGTCCTGATATGTCTTTATAAAGATTTGGGGTTATAAAGCTTATGTAAAACATCATATGTCTATAGAGCATAAACCTAAATCTCATAAGTGTATATTTATTGGATATCCTAAAGAAACTAAGGGATATTATTTCTTCAACCCTAACAAGAACAAATTATTTGTTTCTCGAACGGGAGTTTTTCTCGAAAGAGAATTTCTCTCAAAAAAGGGAAGGGTAGAAATATTGAACTTGGAGAAGTTCAGGAATAACAAATCAGTAAACCTGAAGTTGAACATGTTTTACAAGTTGTTGAGGAACATTCAACAGATTTAGAAACACAACCACTACGCAGATCTATAAGAGAACGCCATGCACCTGAGAGATTTAGATTTCTCATTACCACACATGAAGATATTCTTCTTATGGATCAAGATGAGCCTATAACTTATCAAGAGGCAGTTTCTAGCCCATACTCTAAGAAATGGCTTGAAGCCATGAGATATGGGATGGACTCCATGTCAGTTAACCAAGTGTGGTCTTTGGTTGAACCACCTAAAGGGGTCAAACCTATAGGGTTAAATGGGTTTTCAAGAAGAAAACCGACATGGATGGTAATGTACAAACATACAAGGGGCGATTAGTCGCTAAAGGTTTTTGACAAGTTCATGGTGTAGAATATGACGAAACATTCTCCCCTGTAGCTATGTTTAAGTCCATCCGGATATTGCTCGTAATAGTTACATTCCATGATTATGAAATATGGAAAATGGATGTCAAAACCGGTTTCCTTAATGGAAAACTTGAAGAGGATGTGTATATGAAACAACCAGAAGGTTTAGTCGCTCCGGGAAATGCTAGAAATATTTGTAAGCTACAAAGGTCTATTTATATACTAAAGCAAGCTTCTCGAAGTTGGAATCTTCATTTCAATTATGCAATCAAAGAATTTGGTTTTATCATAAATGAATATGAGCCTTGTGTTTATAAGAAGGCTAGTGGGAGCATTGTTTCTTTCCTAATCTTGTATGTAGATGACATACTCATCATAGGAAATGATATACCTACTTTACAGTGTGTTAAGACTTGGTTAGGTAGTTTTTTTTCTATTAAAGATTTGGGTGAGGCAGCGTATATCTTAGGAGTTAATATCTATAGAGATAGATCAATACGACTTCTAGGTCTGAGTCAAAGTACATATATAGACAAAGTGCTGAAAAGGTTCAATATGAAAGAATCCAAGAAAGGATTTTTGCCTATGAGACATGGCATTTCTCTTCCAAAGGAAAATGTGTCCTTCAATTCCACAAGAAAGAGAATAGATGAATAAGATTACATATGCTTCGGCTTTGGGTCTATCATGTATGACATTATATGTACTCGACCAGATGTATCGTATGCTTTAAGCATGACGAGTCGATATCAAACAAACCTGGTGAAATCACTGGGTTGCGGTTAAAAATATCCTTAAGAACTTAAGAAGAACTAAGGATAAATTTCTTGTCTATGGAGGGGAGGAAGAGTTTAGTGTAAAAGGCTATACTGATGCCAGCTTCCAAACTAACAAGGATGACTCACGATTGTAATTGTGTTTTATGTTTTGTCTTAATGGAGGTGTTGTGAGCTAGAAAAGTTTGAAGAAAGACATAGTAGCTGATTCAACAACAGAGGCTGAATACATTACAGCCATGAAGCATTAAAAGCAGAGGTTGTTTGGATCAAGAAATTCATATAAGAATTAGGGGTTGTTCCCAGTATATCATATGATGTAGAACTCCGTTCTAATAATAATGGAACCATTGCACAAGCAAAGTGTTAGGATTTTCGGAAGCTTGAATCGACAACCGAAACGGTTTGCAAAGAGGGGTCGGAACGGTTTTGTGTTTAGGGAGTAAGGAGATTGAAAAATAGAGAATTACACAGCGATTTATAGTGGTTCAACTTTCTCAATCAAAGTCTACGTCCACAACCTTAGCTCCTCACCAAGGATTTTCCAACAAATTCACTAATTTGTTCTTTATTTGAGGATAAAGAGTAACCTTACAAACTCCCTAGTTTTTCTGGGCTAAACTAGAACCTTTCCCTAGCTTTTACACAGGCTAAGCTAGAACATTTCCCCTTTACAAAAGGATAAAAGATGTAAACAAGAAAACCTCTCTAAGGTAGGTGTTTACAAGATTGAGCTCACAAGAACAAAATATTTACAAGAGAAAGATGAAATAAGATTGAAAAACTCTTCTCTTGTGTTTGATTGCTTGGATAGTTGTTCTCTTGCTTCTTCAAGTGTCCTTAGCTTGTATTTATAGCATGGAATGCGTTTGAAGTCGTATATAGCCGTTGGGGATGTTTTGGAGCCGTTTTGGGATGAGAAACAATTAATAAAATAGCTTGGAGTGTGGGGGAATCGGTACCCCCTCATGGGGAATCGGTTCCCTAAGTGCAATCTATTTTTGACCGTTAGACAGGGGGAATCGGTACCCCCTGGGGGGAATCTGTTCCCCCTGGGGGGGAATCTGTACCCCCTGGGCAATCTGATTTTTCTTGAAACCCTTTAAAAAGAAAATATTTTTGGCTCGATTAAGGCTCGAAATACTTTATAAAATTGTTTTAAAATAGTTTAAGTATAAAACACAATTTTACACTTTAGTAAGGATTAAAATGAGCTTTGAAAGACTTAGAGTAATATTTTGATATTCGAATAATTACATCGAATATACTTAGAAAATCTTTTGTAAAATCTTAAAATTCATTTAACTTAATTTGTTATATCGAAACATCAAAATGTTTTCAACAATCTCCCCCTTTTTGATATAACAAAACATTTGAGTAATTTTAAGATTTTGAAATCAAGTTTGAAATTACTCCCCCTTACTTTAACACTTCTCCCCTTTCACACCATATCACTTCCCCCCCTTTTTGTTAAATCAAAAAGACTCTAATCTTTAAGGTTCAAAATAACTTTGGAGAGCAAGAAGTAAATTTGACATTTTAAAAATCATTTGAAAAATCAAAGCTCCCCCTCAATAAATGCAATCCAAATAAAATTATGCTTTTAGGATCTTGACACTTAAACAAAATTGAATTTCAAGAAAGAATAACCAAACATGTTAGTAGCACAAGAAATTCAATACATCCAAGTCTAAAATACTTTATGCAATATCAATTATTGAAATTAAGTGCATATGCATAAAGTTTTCTAAAAATGTTATGCATTTGAAAATTTTGATATCAATTGTTAGAGAGATAACATTTTCATTTAAACCACATGCATAAACATTTAATTTTAGGTCAAAAATTTTAAAATTTATAAAATCAAAACATTTGAAAAGTTGATATCAATTGTTAGAGAGATATCATTTGCATTAAAACCAATTTTGACCAAAATTTCTTATGATGAACTAAAAATTAAAAAAAATCATTAAAACTTTAAAATGTTCATCATAAAACCTTTTTAACATACATGAGATTTAAAAAATAATGTATAATTAATTAAAAACAAAACTCATGCATGCTTAAAATCAAATGAGCAACCAAATAACTAAAATTAAAAACATTAAGCTTATAGGTTACCCATTCCTTTTCATGTGTGGCTAAAGCATCTTGAATATCATCATTTTCATCAAAATTGCTTCCACAACCTACAAGAGACATTTAAGTAGATTTTGGTATCCAAATTACTTTGGATCCTTGGACGTTAGTTTTAATGCCCCTTGTTCCTTTCGGAACCCATACTTGCCTAATTTTAAAACGTTTTCCTTTCTTCAAAGGATAAAAAATGATTTTTAAGAATAGTATCGATACTACTAGAACAATATCGATATTGTTCATGAAGTATCGATATGGATATCGATGCTAAAGCCCAAAATGATGAAGTAGTACCGATTCTGCTAAGCCAGTACCGATATTGTATATAAGTGTGTCAAAAAGAATACTAAAATGGCACTGATACTATATACAATATCAATGATAGTTAGTATAGAAGTATCGATACTCTTAGTAGTGGTGCCGATACTACCTTTTGTTTTTGAATCTGTTAAAATTCCAATATACTAAAATGGTACTGATACTATGTACAGTATTGATACTACTGAATATAGTAGTAACGATACCCTTGTGACAGTATCGATACTGGAGTTTCCCAACGGTCAAAGTTTTGTGTTTAATGCATGGAGTATCAATACTGAGAGATCGGGTACTGATACTACAAGCTTCTGGTTAGCATTTAATACGGGAAACTACCTCCCAACGACTCTATTCACTCCCACAACAACTCAAATAGTTGGAATTGATTGAAGGAGTATAAAAACAAGATCCCAAGTCATTTGTGAAGAAAAAGAGACAAGAGAAAGCCAAAAACAACAAAATTGAGCCAAATCAAGTCAACATTTTTAATATTCCTTTTGCTTTCAAAGAACACTTCTTGTACTAATTTGTATATTTCTCAAGTGTTCTTATTTTTTCTTAAATTATGCAAACACATTCCTAGTGAGGATTTTATAAGTTTGCAATTTGTAATTTTCTCTTTAAGATAGTGTCTTAAGAATTTGGGGTATAATTCTTGAGGGAGTTGTAAGGTTACACCTTATCCTCAAAGATAAATACAAATTAGTGAATTTGGGGAAATCCTTAGTGTGGATAGCTAATGTAGTGGATGTAGACTTTGGTTGATAAAGTCGAACCACTCTAAATTATTGTGTTCATTTGTTTATATTTTTCTCTCAAGCTTCCACCAAAATTTTTAATTGCCATTTCATCCCCTCTTGGCTATTTCATCCATTCGATTGAATCAACAATTGGTATCAAAGTTAGACTCCTTGTAAGGTTTAACCACCTCTTTAGAAGATCCTAAAAGAGTTCAAGCGTCATCCAATACATCCATGGCCTCTACATCAAATTTGAAATTATTAGTGACTCTCAACCCATCAACAAGCCTCCATACTTCAATAGAGCCAACTATGCCTATTGGAAGAATATGATAAAACTCTTTATTAAAGCAAGTGATTTGGGAGCATGGAGCATCATAATGAAAGGTCACTATACTCCAACTAGAGAAATAGAGATGTGGAGTTCAACGCAAAGGCAATGCACATTCTATTTTGTGCACTTCGCCCTGATGAATATGGGAGAGTATCATCTTGTTCCAATGCCAAGGAGATATGGGATAAACTTGAAGTTACTCATGAAGGAAAAAATGAGGTAAGAAAAACTAAAATTAGTCTTCTCAATCATAGCTATGAAAACTTTAAGATGAGACCGGATGAAGACATTAAATCCATGATCGATCGATTCTTGGTTATTGTCAATGGTCTCAAAGGATTTGGAGAAGATATTCCTAATGAGAAGCTCGTTATAAAAATGATCTATAGTCTTCCCAAGTCATGGCAATCCTAGAAGACCGTCATAGTTGAAGCAAAGAATCTAAAAACTCCCACTTTAGATGAGCTCATTGGATCCTTGCTCACTCATGAAATGATGGTGAATGAAAAGAAGATCAAGAAAGGAAATATGAAGAAAATAAGAAAATGTAAAAGAAGAAAAAGATTGGTGTTGCTCTCAAATCCACCAAAGAAGAGAGTGACTCAAATGATGAAGATGAGGATAAAGAAATGACAATGTTTTCCAAATGATTTAAGAGATTCATGAAGTCCAACAAATGAAGAAGATTCCAAAGAAAATAAGGCTTCAAGAATGAATCTAAGGAGAATAACCCTATAATTTGTTATGAGTGCAAAAAGTTGAGGCATGTTAAATTTCCACAATTAAAGAAGAATATATCCTCCAACAAGAAACACAAGGCACATGTATCTACATGGAGTGATGACGAGTCATACACTGAAGATGAGGAAGAGGTAGCTAACTTATGCCTCATGGCCATTGAGGGAGAATCTAAGGTAACCTTTAACTCATCTACATTAAATGAATATTCTTTTAAAGAGTTGCAAGAGGCTTTTGATGAGTTTGCCTCAAAATTTGAGATCATGCTTCCAAAACATAATAAGAATATTTCAAAATTAAAAAATTAAAATGATCTCTTATCCAAGACCAACAATGGACTTGAAAGTAAGGTCAAAGATATGCAGTCAAACTAGAGTAGTTTGAAAAGAAAAATCATGACTTGCACAACCTACTTTCAAAGGTTCATGATGATCATCAAAAGAAATTTGATGATCTTAAAGCTTCTTTTAAGAAAGTTGGAACAAATCATTTTGAAAAATGACAAAACTCTAAATCCAACTATGTTGGAAATAACTTTAGACCATACAATCATAGAGGTCCCCAAAGAACCTCAAATGATAAAGTTGTTAGAAGCATATAGGTCCCTAAAGGACTCATTACTACTAAAAACAATGATATCCTAGAAAAATGGATACCTGAAGGACTAGATTATTAGGAACTAATGCCTATGGACCCAAAAGAATTTGGGTACCAAAAATCAAAACATAATATGTTTGTAGGTGGAGGATTATTGCTAGAAGACACAAAGAAAAAGTTCAAACTCGTGGTACCTTGATAGTGGATGCTCAAGACACATGACCAGTGATAAGAACCGGTTCTTGGAGCTTAATACTAAAAGTGGAGGAGTAATAACCTTTGGTGACAACACAAATGTTACATTGAAGAAATTTGTTCTATTGGTAACAACTCTTCCATTCTTATTGAAAATAATTTATATGTAAATGGGTTAAAGCATAATTTCTTAGTATTAGTCAATTATATGATAAGGTATACAATGTCTTATTTGAGTCAAATGGTTGCAAAAATATTAACATTGCATCTAATATGATCATGCTAGTTGGTCATAGAATATGAAATATTTACAAGGTGCATTTAGATAGAATTGACATGTCTATTGTATGTTTAGTTGCTAACGATGAGCATGATATAAGTTTTGGTTCTACTAATGATGTTCTTTGCCAAGAATTTTCTAAGCTAATGCAAAGTGAATTTGAGATGAGCATGATGGGGAGCTTTCATTTTTCTTGGGGCTCCAAATCAAGCAAAGAAAAGATAGCATCTTCATCAATCAAGCAAAATACATCAAAAATATGCTCAAGAAGTTTGGATTGGAAAATGTGAAACCCCAAGCCATTCCTATGAGATCATCTACAAAGCTTGACAAAGATGAAGAATGTAAGTGTGTAGATGTTAAACTTTATATGTCTATGATTGGATCATTGCTTTATCTTACAGCAAGTATACAGACATTATGTTTAGTGTTTGCTTATGTGCTACATTTCAATCATGTACTAAGGAGTCTCACTTACAAGCCATTAAGAGAATCTTTAGATACCTTAAAGACACCCATAATATAGGACTTTGGTATCCTAGAGACTCTAGCTTTAGCTTGCATGGTTTGTCGGATGCGAATTATGGAGGTTGCAAATTAGATAGGAAAAGTACCTCCGTACATGTCAATACCTAGGAAATATGTTAATTCCTTGGTTTTCAAAGAAATAAAATAGTGTCGCACTATCTACCACCGAAGCAGAATATATTTCAGCCGGTAGTTGTCGTGCACAATTGTGATAATACTAGTTCTATTTGTCTCACTAAAAATCCCATCCAACTTTCTAGAACTAAGCACATAGAAATTAGACATCATTTGCTTACAAATCATGTCTCAAAATAAGATATAGTTCTAGATTATGTAGATACTTTGCATCAAGTAGCTGACATTTTTACAAAACCTTTAGACAAAGAAAGATTTTGGGCACTTATGAGACATTTAGGTCTAACCAACCTACCTTGACTTTGTGTTTAACAAATTTATGCACTTTTATGATTTTATAAAAAAAATGCATGCAATATGAATTCTTAATGTCTTCTATTCTATTAGTTAGGGGGAGTTCATAAATTTCATGGAAATTGACAATATGTTCACATTATGATTAAATGTATATTTTTTTACTTGAACATATATGCTTTGCCTAATTAGAGTTGCCTACCACTATTTATGCTTTAAATTATGCATCCTATTTTTTTCTATTTATTTGATGCTTTTTTAGACCATTCTGTACATTTAGTACCGATATAGTTCATCCAGTATCGATACTGTTCTTTATCAATATTTGTATTGTTCTTCAAGTATCGATATTGTTCTTACAGCCTCGATAGGGTATCGGTATCGATACCACATATTTTTGCTTTGTAGTATCGATACTCCCATTGGAATACCGATACTCCTGGTCAGGTTTAGTTTATAATGCCCTAAAAATTACTTTTCTTCCCTTACTCTCTATCGTTACAGCCGAAAACCTCTCTAGCCCCCTCTCAAAATTTTGTTTTATTCCTTCATTTTTGGAGTCGTTTTTGTGCTGATTTTCATTATTCCAACCTGCTAGCATCATCAAATTCGTGCATTCATCTTCAAATCCCATCTCAATCCAACTTTTCAAGGTAATTTTTTAAAACCCTAACTTTTTCTTTTCAAATTTAGGCTTAGTTTTAGTTCGTTTTTGCTTAAATTAGTGAATAGGATTTACTTATTTTGTATTTCTACACTAGAATTTACATTATTTTTAACAACATTCATTCAAATTCGAAATTTAAAAAAATATCTACATACATATATATATATATATATGTGTGTTGTGTTTGTTTATATATTTATATACTCTTTTTTATGTATATTTTTCTTAACACTATTTTTTGGCCCATTATTATTTTTTAAATTAATTTCGTCATACCATGCCTTGAATTGTGGACTCATATTGAGTTTTGGGCTTGATTGGTTGCATACATATATATTGTTTTTCTTTGCAGGTTTTCCTTTATCCCGACTTTTACCATGTCTCATAAACATCCTCGGTCATCCTCTTCTCGTGCTAATCCACCTTCTAACCCTTTACCAAATCCTAAACCCAATCAAAATGAAATGACCATCGTGAATTTGTGTTTTAATGAACCAAATCATCACAATCTCTATTCACGATATCTTAATCATTTCGAATCTTATACCCTTAGGGGTAAGCGTCTCCCTTCCGTTACGACAATGAACACCATCAAATTTAAATACCTTCCACGTTTCAAAGCTTGGAAATTTGATAACACATTCAAAGTCAAACCTATTGTTTATCACCAACTAGTATGCATTTTCTATTCCAATGCGATTTGTGTCCAAAATGAAGCTCGTACTCACACAAAAAGTATTTTCTCCTATCTCTTGGGGGAATACATTACTCTTGATTCCGACTTCATTGCCCGTGCTTTTGGCCTTGAAAACACCTGGGTTGATAATGAGCGAGACATCGTCCCTTTCACCTTAGCAGTAGGGCAGAGCGCTAGTGTCCTTGATTTTCGTGAGAGGTTTCTTCACTTGATCATCTCTTGGTGGTTTTGACCATTTAGAGATAAATATTCCTCTCTTCGTAGCATTGACATTCGGTGGATTCATTGCTTTCAAGAAAATAAAAGAATTAACCTTGCTCAAATCATCTTCAGTGAACTAGTGGACACCGTTAACCATATTCCTTCTAAGAGGGTCGAATCTCTAGTTTATGGGTATCTTCTTAGTAATTTCTTTATAAAAGTCAGTCTTAGAGTCGATCTTGATATTGTTTCCCCCTTGGGTACCCATATTGATCTCACCTATCTTTATAAGTCAGGATGGGCTAAAGTTGGAGACAGTTGAGAAAGGAAAGTGTTGAAGAATCGGGCAAAATAAACGAAAGAACACAAGAATTTTAACGAGGTTCAGCAATGTGCTTACGTCCTCGGTGTCTAGGCGGCGCTAGAAATTTTATTCAATATCTTATATGTTTAGGTTACATCTCTATTTATAATATAATACCCTTGTATATAATTACAAAATTAACCCTATACCATACTGCGGTATATTTATGAGCCATACCTTACAAATCTCCACCCTGGCGAATATCATACCCTTTAGGAAACATTCAATGTTGGTTGGGTTACCTTACTTCTTTAACAACTCGAAACATTCAACAAGTCCAAGCAATGCTTGAACTTGTCTGTCGTAACTGGCTTGGTGAACATATCAACGACATTCTCATCAATATGTACCTTCTGAAACAAAACCTCTCTAGATGCAACCAACTTTCTGATCTTGTGAAAACGTACATCAATCTGCTTAGTTCTAGCACGATATATCTGATTCTTAGCCAAGTGAATAGAACTTTGATTGTCGGAAAGCAACTGAACTCCACCTTGCTGAACACCCAACTCCTTCACTATACCAGTGAGCCATAAAGCTTCTTTTGTAGCTTCAGCCGCTTCATGTATTCAGCTTCAGTTATAGATAGTGCTACAACAGATTGAACAGTAGACTTCCAACAAATAGGTCCTCCACCAAGAGTAAAAACATACCCTGTCGTAGATCTTCTATTATCCAAGTCACCTGTATAGTCTGAATCTACATATCCTACAACCAAAGGTTATCCCGCTGACTACCAAAAACAATACCATGTCCCACAATACCCTTTAAGTACTGAAATATCCACTTGACTGCTTCCCAATATTTCTTACCAGGTTTAACATGTACTTACAAACTTGACTAACAACATGAGCTAAATCAGGATGAGTACATACCATTGCATACATCAAGCGGCCAACAATATTAGAATATGGAACCTTCACCATATCTTCAGCTTCCTTATATGTCTTAGGGCACTGTTCTAATGAGAGTTTAAAGTGGTTTGCCAATGGAGTGCTAACTGGTTTTGCGATGCTCATCGCAAACCTTTCTAGCATTTTCTCAACATAACCCCATTGAGATAGCCACAGTTTCCTTGAGTCTCTTTCCCTGCAAATTTCCATTCCAAGAATTTTCTTTGCAGCACCTAAATCTTTCATATCAAATTCCTGACTCAATAAGGTTTTCAAACTGATAACATCATCCATGTTCTTCGCATCAATCAACATATCATCAACATACAGTAACAGAAAAATAAAAGAACCATCATCAAGGCTCTTAACATAGACACAACAATCATACTCATATCGGTTGTAGCCAATCATGATCATATAGGAGTCAAATCGTTTATACCACTGTCTCAGAGATTGTTTCAACCCGTACAAAGATTTCTTCAATCTACAAACTAAATGCTCATTTCCAGGTTGAGTGAAACCTTCAGGCTACCGCATGTAGATCTGCTCCTCTAAATCACCATGCAAAAAAGCATTTTTAAAATCCATCTGCTCTAAATGCAAATCCAAACTAGCCACCAATGCAAGTACTGCTCAGATTCTGTTACTGCTTTGCTACCAAGCGAGCCTTGAACTTCTCCCCCTTTTTTTCTGTTACTGCTGGTTTCTTCTTATACACCCATTTGCAACCAATCAGCTTCTTACCCTTAGGAAGGGGAACTAACTCCTATGTACGATTGTGATTCAAAGACTCCATCTCCTCAACATGGAAGCCATCCACTTGTCATTTTCCTGACTAGTAACTGCATCATGAAAAGTAACTGGATCATCACTGCTAACAGTAAGTGCAAAAGAGACCAAGTCTACAAAACCCAATCTGTTCGGAGGCTTTATATTCGTCCGTCTCACCCTGTCTCTGGCAAGACTATAATCCTGCAAATCATCCGTAGCGGAACCACCAGAAGTCGGTTGAGAAATTTTTGTTTTCTCAACTGGAAACTACTCAAAATCTACCACTGTCGTGTATTTCTTCTGCTGCAACAGATTGTTCATCAAAAATAGCATCTCTACTGATCATAATTTTCTTCACAACTGGATCCCAGAACTTGAATCCTTTGACACTTTCTTGTAACCCAAAAAAATGCACTCCTTCGATTTTGCATCAAGTTTGGATCTCTCATCAGCAGGTACATGCACATAAGCAGGATAACCAAAAATTCGTAAGTTATCAAAACTAACTTCATGACCAGTCCATACCTCTTCTGTAACTTTCCTAACCAATGATGCCCTTGGTGATCTATTGATAAGGTAACACGCCATGTTAACAGCCTCATCCCATAAGTGTTTGGGAAGCCTCACATTCAACCGCAAATATCTGTCTCTTTCATTCAACGACTTGTTCATCCGTTCCGCAACACGATTCTGTTGTAGTGTCTTGCGCACTATAAAATGCCTCTTAATCCCGTGCTCCTTATAGAAGTTTAGAATATGTGTATCTGTGTACTTCGTACCATTTTCAGACCACAAACACTTGATTTTTCATCCTGTTTGGTTTTCTACCTCAGCTTTCCACAGCTTGAACTTCTCAAAAACACCAGACTTATGTTTCAAAAAATACATCTAAACTTTTCGTGAAAAATCATCAATAAAGGTAACATAATACCTAGATCCACCCAAAGACGATGTCGTGGAAGACCCCCATACATCAGAATACACATAATCAAGAATCCCTTCAGTTGTGTGCTTCGTAGTTTTGAAACGAACTTTAGTCTGTTTACCAAGAACACAATACTTGCAAAAATCGAGCTTACAGCTTTTAACACCATGCAACAGATTTCTTTTATGTAATTCAACCATACCACGTTCACTAAGATGAGCAAGACGCATATGCCATAGTTTGGTTGTATCATCACAGGACTCAACAGAATGAACTCCACCTACAACGGTACTCCCTAACAATCTGTAAATATTCCCTGCAGTCATCTTGCCTTTCATCACAGTCAAAACACCTTTAACAATCCGAATGGTTTCCTATCCTCATCAGCCTTAGGGATAAAACCATTCTTGTGCAAAGTACCCAAAGAAATCAAATTCTTCTTCAAATATGGGATATGCCGAATACCACTCAACATCCGAACAGAGCCATCATACATATAATTCTGACCTCACCAATACCAACAATATTGCAACATCGATCATCACCCAAATAAAAAGAACTAGATTTAACCGACTTGTATGTCTAAAACCATTCCCTATTTGGCGTGATGTGATAAGAACAACCAGAATCAAGAATCCACGCATCCGTCAATTAAGTCGTTGAAATAGAAAGCATACCACCCTCACTACAATTAGAATTGTCATCATCGACCACGTTCAAAGACTTGGATGAAATATCACGCTTCTCATCAGTTTGCTTTTTAACTTCGGACAGTCTCTCTTAATATGTCCCGCCTCCTTGCACTTGTAACAGTGAATTGTCTTCTTATCCCTAGATTTGGATATGGAATTCCGCTTGCCAGACCTTGCCTTCTCTGGCTTCCGTCCACAGTCTCGATTACCCTTGACATATAACCTATCAGTTTGAGAGCTTTCCCATATTCTTCTTCAGCAGGTTGTGAGCCAACAAGGCTGCAGTAATTTCTCAACATTGATAGTCTCTTTCCCATATGTAAGAGTAGTCACCATGTGTTCGTAAGGGGAGGCAACGAACACAACAGAATCATCGCTCTATCTTCATCCTCAATTTTCACATCAAGTCGACCCAAATCAGAAATGATTTGATTGAAGACATTCACGTGTTGCACCAAATCATGATCGTCCTGCATCTTCAGCCCATATAGCCACTGCTTTAGATATAGTTTTGTCATTAAGGATTTGGACATAAACTGACTTTCCAGCTTCCTCCAAATTTTGTCTAGAGACGATAGATGCATGACGTGATACATGACCTTGTCCGCCAAGCATAATCGTATGGTTCCTGCCGCTCGCTGTTGCAATTCTTCCCAATCTTCCTCCTCCATCGACGTCGGCTTTATAGGTCGCAAAGCCTTCAAGATCCCCTGCTGCGCCAACATATCCTTCACCCTCGTTTGCCATAATCCGAAGTTACCCTGATTATCAAATTTCACAACTTCGGATTTTGCTCCTGACATCTGATACCAATTATTGAAAAATCGGGCAAAGTAAACAAAAGAACACAAGAATTTTAACGAGGTTCGACAATGTGCTTACGTCCTTGGTGCCTAGGCGGCGCTAGAAATTTTATTCAATATCTCATAGGTTTAGGTTACATCTCTATTTATAATAGAAAACCCTGTCCTCTTTACCGATATATTTATGAGTCATTCCTTACAGAAAGTAAAAGAGGCACCCGGTTAAAGTTCATCTAGAGCGACTCTGGCACCAGCTCTACCTCGGGATGATGATGTTCTATATGACGTTAATGATCCATTGAATCACATTCCTGGCAAGCCTCCTAGCACTAGTGGTGATATGCCTCGTTACTTTCAGTATGTGATGGAGACATTAGACTTGATATTTGCTTCCATAGAGTCCCACTTTACTGCCTTAGAGACTCAAATATCCGAGATAGTTTCTCAGCAGTTGGAACTGTAGGTGATGCATGTAGATTCCTGATGAGACATCCTTGCTCAATTTGACGTGGTGACGGATAGGCTCGACGCTCTCTCTCAAGAATTTTCTTCTTTCCATGCACCTCTTTCGGATCCTGATCCTCTGTCGGATGCATGATGACTTTGATTTAATAGTTGCATTTTCATTGGTGTTGCATGACATACTTTGAAATTTCATTTTCATGTGATTTGCTTAGACTTTGATATTTTGGATTTGGTATTTCTTTTATGTTTTGGATGGTCTGATATATTTTTATTTTTATAATATTTCACATGTTTTCAGCCATGTTTCCTTTTATTGTGACCATGCCCACTGTATATGGATATTAATTATGTTGTCTAACTTGTTTGGCCCTTTTGATCTTCACAGCTTTATTATATCTCTTTTTTTTTCTAAAACTTATCTTTTTGATTTAACAAAAAGGGGGAGTATTTTTTTCAAGAAAATATTAAAATTCTTAAATGTTTTGTTATATCAAAAAGGGGGAGATTATTGAAAAAACTTTGATATTTTGATATACCAAATATTAATAAATAGTTTTTACAAATTTTAAGATTATATCCAATCTAGTCATTCGAATATATAAATTATTCTTTAAATGTAAAAGGTCAATTTTACTCCTCACTCTACTGAAAAATTGAGTCTATACTGAAAATATTTTTGAAATAATTTTTTATAAGGGTTTCAAACTTTAATTGAGTCAAAAATGATTTTCAAGCATAGTAGTATCGATACTACTATAATAGTACCGATACTGTTCAAGAAGAATTGATACAGATATCGATGCTAAAGCTAAAAAATGATGAAGTAATACCGATACTGTTAAGGTAATACCATAATGTGTACAAGTGTATCAAAACAGAATAATAAAATGGTACCAATACTATATATAGTATCGATACTACTTAGTATATAATATTGATACTCTTAGTGATGGTACCGATATTATCTTTTGATTTTGAATCTGTAAAACTTTCAGTATACTAAAATAGTACCGATACTATGTATCGGTATCGATACTAATGAATATAGTAGAACCGATACCCTTGTGACAGTATCGATACTAGAGTTTCCCAATGGTCAAAGTTTCGTATTTAATGCATGAGTATCGATACTGAGAGACCAAGTACTTATACTACAAGCTTCTGGATAGCATTTAATGCGGGAAACTACCTCCCAACGACTCTATTCACTCCCACAACAACTCAAATGGTTGGAATTGATTGAGGGAGTATAAAAACAAGATCTCAAGTCATTTGTGAAGAAAAAGAGACAAAAGAGAAAGCCAAAAACAACAAATTTGAGCCAATTCAAGTCAACATTTTTTAATATTCCTTTTGCTTTCAAATAACACTTCTTGTACTCATTTGTATTCATTTCTCAAGTGTTCTTATTTTTTCTTGAATTGTGCAAGCACATTCCTGGTGAGGATTTTATAAGTTTGCAATTTGTAATTTTCTCTTTGAGAGAGTGTCTCAAGAATTTGGGTATAATTGTTGAGTGATTTGTAAGGTTACACCTTATCTTCAAAGGTAGATACAAATTAGTGAATTTGTGGAAATCTTTAGTGTGGATAGCTAATGTAGTAGACGTAGACTTTGGTTGATAAAGTCGAACCACTCTAAATTCTTGTGTTCATTTGTTTATATTTTTCTCTCAAACTTCCACCAAAATTTTTAATTGTCAATTCACCCCCTCTTAACTATTTCATCCATTCGATTGACTCAACAAGAATGCAACAATAATAATTTTTTAGCATGCTAAAGCGGCCACATCTTCTCCTTAAGCTTTCATTACGTGCACAACACCACAAAAAAGAAAGACCTTTTCCTCAACATAACCAGTTTTCAATAAATTTATGTTGCAACAAGACTTTACCACCAAATGCAACTATATGACCTAAATACAATCTAAATGCTATGACATGGGCTTTAAAACAAATAATAATCTAAGTAAAAAGACACAAAATATAGCATTTTCACGGGGTTATCACACCCCAAACTTAAGTTGTTGCTTGTCCTCAAGTAATGTATAATGATTGGCAGAAAAATATGTTGTGGTAAAAGTTTAGTCAAGGTAGTAGTGTGGGATAAAATTTTAGACCTCAGAAATAAATGGCTTCAACATGCTAGACAAGTCAGGATATCAAGAACTTTTCCCTAAAGTAATACCCTTTGCATTGTGTGTGCGTGATTTTATTCAGTCCATGCCTAACAAAGTTAGAAAAAATCTAATTAAGTTCCCTATTTTGCCTTAGCATTTCTTTACCAGTTAAGCTCATTTACTCCCATTAACATTAACTCAACATAAATTTAACTTAACTTGTTTTTACACTGCTACTAGGGGAGTCAGCCTATCACAACTACCATACCACACTCTAGATGAATGAGAGCATACATTCCATCCCCGAGCTAGTCAGGTAGAGTCATCTCGTGACTACTTTCATTCACTCATATGTTATAGCTGCCATTTATTGAAACACAGTATATAGGCACTGCTAGTGTCCCTATACAGTTATGTCAAAACATTTATTCAAAATTCAACAACATTTAATCACAATAGAGTTTGATCAAGCATTTATCAATTAAGCACATTATTCATAAATTAATGCTTCAGTAGGCAAGAGTTCTTTCATAAAAAAATTCTAAGTCCCTTAAGCACGGAAAGCATGCAATCATGTATCAAGTTTCACAAAGTCTCAAGCTCTAAATTTGGTCCTATTAATCCTAACAGTCATGTACATTCAATTCACAGCCATGGCAAATATTTATCGTCATCGGGCATCCTTAACTTATTTTAACAAAAACTAACTTAACATAACTAAATGCCATAACATAATTCTACTAATATTATCAATGCAAATACTTAACTTTGGACAATATCTCCCCAAACTTGAAGGTTGCATTATCCTCAATGCATGAAGACTAAATTAACTAAGCTACACTACATTAATGAAAAAGCTATGAGAGGTACCTCATTGAGGTGGTTTCTTGTTACTGGTATGCTTGGTGCGTCTTCTCTTTGGGGTTGATTCTTCTGGATCAATCTACTGGTGGTCTTGGTTTGGATTACAGCCTCATATGTTGCAATTGATGTTTCAGCTGCACGCCTAACTGATCGTTTCAAATGATGTTTGGTTAGGCACGATTCAACAGGTTGTGATTGTACAGAGAATGGTGGGATCTCTTCAGTGTTATAAATAGAGTCAGACACTGCTTCTTCATCGGTCTTCTCAACATCAGCAGGATGGGTAGGACTTTGTTTCCCTGGTGAAAGAATCTCCTCTTCCTCAGTAACAAATGAGAGGTAGGTATCAAACAGTTAAACATCATATGGCTCCATGGGCTAGTAGCATTAGACTGGGCATCTCCTTCATCAGAATCCTCCTCTTTAGCGGGTGGGGTCTCCTTCGGTTTAGTCTGACTGGTTGTGTAGCAATGATCCCTTTCAGCAAATATTGTTGTGACACTTTTTTTTCTAAAATTTCCTTTAAGAAAGGGGGAAATTCACCAGTGGTCAATGACATCATTTCCTTGAAGAAAGAGGACATGCTTGCATCTCGTTGCCTCACGTACTCGAAGAATGTATGCATCTTGCGTTCGAGCTTCTCTACTCGATTCTTTGTCTCTCAAGAGAAAGTCACTATGGTTGTCATTCTTACCGCAACAACATTTTTAGTACCTCGTTTAAGGATCTCCTTGGGATCATCCTCTTTAAAATCCATCAGCTTCGGAATCAACTTTGTAGTTATACCAGCCTTTATTGGGATGTTTTCTTCAAATATCTCGTCCATCACTTTCTTCTTTTTTGCACATGGTGGTGATCAAGCTTGGAAAGATTAGCGTGCCCTTTTTCTACTTGAGACAGTCGTAAACTTGTTGGATAATGAGCTCACCAACATTGATTGGACATTAAAAAATAATGGAATGCAAAAGCAATATCCTCTGCAGTGAGACAGTTGTATGGTGTGATGTAGGCATTAATCGAGTTTTAATGAAGTGATTTCATACCTTGTCTTGAGGATTGAGACAATGCCTCTCCATTTCCAACTTGCTCGGATTGCACCCTTACCATTTTAACCCTTGGAAGCATAAATCTTCCAAGACCCCATGCAAGTTTCAGTATCTGCCGTAGCAACAAATTTTGCATGATGGTTGGTCATGTTTTCTAGCCCAAAGAAATGGTTTATGTCTTTTGGTGTAAAGCGAATACTCCTCCCCCGTACCTAGATTCCATGCTTCGTGGGCTTGGTGAGGTGAGTGTAAAATCCTCTCATGATGGTTGGGGCAACATCACTAGATGCTGAGCAAAAACTTCCCGGTGGTGCTTTGTTATGATAGAAGTTGCTTCAGGGGAAAAGACTCGTCACCTTCCTCCGGCAGAATAAAGCCTTGCTCCAAGTATACCAAATGACCTTTTATGCTCTGAAATCTCTCCTCATCCATAAAATCTTTAAATTTTTTTCACAGGGTTTATGATGGTGGTTGAGAGGAAGAACCTTCACCAGAAACATTCTTATAATGAGCCATCTCAGTTGTGACAGAAGAACACAGAAAATAAAATGTGTTGTGGTGGCAGTAGGGATTTCACAGTGGAAAAAAGAAAAGAAAGAAAACTTAGGTGGTGATTATGGATAAAAACGGGTGGAGAAAAGGAAGTTTGAGAGAAAACTTAAAAAATAAAAAATAAACTAAAGAAAAAAGAGAAGAGGAGTGGGTGGTTTTGGGGGAGTTAATGCAAAAGTAGGAAAGAGAAAAAGAAAGTAATAATTATCTAGAATGTGATTGGTTAGTTTGAAAAGTAATAAAAATAAATAAAATAATTAAAAGATATTTTTCCCCCTTTTTTCACCTTAAAAAAAATCTGTTAGGTTTTCTTTTTGTCATCTTTTGAGTTCTCTCTCCATGTTGCCACGTGTCCTTGGATGAACTAGAAAGCAAACTAAGGTTAAAATAAAACTAAAAATGAAAGAAACGAAATGATAAAGTTAAAATAATTATTTATGTACAAACTAAAAATAACAAAAGTTTTAAAGGGTAGAGTGTGCAAACTCTGAAACATCATGGAGGAGAAGTGTTGACTTGTCCGCAAGATTGGGGCTCCATTATACACCTTGAGGCGTTTACCATTCACCTTAAAAATTGAGCCATCGTCGAGGTTCATGATGTCTACTGCTTCATGTGGATGCACATGATGCACTTAGAAGGGTATAGACAATTGGGACTTCAGTTTTTCAGGAACAAGCTTGCCTTGAATTGTAAAGGAGGACTTGTTAGCCTTCATGAAATTGTTGCGGCAAAATATTTTTGCCGTGCCATTGTTTGTTCTTCTTTTTGTATAGGTGGGCACTTTCGGCATGGGCATGAAATTCCTCCATTTCATTTAGCTCTAGCAACCTTTTCTCTTTAGCCAAATGGGCGTCCATGTTGAGCTTCTTCACTGCGCAATAAGCCTTATGCTCTATTTCGACAAGGAGATAGCACGCCTTACCATAGACTAACTTGAATGGAGACATGCCCATCAGAGTTTTAAAGGTTGTGCGATGAGCCCAAAGTTCCTCATCAAGCTTCGAGAACCAGTATTTTCTCTTAAGGATTACCACCTTTTCGATAATATGTTTTATCTCTCCATTGGACACCTTAGCTTTTTCATTGGTCCAGGGGTGCTATGTTGTAGAAATTTTATGTTGCAGCTCATACCTTTGCAATGCCCCAGTAATCAATTTGTTGTCGAAGTGGGTAACTTCATCGCTTATAATGGCTCTAGGTGCTCCAAATCGTGTGAAGATGTTCTTGTGAAGGAACTTGAGCATGGCCTTCGAGTAATTTCTTAGTGTTGTTATGGCTTCAACCTATTTGGACACATAGTCCACTTCTAGGAGTACGTAAAGATCACCAAAGGATGATGGTAAGGGTTCCATGAAAGCTTCTTATCATCGTTTACCTGGCAATCAATCAAAATCTCCATCTCGTTGCCTCGAATCTTACCTTTGTATTGTACACTTTGTTTCCAAATACAATATGCTCTCTTCTTAAAACAGGACCTTGGCTTCTCCTACACCTTTTAGCTCTAGTTCTGGAATAAGTTTCTTTGATAGCATCGCCGACAAGAAGCATCATTTCGCCATCAACAACTGCAGCAACAAAGAACCCAGATTCAGGGCTCAGACACGGATATGAACTTTGCCCGGGAAAATTCCCAAATACTTTAACCTTAAGGACCGTTGAACAGCTAAGCTTTTTACAACCATTTTTCTTCTAAAAAGAAAAAGAATCAAAATTGAGATGAAAATGGAGGGTGGAGTCAGGGTATCAAATAGCGTTCCGAAAATGCTATAGCGACCGTTATATTGCGGTCGCACCACCGTCCGAAACCATTTTTCATGGTTTTTGCGGTGGGTCACCGATTCACATCAATTTCGGTCAATTGCGTCCGCGATATAACGGGAAACGGACGATTACACCGATTACTGGATGCAACGATCGTTATTCACCCGATATTCCAAGACAAAAACAAAAATAAACATTCCCTCTGCAATCAAGCATTCAACCAATCGTATACAAAAACAAAAATAAAAATGAATGGAATATAAACAAAACTATTTAGTGAACGGTATAATCAAATACCCATTACCCATACATCTTACCAAAAACCAATCGGGAAGGGGAAGAGTCGGAAAAACAAAGCCAGTCGGTAGAAAGTCTTCTGTCCGTCGAGCTTCGCCGCCGGTGAAGGAGTAGATCAAGTTTCTCACTTTCATTTAAGAAGGTAAAACTGTAAAAGTTATTTTCCCGCTTAGCTTAGGAAGATTGAAGATGCAATCTTCACTCGGGGATTTGGGGTTTCGGATATGCAATATTTCATTCAGTGAAGATTGAAAAAGAGTGAAATGGGGGTGAAACGAAGAAGATTGAACTGGGGAATGGGGATGGGAAGAAAGGAACGAAGAACTAGTGAAGATGATGAGAGAAATAGGAACAAGGGCCGGTCAATTACTTATTTTAAAAAAATAGGTAAAATTATTTCATGCACCAATGAAGAAAATTTGTTTTACAAGCTAGGTTCTAAAGAATCTAAATTTCTAATATTTCATATATTTTATTTAAGATTTATGAGTTAGGATTTTAGAATTCAATTATTAATTCTTTTTTATTCTTTAATTTAATTCTTAATTTAGATAGTAAATTTTCATTTTCATTTAATTTAGTCCTAATTTTAGTAATCAAAATTTCAAATATTTAAATTTTACACTTTTATTTTAATTCTATTTGATTTAACCATTTTAAAAATCTTTAAAAATTATTCCTTATAATTATAATGATTTTTATTATATTTTAAGATAAGTTGTGCAAAATTTAAAAAAATTCACAACCTCGACACCTGCAGTGAACGCGATGGCATCTATTATGTCCGCAACCACGATAAACGTGACACGACCGAAAACGTGACTGCGAACGTTATTTAAAACCCTGGGTGGAGTTGGAAAGGGAGGGATGAACGGAGAGAGGAGAAGAGGGAGAGTAGTGGGAGGAAGGGTGGAGGCGGAGGGAGTGGCTGAGGAAGGTGCGGGACTAGGTAAGGGAAAACTGGCCTAGCTTTGTGTTGTAGAGACTTGTGGCGGCGAAGTTAGATTTGCCTTACTTCTACAGCAGAGAAGCCGGCGTGTGATGGTCGTTTGCGATGGCGGAACGGCCGAAGCAAGAAGCGGAGGAGAAATGGCGGTAGCTTTGGGGGGACATCATTTAATAATTTGTATGCCTGTGATTATAAAACGGTTTTTCTGGTATTCTTTCAAGGGCTATTTGGACTGAGGAAGGTGCGGGACTAGGTAAGGGAAAACTGGCCTAGCTTTGTGTTGTAGAGACTTGTGGCGGCGAAGTTAGATTTGCCTTACTTCTACAGCGGAGAAGCCGGCGTGTGATGGTCGTTTGCGATGGCGGAACGGCCGAAGCAAGAAGCGGAGGAGAAATGGCGGTAGCTTTGGGGGGACATCATTTAATTAATTTGTATGCCTGTGATTATAATAACGGTTTTCTGGTATTCTTTCAAGGGCTATTTGGACGCTATATATGTATATGAGAGATCCGGATTTATTACTTAAATAAGAATCAAAGATCGGTACAAGACAAAGCAAGGAGACTTTCTTTTCCTACCTGAAAATTTGTTAAAATATTAATTTCTTATTATCAGATTTTTAATGCTTTAATCACAAAGCTGTTGATGAGTTAAATATAATTAAAATAATATTACGTCACCGAAAAACCAAACCTTTTCTTTATTATGAAAAATTGCAATTATCGACTTAAACTGGCTCTTACTCTTGAACGAATTAAAAAATAATTTATATTTAAAATAATAATATTTATCTTACTAAGTTAATTGTTAATTTAAATTCTAAATTATAATTTAAATCAAATATAAAAGATAAAACATATATTTAAATTAACATTATTTAATCTAATAAATAAAGTGTTAAATCTTTTAAAATAATATTTATAGTTAATTTTTAATGTTATATCGTATCGTGTCTATATAATATGTAAATTAAATTAATTATTGATAAATTAGTTGCTCGTTTTTATATAAAAATATAAAAATTTATTTTTAAAAAACAAATCTCTTAAATTCTATTACATTACATGTTGTTTGTATTTATGATTAGATTGTTAAAAAATCGTTTGAAAAAATAATATTTTATTTTATCACGGAGGTCATCAACTCATACTATTAAATAATGAAATTTTATTTGATAAATTACACCACAAGTTAACCAAATATTAACAATATTATAAACGAGTCTATCATTTATTAATAAAATTACAAATAAGTCACCTAGTGTAAAAACTAAGGCCACCATTACTGGGTTTCTGGTAGGAAGGAAGACTCGTTCAATTTAAAGGCACGTAGGTGCATGTCTGAAAACTAAGGCCACCATTACTGGGTCATGAAGGTGAAATTTCCCATGAGGAATTTGGTTTGTTTATCACATGCAAAGTCAGAGAAAAAGGTAGAGGCTTAACAGTATTTATGTGTGCTGCTCTGCTTCTTCTGCCAACTGATTAGTTCGTTGCCTTCGAAACATCATAAAATTATCCCTTCAGAAATTGTAAAATTGCCATACAAATACTTATTATTATTTGCAAATCAATATATAAAAACTACTCCAATTAGCTACAAACAATCATATATGACAAGCGAGTAGATTGATAACAAAACAAGTTGAAAAGTCATATGGTGAACTCTAAAAGAAAAGAAGCAGAAGCAAAATCCAAGTGGCTGTAATTCAAACGTAAACCAACCCGAAGTGTGTCGGAGAGTGAACATAACAATTCTTCAATGTTAGGACCAAGTCATATAAATTCATTGAGGATGTCCAAATTGACCCTTCGTTTTTGTTAAATTTCAACTGACTTTTCAATTCTTGCAACCCCAGGACTTTATGCGTAAAAGTGTTTTTTTCCCCATACAAAGAATGGGATTTTCTCAAGGAAATTTCTTTTTGTAGGTTAATACATATTTGGTTTGATGATCACATTACATGATTGAAAAATGCAAACCCATACCAAGTTGCTTACTTAATTACTCAAGTCCACGGTTTCCTCTTTTGTTAATTTGTTATTGTTGTCTTTATTGTTCTAATTCTAGTTTTGGTCCTTCTACTATGTTAAAATTTAGAATCTAATCTCCCTGCTTTATTTTGACACAATTTGATCCCGCTGTAGCTCTATTTTTATGATTATTATAATAAGTAATCTCTTAAAAAATCAACCTTGAACCAACTAGTAGTTGATCTAGTGAGATAAGAATCTTGATCTCTTAAAAAAATTATGAAATCATTGAACTTTGATGTTTTGAATGAAATAAATTGGATTGAGGCGATCATTCACATAATAAACTTATGTAATACACAAATCAGATTAATCGACTAATAAATTAAATTGTGATAATTATAAAAAAAACTAGCAAATTCTGGAATTTTAAAGTTTGGACAGTTGAAGAGGATTTGTCAAAGTAAACTAGCATTAAACAAAAAAAATGAGTTGATGCATTTCTTTGATTTTTAAACACTTAAAAGACTTCATTCAGCCAAAATTATTTGCGCATTTTAACAATTTACTGGGGGATTTGAATGCATCAATTTTTTTATTCCAATGCGTTTTATGGTCTTCCCCAAAAGTTATGCAAATACTTTACCAATGTATGGAGAATTTGAATTTAGATGTTATGATGTAAGGGTAACCTACCCTCTTGGTTGTGGATCTAGAGAAGCAAACAATCTGCACCGTAAGTGAATAGCTACAAATCAGAGTGGCTTGGACGGTTGATGTAGGGAAAAATGGTGGGCTGAATTTGACAAATTGAAGGCTGATTTAAGTGAAGTTGGCGTGGGATATGGCTTATGAAAGAAAAGGGAAGATGGTGAAGGTTGTAACACCCATTTCCTGTATTCATTTTCCGTTTACAAGTCATAGGTGTCACATGATTTTTTTAAAACATTTCCTTATTTGTAAACCCATTAAATTTTGTTCCAATAATAAAACAATTTAGAGAAATAAAATAAAACGTTCATAACTTTCAGTAGTTAAAATAATCTTAAAGTTATAACATACTACAATAGTCATAATTCAAATACATTTCAGAGCATTTTCATAAATCTATTACATGCCTTCTAATTATCAAAAGTAGACATAATTGTCCTATAGTTACTGATGAGGCAACCTTTAATTGATGATATTCACTGCATTCCTTACTCTGCTAGTCTTTACTATTACCTACGCGTGAAATCAACACACGCTAAGTATTTATTTAGTGAGGCATAATAATACAATAAGATGAAATCTAAACATAATTATATCATAAAATACCAAGTTACGAATTCAAATCGTATAAATCATATTGATACATAATCTGGCTTTGCAAACCAATGTTCATTCACATAATCTGCGAAACTATATTTAGTATGCCCTGCATACCTATCAATCATTATTTTTCTAATTTATCCATTATTTTCCCAATGTATGCCACATGAGAATGCAATGTACATGCATTGCACCGAATTGCCGAAATGAAAATTCACAAACTCATTATGAATTTCATGGATGCACACATAGTGTCGAAAGTAAACACAATACTGATACGAAAATGCACCGTTATGCATTAAACAAAATAGATCGATAACTTTTATACATAATTGTATATAGAAATGGTAATTCACAAACTCATTATGAATACCATGATTGCACATTTATTGTCAAAAGTACACATAGTACTTATACGAAAATGCACTGTTATGCATTAAACAAAATCGATTGATAACGTTTATAAACAATTTATGTCGAAATGCACCTTTAATTCTCAATGCACATACAATGGGCTATTCAATCAACTTAGTAGATTACACAACATAAACATTCATCTATTCATTTTAAAACAATTCATACTCTACAATTATTCTTGTTTCAATTCCATAAACATTATGAAAACATATCGAAATACTGTAAAACATACTTTGATCAAACATTCGAGGTTGACTCATCGCAAGTCATCCTCATCTCATATAAGTACAATAAATGCACTCACCTGGTATGCCTCGCTAGTATGCTTTAATGATGTCTGACTATTCGGTAACTTTATCCTTGTCATTTTTCTTGCTTGACTCAGGAGCTTGGTTACGATCTACACAAGCATCTATAATTATACATTCAATACAAATGTTAGTATACTTTCTAACATTTATATATCTAATAATACTCAAAAGTACTATTATTTTCAAATTCTATTTAATTTCATCCTATCTTAAAATTTCAGACTAACTGGTATCGGTACCCCTACTATGGTATCGATACTTCTATATTATGGTATTGATACTCCCTTCAGTATTGATACAATTTTTGCATTCTAAAATCCATAGTATCAATACCTTCCTCTTAGTATCGATACCCCACAGCAACATCGATACTACTTGCATCAGTATCGATAATGTTCGTCGTTTTCATCCTCTTTCCTCAAATTTAACCCTATAGTATCAGTACTGTTCTTCCAGTACCGATACCCTTACCCATATTTTTCATATTTCACTTCGTTTTTTACCCAAATTTCTTTTAAATCTCTTACTTTTATCTCCAACCATACCATTAAACTCATCATAACTTAACCCAACTAACTTACCTCCATTAATCTTCCTATAACATCTAAAATTTCCAAAGAACACTCCAAACTAAGAATCACACTAATTTTTTCAAACATGTTTTTAATCACTTCTAAGGCTCTCAATCACTTATTTACCTCTTTGACAAGTCAAATATTACTTTTAAACTTTAATAAATGACCATATTTCATCATATCATTCAAAAACCTTTTTTCTTAAATCCCAAATAATTCACTAATCACTTAGTTTTCTTTACTCTTAAGCTTTCCTTAAGCTTCTATATCACTTAAGGCTTCAAAACCAACCCATAAACTAAAGGAAAAACCAACTTGAAGAAATCTTACCTTTGGCTATTGGAGAGCACGGGGACAAAAAGAAGGAGAAAAGGAAGATATAACTTAACTTTTCAACTTTCCCCCTTTTTTCTCTTAATAAATCACTAGGATGAATATTAAATTCATTTTCCATCTAAAAGACCATAATACCCCTCCATTCTTACATTTTTACTAATTAGTCTTAAACATAATTTCCTAAATCATTTCTTATACTTTACCATTTATTCAATTTAATCTTCCAAATTTAAAATCATTTTAATTATAGTCACTGGCCCAATATTTGGGGTATTACAAAGGTGTTATGGTGATAGTATCTTGAAGAAAGGCTTAAAGAATAACCTATACTAAGGAGTATAGACCTATACTTTATATGCTCTCTCTAAGGGGTGGTAAACAAGGACATGGACCTACTAGATTTGAGATCTAAGAACCATAAGTATCAATGGAAAAGATAGAGGGTTGATGCTACAAGTAAGGATACTTGATAAGTCCATAAAGTCACAAAGGACTAGGATGAGGAGATAAACTCACAAATGATTTATATTGAACAGAAAGATTGTATGTTACAAAGCAAAATGCTTAAGGTATTTATAAGAAATGTAAAGGCATGGTCGAATAGATAGGTGTGTATTTGGCCTTACATGTACCTTTATGGAAGTACATAATTAATTGTTGAATACTCATGTTCTTTGCTTAAGTGTTGGTTCGGTTAACTCTTCAAATGGTGATGATGTTTCGGTTTTAAATGAAGAGAAAGAAGCCTTGGCTGAATGGGGTTATGTTTTTTCAAGTTATAAATAATTTGAGGCCTGGTAAGCCTTTGGCCGATAGATATCTCCCATGGGGTTTAGGCGCCTAGCTGATGCTCCATGGTAATTCCTTATGTAGTCGTGCATATGAATTCTCCCTTGGGTCATGTGCTTGCCATGCTTGATTTATCATGTGTTCCACGACTAGGAAATATGTCATGCTTGGCCATGGTGCTCCTTAAGTGGTTAGGTGACTAAGGTAGGTGTCATGTAGGTAACTAGGTGAGTTATAGCTAGGTATACTCAAGCTAGCCAGCTAGTGACACACCAGCTGCTCAACTACCATCTCAGCTACACTCCAGTTGCCTTTAGTCCTCAGCTACCTTCAGCTCATTCCCAGCTTCTTTAGTTAGCCTTTCAGCTCAATTAAGCTCTCTTGAGCTGAGTGAACTAATAATTCACCTTCCAAGCTATCTTTAAGCTTCCATACTTGCAGTTTAGCGCCACCAAACTGCCAATTGATGCCTTAACATTGTATGCACCTATACAAATCAATAAACAACCAAATATGTGTTGTGTTTGATATAAAGAAACTAAAATGTATGATGCCACCTATATAAACATGCAATTGAGCTATGACAAGTTATGTTTGGATGCATGAGCTATCATAAACTTATCACAAGCTAATTATAAGTATCATGGGCTATGTGTAACATCCCTAACCCGTATCCGACCAGATACGAATCTGAGATGTCACATTAACATTTCAAAACATTTACTTGTATAAAATAATGAATAATTTTAAACTTTCGCTAAATAAAACTGAATAATTTATATAAATTATCTCAATACGGTTTATAAAACTTATTAGTGCATAAACTATTTAAAGATTTAGTTACATGTCAACTACAATCATTATTACAAAATACTTACTATTTAATTATTTTATGATATGATCTTCGGAAAGGAGAAACTGACCTGTCTTGTTTAACGTTTATCATTTTTCTTCTTCTCGGAACCTACGTGTGAAACAATCACATGATAAGTCGTTGACTTAGTGAGGCATATAAAGCATATAATAGAAACCATATAACATTTCATATAACAAAATGCTTACATGCATATATGCCATCATTATCAACATCAACATCATTATCATGATCTTTATTATTATCATTAACCCATTTAAGACATATCATCTTGTACTTAATCTTTGTAACATGTCATCTTGCACATAACATTTATAATATGTCATCTTGTACTTAATCTTTGTAACATATAGAATCATGCATTTAACACATAATAATATATCACATCATGGAAGATTAAATTCAATTTATTTCTTTTATTTTCCCATGGTACAATTGTGAAAACTAAAGATATGTGAGTGCATTGAGGTTATGCACAAATGTTGTCACCGCAGCTCGTATAAAGTCCTACTAGGGGCATGTAAAATTATCCTGAAGGATCTCATATATGTTACGAAAGATGACTTGTATGTCCTGAAAGACCTCATATATGTCCCAAAGGATGACATGTATATCCCGATGGACCTTGTATATGTCCCGAAGGACCTCGTATATGTCCCGAAGGACCTCATATATGTCCTGAAGGACCTCGTATATGTCCCGAAGGACCACATAGAACCCTCGACTCTTGGCATGCCAACTATACCCTGAGCTCTCATATCACATACTATGAGCTTTACCATTTATTATTGTTCTCATCACTTGTGTCATATAGACATGTAATCTCATAACTTATTATCATGTAGCTTGTATAACATTATTGTATGATCTCATAGATCATTGTGTAACATTCTTATATGAGTTCATAGATCCTTGTGTAACATTCTTGTATGATCTCATAGATCTTTGTCATATAACAATATCACATAGGTTCATATCATATAACATATATCACATGTGCATGTGATCACATAGATCGTATCATATAGCTTATATCATTTCTCATGTGTTCATATAAACATGTATGTCATATCTTGCTCACATATGAATGTATTCACATATACTAGATTCATGTATCTTATATTTTATTCTCATATGTTCACATTGATCATGTCACATAAAATAACATGTCAGACATATCACACAGCTGATATCATATTTTCATATATTCATATACATATCATGTCACATATAATAAAATATGACATATATACCCATTTTCATGTACTCATGCACACATAAGCACCATATCAATCACATGCTTGTACTTATGGAATCATGCATTCCAACATGGGAAATAGACTTATCACAAATCCTACCCAATGATGTATAAAATATCCATATATAATGTTATGCATGCATCACAATTCAAATAACATTTTAGGAGTCACTTCTTACCATAGCAAATTCGTCACTAGCTCATCGCAAGACAATGTTTTTTTCTATAACATAAGTACAAATTAAATTTGCACTCACCTTGACACTTTATATATCAAAAAGATGTTCCTCACTATAATCCACAACAATCTTTTTATACTTGACTCTCCTTAGTCACAAATCAATCACGATATGTACAAATCACAATTTCATAACGATATATATGTTAGTATTGTACTAACATAAACATATCCCCAAAATAAAATCCATAATATACTTGAAACTCATTTTCTATCAAAATACTTAACACTTAATAATTCCTTTCAATATTGGCACCAACTTTTCCAATTTACACAAAATGGTCATTCACCATTTTACCATTAAATTACCAACTCATGGCAATAAAGAAGAGATGAAAAACTTTAGCATGAAATTTTATATATTTTTCATGCTTATCTAACTTTAAATTATCATTTAATGAATATTAAATTCATTAAATTGGGAAAATACCAATTTACCCTTAATAAAACTTCATAATTACCTTTAAACCTATACACCTCAACCTTATCATCTTCCAAATAGATACATCTCAGCCTTATCATCTTCCAATAGTCAAAGATGAACAAAATATTTTCCCACTTTACCATTTTGCCCTTACAATTTCCAAAACTTACAATCGTACCACTTTAATCCAACTGCCAAATTAAACATGGAATTAAACTCTTAAATATTATTTTCCAACATTTAAAAATATGAAAATAATATATTTATTTTCTTATTTTTGAGACCAATTATAATTTTTAAAAATAACATTTTGGTCCCTAAACATTTTCAAAGTTTATACTTTGATCACTAAACTTTACAAATTTATAATTTGGTCACTCACTAAATCCATTTATAGAATAAAATTCTTTTTGGGAAAATTACCACTTAATTCCTTAAACTTTTCCCAATTTTTCTAAATTAAACACAAAGTTTCAAAATCTTACAATTTGGTTACTAACCTGATTTTGGGATGTTACACTATGTAATGATGAAAACTTATAAAAAACAATATGTTTTAAGCTAGGAATTTAGGTAAATCATGTTATATTCATAGTATAGCCTAAGTATAGGAATGTGGGGATGTTATCTCTCTATATGCTTAATGATTATGTATGATACAATGCACTATTAATATCCTAAGTATGTAATGCATAGCATAAGATAATAACTCAACATGTATTATGACATAATGTAAATGATTATAGTAAATGAGATGAATTCTAAGTATAAGAGGTAAAATAAATGAAAAAGTTAAGAAAACTCCCTTAGACTTTAATCATAGGTGACTTGTAATGGAAATTAGAAGAATATGCAGAAATGGGATTGTATTATCCCTCCTTCTTTGAGGCAATTTGTCCTCAAATTGAGATCCTTGTTATGCTTGAAATTCTCCTCCTTCAGGGTGCTTATTCTTTCTTTTCATTTGTCATCTTGACTTGTGTCCCTCAGTTTAGGAGTCTTCTCTTTCCAAAAGTTTTTTTCTTTTAATTATGCCTCCTCAAATAAACATCTTTCAAAATATGCTCTTTCACAAAAAACTATCTATGGGCCTTTCTTTGGAAGGGCGTATACCAAAAGGTATCTTTTAGGATAAGCTTTTGTTAAAGGACATGTCTTTTAGAAATGTCCCTTCATGTAAAACTTCTTGCAATATGAAAGAATGTGTGATTTGAGTGAAAAGGGTACTTACCTTTTGGATTACTTGGTTTGAATCATCATGTTCTTTCATGTCAACTTGTGTCCCTTGGCTCCAAATAACACAATCTTTCACAAAAATGTCAATCTTTTCACGTTCTTCTATCATATTATCACATCTCTCCATTAAAAAATTAAACTTTGTGTCTTTATCATCCTTTGTAACATAAGTGGTTGTAACTTCTTCAAAGCTTCCACACTTTCTTCATGTGTAATTGGTACTGCTTGACCCCATTTGGTGATAATAGAAGCAATGTAACCTTTCGTCCTTCCTGCTTGAGTGTGTACAGGTTGGAATAGCATTCATGAATAGCTCTTTTATCATATTGCCATGGCTTCCCAAGAAGAATATGACTTACATGCATTGGAACCACATCACAAATCACCTCGTCTTTGTATTTCCCAATGGAAAATAAAATTATCAATTGTTTGTTCACCTTTAACTCTCCTCCTTCGTTCAACCATTGTAGCTTGTACGGAGTTGGATGTTTCAGAGTTCATAATCCCAATTTTTCAACCATAAGAGTACTTGCTACATTCGTGAAACTTTCACCATCAATTACCATACAACTTACCTTGTCCTTAACCTTGCACCTTGTATGGGATATGTTCTCCCGTTATTGCTCTTTTTGGGCCATTTATGTGTTCAAAAGTTTCTTGACTACCATAATTTCATCTTCCTCACTAGGTTTTTGAGATTCCTATTCTTCAATTATTTCTTATTTTTTTCATGTTCATTTCGTAATACCTAAATTTTGGTTTGTGACCAAAATGTAAATTTTGAAAGTTTAGGCCAAAATATAAAGTTTGGAAAATTCAAGGACCAAAAGTATAATTTTCAAAAGTTAGGTGTTTTAACCCCATAAATGAATATTTCAACCCCAAGAATAGTGTTTTGGTGAGAATCAAATATTTGATCTGGAATTTATTAAAAGCTATAAAGTGTTAAAGTTAGGTAAAAAATCGATAAATCAGATCGAATAGAAAATTTGAAGGATATTAAATTAAGATTAGAAATACTATTTCTTCCTTTTAAAATGATGGAAAATAATATGAACCATTGGATTTGAGAATTTATTTCCATGTTCAATTTGGACAGTTGAATGAAAATGGCAAGATTGAAATTCTTGGAAAGTTGCATGGATAAAATTGTCAAGGGTATAATATTTTGTTCATCTTTGAATTTGGAAGATGATAAGCAACATGTGGCTTGGTATAGATGTAATTATCATAAATGCCATTTCCTAATTAAATGAATTTTAAATTCATTTAAGCTTAATAAATGACAAATTAACATGAAATTAACTAGAAATTTCATGAAAATAAGGCTCCTTGTTCAACCTTCATTTCGTGCTCCTCAAACCTAGGTAAGAGAAATTTTATTTTTTATTTTTGAGCAATTTCCTTTGGATTTTGGATCGAAACGTGAAATAGAAAATTGTTTTATTCGAAGAGCTTTATCATTTGGTACCATTATTGCATGCTAATCTTGCTTGAATGTTAAGTTCCCAAATTTTAGGATTTATTTTCATGTTAGAGTTTTATGAATTTATGATGGATTTTGAGTTTGTTGAGGCTATAGAATCATTTCCAAGTTTTTTTTATTTTGAAAACCACATATAAATATTATATTGATTTTTACCTAAACCGTAAATTAGGGGAAGTTAGTGATTTTATGAAATTGAGTTAGGGGTTTGACTGTAGAGGTTTTAAAATATTGAATATAGGTTGATTTCATGCTCGAATCAATTTGAAATCAAGTGAAATCATGAACCCCTACACCATTAACATTCGACCTAAGCTTTTGGAAGTGAGAAAAATTATGGAAAATTATAAAATGGATATAAATGATTTAAGAAGGATCCTACAAGCTTTATAAAGATTTGGACCAATTTATAATTTTGAAAAAGTTATGGGACCATTTTGATAATTTTGAAAAGTTATGGGTTTGATGTGTAGTTATTCAATACATGAAGTATTATGCTGGAAATTAATGTTAGAATGTGAAATTTGACTATTTTGGGAAGTTGTCAAAGTCTGAGTAATAAATGGCAAGTATTGAGAAAGTTAGTGACTTAAGTGGTAATAATGGAATTTTTGAGGTATTGGGCTGGAAATTAGATGCTAGAAATTTAATTAAGTTGTTTGAGACTTGAATTAAAATAAAAGGGCAAAGGACTATTTAGAATAAAATGGAAAAGTTGAGATGAATTCTAAAAGAATCCATAATTAGTAGTTAAAATGGAAAGTTGAAAAATGTTATGTGAAGTTTGGGTGAATTTGGATAAAAAGGGACTTGAATGGTCAACTTGAAAGTGTTAAAGTCAACATTAATGTTTAACTTGGAATTAGTATCGAATAAGCATTTGAAAGATCTTTAGGAATTTATTTTCTTTTGTGTGCCTATGTTAGTGAGATTCTAACGTGTGCTTTGAAATGTACATGTTTTGTAAATGATATTCATTTAGATTGTGTGCTTGAAATCAATATCAAACAATGTTAAAGCTAAGGAGAGCTTAAGGATGAAATGTGAATTTCTAAGCAAAGTTGCAAGTTAAGGACTCCAGGTGAGTGCATATTTAATTTGTATCTATGATATTGTGCAAACATTGACTTGCAATGATGCCAGTGACGGAGTTACTATGGTAAGAAGTGTCTCCTAAATGTTATGAAATTTTGTGATTCATGCATATATGTTCATTTGGTATGCTAATAGAATTAGCGAATAAGCTGAAAATATTAGTTAGTGAAATTTGCCAAGATTTGTGTCCTGGATAGTAAATTTAGGAAATCACCAAAAATTCTATATAAATGATTAGGGGATGATTTTTATGCCGTTGGATTTTTATATCAGTATAGTTTTTTAAGAAGAAAAGGATACTGGTTTCAATAAGTATACAAAAAGATATGAATTTTAATTGAGGATAGGTTATAAAATAAGGCAGCAGATTCTGCTCAAAACAACTTCTGTAAGTCAACTTTGAAAAATCACTATAAATCATACAAGGCAAAATATAAGGAGTTCCTTATATGGTTAAATTTTTATTCGAGTATAGTTTCATTGGTATAAACATAATAATTTTTAAGTGTAGATTAATAAATAATAATATGTCTTTGAATGTAGTGCAAACTGCTAGAATATGAAACGAAATTTATAATATGGTAAACTATGTATGTTTTGATACTCTTATGATATATGTTATCTTAGAATGTTTGAAATGAGTCAATGTTATTACATTGGAATAATAAATTATGATATTTATAATACAAGGAAATATGATATTTATATGTTTAAAGAGAGAAAATAATAATAAGTATAGTTATTTATTTTAATTATTCTGATCACAGACGACTTGTGATAAGTCAACCTCACATTATTTTAAAGTATGTTTTTATTTTCATTATGGATTATTTCCATGATATTTCTATAAAACTTTATGAATGATTTAGGGTATGAAATGTTCATCATGTTATGATATGAAAAGTTGGATATGTTGAGATATTGATATCTTTGATAATTCTAAAACATATAATAATTAATGGAAAAGCCCATTCTATGTTGCATTGAGAGTCGTAGGTACAATTAACATGCAATGAGGTGAAGTGCTTATTGCGCACACTCATCTGACTCGCGTACCTTTCATTCTCGCATTGGGCTATGAACTTGAAAATAATCTGAAATTAAGTTATGAATCTGAAATAAGTTATGAGTCCAGAAACAAGTTCTGAATCTAAGAATGAGTTCTAAAATGTGAAAGTACATATTATGAAAATGAAATGTGAAAATGAAAAATGAAAGATCGAAATGAGATATGAAAGTTTTGTATTGTATATAAGGAAAAGAATATGATATGACTATTATGTATGATATTGTTTATCATGACTTTAATATGACTATTATGTATGACATTGTTTATCTTGGTTTTGATAAAATCATGAGATGATGATTTTCAGGTCCTTGATGAGGAAAAATGGATTAAATAAATTGGTTTGAATATTTAGTGATTTTATTGGAATTTAAGTTACTGTTTTAAATTGTTATGATATTATTAAGTTTTATATAAGTGAATAGGTAGTTTAGATGTTGTTAAGTTGTTTGAAATTTATATCACTTTAGTTTGTTTATAATATCTCACTAAGTGTATACTTAGTGTGTGATGATTTTCACGCTTAGATAAAGAATAGCAAGTGAAGTAAGGAGCTGAGTGGGCATCAATCAATAAAAAAAGCTACATGTATCAGTAAAAACATCCTTCTATTTTAAATTTACTAGATGGCATGTATACGATTAAGAAATGTTTAAGATATGTCATTATAGATATATAAGTTATGTGTAGACAGTAAGTTTTTGCCCCTTATTATTATTATTATTATTATTATTATCTTAATTTTATTAAATAATAATAATTACAAATACATTACATGCCCAATTTACAATAATTAAACCAGAGGGCCTGATTACCAGTTTGAAGGCCTAATTGATTTACAATAACTCGGAGACCCAAATCCAAGAATCCCAACCTGGCCTAGATCTACTTCAGAACCGATCTAGTAGAACCCTTATAGGGTTTCCACATCTCTTCTCAGCCGCCAGCAAGCTCAGCCGTTGGATCTATAGAGATCCAACGGTCCAGATCTCTTTAAGCAAAAAAACCCTAGGGTTCACCAACCCTAAGGTGATTTCGGCGGTGCCTCTACTCTAACTACTTCACCGCCTCTACTCCAACTACTCCTCCACCATGTTCCCCAACTAGCTGCTGTCACGACACCAAAGCCTCCAGAAGATCTACACTGGCTGCACACGTCGTATCCCTTTGGTGACTCAACGAAGGTTATCCTTATGACCAATACAAAGGCAGCTTCATATTGGCCTATAAAAGGTCGTTGAACCTGCAAGGAAAAAGGAGGAAGACAACAAGCAAAACCCACACAGACAGCAAGCAAGGGAGATACAAAAAGAAATTATACCAACAAATAATAGCAAAGAAGGGAGAAAATGAGACTTAAAGCATCATCGGAGCCTCTACGTACCACCAGAGAACCGAAACGTCGAAGGTAATAATATTATATCTATGACGTTTGGTAGGGATTTAGGCCAAAACAACCTTAGAACTATGTTTAGAAAAAATATGGGCTTTAATTTGAGGTATTTTTGGTAAAATCCGACAACCGTGAGTGGTGGCCAGCGGTGGTCATCGGCGCCGGAGAGAAGCAAAATTGAAAAATATGAAGATGAAGGCCATTTTCGACCATTTAAGGATATTTATATCCCTCCCCAAACGACGTCGTTTTAGGAAGGGGTCTATGGGTAAATTCAAGCATGGGCAAACTACGTCCGTGATCCCCTTGTTTATGTAATTTTATAACTTAGTCACTAATTAATATATATATATACGGTAAAATACTCTGTTTAGCCCCTATAATTATATTTTTTATTTTAATCCCAAATTAATTAATTAATTAATTAAGGCTAAATTACATTAAAAGTACCTATATTTTATAATATTTATACTTAGGGCTATTAATTATATTTGGAATTTAATCCTATAATTTTAATTTTCTTTATTTTGGTCACTATTTAACGATAATTTTATTTTATTTTTATTATTACCCTTTAAGTTTCAATATTTTTAATTTAATACGTTAATTATTATTCTTCATTTTATCTTTATTTAATTTTAATTACATTAATATATATAATTATTATTCTTCATTTTATCTTTTTTTTAATTTTAGTCACATTAATATATATATATATATATGAAAAATTAATAATTATTATTTGATTGATTTCCCAAATTGATTAAATAATAATATTTATTTATTTTTAAATGGTAAGAAAGGGTTGTCTTAAAATAACTAGATGTCATATTCTAATATTTTAAAATAACTAAAAATCTTGCTTATAAAAACCTAAAAATATATTTGTTTTATTAAATTATTTTAATATGATTTCTTGAGAAGAATTATTACGTTCTTATTATTTCAGTCGGAAAGAGAAATATTCGTCTTAAAGTAATTTATAGATTAGTTTTTCTTCAATTGGAAATATTGGAATATTTTATATTTTTCCTTAGAATTATGCGATTGAATCTGAGATAATCGATCATTCGAATTCTTAAATTTCTATTACCAAGACAATTTATAATCGACGAGTACCAATTTTGGGCGTTGTGGGGTGCTAATCCTTCCCCAAACGTAACAGACCGCGAATCCCTTTTATTTAATAAAAAGAATGAATTTTTGGTATACGCATATCGGTTTATCTTTTAAATAGTTTTTTAAAGACTCTTTTAAAAGATGATTTTTAGGTATTCGACCTACCTAACCCAGAAAGTTCGATGGTGACTCCAAAACAATTCATTGAAAACCATTTATTTATTCACATACTTTTATTACATGTTTATAGTAGGATTTTCACACTTAGGTAAAGAAGAGCAAGTAATGTAAGGAGCTGAGTGGGCATCAATCAATAAAGAAAAGTTACAAGTATCAGTAATAACATCCTACTATTTTAAAATTACTAGATGGCATGTATACGATTAAGAAATGTTTAAGATATGTTAGTATAGAACTGTCTGTTTAATGCTTGAATCTGTTATGGATTTGGACGTTTAAATATTATACGATGATTTTACATGATTATATTATTTTATTAAAGTGATTAAATTTGGATAAATTTTAAAAGTTCAAATTTGTATTGAGTTTTCAACCATATAATGTATGTAAAGCTATGTAACATCTTTGACTCGTATTTGGGTCGTATACGGGTTAAGGGTGTTACACCTTTTCTTCAGAATTCGAAACAACTTCTGCATCATGCAAAAGTAACATAGTGTTTCGGTTAGGAAATTGGTTAAAAACGTGACCCCTTCCTATACACTTGAAGCATTTGATGTCACAGGCTCGCTCGAAACTATTTTACCGCTTCTCCTTATCTCGACTATTCTCCACTATAGTTTGATTTTGCTTTTGGGCCTCTAAGTTTTCTTTAATCTACAAAGGATTCTGTTTCTTGCAGTTGGCTTCTTGTCTCCATTTCGCTGAAGAAGTACTAGATCGATTTATGTTTCTTCTCTTGAGTTGGCGCTCAATTTTCATTGCCATATATACCATTTATTCCACTTATACATACTGTTGCAATTCAACAAGGTTAGCAATTTTAGGATTAAGGCCAGATAAGAACATTGCCATTGTTGTTTCTCTGTCCTCGTTAACATTGGCTCCGATCATTACTATTTCCATCTCCTTGGAGTAGTCTTCAACACTCCTATTTCTTTGTTTAAGATTATGGGGTTTATAGAATAGGGTTCTATGATAATGCACCAGAATAAACCTTCTTTTCATGATGGCCTTCTTATCATCCCAAATATTGATAAGGTATTCACCATTTCTTCTCCTTGTGCTCACCAATTGGTCCCCAAAATAAGAGCATAGTCTATGAACTCTATGTCCACCATCCTAACTTTATTCTATTCTAAATAATTATTGCATTCAAAGACATGTTCCACCTTTGTTTCCCATTCTAGATATGATTCTGGATCAATCTTTCCTTGGAATAGAGGAATATAAACCTTGATGTTGTTTAGATTGTCATCAAAGTAGTAAAGCCCTCCATGGTTCCTAGGTACATTTCTAATTGACCCTTGAGAAGCTTGATCAACTTCAACATGTTCTTCATCCTCTTGTCTTGGGTGTGGTTGCCTTATGTTTCCTAAAGATGCTTCTACTTGATCAATTATTTTATGTAAAGGTTCAATCTTCATCCTGAGTAATCTTGCCATTCCACGCATGATTGCTTGGGTTTGTAAATTTGGTGCTTCGCCTCGGGGTGACTGACTTGATTCTTGAGACATTTTTAGTAAAAATAAGAAAGAATGTGTATAAATGACTTCCCATAAATACTCTCACAAAGCCTCATGAGATTACTCCAAATAAACTTGAATGACACTCAATCCACTCATGTTTGGACTCTAGGACTTAATGGCTTTTACACGTCCTCTTCTAGTCTCACCATACTCAAGCCTTTTTTCTTAGTAAAGTTCTTGTGTAGACTCACTCAAGAATTTCACAAGTATGCTTCTTGTTGTGCATCGGCTGCAAAGGTTAGTAGGGTAAGGAAAGAAAAATATAATGTAAAGGGTGGCTTAGAAATAAAGAGAAAAGAAATAAAGGGGTTACTTACAAAGCAAGTCACTTACAACCTCACTATCACCACAATCAAGTCTTCAGAATTGCTTACTTGTCTTGATGGTTGAAGATGATGTTGTTCGTGCCTTTTAAACCCTTCTTTTTGGTGTAGTGTATTCTTTTCTTTGAATTTTCTTTTTCTTGGCTTTTGGTTGTTGGAGTTTCCTTGTTGCACTTTATGTACTTTTCTTTCTTTTTGCACTTCTCTTTTCTTTTTCTTTTATTTTATTTGTGGGGCTTCACTTTGTTTTCTTGTTGTTGCACTTTTGCTTCTTCCACCAATTCTCTTAATACCGCTTGATGTAAGGGTAACCTACCCTATTGATTGGGATCTAGGAAGGAAGCAAACAACCTGTATTGTAAGTGAATGGCTACAAATCAGAGTGGTTTAGACGGTTGATGTAGGGAAAAATGGTGGGATGAATTTGAAAAATTGAAGGTTGATTTAAGTGAAATTGGCGTGGGGTAAGGCTTATGAAAGAAAGGGAAAGATGGTGAAGGTGTTATGGTGATAGTATCTGAAGAAAGGCTCAAAAAAGAACCTATACCAAGGAGTATAGACTCATACTTATATACTCTTTCCAAAGAGTGGTAAAAAATGACTTGGACACACTAGATATGAGATCTAGAAACCACAAGTATAAATGGAAAAGATAGAGGGTTGATGCCACAAGTAAGGATACTTGATAAGTCGATAGAGTCACAAAGGACTAAGATAAGGAGATAAACTCAGAAATGATGTATATTGATCAAAAGGATTGTATGTTACAAAGCAAATGCTTAAGGTATTTAAAATAAATGTAAAGGCATGGTTGAATAGATAGGTGTGTATTCAGCCTTACATATGCCTTTATGGAAGTGCATAATTACTTATTAAATACTAATTTACTTTGCTTAAGTGTTGGTTCGGTTAACTATTCAAATGGTGGCGATGTTTTAATTTTAAATAAAGAGAAAGAAGCCTTGGCCAAATGGTGTTGTGTTGCTTCAAGTTGGGTCAATTTGAGGGGTTGCAAGCCTATGGCCGAATAGATATCTCCCTTGGGGCTTAGGTGCCTAGTTGATGCTCCATGGCAATTCCTTGTGTAGTCGTGCACATAAATTCTCCCTTGGCGCATGAGTTTTCCATGCTTGATGTATCATGTGTTCCACGCCTAGAAAATGTTTCATGCTCGGCCATGGTGCTCCTTAGGTGCTTAGGTGACTTAGGTGGGTGTCACATAGGTAGCTAGGTATACTCAAGCTATCTAGCTAGTAACACTCCAGTTACTCAGCTACACTCCAGTTGCATTTAGTCCTCTACTCAGCTACCAAGTCCTCAGTTACCTTCAGCTCCTTTAGCTAGCCTTTCAACTCCATTAAGCACCTTTAATTTGAGTGAGCTAACAATTTACCTTCCAAGCTATCTTTGCGTTGCCATCAGGGGTGGATGCACTAAGCCCCCTAGTGGGTCAAATGTATCCCCATTATTTAGGAAAAAAGTGAAATTTAGTATAATATGTTAAAGGAAAATGGAAAAAATAAAAAAATTGCATACCCGTTATTTTTAGGAAAAGAAAATTAAAATTTTGAACCCCCATTCTTAAATTATTGGATCAACCACTGACTGTCATACTTGTAGTTTAGCTCCACCAAGCTACTAATCGATGCCTTACCATTGTTTGCACCTATGTAAATCAATAAAACAACCAAATAAGTGTTGTGTTTGATAAAAAGAAGCTAAATGTATGTTGTCCCCTATACTGAACTTGTAATTGAGCTATGACAAGCTATGTTTTGATGTATGAGCTATCACAAACTTGTCACAAGCCAAGTATAAGTATGCATGGGCTATGTAATGATGAAAACTTATAAAAACAATATGTTTTAAGGTAGGAATGTAGATAAATCATGTTATATGCATAGTATAGCCTAAGTATGAAAAAGTGGGGCTACCATCTCTATATATTTAATGAATGTGTATGATACAATGCATTATCAATATCCTAATTATGTAATGCATAACATAATATAATAATTCAGCATTATGTAATAACCAATTTTTTTCCCTCATACATGTCTGCACAGTACCCCAGGTCAGCCATACCTTGTTGTTCCCAAAGTCGTGCAGTTTCCCATGCCTATGTTGGTCGACCACTACCAACAACCCCCAGACCGTCACCATGCCTATCCTGCTCCACCATTGATTCTTTTTTTTACTTGTAATGGGTATATAACTCACCCAAGAAAGCAATGCAAAGAGGACCCGATTATGAGGAATAAACAGAAACATTTTTCATCAACAATCGAGGCACAATTGCTTTAACAACAAATCAAAAACAAATAGAATCTTCAAGCAAATTAAGAGGTATTATAGTCCTTATTTTAGGTTTATCTGCTAGATTCTTAGAATGTAACTAGAAAGGAGTTTAATGTTTAATTTCTTTCTTAGTTTCATGTGAATTTGATGCTTTTTAAAATAAATAAGTTAGGGATCGAAGTTTATGTGGCTGTGGTGTTCGTCGGGGAAATAGGGTCGCCAAGGAGAGGGTAGAGATCGAGCTAGCTTGGTTTAGGTCGCAGCTCCACCGTGTGTGGTGGCCTGCCTTACGATTTGGACCTCTCGGCCAAGGGAGGGAAAGGGATTAGGCTCAGTTTTCAATAGGTGTCTGCTGGTGTTGGGTTTTAGGGCATCGATGGTAGCTAGTCGAGAGGAATGGCCACCCGTGCGTGGTGACCTGAGCGTCGGGCTCCAGTTCTTCGGGGTCAGCCACTGTGGGTGCACGAACAAGAGAGGAAGGGAGAGATGCTAGAGTGTAGAGATTCGGGCAGATTAAAATTAAAAGAATGAGAATAGGTTTTATTTTGTTATTTTGGGAAATATCACGCTAAGGACCCTGAAACTTTAGCTTGTTTTGTGTTTCAGTCACCACATTCGTAGCTTAATTACCCATAGGCCCTCTAACTTTAGGAACCCATTCGCATTCTGGTCACTAGTTCGTGGGTAAATTGTTGTGTGGTCCTTGTCTTTAGCAGATGTAATATTTTGGTCAACCGTTTATGGGAAAATCTCCCTTAGATCCTTTATACTTTTACCTTTTTTTATTTAGATCACTAGGTTGACCTTTTTTTTGTTATTTCAATTCGGGTTGCATGTTCAGTTTTATTTTATTTTAGTCACTTGTTTATAAAGTTTATTTATTTTATGTTTTTTGTGTTATGGTTTGCCATATTTATATGTTTACATTTTAAGCCATATTATAATATTTATGTACATATATCATGTTTCAAATGTACTCATGCATATATTAATTTATTTTTATTTTATTTCATGCACATGTTGTATCATATGTAATTATATACATATCTGATAAATTTATTTTCTACCCTTATATGTTCATATATGAAAATGTATTGTAAATGTTCATTACATTTCATTCAATATGATTTATTTTAACTTGTAAAAATATCTTGTTGTCAATATTTTATTTATTCGAATATTTTCAAGAACACCGATTGTAGAATGAGCGTGGAAAACATCACTTGATCGAAGTGGTGTAATCTAGTACGATGTTCGAACAAATGTGAACTTTAAATAAAATTGATTTTATTTTGCTAATTAATTTTAAGTTTAACAATGCGATGTATGTTACTAAATAGCAGTTGACTTTATACAAAGATCGATTTTCATTTTATATTCGATTTAAATTTTTAATCAATAAGGAGTGAATATTCTTTTACTGACATGAAATAGTCGAGTTAGCTTTCCCGATGGAGGATTGCTAATTTCGAGATTTCTTTTCGAGATAAGGAAGTTTCTCTAATTAATTAATTCGAAAAAAATTAATTCATATTCAATAAATTGATCATATTTTAACTTTATATTCGATTTATGATTTCCACCATTTACGTCAAAGTGTAAGCGACACAGTACCAATTTTGGGCGCTATGGGGGTGTTAATCCTTCCCCACGCGTAACTGACTCCTGGGCCCATCAAATCAAACTTCTGGTAAATGTATACCACTTTTGTCTTTAAAAATGATTTTCCTTAAAATTGTTTTAAAAGATATTTTTAGGTATCCGATCTACCTAACCCAAAGGTCGATGGCGACTCATTTTCCATTTTTATTCAAATCAATTCAAACCGCCAAAATTTTCAAATAAAAGTAATAATTGTTTTTAAAAAAAACTATAAATAATGGTTTCACCTAAAAATGGTTATGACAGCTTGGCGACTCCACTGGGGACATTTTTAGAGAGTCATGCTGTAGGTCGTTTACATATTGTCATTGTGGTGGAAATTATGAGTTCGAGTCTTTAGTTAACTTATGATCCTTTTATTGATGTTTTTAATTGCTTCATTTTTAATTGTCATACTAACGTTTGAATTTTGGCCTTTAGATATTTCCAAGTTTTTGTCGAATGTTTTCCTTTCAGTCTTTTAAGTCGAAGTTAACTATGCTCCTCCTCGTACACATCACGTGCATTTACTTAACATAAGCTCTAGACACGAGCTTCGATCTAAATTAGTCGGGGTGAATGCTTTACTCTCATAAGAATTTATTCTTCATATGAGTTTTACCAAACAACCCATGAGATACATACCTTATACCTTCGTAGGGATTTATTCCTCGTATGGGTATAAGGCAATGAATCCCCTCGAATTGAACTCGTACCGCTCCAAACCTGTAATGGGTGAGGATCGAGGGTCTGACAGCCCAAGGGGTCACTGACATCAAGGACAATTCGAGTACTTTTTTCCCTCATAGAGCTGAAACCATGCATAAGTGAACCGTAGAATGGTCATCCTAGGTACAGTCATACCGAACCTCTGTCCATTAGCAGGTACCCTAAATAGGTATACACAAAGGAGGAGTATTTCTAAACCCTTATCTTTCACTTTAAGTTTCATAGAATATATTTATTTTTGAATAAAAACATGCAAACTAGATACCATGCAGTTAGGATTAATTTCTTGAAAAATCATTTTGGGTAGATAGTATGTATGGGTAGGAATGTTATCTAATAAAAGCATGCTCAGGTAGATATAATGATGGGGTAGGTGTTATATTCATCTTTGAATAACATTTTTATTTGTATCGATTGTCTTGCATGTACTAACTATTTTCCACTTCTTTTGTTTGTGTACACTAACCTATTTTTTTCTTTTGTCTATGTCGTATTTCGTAATTTTTACATTACATTGCATCGTCATAACATAATGTAAGAGTGTTTATCAGCAAGGGGATATTCATGAAAAAATCTTCACAATAAGAGATAAAAGTTTTCAATCAAGCAATCACATACACAGACATACACCAAGGGCTAAAAGAAGTTCAGAGTACAAGAATAAGACTTGCTCGGAAGATCGTGCAACATTCGAGACTGAAGTGATGATAAACTTATCCGAGGAGTAATACACCAGGGGAGTCTTATCTACACTCATCTCATCAGTTACCACCAAAGAGCAACGTACTGGCTTTAACACCGCTGAGGCATTAATGGAGTTAGTTTACAGAGCATTAAGGGGAATCAGTTTCAAATACGAAGATCCGAGACGAAGTAGTGAGCTCTAAGATTGTGAAACATTCAAGACTAAAATGATGATCCATCGATCCGAGGAGTAACCCAGCAGTAGAATCTCATCTACGATCATATCATCGCTAGTTATCAAGGAGCGACGTACTGACTTTCGCATCGCTGGGGAATTAACAGAATTAGGATACAGAATACTTGAGGGGCATTTTCATGGACGAAGGTCCATGATGAAGCGACGATCCACTTCAGTCTCAATATCTAATCAAAGGAATGTTTGTAAAGTGAAATTCTTGTAATGTGAAAGCTTTTATCACTGGTGAAAATTATTCTATGATATTCATCATTGGGATCAACATTTTTGCATATGCGTCTGTTTTGCATCTTTGCATTTTTCATTTGCATTTCATTTTTAAGCATTTTCATGAAAAACATATTCATGGAGGATTCTATAAAGTGGTCCTAACCACGTGACACCATATGGAAGCAAGAAGCTAAAATCAGTATAGTTGGAGCTTGTCAGCTAGTTGTAGGACTGAGCCTTCCAGAATGATCTGAGAAAAGAGTCCCCATATCCCGAAGGCTATGATGTTAATCTCGTATACAGTTACCACATAGAAAACTCCAGAAATTCCTTTGAGAACTATAAGGAACTGAAGTGCAAGATCTAGAATCTGATAAATTCAGGGACATGGACAATCAAAGAAGAATGGGGGCATTGTATTTACCATTTTCATCAAGAGCATTGTTTTGTTTGAACACGTTTTTGTTCTATCTTTCATATTTGTTTGATCTTTTAAATGACTGAATTTATGCTACCTTCTAAGGTGGAATAATTGAACGAGTTTTAATCTTTAGTTATTTGAATATGAAATGAATTAAAGATTCTTTTAATTCTTCAAGAATTATAAATTTTTGGCATATGAAAAGATTAGACCTTTCTTATCTTGTCCAAAGCCAAAATAAAATACCTTGATTCTTTACCCAAAATAACTCATGGTCATTACCAAAAGCCCAAATTATTGACATTACCTTTCCTTGATACACAAAAAGTCATACTCATACCTTTCTTTAAGTCAATAAAGTCACACAATTGTCTTCTTAGAAGCAAAACTGACATTTTTATACCAATAAAGACTAAAGACATTGAGTACAAGATGTTCACTTGAGCATGAACCTTCCTACCATAAGACACAACATGGTGCATCTCGAATCAATTTTCTGAAGTTGAGTCTAAACAATTAAAACATGCTAGGAGCAAGAAGCAGAAAGGAGAGTTAATTCTAAATAATTCTATCATGCATTAATTACATTGTTTTCATGTAAATAAAATTAATCCTGAAAATCTATCCCCTGGGGATATCTCTTATGCGAAGACTTTTGTGTATGAGATGATGAACGACTTTGTTTCATTTATCCATTTATATATATATATCCCTTGTTGTCCCCTTTTGAGCCTATAGTATTTTTTCTTTGATTCTACCCTAACCAAGGATCACCCTCCACACTAGGGGGCAAGGTGGAAGAAATATGCTCACATGAGTGAAGACATTAATCCATAGTAGATACTGAAAAGTGAAAAAAATTCCAAGTTCAGATATGTGTAGATTACTGGGATCTCAACCGAGCAAGTCCCAAAGATAATTTCTCATTACCACATATTGATACATTGGTTGACAATACAGTTGGTCATGCTCTTTTCTCCATCATGGATGGTTTTTCAGGGTACAATTAAACCAAAATAAACCTTGAAGATAGGTAAAGACAACGTTTGCGACAATGTGAGGCACCTTTTGTTACAAGGTGATGCCCTTTGGACTCAAGAATAATGGGGTAACATATCAAAGAGCCATGGTTACTTTGTTCCACGACTTGATTCATAAAGAAATAGAATTATACGTGGATGATATGATTGCCAAATCACAAACCAAAGAAGAACATGTGAAGGTCTAAGGAAGTTATTTTGAGAAAATACCAGCTCAAACTTAATCCAGCCAAGTGCACTTTCAGAGCTACTTCAGGGAAATTATTGGGATTTGTAGTCAGTGAAAATGGGATAGAGATTGATCCTGATAAAGTCAAAAGCAATCTTGGGATTACCAACCCCTAGAATGCAAAAAGAAGTGCGAGGATTTATGGGGAGGTTAAATTATATTTTAACTAAGAAGTGTGATCCAGTTTTCCGATTATTGAGAAAGAAAAACCCAAGAGAATGAAATAATAGTTGCCAAGAATGTTTTGATAAAATTAAGAGTTATTTGACTAATGCTCCGGTCCTAATGCCACCAATCCCAAACAAACCATTGATCTTGTACTTGACTGTCTTTGAGAAATCAATGAGATGTGTACTGGCACAGCATGATGAAGCTGGAAGAAGAGAACAAGCTATTTACTATCTCAGTAAGAAAATTCACTGACTATGGGAGTCGATATTCCTCAATTGAAAGTTGTGTTGTGGTATGGACTACTAAAAGACTGAGACAATATTTGTTGTATCATACAACCTGGTTAATATCAAGATTGGATCCATTAAAATATCTGATGGAATCAACTGTTTTAACCGGAAGAATGACAAGATGGAAAATGTTGTTGTCCGAATTTGACATAGTCTATATAAATCAGAAAGCAGTAAAAGGAGGTGATATTGTTGATTTCTTGGCAAGAAGAGCATTATAAGACTATGAGCCAGTAAAATTTGATTTTCCAAATGAGGACTTAATGAGTATATTTACAGCAGAAGAGGATGATCCGAATAATGAAACCTGGAAAATGAATTTTGATGATGCCTCGAATGTTGTGGGACATGGAATTGGGGCAATACTAGTTTCACTAGAAGGATATCATTATCCTTTTGCTAGTAGGCTCGAATTTAAATGCATAAAAAACATGGTAGAATATGAAGCATGTATCTGGGTATTCAAGCTGTAATTGAGTGTAAAATTAAAATCTTGGAAGTTTTTAGTGATTCTGCTTTGGTTATTTATCAACTTCGAGGGGAGTTGATGACTTGAGACTATAAATTGATAGAATATGAAGACTTGGAGATCAAGGAGTTTGAATAAATTTCTTTCACTTATCTTCCTCGTGAAGAAAATCAAATGGTGGATTCTTTGACTATGTTGGTAGCCATGTTTAAGGCTGATGTTCAATCTCGTATGATGCCTATTCGAATGAGTATAAGAGAAATGCCAGCTCATTGTTGCAACATTGAGGAAGAGGAGAAAGACGGTCTCCCTTGGTATTATGATATTCTCCAGTATGTGAAGTATTGAGCTTATCCAACTGAGGCAACTGAGAATGACAAATGAACTTTGAGAATATTGACAATGGAGTATGTTCTCGATGGAGACATTTTGTAAAAAAAAAAAGAGCAAAGATCAGGTGCTTTTGAGATGTGTGGATAGAATTGAGGTCAAGAAAATACTTGAAGAAGTCTATGAAGGGGATTGTGGACACGTGCAAATGGATTCACAATGGTTAGGCAAATCATGATGTTTGGATATTACTGGTCCACTATGGAAGGAGATTGTATCAGATTTGTTCAAACATGTCATAAATGTTAGATCTATGATAACCAAATACATGTTTCTCCTTCTCCACTCTATGTAATGAATGCACCTTATCAATTTTCAATATGGGGCATGATGTCATTGGAGCAATTTCACCGAAGACTTTAAATGAACATCGTTTTATCTTAGTGACCATTGAAGCTGCCTCTTATACTAATGTCACAAAAGGAGCAGTTTGCAGATTCTTAAAAAAGGAAATCATTTGCATATATGAAATACCAGAAAGGATCATTACAGATAATGCGTTGAATCTGAACAATGATTTAATGAAGAAAGTTTGCACAATGTTGAAGATTAAACATCATAATCCGACTCTTTATCACCCGAAAATGAATGGGGCAGTAGAGGCAGCGAATAAAAACATTAAGAGAATCATCAAAAAGCAATTGAAACATATAGAGACTACATTTTGTATTGCTTACTTATTGCACATCCGTTCGTACATCTACTGGGGCAACTCCATTCTCTTTGGTATATATGATGGAAGCATTTTTACATGTTAAAGTAAAAATTCCTTCTTTGAGAGTATTGATGGAATTGAAACTTGATGAGACTGGTTGGGTACAAAGTAGATTTGATCAGTTGAATTTGATTGAAGAGAAAAGACTGAGAGATATTTGTCATGGCCAAATGTACCAGAAAAGGATGATGCGAGCTTATGACAAGATGGTCAAGCCTCGAGAATTTCATAAAGGTTATTTAGTGCTGAAAAAGATCCTCCCTATGCTAAAATGACTTTCATGGGAAGTGGATGCCAAACTGGAAAGGTCCTTATGTTGTAAAAAAGGGCATTCTCAGGAGGAGCTTTAGTTTTGACTGAAATGGATGAAGAAGATTTGCCTAATCCTGTGAATTTTGATTCAGTCAAGCGATATTACACTTGAAGAAGAATAAAAAATAAAAGAAGCAAAGAGAAAATAAACAAAGGAAAAGGGACAATAAGCACATGTAAAGATTCCCTCGAGTCAAATGGTGCATCAAACTTCAAACCATGAGATTGATTAAGCACAATCATTCCAGAATCACTTCACTCGAAGATCATGGAGCATCTAGAGAGCATCAAGAGAGAGACACATACGAGCAGATTCAAATTGAGCAAGGCAGGATTGAAGGCGTCAAAATGAATTGACCATTGGTTCAATACCCTAAAATACTTGTTTGGGCCTATTTATCCTTTTTCTTTATAACCGTGAACTATGGCCTACATTACATGACATAAAAAGTCCCTTCTAATCATACATGAATTTCTAAACATAAGAGATTATCTTCAGATTTCATTTCGCACATCATGAATAATATTTATTTGCAAAAGGTTTTCTAAAATCTTTAATGCATGATAGGAAAAATAACAAAGGGGGTTCAAGATGTAAATTCTGAATAACATCTTGAAACCAAAGGAGGATTCGAGTTGAAAACCTGAAAAGGCAGCTCGAATAAAAAAAGTGTGTAGCCGAGGCGATCACATAAATTCCTTGATAAGGCATCTTATAACATGAGTGTGACCATGAGAGCTGGGAGTCGGAGAATACTTCCAGTAAAGGAGTATATAAACTACCCCATCAGATCAGTGAACATCAAAGAAATAAGAAGGCCAAACCATTGACCAAACACAATAACCTGAGACTTTCTTATCCTTTCCTTACTTAACCATTTTCCAAAGATAACCTTGATCTTGACACTTGTCAAATAGCTATAATTTATTGAACGATTAACAGTGTAATTAATTCTTTGATATCCAATGAACTCTTATTTTATAATTTATCAATTGTAAAACATAGAAAGGTGAAATATTTTCAAATCTTTGATTAAACATTTTTCAAAACTCTTCTAATTGATATTTTCAGAAGAAGAAAAACACTTTTCAAACAAGACAATCTCTCTAGAGTGGATCTTGGTATTTGACATGTGGCTCTCAAACACAAAGCTCATGCTTAGAATCAGTGCTGAAACAAGTAATGAGGAACAATGGGGCATCTTTAGAGATTCAACATTGAATATTAAGTCATCTTTGGGGATTTAACATCCTGATGTGAACGATTAGATCTTCTGAAGGCATTTCCTCCACCAGCAGGAACAAGCAGACTATCAATCGTTTCTTTGAAACGAATTAAATCATTGAGTTTGTTTCTCTTGAAACAAAACCATCTTTGAGTCATTCCCTTGAAATGAATTTGTCTCTTTTGAGATAGCTTTTTTGAAGCATAATCTGTGAGTTGGTTTCTCTTGAAACTATTGTCACCCTCAGATAACCAGTTGTCCCCAGTAGAGTGGAACCGTGTTATCATCATTCCTAAAGATGGCCAGAACTCTTTATTACTTATGAGTCGTGTCATCCACTGACCAGATCTCCTCATCACGTATGAGCGCTATCAATATTAGATAACCAACCATCCCCAGCAGAGTGGAACCTTGTTATCATCATTCCTAAAGATGGCCAGAACTCTTCATCGCGTATGAGTCGTGTCATCCACTGACCAGATCTCTTCATCACGTAGGAACAGCGTCAACATTAGATAACCAGTCGTCTCCATAGAGTAGAACCATGTTATTATCATTCCTAAAGATAACCAGAACTCTTCATCACGTATGATCCGTGTCATCCACTGACCAGATCTTCTCATCACGTAGGAGCAGCGTCAACATTAGATAACCAGCCATCCCAGCAAAGTGGAATCGTGTTATCATCATTCCTAAAGATGGCCAGAGCTCTTCATCATGTATGAACTGTGTCATCCACTGACCAGATCTCCTCATCACATAGGAGCAGTATCAACATTAGATAACCAACCATCAACAGCAGAGTGGAACCGTGTTATCATTCCTAAAGATGGCCAGAACTCTTCATAACGTATGAGTCGTGTCATGCATTGAACAGATCTCCTCATCACGTAGGAGCAACGTCAACATTAGATAACTAGTCGTCCCCAGCAGAGTGGAACTGTGTTATCATCATTCCTAAAGATGACCAGAACTCTTCATCACGTATGAGTCGCGTCATCCACTGACCAGATCTCTTCATCACGTAGGAGCAGCGTCAACACAAGATAACCAGCCATCCCCAAATGAGTGGAATCATGTTATCATCATTCTTAAAGATGGCCAAGAACTCTTCATCACGTATGAGCAGTGTCAACCCCGACCAGATCTCCTCATCACGTAGGAGCAGCGTCAACACTAGATAACCAGCCATTCCCAGCAGAGTGGAACCATGTTATCATCATTCCTAAAGATGTCCAAAACTCTTCATCACGTATAAGTCGTGTCATCCACTGACCAGATCTCCTCATCACGTTAGAGCAGCGTCAACACTAGATAACCAGCCGTCCCGAGCAGTCTGGAACTGTGTTATCATCATTCCTAAAGATGGCCAAGAACTCTTCATCACGTATGAGTAGTGTCATCCCCCGACCAGATCTCCTCATCACGTAGGAGCCATGTCAACTCAGATAAACAATCGTCCCCATCAGAGTGGAACCGTGTTATCATCATTCCTAAAGAGGGCCAAACTCTTCATCACGTATGAGTCGTGTCATCCACTGACCAGATCTCCTCATCACGTAGGAGAAGCATCAACACTAGATAACAAGCCGTCCCCAGCAGAGTGGAACCGTGTTATTATAATTTCTAAAGATGGCCAAAACTCTTCATCACGTATGAGATATGTCATCCATTGACTAGATCTCCTCATTACGTAGGAGCAAAGTCAACACTGGATAACCAGCCATCCCCAGTAGAGTGGAACCGTGTTATCATCATTCCTAAAAATGGCCAATAACTCTTCATCACGTATGAGCAGTGTCATCCCCCGACCAGATCTCCTCATCACGTAGGAGCCGCGTCAACACTAGATAACCAACTATTCCCAGTAGAGTGGAACCATGTTATCATCATTCCTAAATATGGCCAGAACTCTTCGTCGCCTATGAGTCGTATCATCCACTGACCAGATATCCTAATCACGTAAGAGCAGCGTCAACACTAGATAACCAGTCATCTCGAGCAGACTGGAACTGTGTTATCATCATTCCTAAAGATGGCCAAGAACTCTTCATCACGTATGAGTAGTGTCATCCCCCGACCAGATCTCCTCATCACGTAGGAGCCATGTCAACTCAGATAACCAGTTGTCCCCAGCAGACTGGAACCGTGTTATCATCATTCCTAAAGATGGCCAAACTCTTCATCACGTATGAGTCATGTCATCCACTGACCAGATCTCCTCATCATGTAGGAGAAGCGTCAACACTAGATAACAAGCATCCCCAGCAGAGTGGAACCGTGTTATTATAATTTCTAAAGATGGCCAAAACTCTTCATCACGTATGAGATGTGTCATCCACTGACCAGGTCTGCTCATTATGTAGGAGCGACGTCAACACTGGATAACCAGTCGTCCCCAGCAGAGTGGAACCGTGTTATCATCATTCCTAAAAATGGTCAATAACTCTTCATCACGTATGAGCAGTGTCATCCCCCGACCAGATCTCCTCATCACGTAGGAGCCGCGTCAACACTAGATAACCAACCATTCCCAGCAGAGTGGAACCATGTTATCATCATTCCTAAAGATGACCAGAACTCTTCATCTCCTATGAGTTGTGTCATCCACTGACCAGATCTCCTCATCACATAAGAGCAGCGTCAACATTAGATAACCAGTCATCCCGAGCAGACTGGAACTATGTTTCATCATTCCTAAAGATGGCCAAGAACTCTTCATCACGTATGAGTAGTGGCATCCCCCGACCAGATCTCCTCATCACGTTGGAGCCATGTCAACTCAGATAACCAGTCGTCCCCAGCAGAGTGGAACCGTGTTATCATCATTTCTAAAGATGGTCAAACTCTTCATCACGTATGAGTCGTGTCATGAACTGATCTCCTCATCACGTAGAGCAGCGTCAACACTAGATAACAAGCCGTCCCCAGCAGAGTGGAACCGTGTTATTATAATTCTTAAAGATGGCTAGAACTCTTAATGACGTATGAGTTGTGTCATCCACTGACCAAATCTCCTCATCACGTAGGAGTAGCGTCAATACTAGATAACCAGCCGTCCCCAGCGGATTGGAACCGTGTTATCATCATTTCTAAAAATGGCCAATAACTCTTCATCACATATGAGCAGTCTCATCCCCGACCAGATCTCCTAATCACGTAGGAGCTGCGTTAACACTAGATAACCAGTCGTCCCCAACAGAGTGAAATTATGTTATCATCATTCCTAAGGATGGCCAGAACTCTTCATCACGTATGAGCCGTGTCATCCACTAACCAGATCTCCTTATCATGTAGGAGCAGTGTCAACACTAGATAACCAGCCGTCCCCAGCACAGTGGAACCGTGTTATCATAATTCCTAAAGATGGCCAATATCTCTTCATCACGTATGAGCAGTGTCATCCCCCGACCAGATCTCCTCATCACGTTGGAGCCGTGTCAACCTCAGATAACCAGGAATCCCAGCAGAGTGGAACCGTTTTATAATCATTCCTAAAGATGGACAAGAACTCTTCATCACGTATGAGTAGTGTCATCCCCCGACCATATCTCCTCATCACGTAGGAGCCGTGTTAACTCAGATAACCCGCCATCCCCAGCAGAGTGGAACCGTGTTATCATCATTCCTAAAGATGGACAAGAACTCTTCATCACGTATGAGCAGTGTCATCCCCCGACCGGATCTCCTCATCACGTAGGAGCCGTGTCAACTGTTAGAGTATGCCCAAAGACCAATCATATGATGATTGTAATAATACTTTTATTTACCGATTTTATTGAATAAAGGCATTGCCACTATTATTTTCAGTTATATATATGTGTTTAACATAAATTGGAAAATAATAAAGTCCATATAATAGCATAATTGTTATTATTAAAAGAACCCTAGTCAAGTTTAAGATTAACATGTTATTGATTGATGATAACGAGTTGTCAATGGCATAGAGATGTCAGAATTGATATATGATTATATTGTTAGAGAACAATGTATTCGATTGACCCACCATGAGCATATGTCTTGGATTATTATGTGACAATCATAACATTGCTCATGGTGATGACTATATATATGATCCTCAGACTTGAGATCAATACTATCCCAACATATATTATTGTATGTTTTGATGCAGCTAAACAAGCTCCGTAACTAGTTTCTCTATAAAGACTGTTATTGAATATATCTCAATATATGTAGTGGGTGTGTATGTTTAAGATAGGATTTGTCATTCCTACATAATAGGAAATATATCACAAGCCACTTGATTGAGTAAGACTTGAAACGCATGGCCATTCTCGAATAAGTTGATATGAGATATCATAAACTATTCGTTAATTAAAGCCTACTCTAGATATCAAGAAAAAATAGATGGGCTATACAAGTGTGACTATTCCAAGACTTGTACATATTCTATATATAAAGGACATAAGGATGCAATACATAAAAGAGTTAATCACCAAGATGATATGTCGAATCATATTTTCTTGTAACTTAGGTGATAATGATATATTGTTAGATGTAACTCATTGTATGTAATATTAGAATTGTTCTAATAATTACTGTTAACGTTACAAGAACCTACAAGGTCACGCCCTAGGATTGAAATGAGCAAAGATGTACAATTTGTTGTATGTTACTAAAATATATCTAGAGTTAATTAAATATAAGTTTTAATAATCCCAAATATTTAATTTCAATTAATTAAATATAGATTTAATTAATTTGAAATAATAAAATCCCTAATATGATTAGGTTAACTTGGATATAAAAGGATTATTAAATTCCAATTAATTAAATATAGATTTAATTAATTTGAAATAATAAAAACCCTAATATGATTAGGGTAACTTGGCTATAAAATGGTGTGTTAGGTCTAGCAGCCGTTAAAAAACACACAAAACCTTCAGTCGTTTTTCTCTTAAAATGATTTTGGGGAAGAAAATAATTGCTCTCAATCGGGTGAACTGAGTAAAGGCTGAGACGTGATTTTGTATAGGATTACGATTCGAAACAATCTACACCACCATTATTCACTATTGGCCTTACTGTTTTTCAAGGAACCCGCTGTAAGTATTCGTATCCCTTCCTCCCGATTTCAGTTTTTCGTACTTGGATCGCTGGTGAGACCATCGAGCTTTATTTCGCTGCGCCATGGGGTGCGCCAACGGTCCCAACATCAACTCAGATAACCAGCCATCCCCAACAGAGTATAACCGTTTATCATCATTCCTAAAGATGACCAAGAACTCTTCATCACGTTTGAGCAGTGTCATTTCCCGACCAGATCTCCTCATCACATAGGAGCCGTGTCAACTCAGATAACCAGTTGTCCCCAACAGAGTAGAACTGTGTTATCATCCTTCCTAAAGATGGCCAGAACTCTTCATCGCGTATGAGTCGTGTCATCCATTGTCCAGATCTCCTCATCACGTAGAGCCGTGTCACCTTAGATAACCAAAACTCTACATCACGTATGAGCCGTGTTATCACCCTCCTTAAAGATAACCAAGAACTCTTCATCACGTATGAGCAGTGTCATCTTCAGCAACAAATTATCTCCAAATTGAGTAGATTTCCCCAACGAGAAGGAACTGTGTCATCTTCAGCAAATAATTTACTTGAAAACGGTCATATCTTTTCAATGTAAATGAGAAGCGTCGTTTTCAACCTCAACTGATGCCTTTAAAAATATAGTGAAGAGTTCATAATAATAAGAATTCAGCTCGAGAGTTGTTGATGGTCCAAAAATTGGTGTTTTATGTCTTTGTTATATTCCTGTTTTCATAGCAATGACCAAAGAGGGGCATCTGTAATAACCAATTTTTGTATGTCTGCACAGTACCCTAGGTCAGCTCCATACCTTGCTATTCCCAAAGTCGTGCAGTTTCCCATGCCTATGTTGGTCGACCACTACCAGCAGCCCCTATACCGTGACCATGCCCATACTGCTCCACCATTGATTCTTTTTTTACTTGTAATAGGTATATAACTCACCCAAAAAAACAATGCAAAGAGGACCGATTATTAGGAATAAACATAAACATTTTTCATCAATAATCGAGGCACAATTTCTTTAACAACAAATCAAAAACAAATAGAAATCTTCAAGAAAATTAAAAGGTATTATAGTCCTTATTTTCGATTTATCTGCTAGATTCTTATAACGTAACTAGAAAGGAGTTTATTGTTTAATTTCGTTCTTAGTTTCATGTGAATTTGATGCTTTCTAAAATAAATAAGTTAGGGATCGAAGTTTACCTGGCTGTGGTGTTCGTCGGGGAAATAGGGTCGCCAAGGAGAGGGTAGAGATCGAGCTAGCTTGGTTTAGGTTACAGCGCCACCGTGTGTGGTGGTTTGCCTTACGATTTGGACCTCTCGACCAAGGGATGGACAAGGGATTAGGCTTGATTTTCATTGGGTGTCTGCTGGCGTTAGGTTTTAGGGCGTCGATGGTAGCTAGTCGTGGGGAATGGCCACCTGTGTGTGGTGACCTGAACGTCGGGCTTTGGTTCTTTTTGGTCAGCCACCGTGGGTGCATGAACAATAAAGAAAGGGAGAGATGCTAGGGTGTAGAGATTCGGGCAGATTAAAATTAAAAGAATGAGAATAGGTTTTATTTTGTTATTTTGTGAAATATCACGCTAAGGGCCCTGAAACTTTAGCTTGTTTTGTGTTTCAGCCACCACATTCGTAGGTTAAGTACTCATAGGCCCTCTAACTTTAGGAACTCATTCGCATTCTGGTCACTAGTTCATGGGTAAATTGTTGTGTGGTCCTTGTGTTGAACAATATTTTGATATAACAATTTAAGGCAAAATGGTTTTGGACTTGAATTGAATTTACAAAATGTTTTTGGACTTAATTAAATTTATTCAAAGTTTTAAAAGGTTTCAAAAATAATTCAAAGTCCATTAAAATCGGATTTGAGCCAAAATGCTAAAGGGTGTCAAAGTGCATCCATGCATCCCTGCGGTGTATCCATGCATCCCTGTAGTGCATCCATGCACCTGCACTAGTGCATCGATGCATCATGCAGTGCATCCATGCACTCAAACACCGAATGCAATTAGTGTATCGATGCATCCTTCTGTGCATCGATGTATCAAGGCCATACATCGATGCATCCTGCCATGCATCCATGCATCAAGGCTGCAACGGCTAGCAACGGCTAGTAACGGCTAGTTTATTTGAATTTAATGAAGGGGTATCGATACACCATGATAGTGCACCGATGCACCATGTTATGGGCAGCCTTTTTGAGTAGAAAATTTATCCCCAAACGGCTCCAAAACATCTTCAACGGCTATATACAACATCAAACACATTCCAAGCTATAAATACAAGCTAAGGACACTTGAAGAATAAAGAGAACAACTATCCAAGCAATCAAACACAAGAGAAGAGTTTTTCAATCTTATTTCATCATTCTCTTGTAAATATTTTGTTCTTGTGAGCTTAATCTTGTAAACACCTACCTTAGAGAGGTTTTCTTGTTTACTTATTTTATCCTTTTGTAAAGGGGAAAGGTTCTAGCTTATCCCGTGTAAAAGCTAGGGAAAGGTTCTAGTTTAGCCCGGAAAAACTAGGGAGTTGTAAGGTTATCTTTTTGTCCTCAAAAGAAAGAACAAATTAGTGAATTTGTTGGAAAATCCTTGGTGAGGAGCTATGGTAGTGGACGTAGACTTTGGTTTAGAAAGTCGAACCACTCTAAATTATTGTGCAATTTTTTATCTTTCAATCTCCTTACTCTCTAAAATCAAAACTCGTTCCAAACCCTCTTTGCAAACCATTTCGGTTGTCGAATCGAGCTTCTGAAAATCCTAATAATTGGCATCAGAGCCTAACTCGTTAAAAAGGTTTAACCACCTTGAGACGATCCTCAAAGAAGCTCTACCAATTCCTGACGCAACCGACAAAGAAATGACTTTTTCCTCCGGTGCTTATTATCTTGAAGAATATCCTATAATGGATTCACAACCGGTCAACAAGCCACCCTTCTTCAATGGAGCAAATTATGCACATTGGAAGAATAAGATGATGTACTTTATTCAATCCTACAATCTAGGAGCTTGGAACTCAATCAGGGACGGTTACTCCTCTCCACCCGGCAAGTACAACGATTGGAGTAGAGAAGAGCAAAAATATTTCCAGCTTAACTCTAAGGCTATACATATTCTATTATGTGCTTTAGGCCCAAATGATTATGGAAGAATCTCATCTTGTTTCAGTACCAAAGAGATTTGGGATAAGCTCCAAGTCACTCATGAAGGAACCAACGAAGTGAGGGAATCAAAGAAAAGTCTTCTCAACCATAGCTACGAGAACTTCAAGATGAAACTCGATGAAGACATCAAAGCTATGACGGATAGATTTTCTGTGATTTTCAACGGTCTCAAGGGATATGGAGAAGTAATCCCTAATGAGAAGCTTGTGAGGAAGATGATCTACTCTCTTCCAAAGGAGTGGCAATCGAAGAAGACGACCATTATCGAAGAAAAAAACTTAAAGTCTCTCACTCTCGATGAGCTAATTGATTCCCTTCTCACTCATGAGATGATGGTGAACGAAGATGAAGAAAGGGAAGAGAAGAAAAAGAAGAAAAAGAAGAAGGAGGAGGTAGGCATTGACTTTAAATCCACCAATGAAAGCTATCAAGATTCAAGTGATGAGGTGGATGAAGACGATGATGAACAAGAAGAAGAGATGGTCAAGCTCTTGAAGGAACTCATGAGATTCATGATTTCCAAGGAAGTGAAACATGAATCAACCAAAAAGAAGAGTCCCCCGATATGTTTCAATTGTCAAAGAAAGTGGCATGTCAAGTATGAATGTCCTATTCTAAAGAAAAAAGGGAAAAAGGCATTTGTTGCATCTTGGAGTGATGAAGATGATTCCAATGATGAAGATGAAGTAGTCAACCTATGCCTCATGGCCACTCAAGAAGAATTTGAGGTATCTTCTAACTCAAATGAATTTAATTCATTTACTTTTTATGAGTTACAAGATGCTTATAATAGGTTGTATTTGGGACTTGAGACCATGAATTCCAAATATACGAAATTAATTTCAAAACTCAAAAATAAAGATAATTTGATTTTGAAAGAAAAAATTGATTTTGAAAATCAAAATGAAATTTTGAAAAATGATTTAGAGCTTTCAAAAATCAAAATAAATGATTTAGAAAAGAAAATTTTTGAGTTAGAAGTTAAGCTTGAAGGCTTAACAAAAGAAAAAGAAATTAATTTCTAAAAATAACCTATTATGTTTAAAAATGGCAAAATGCCCACATTGTCATTTTTATGGTCATTTGGAACATACTTGTCCTTTAAAGAAAGGAAAACATTTTAAAATTAGACAAGTATGGGTTCCTAAGGGAACAAGGGGCATTGAACCTAACGTCCAAGGATCCAAAGCAATTTGGATACCAAAATCAAAATAAATGTCTCTTGTAGGTGTGTGGGAGCAATGGTGATGAAAGTGATGATATTCAAGATGCTCTAGCCACACATGTAAAAGGAATGGGTAACCTCTAAACTTAATGCTTTTAATTTTGGTTATTTGGTTGCTCATTTGATTTTAAGCATGCATGAGTTTTGGTTTTAAATGATTATGCATCATTGTCTTAATCTCATGTATGTTGAAAAGATGATTATGATGAACATTTTAAAGTTGTAACGATTTTTCAGAATTTTTAGTTCATCATAATAAAATTTTGGTCAAATTGGTTTTTAATGCAAATGATATCTCTCTAACAATTGATATCAACTTCTCAAATGTTTTGATTTTATAAATTTTTGACCTAAATTTAAATGTTTATGCATGTGGTTTAAATGAAAATAATATCTCTCTAACAATTGTTATCAAAATTTTCAAATGCATAACATTTTTGGAAAACTTTATGCATATGCACTTAATTCAATAATTGATATTGCATAAAGTATTTTAGACTTGGATGCATTGAATTTCATGTTCTACTAACATGTTTGTTATTCTTTGTTGAAATTCAATTTTGTTTAAGTGTCATGATCCTAAAGCTAAATTTTGTTTGGAATGCATTTATTGAGCGGGAGCTTTGATTTTTCAAATGATTTTTAAATGTAAAATTTACTACTTACTCTCCAAAGTTATTTTGAACTTCAAAGATTGAATTATTTTTTATATAACAAAAAAGGGGAGAAGTTTGGTTTGAAAAATTTAATTTCTTAATTAAAAAGGGGAGCTTAACATTTTCATATATTTTCCAACAATTGGTAACAATTGATATCTTTTTCAATAAACAATTTATTAAGGGGGAGTTTTGCCAAAAACAATTTTGCAAATGTTTTGTTATATCAAAAAGGGGGAGATTGTGGAACAATGTTTTGATATAACAATTTAAGGCAAAATGGTTTTTGGACATGAATTGAATTTACAAAATGTTTTTGGACTTAATTGAATTTATTCAAAGTTTTAAAAGGTTTCAAAAATAATTCAAAGTCCATTAAAATCGGATTTGAGCCAAAATGCTAAAGGGTGTCAAAGTGCATCCATGCATCCCTGCGGTGCATCCATGCATCCCTGCAGTGCATCCATGCACCTGCACTAGTGCATCGATGCATCATGCAGTGCATCCATGCACTCAAACACCGAATGCAATTAGTGCATCGATGCATCCTTCTGTGCATCGATGTATCAAGGCCATGCATCGATGCATCCTGCCATGCATCCATGCATCAAGGCTGCAACGGCTAGTAACGGCTAGTTTATTTGAATTTAATGAAGGGGTATCGATGCACCATGATAGTCCACCGATGCACCACGTTATGGGCAGCCTATTTGAGTAAAAAATCATCCCCAAACAGCTCCAAAACATCCCCAACGGCTATATACAACATCAAACACATTCCAAGCTAAGGACACTTGAAGAATAAAGAGAACAACTATCCAAGCAATCAAACACAAGAGAAGAGTTTTTCAATCTTATTTCATCATTCTCTTGTAAATATTTTGTTCTTGTGAGCTTAATATTGTAAACACCTACCTTACAGAGGTTTTCTTGTTTACTTATTTTATCCTTTTGTAAAGGGGAAAGGTTCTAGTTTATCCCGTGTAAAAGCTAGGGAAAGGTTCTAGTTTAGCCCGGAAAAACTAGGGAGTTGTAAGGTTATCTCTTTGTCCTCAAAAGAAAGAACATATTAGTTAATTTGTTGGAAAATCCTTGGTAAGGAGCTAAGGTAGTGACATAGACTTTGGTTTAGAAAGTCGAACCACTATAAATCATTGTGAAATTTTGTATCTTTCAATCTCCTTACTCCTAAACTCAAAAACCGTTCTGACCCCTCTTTGCAAACCGTTTCGGTTGTCGAATCGAGCTTCCGAAAATCCCAACACCTTGTCTTTAGCAGATGTAATATTTTGGTCAACCGTTTGTGGGAAATCTCCCTTAGATCCTTTATACTTTTGCCATGTTCTATTTAGATCACTAGGTTGACCATTTTTTTTTTGTTATTTTGTTGAAAACATTTTGATATTTGATATAACAAATTAAGTTAAATGAATTTTAAGATTTTCCAAATGATTTTCTAAGTATATTCGATATAATTATTCGAATATCAAAACATTACTCCAAATCTTTCAAAGATCATTTTTAATCCTTACTCAAAGTGTAAAATTAAGTTTTAAACTTAAAACAATTTCAAAATAATTTTACAAAGTATTTCGAACCATTTCAAAGCCAAAAATTCCAGATTGCTCAGAGGGAACCGATTCCCCCCCAAGGGGGTACCGGTTCCCTCTGAATGGTTTGGCTCCGAGAATTCCAGTATGCTCGGAGGGAACCGATTCTCCCCCAGGGGGTACTGATTCCCCCCTTATATAACGGTCGAAATATTTGAATTTTACACTTAGGGAACCGATTCCCCCACGCTCTAAACAGTTTAATTAATTATTTTCACACTAAAACGACTATATTATTTTCACTAATCATCCTCAACGTTCAGAAGTGATTCAAGGTGTATTTAAGCAAGCTTAGAAGCCATTGATCAATAACAAGAAACATCAAGCAATTAGAATCAAGAGAGAATCAAAGAGATAGCATCAAACCTCAAGTTTAAGCATTTCAAGCCTATTTTTCATTCAATATTCATTTTGCTTTCAAGAACACTTATTGTGCTCAATTGTATTTATTCTTGAGTGTTCTTTCTTTGTTCTAGAATTGTGCAAACATATTTGCCTTGTGAGGTTTTTCTTGTAAGTTTGCAAATTTGTATTTCTCTTTGAGAAAAGAGTGTTCTCAAGAATTGGGGTATATTCTTGAAGGAGTTATAAGGTTATCTCTTTGGCCTCAAAAGAAAGAACAAATTAGTGAATTTGTTAAAAATCCTTAGTGTGATAGCTAAGGTAGTGTACGTAGACTTTGGTTGATAAAGTCGAACCACTCTAAATCGCTGTGCAATTTCTTTCAATTTTCTGCAAAAGCTTCCACAAAATTTTTTATTGCCAATTCACCCCCCTCTTGGCCGATTCAGTCATTCGATTAACTCAACAATTGGCATCAGAGCCTAACTCATTTGAAGGTTTAATCGCCTCTTGAGTCGATCCGGGAAGAGTTAAATCGATAAAGATGGCGTCCACTTCCGGTTCATTCTCCATGGAAGAATCCAACCATTGAAGAAAGGGAAGTATCTTATCCAAGAGAGTACAACTATGTCAAGGATGGTGAAATTATAGGTGATCCATCCAAAGGGGTAACAGCTCGATCTTCTCTTAGAAATATTTGTAATTATGTTGCATTTATCTCATGCATAGAGCCTAAGAATATTAAAGAAGTATTAAATGATGAACATTGAATTATGGCTATGCAAGAAGAGTTAAATCAATTTGAGAGAAGTAAAGTATGGACATTAGTTGAAAGGCCTAGTAATAAATCTACTGTAGGTACTAGATGGTTATTTAGGAATAAGCTTGATGAGAGTGGTAATATAGTGAGAAACAAGGCTAGACTTGTTGTTCAAGGGTATACTCAAGAAGAGGGCATAGACTATGATGAAACATACGCTCCCGTAGCTAGGATGGAAGCAATTAGAATGTTATTAGCATTTGCATGTTTCAATGAATTTAAATTATATCAAATGGATGTTAAAAGTGCATTTTTAAATGGTTTTATATAAAAGAAGAAGTGTATGTGGAACAACCTCCAGGTTTTGAAGATTCAAATTTTCCAGATCATGTTTTAAAATTGACAAAAGCTCTTTATGGTGTAAAGCAAGCTCCTAGAGCTTGGTATGAAAGATTGTCAAATTTTTTAATTGAAAAAGGTTTTTCAAAAGGGAAGGTTGACACTACATTGTTTTTGAAGCATAAAGGTAAAGATTTATTAGTAGTTCAAATTTATGTTGATGATATAATATTTGGTTATACTAATGATGTTCTTTGCCAAGAATTTTCTAAGCTAATGCAAAGTGAGTTTGAGATGAGCATGATGGGGGAGCTCTCATTTTTCTTGGGACTCCAAATCAAGAAAAGAAAAGATGGCATCTTCATCAATCAAGCTAAGTACGTCAAAGATATGCTCAAGAAGTTTGGACTGGAAAATGGGAAACCTCATGAAACTCCAATGAGCTCTTCAACAAAGCTTGACTTAGATGAAGGAGGTAAATGTGTAGATGTTAAATTATATAGGTCAATGATTGCATCTCTACTTTATCTAACTGCAAGTAAACCGATATTATGTTTAGTGTTTTCTTATGTGCTAGATTTCAATCATGTCCTAAGGAATCACATTTACTAGCTGTTAAGAGAATCTTTAGATACCTTAAGGACACTCCTAGTTTAGGACTTTGGTATCTTAGAGACTCTAGCTTTAGCTTGCATGCTCTTTCTGATGCGGATTATGGAGGATGCAAATTAGATAGGAAAAGCACCTCCGGTACTTGCCAATTCCTTGGAAATATGCTAATTTCTTGGTTTTCAAAGAAACAAAAATTGTGTTGCATTATCTACCACTGAAGCCGAATACATTTCAGCTGGTAGTTGCTATGCACAAGTTTTATGGATGAAACAACAACTTTTTTATTATGGAATTGAAGTAGGTACCATTCCTATCAAGTGTGACAATACTAGTGCTATTTGTCTCACTAAAAATCCCATCCAACACTCTAGAACTAAGAACATTGAAATAAGACATCACTTCATTAGAGACCATGTCACTAAGGAAGATGTAGTTCTAGAATTTGTTGATACTTTGCACCAATTAGCGGATATCTTTACAAAACCCTTAGACAAGGAAAGATTTTGGACACTTAGGAGAGAATTAGGTTTGACCAATCTATCTTCACTTAGTGTTTAAAATAATTTTAGCAATTTTAAGAATATATGAAAAATGCTTATAATAGTAATTTTTGATTGCATTCATTGCTATTAGTTAGGGGGAGTTTATGATTCTTAATGAAAAATTAATTTTATGTTCAAATATCATTTAAAGATTTATTTAATTGTTTGAACATGATTAATTTTCAATATATGAGATGCCAATACCACTAGAGGAAATTAATTTAGCATTTTGGGTGTTTAAAATCGGATTTTAGCATTTTGGTGCAGAGGGAATCGATCCCCCATGAGGGAACCGATTCCCCCTTTGAAGGGGAACCGATTCCCCCCACAGTGGAATCGATACCCCCTGGGGTGCTGGTTATACACGGGCAGAACCCTTCAAAATCCTCAAAAACCCTATGTTTTCTTCCGTCCGCCATTTCTCACCCTCTAAGCACTCAAATCTTCATTTTTGCCTCAAATCAACATTTTTAATCGGAATTCACTTCAAATATCATCCTCTAAACTTGTTGGAATCATCAAAAACGTGCAAACTTCATCTAATCTCACTCAAATCCGAAATCATTCAAGGTATTTTTCCAAAACTTCTATTTTATCAATTTATGAACATAGAACTAGTTTTAATTAGTTCTAGGTTGAATTTTAGATTGGGCATTGATTATTTAGTGATTAGAAACTAGATATTACAACTAATTTCATAAAAAAACACAAGAATTTTCCAAAATTTTCTAAATTTTCGAAAAAAAAAAATGTTGATTTTCAAATTATTGTGTTTTGATTGAATTATGTTGTTGTTATGAAAACTATACATATATTGTTTCTCAAAACCACATTTTTCAAAAGTTTTTCAAAAAACTTTGCCCATTAGGATTGATTTAGAGAACCTTGAAAATTGAGGACTCAATTAAGTTTTGGGATTGATTAAATTGCATACATGTGTTTTCTAAATTGCAGGTTATCAATTCTATTCCGATTTCCTAAACCATGTCAAATCCTAAACGTGCTAGGTCATCATCTAGTCGCTCACACCGTCAACCAAATCCACCTCCAAATCCTCCTCTATTCCAATTTCTAATCCCATTGATCCTAACTTGACTATCCAAAATTCGTTTTTCAATCATCCTGGTCATAGAAATCATCGTTTTTGGTATTATCAATATTTCGACTCTTACAAAATTCGGGAAGAACGTATTCCTTCTCGTCAAGCTATGTTAGCTATCAATTTTAAATATCTTCCTCTTTTACAAGAGTGGAAATTTGATAAACTATTTGACCTTGAACCCATCGTTTACCATCAACTTGTTCGTATTTTCTATTCTAATGCCGTTTGTGTTAAAAACCAAACTGAAACCGAAACCATAGGAATTCGTTCCTACCTCCTAGTAAAATTCTTATATATTGACTCGGCTTACATAGCCAATACATTCGGACTAGATAATGATGGTATTTCAAATGAAAAACAGGTTTTAGGATCTCGATATAAAAGAAGGGATAGTGCAAGTGTCTTAGACCTTCATGAACATTTTCTTCATCTAATGATTTCTTGGTGGTTTCGACTATCCGGAGGTCGTTATTCTACTCTTAGAGTCTTAGATCTTTGGTGGTTACATTGTTTCGAAAACAATATTAAAATTAACCTACCTCAGATTATTTTTGCTGAAATTGTTGAAACCGTAAATCTTGTTCCTAACAAGAAACTCTGTTCATCTCTTGTTTACGGTTGCATTTTGAGTAATCTGTTTTCCAAAGCTGGGCTTAGAGTCGGTCTAGATGTCGTTTTCCCCTTAAGAAACAAATTAACCTTCTTTCCTTAACGAGAGTGGGATGGATTAAGGATAAGGAAACCGGTGAATGGGTTCGATCTTCTGCAAATACTCCGGGAGCTAGTTCTTCACAAGCTCCACCCGAAGCTGACGAAGATCTCGAGCTTGAGCAATTAATGCGAGACATCGATGAAGCCGAAGATAAACCTGAGCAGCCCGAAGAGCAAGCACAACAAACGCATCAAATGCCTCCATATTTTCAATCCTTTATGGAGACATTCGATTTCCGATACGCTACCATGGATTCACACTTTTCTTCTATAGAGTCCCACTTATCCACAATGGGAGTTCAACAATTAGAAATTCTTCGGGAGATGTGTGCAAACAATGAAGCAACCAACGCGCGTATTAATGACCTCACTCACGAAATGGCCGCTATGCGAGCTCGTTTTCCTCCTCCTGATCCTGATATGTGATTCTATGTTTTGCTTTAAACTCCAAACTTATTATTTTAACATTTTGAATATTTTGGAATGTTTGGAATTTGTCGATTGATTGACTTTGAATTTGTTTGGATTTATGAATGGTTAGAAATTATCTATTCGGTGTGATTAAATGTATTCATTATTGCATCATTTACTTAATGATTAGATATATGACCAATTTTGCCATTTCACATTAATTATGAATATTGATTATGAAACTAATGGCTAACGTTTCTCTAGCTTGTGATCTTAGCAGCTTATATTATATATAATCAATTGGCTAAATGATTTCAAAACCTTGTTTAAATTCTTTAAAATATCTTTTTGATTTAACAAAAAGGGAGAAGTGTTAAATGTGTTTTTAAATGATAAATGGGAGAAGTGTTAAAGTAAGGGGGAGTAATTTCAAAACTTGATTTCAAAATCTTAAAATTACTAAAATGTTTTGTTATATCAAAAAGGGGGAGATTGTTGAAAACATTTTGATATTTCGATATAACAAATTAAGTTAAATGAATTTTAAGATTTTCCAAATGATTTTCTAAGTATATTCGATAGAATTATTCGAATATCAAAACATTACTCCAAATCTTTCAAAGATCATTTTTAATCCTTACTCAAAGTGTAAAATTAAGTTTTAAACTTAAAACAATTTCAAAATAATTTTACAAAGTATTTCGAACAATTTCAAAGCCAAAAATTCCAGATTGCTCAGAGGGAACCGATTCCCCCTGAATGGTTTGGCTCCGAGAATTTCAGTATGCTCGGAGGAACCGATTCCCCCCAGGGGGTACCGATTCCCCCCTTATATAACGGTCGAAATATTTGAATTTTACACTTAGGGAACCGATTCCCCATAGGGGGTACCGATTCCCCCCACGCTCCAAACTGTTTTATTAATTGTTTTCACACTAAAACTGCTATATTATTTTTCTCTAATCATCCCAACGTTCAGAAGTGATTCAAGGTGTATTTAAGCAAGCTTAGAAGCCATTGATCAATAACAAGAAACATCAAGCAATTAGAATCAAGAGAGAATCAAAGAGAAAGCATCAAACCTCAAGTTTGAGCATTTCAAGCCTATTTTTCATTCAATATTCATTTTACTTTCAAGAACACTTATTGTGCTCAATTGTATTTATTTTGAGTGTTTTTTCTTTGTTCTAGAATTGTGCAAACATATTTGCCTTGTGAGGTTTTTCTTGTAAGTTTGCAAATTTGTATTTCTCTTTGAGAAAAGAGTGTTCTCAAGAATTGGGGTATATTCTTGAGGGAGTTGTAAGGTTATCTCTTTGGCCTCAAAAGAAAGAACAAATTAGTGAATTTGTTAGAAAATCCTTAGTGTGGATAGCTAAGGTAGTGGACGTAGACTTTGGTTGATAAAGTCTAACCACTCTAAATCGCTGTGCAATTTATTTCAATTTTCTGCAAAAGCTTCCACAAAAAATTTTATTGCCAATTCACCCCCCTCTTGGCCGATTCAGTCATTCGATTAACTCAACATATTTCAATTCGGGTTGCATGTTCAGTTTTATTTTATTTTAGTCACTTGTTTATAAAGTTTATTTATTTTATGTTATTTGTGTTATGGTTTGCCATATTTATATGTTTACATTTTAAGCCATATTATAATATTTATGTGCATATATCATGTTTCAAATGTACTCATGCATATATAACTTATTTTTATTTTATTTCATGCACATGTTGTATCATATGTAATTATATACGTATCTGTTAAATTTGTTTTCTACCCTTGTATATTCATATATGAAAATGTGTTGTAAATGTTCATTCCATTTCATTAAATATGATTTATTTTAACTTGTAAAAATATCTTGTTGTCAATATTTTATTTATTCGAATATTTTCAAGAACGTCGATTTGTAGAATGAGCGTGGAAAACATCACTTGATCGAAGTGGTAATCTGATACGATATTCGAACAAATGTGAACTTGAAATAAAATTGATTTTATTTTGCTAATTAATTTTAAGTTGAACAATGTGATGTATGTTACTAAATAGCGGTTGACTTTATACAAAGATCAATTTTCATTTTATATTCGATTTACATTTTTAATCAATGAGGAGTGAATATTCTTTTACTGACAAGAAATAGCCGAGTTACTTTCCCGATGGAGGATTGCTAATTTCGATTTTCTTTTCGAGTTAAGGAAGTTTCTCTAATTAATTAATTCGAAGAAAATTAATTCATATTCAATAAATTGATCATATTTTAACTTTATATTCGATTCATGATTTCCACCATTTACGTCAAAATGTAAGCGACACATTACCAATTTTGGGCGCTATGGGGGTGATAATCCTTCCCACGCGTAACTGACTCCCGGGCCCATCAAATCGAATTTCTGGTAAACGCATACCACTTTTGTCTTTAAAAATAATTTCCTTAAAATTGTTTTAAAATACATTTTTATGTATTCCCTAACCCAAAGATCTATGGCGACTCATTTTCCATTTTTATTTAAATCAATTCAAAACCGTCAAATTTTTCAAATAAAAGTCATAACTGTTTTTTTTAAATCTATAAATAATGGTTTCACCTAAAAATGGTGATGACACATGCATTATAACATAATGTAAATGATTATATTAAATGAGATGAATGTTAAGTATAAGAGGTAAAATAAATGAAAATGAAAAGGAGTAGGATGAGCAGAAATGGGATGCTATCATGTTACGGATATAACATATACCATTATTATTAACGACGTAAAATATTAATAAGAAAATTTGTCAAAAAATACTAATAAGAGAAGAACCAAAACGATAAAATAACATTAGATTATAACTTCGAGACGTTGCGGTTTCAAGAGGTCGACAAAACATCGAGTGTTTCACTCTTCAGCACAATGACATCTAAAGAAAATAATATCTTTCATATTATCAATATGATATGCTTAAACAATTATTGATATCTAAACACTAAGAAATATATATATATATATAGTTGCCACCAACAACACAACCATGCATATGCCTTGGCATTTCTCACCAACACACCACCTTAATTAATTAGGGTTTTATGCAGTGTTGGGTTTAAGCCCTAATAATTTCTCAATACACTGAGCCCAATAATGTTTTTGCTGTAGGTTTTTTTTTGGCCCAATAGGACATCTGAAAAATTATTTTGGGATTTACGACATTTTTTACACTGTAGAGCGAACTCGTCACTTTGAGGGGATGAGTTTTATGGGATATAATTTTTATTCTGGGCTCAATATTTTAATATTTCTTGTGGTGACTAGTTCTATTAAAAATTATTTTTTAGGATTTTTAATATAAATTTTGTTTTTTAAAAAAAATTGGAACTCGTCGAGTTCCATTTGGTGTAACAAGTTATCATTTTTGTATTAGGTAAACTACATGTTTAATATACAAACTGTCATTTTTGCTTTCTTTTGGTATCTAAATTTTTATTTATTTCAAAATTATATTTATCGTTACTTTTTATTTCATTTTGGTACCTTGCTGTTAAAAGTTTAGCAGAACAAGCATGACATTTTTATGGGTAAATTGTATCATTTATCACTTAATTATCTTCTCACTCTTGTTTTGGTCACTGAAATTTAATTTTTTTTATTTTGTGACATCATATTTTTATTATTAATTTATTACTATATAATTAAAATAAAAAATTAAATTTAATAACTTTCAAATTGCTCCTAATTTAATTACTCTAACTTTTAAATTTAATTTTAACAGCGATGTACCAAAATAAAATAAAAAGTAAATGTTAGATATAATTTTGAAACAAATAAAAATTTAGGTACCAAAAAAATAAAACTTATAGTTTATATATTAAACATGCGGTTTACCCAATATAAAAATTGATACACGTTTATATGGGTTGAAATGTGTTGGACATTTCAATCTAAAAAACAAAGCTAATTTTTAATACTCGTCACCTCAAGGTGAGTTCCGAACTTTTTTAAAAAAAATTAAATTTATATTAAAAATTTTAAAAATAATAATAATTTTTTAATAGAACTCGTCACTAAAATATTAAGCTCGAAATAAAAAAATTATATCTCATGGAACTCGTCACCTTCTCCCTGTATTGTAGAAACTGTTGTAGATCCCAAAATAATTTTTAAATGTGGCCAAATAATTATTTTGGGTGCCTATTGAGCCAAAAAAATCCTTCTTTTTTTTCTTTTCACTAATTAGCTAAACATTTGTCTGTGCCATGGAGCTTCAACAGCCCACATGAAGTGATATACAAGAGGACCAAAACATTGGATCTACTCGATATATAACTAGAGTTGGAATTCCGCATCGAATAAAATTCGAGTAATTTTTTCGAAACAAATTCAAATAACATACAAGTATCTAACCTTTGGGAATTTTACTTTCCACCATGCGTGTGCAGTGTTTTCACTGCTGGCCCTCATAGCTGATACTGCTAGCAAAGCAAAAGCGATGATGATCGAAATGGAATATAACGAAACCTGCAATAAGAGTCAGTGTGGTAACTTTTTTTCACTTTGAAAATCCTTTGTATTCATCGATAATCGTGTGATCAGCAAAAAAGCTTCTGATTCACTTAGGTAAATTAAGGTTACAAATAATGGGATATTAGATTTTACATGAGTAAGGTTTCTATATTATTGTATTGATGATGCTACTTGTTATATGTAATAAGCAGAAACTCGCTCAATTATAAAAAGGAAATGACTTTTTTTTATTACTATAACTGGTGATTTTCTATTCATTAACACTTTAAATCATGATTTTCTATATTCATTAACAAGAGTTCAGACTTGAAAGCATTTTAGCCTTTGAGGTGGTAGTCCACCAACTTTTATTTACTTTTTATATCGCACTCCTGAAATTAAAGTAATTAGGCTTTTTGTATTTTTGCATGACTCACTTCATCTTGACAATCTAAAACAAGAGATAACACCCCGCTAGGAAGACAAATAAACCAACACATAAGTGTTAGGTTTATTTAAAATAATACTACTAATATATTAGATTGATGATATATTAGTAAAATAGTATAAAAAGGATTTAATATTAATGATATATTAGTAAAATAGTATAAAAAGGATTTAATATTAATGATATATAATTCGTGTACTTTTTTTATTTATAGTCCATATGATATCTCTTCACAAGCGTTTCCACATCAGATTCTATGCACCATGATTGGCTTTGACTACTTTTTCATCTCAACAAGATCTCTCACCTTTGACTCTTGTGTGTTCAATTGCTTCTCTTTTTCACTAAGGTGTCCAAATTCAAAGGGACCCTTTCCCTTCTTACAACGAGAATTTATACGACAACTATGGAATCTTACTGCAGAGCTTGTTGGTAAAAAAAATCATGGTATTGTTTCAACATTCTTAGTTGATTTTGAGATAGGACAAGATCGAATTTCAAACACGTTTTAAGATTTGTCTCTTTTGTGACAAACAATTAGCAGGGCATTAGTTGTTTCATTGGTCCTCATTAACAATCATACATGAAATGTTTTCAAACAATAAGAGCAAACAGGTTGTTAAACATTAAGACATGATTGAGAAATCAAGGAGCGTCGCTATTTGAGATACTATAAGAAAATTAAGGTGAAGAATTTCACTATAATCGACGGTTAATTACAATTTCTTTTTATGAGAGTACATCAAATCTTATACTCTGAATACACATATATGGTTACGTACAAATCCAATAATATGAGAGCCTCCACATCCATTATAGATTCTCGTTTTTATCTAATCTATTTCTTCGTCAATCGAATTGCATCAAACTTTTTTAATTATACCATATGAACTATATAGATTGAAATAATCTGTAGCCGGAGTTGAAGCATGTTTTTGAGATAAGGAAAGTGGTAGGACAGGTTAAATGGGGGGGAGGCAAAAGGTTTCAAAGTATTAATGGTGGTAAACTCACTAACATGCAATGATTTTAATATTTCACCTTTGCTGAATCAGAAGTAAAACACATAATGAGATTAAAACAACTTTAACTTATGTTTGCGGGGAACAAAATATATTCTCAAACAGGTGAACATCATGATAGAAACCAGACACCAAAAACTAAAATACAATAATTGACATTACTGCTTCACATACGTCATACTTGTGTGTATAGATATAATTGAGGTTAATTACACTAAATTTTATCTGGAAAGCCAGGAAAGTTATATTGTGGGATGAGATATAATTATAAAATTTTAGGGTCAAATCTTAACTTTTCGCCTTAACAAGACTTGAAATTAAATTATTAGTATTTTTTAGGTTTCAAAATTGTAATTTTTCCGGAGTTAAAAGGGCTTAACTTCATAATTTAAACTTGGAGGGACTAAAGGCATAATTTTACCACTTAACTGGGGGCAGGCTTCTGCTAGATTCGCCATTAGTCGCATCCATCATAGGTGCATGGTTTTCAGAATCGGACCGGTTAACGAACCGGTCATGCTATCGGTTTACTGATTCAACCGGTCGGAAGAACCGGACGACGTCATAATTATTTAAAAATTAAATAAAAATACCAAAAATATTTAATAAAAAATAATTTTTTATATAACAAGTCATATTCAAAGCAAGTCATAACATATATAAGTTAAAAACCATAAATCAAGTGAAAAAAATATTCAAATTAATTACAATATAATATTTAAGGTAAAACATATTAAATAATAAATATAATTATATAACTATAATTAAAAAATAAATTTTGGGTTAAAAAATCATAACAAAATGATATTGTTTGGTTTAATTTTTTTTTAAAAACAATCCCACATGGCTAAGAAACATAGAAGAGCATCCCAAAAGTCTAAAGAGTAAAAATATGAGAACAAAACAATCTCACATTGCTAAGAAACATAGAAGTGCATCACAACTAACTTCTATAAATAATAGAGGTAATTTGGCATTCAAAATCATGGAGCCTTTTGGTGAGCATTGAGTGAACTATTCTTTCACTTCAATCAAGCTCGAATTTTAGGCTTCAATCGAGCTTCTAAATTTTTTTTGAGTTCAAGCCTTTTTGAGTTCAAGTTTCAATATTATATTTCGAGTTTGAGTTGAACTTGATAATTTTTAGCTTGTGAGTTTGTGTTGAGTTGAGCTTACTTTTAAAGTTTTCAAGTTCGAGTCGAGCTTAGCAATACTCGAGTTCGACTTGGCTCGTTTAACAAACGACGTTGTTTGGTTTAATTTTTTTTTAAGAAAACAAAAATCCCGGTTTTCCCGTTTTCAGCTGATCCGGTTCGAACGGTTTAGCGGTTCTGGTCGGTTCACTAATAGCGGTTCAACCGGTTTAGATTGAACTGGACTAAGCAACGGTTCCCGATTAAACCGGCCGGTCCGGTCCGATTTTCAAAACAGAGCATAGGTGAAAGATTTTAAACATATATTTAAATATTTAAGAAACACTCTTTTAATAATATTAATTATTTAAAAAGTAATTTTTTTTTATAATTTCTTAATTGAATTGGTGTCCGGAAAAGATAAGAAATTAATTTTCCCACAATTTGCATAGAGGATATATATCTAAAGAAGTAAGCTAGAAGTAAAACACTTACAAGCAGAGACTATTCCTATTCAGTTGAAGGGAGTCATGGTAAAATGAAAGCTGAATCAATTGAAAGGAAAAATGGGTAATCTTTCTAGTAATGGGTAAAGAAATTCAATGTCCTTTTAATAAGATTTCAAGTTTAAACATTGCCAATGATAAAATAACTTTAAAAGTATTATTGTAGGGTCTATTTCGGCTCGAGTTTGAATGCAATGGAGGCCTATATTATTTACTGTAGTCACTGAAGAATCTACTACCAAAAAGAAAAGGTAAGATGCGTATTCTAATATAGGTAGGTAAGGTTAAATTAGCAAATGAGTGGCATTAGCCTGTATTTGCTTTAACAGTTGGTAATAGAGTTCTCAAGCCTCAGCTTGACGTTTCCGATGAATATCGGGAAAAAGAGAGAAATTTAGGGAAGTACGTTTAATGGACTAGACATTGCAAAGTTCAGTGGAGCCATAGTGAAGTAGTTCTTCAATCATTTGTTCAATGTGATTCTCTTCAAGTGGTTTGAAGTTGAAGTGCTGGTGCTGGGTGGTTTCAAGTTGAGGTTTCTTGACAACCCAAGCGGCCTCTGTCTCTCTCTTCTCCTGCTGCACTCCAACTCCCATTCCACTCTCTCTCCCTGCAATGCCATTGTTGCCCATAACCTGTGGAGTCTGTGCATTATTTCGCGGCTCCTGCGCCGTTTGTTGTTTGATCATTTGAAGTGAAGCCAGGTAACATTTGTGTAGCTTAGCTCTCAAAGTTGCAGACAGAAGCTTGGATGATGATGATGATGGTTGAGGATCAGTGGGGTTGTACGGAAAGTTGGGTTTAGCCCTCACTCCACTCATAAGCCTAGCTGCTTCGTCGTAGGCCCGAGCCGCGTCTTCCGCCGTCTCGAATGTCCCCAGCCAAATTCTAGTTTTCCTGCACACACACACAAACGCAGTACTCATAAAGGAACTGCAAGTGCGAAAGGTTTTTGAAACATAGTCCAACTTACAATAGAGGATGGCGAATTTCAGACACCCAAGAACCCCAACGCCTTTGTCGAACACCTCGATACCGTTGCTGTGCTCTGGCCATGTTAGTAGACAAAGAAAAGTTTGTTTTGAGAAAAATGTGTTTCTGGAGATGTCTCAATGGGAGTGATGCTATAAGGGGGGGGGGGTTGTAGTTGACAGACATATATGGCAATTTACTGGCATCCAACTTGAAAATATTGCTGGGTCCCATAAAGGGTTTTAAGGGCTTCTTATTTTTTGTTTTGATTTAATTAACTATCGATATTTGATAATCGAAACGAGTAAAACTCCTAAATAAAGGTAAATTCTTTTAAAACTGTAAAACTCTGATCCACTTGATCTATCATAAGTTGCGTTGATACCCTTCTTTCCCCATGTGAATCTAAAAGGTCACAGTCCAATAGATTGTTCATGTGAATGGTCTTCAGCTTAGATGACTTTAGCAATATTACAAGTTGCTCCATTTAAAAAAAACAAACAGAGGATAGAAAACCCTAAAATGTTGTATTGAACCATAAAAATCTTTGAACATATCCCAAAATCAATTACTATATTAAACAATTTGGTAATGTAGATTTTGTTCGAGTATGGTTGTTGGAACCAGTTGATGGCGTCACGTGGAAGTTTGAACATATTATTTCATGCAACTACCAGCAAAGCAAACTGTTGTTGCACTCAATGAAATATTTTTGTGCATCAATTTGCACTTGAATGATTGAGTCAATCCTATGTTGTTGAATTCATGGGGAAAAAAAGAATCTTGGACCGTCATGATTTCTATATATATTCAACAAATGATTTGATCAAATTGTTAGTAGTTAATTGTAATGTTGAGAGCTGTAGGTTTTTTTTTTATTTTCCAAACAATAATTATTTTTTTTAAATGAATGATAATCTTTAATTTTGTAAGAAAGACATGAAGAACGTAAAAGAAAAGAAGTCTCAACCGATGATTCATGTTTGATGTTGTTATAACTAAATAGTTTGTCATTGTGAAAGCATGCTAAAATAACATTAACAAGCCAAGTGAAAGAAGGCGGTATTTCTGGAGTGGCTTCTTTCTCAGCTGCTATTTCTGACTCTTTTTACTTGTTCGAGAAACCAATCCACACGACAGATAAAGACAGACAATGTTCACGACAATGGCTCTTTTAGGTTTATTTTCTGTCCATTCATTTGTTGGGTACTCATTCCTGACTCGACCCGTTCATTATTTTATGCTTTTGGAAATTAACTGCAAGATGAAGGCGACTTAAATTGAAAACGACCTGTAATTTTTTTATATAGGACAATGGAATGATGAGGTTTTAGATTGAAGACGAGACCGATGGACGCGGTTCCTTTCAATGTCTATTTACATTACACCAAAGGCTTTAAATATTGGCTTCACATGGAAGCACAGTGGCGGTGAATCATTTCAAATGAGTGTTGGGGTACATAACGTAAGACATGAATATCTCCATCTGCTGCAAAACCATTATTATTGTTTCTGGCAGGCTGCCTCTTAGCTTGCATACACACACAATTGATCAACACAGCTTTTCGGATTTGTTTTGAACACAAATAATCAATGTATAATGGTAAGCAGTTTTGGATTTTCCGTTGGTCAAGGACAAGGGCAAGCTGTGAAACAGAGGGACTTTTTGTCTTTTAATTTATCAGCCGACGCGGTTTCATGAGTTAGCACGAAAGGAATTTTCGGTAAGCTGATGGTGATAGAATAGAATGTTTGAAGCAGGCGCCTTGGTCTAAGGGATTTTGCTCGGCATCAAGCTTGCCAAACACCCAACTTTCTATCACTTATTTAACATGACAATATAATTACTACTACTTACATTTTCAGATTCATGTGTTGAAGATTTCTGTGATTGAGCTCACAATTTTTGTGACAAAAGATTTGTTTGATACGATATAAATAACAAGTCATTAATCAAGCAACGTCAATGATTGAAGGAATGATTGTTATCCTTAAATGTTCCAGGGTCGAGCACTAGTGATTGCAGGGTATTTAAGAGTTTTAATCAAATGATCAAGAGTCTTTCGAACAGTTACTGCCACTTGTAGTCACCCTAGATTAATCGGAAAAGAAATGTAAATAAAAAAACGATGAAAAATTTATTAATCAAAAGGTCAAGAGTAATCATCACTTTTTAACTCTGGAATTTAACCATTATGTTAAAAAAAATACTCTCACTCATTTTCATCTTTTCATCTTTCCTAATAGAAACAATGAAGAATTGTGTGCTTTTGATGTAACATCCTGAATCCCAAGTTAGTAGTTCAGGTAAATCGAAGCCTAAAGTTGAGCCCAATTGAATCTTATAAGATAGTTGGACCCGGTTTAGTGTTTTTGGGCTTGAGTATGGGCCTAAGAGTTAGATGGTAAAAGATGAATGTCTTATGAAATAAAAAATAGAGGGACTAAAAGTGCAATTTACCTAATTTTTATTTCAAAAGTTGAAAACTCCCCTATTTTGTGTGGTTTACGTGAACAACTCCCCATTTCCCACCAAACAATCATCTTCTTCTTCATCCATCTTTTCTCATTTCTTCTCCCATCTTCAAGTTGAAGGATTTAGGACTTCAAGTTTAGTTTGGGTCAAGCAAAGGTAAGATTTTTAACCCTCACCCTTCAAGCTTCATTTTAAGCTCCATTCACTAGTTTTATCCATAGAAAAAATGGGTTTTGAGAGGTTTGTGAGAATCTATGGATTCTAGCTATGTTTTGGTTATAAGGAGTTATTTAGAATGTATCCAACCTCTAGATGAATTAGTGATCCATTTTCTTATCTTGTTTAGTGAAGGAAGTGGGAGAGAGTTCCAAATCAAAAGGTAAAGAAAAGTTGAGCATTGGTTAAGTTGAGGAGAGTTCTAGGCACCAAAGGAGCAAGGTAACACCTTTACAACTCTTCTATACTCTTAGTAAGTCATTAGAAGTTCAAAATAGTTTAAATGTTTGAGTTGAGCATGACAAACATTTTCATGGTGAAATTCTTGTTTTAGAGTTATAAATGTGTTTGAGGAGAGTTCTAAGCATGTTTGAGGACCTCACTAAGGTCTTTGGGATTGAAATATAGCATTTTAGTATGTGTTTTATGACTTCTGCAGGTAGAGTGTCGATACTATTGGGATAGTATCGATACTTGTTCTTCATTTTGGGCAAATTCGTGAGTTTCTAGGCAAAAGTATCAATACTCTTTCAAGAGTATCAAAACTTTGAGTCAAAGTTTTGAAATTTTCATAAATTTTTGAAATTGGGCATAACAAAATATTTAAAAGTATCGGTACTTATATAAAGTATCAAAACTTTTGCAAGAGTATCGATACTCTTGGGATAGTATCGATACTTTTAATCTATTTTGGGTAAAAATGTCAGTTTTTAAGGGAATTAGACCGACGTACCCCAACACTTCATTTTATCATCAAATAAGACTACAAGTGAGAATATTAATGATAATATTACACTTAGAAACAAGGTCAATTAGGATGACATAAAAATAGCCTTCGATGAGGCTCGGGAAACGATCAAGACACCCGAATTCCTTTAGAAAATGCTTGCATTATTGAAAGTACAGATTAAGTCTGGATATATCCTTAAGTAGTTGGTGAGGCAAACTAGCTTGGGTGCAAGGTCCGACACTCAATGAGTGGGCTAGTTTAGGGGATTAACCGATGGATAGATTCCGGGAAACCAGCTACGGTAGACTAAAGGTATGTGTGAGCTCTGAGATGCAGAACCCTCAGTCGCACCATGATGTCTACCATATAGTAGAGAGTGCAGTATACGAGTATGCCCACTATTTCAGTTTATCAGTTATCATGAACATGTCATGAACACTTTTAGTATGGCTTAGTGGTCAGTGTGGCACTAGGCTAGTGAGCTCATTGTTTGGAATTTGTTTCCTTACGCAGGTTAGACGAGGAGCAGTCCGAGGACTTTTTGGGCTAGCAGTGATCCAAACCCAGTTAGTGCAGAGTACGTCTCATGTCATCTTTATAGAGGGCATGTATACCTGTGAACCCTTTGTATATTTTTGTATGGGTCATTTTTAAGCAATGGTAGGTATGATTTGAAATAGTATTTTTAGGACTCCTTATGTAAACCATTTTATTTAAATTATGGTCGATTTATTTTAGTGTGATTGTTTACAATTTTCGTTTTTTATGGAGAAATTAAGAAAAAAATTGGTTAGCTACTCCAGTGGTTCCGTGTGACATTTTGGTCGATCGATTGTGTGTTGTTCTGGTCTAGGGTGTTACATTTAGTGGTATCAAAGAGTCAGGTTTAGATATTTCTAGGACTTGCAGGTTAGAGTAAGTAAAAGTTTATGAGTATACATGTCTTTAGAGATGTAAAGAGTACTTTTGCTTTTGAAATAGTGATAGTTACTCTTCTTATTGTTAAATTTTCAGAGTTAGATATGGATGAGAGCCCAAGTCATAGTAAGGAGGGTAGGGACGAGAGTAGAGCATCCCTTACGGGTGATATACGTGATGATTTCATTCTCGAGATAGATTTTGAGAAGTCTGGGGATGCGGGAGTTGAGAAGACAACTTTCTTTAGAGAGATGATTGTTACCCTAAGGTGCATAGCTAGAGCCTTACCGAGGACACCACTAGCCCCACCTACTCAGCTAGCCCTACCAGGCCCATATTCCGTAGCTCTACAAGAAATCCCTGTTGAGAGGCTTGGAGGTATCAAACCACATAATTTTTTGGATCAGAAGATGACGACCCAGTAGTGCTGATCAGTGGTTGAATGGAGACTCAGAGAACCCTTCGTCAGCTACACCTCTCTCCCGAGGGTATGCTATAGTATGTCACCTCCTTCCGGAAGGGTGATGCAATTTACTAGTTGAATACAGTCTAGATGTCTATGGAGCCAGAGCGGCCTACTTGGGATTAGTTTTTGGAAGAGTTTTTCCAAAAGGATATAGGTGAGGCTCATATAGATAATCTGAGGGATCAATTTTTGCAATTAAAGCATAAAGATCGTTCTGTGTTTGAGTATGAGGTGGTGTTCCTTCGACTCATTCCATACACACCAGAGTAGTATCATCGGAACATTTCCATTGTATAAGGTTCAAGGAGGGCCTTCACCATGATATCCTCACCCATCTATCTGTCAATCCCCTAGAGTTTTTTCAAGTTAGTCCGTAAGAACAAGGTCTTATAGAGGGTGTTAGGAAGAGGAGCTACAGTTGCGAGTGCTACTCTCGATCAGGTCAGGTCAGGGGAGATATAGAATCATCTGAACCATCGCAACCATCGAAGAGAACGCGAGACTCTCAGGATTATTTGAGAGCCTCCTCAGCCAGTCTAGTATACTTGTCCATCAGACAAGCAGAGGAGGTAGTAGGTTTGATCAGCATAGGAGGCCATTGGTAACTACCTCAATAGCGAACTCTGGAGGTTCGTCGAGAAGACAGTTTCATCATGTATGTTCAATTTGTGACCGGAAGTATTTAGTGGCGTGCCGTCAGGGGTCCAGAGGTTGTTATAGATGTGGTTCTTTGGACCATTTTATCATAGAGTACCCAAAGGCTCGAGATGTGTCACCAGCTTTGATGTAGAGGTCAACTCATACAGTTTAGAGGGGTAAAAGAGCTCATAGGAGTGGTAGCTCATCATCTGGTCAGACTAATAGAGGTACAGGACGATCAGGGGCCAGTGTAGAGCCCAGAATTACTGCTCGTCAGTATGCAGTCCGAGTCCAAGAGGATTACGATGTAGCAGATGTTATTTCAGGTACTTTTACCTTGTTTTCTCTTTCAGTTATTGCGTTAATCAATCCAAGATCCAACCAGTCCTATATCTGTTATGATCTAGTTCCAGAACAGATTATTATAACTGAGAAACTTAAGATAGGGTTTAGAATATATAACCCTTTAGGATTAGATGTTCTAGTGGACAAGGTTCACCGTAAATACCCTGTTGAAATTCAAGGTGAAACATTCCACTCCAACCTTATGGAGCTACCTTTCAGAGAGTTTGATTTAATTTTGGGCATAGACTGGTTGTCAGAGAATGATGCAAGCTTGAGGTGAAAACTTCGACAGCTTAAACTCAGGAAAAGGGCGGGACACAGATTATGATGTTTGGCGAAAGACCCAAGTACGTAAGGATTGTGTTAGCTCTTAAACCTCAAAGGATGTTGGATCGGGATTGTGAAGCTTTCTTGGCTCATGTAATTGATACCAGAGTAGTAGTTCAAGGAATTGAGGACATCTGAATAGTCAAAGACTTTTCTAACATTTTTTTGAAAAAGTTATCAGGGTTACCACTGAATTGAGAGTTAGAGTTTGGCATTAAGGGAATGCTAGGATCCACTCCGGTGTCCATTTCTCACTATCGCATGACACTAATGAAATTAAAAGGGTTGAAGGTTCAAATCTAGGAGTTTTTGGAGAAAAGTTTCATCCGGCCAAGTATCTCACTGTGGGGAGCACCGATTCTCTTTGTTAAGAAGAAAGACTGATCGATGCGGTTGTGCATCGATTACCAATAGTTGAACAAGTTAATTAACAAGTTAACCACCTGTTCTTTTGGCATGTAGTAGCATATTGAGTTAATCAATCGATGAAATCGGCCAAGAGGGGGGTGAATTGGCAATAAAAATTTTGGTGGAAGCTTTTGCAGAAAATTGAAAGTAATTGCACAGCGATTTACAGTGGTTCAACTTTATCAACCAAAGTCTACGTCCACTACCTTAGCTATCCACACTAAGGATTTTCCAACAAATTCACTAATTTGTTCTTTCTTTTGAGGCCAAATAGATAACCTTACAACTCCCTCAAGAATTATACCCCAATTCTTGAGAACACTCTTTCTCAAAGAGAATATTACAAATTTCGCAAACTTACAAGAAAAACCTCACAAGGTAAGATGTTTGCACAATTATAGAACAAAGAAAGAACACTCAAGAATAAATATAATTGAGCACAATAAGTGTTATTGAAAGAAAAATGAATATTGAATGAAAAATAGGCTTCAAATGCTTAAACTTGAGGTTTGATGTTTTCTCTTTGATTCTATCTTGATTCTAGTTGCTTGATGTTTCTTGTTTTTGATCAATGGCTTCTAAGCTTGTTTAATTACACCTTGAATCACTTCTGAATGTTGGGGATCATTAATGGAGTTTTTGGAGTCGTTTAAGTGTGAAAACAATTAATATTTCTGCTTGGAGCGTGGGGGAATCAGTACCCCCTCATGGGGAATCGGTTCCCTAAGTGTAAAATTCAAATATTCGACCGTTGAACAGTGGGGGGAATCGATACCCCTAGGGGGAATCGGTTCCCTCCGAGCACACTGTTATTTCTCGGAGCAAAACCATTTAGGGGGAATCGGTACCCCCTTTGGGGGGAATCGGTTCCCTCTGGACAAACTGTATTTTTTGACTTTGAAATGGTTCGAAATACTTTGTAAAATTATTTTGAAATTATTTTAAGATTAAAACTTAATTTTACACTTTACTAAGGATTTAAAATGAACTTTGAAATAATTTGAGTAATATTTTGATATTCGATTTAATATATTGAATATGCTTAGAAAAATCATTTTCAAAATTAAAATTCTTTTAATTTAATTTGTTATATCGAAACATCAAAATGTTTTCAAAAATCTCCCCCTTTTTGATATAACAAAACATTTTATGATTTTCTAATTTCAAAATGAATTTTGATTTTGAAAATACTACTCCCCCTTACTTTAACACTTTCTCCCCCTTTTTGTTAAATCAAAAAGACCCTATAAAAACGTTTTAAACAAGAATTTTGAAAAACGTAAGCAAATTGATTTATTAATATAAAGCTTAAGCTGCTAAGATCACAATCAAAAGAGAGGTTAGCCATTAGTTTCATAATCAATATTCTTAAACATGTAATGGATAATTGGTCATATATGTCTAAATATGCAAAATAAACACGAAATCCAAATCAAATGTATTAAACATAAGTTCGAACAACCAAAAATAAACAATCCAAAAGCATTCAAAATGTTTTAACAATAATGCAAATATCCAAGTTCAATCCAAACAAGCAAAGCAAAGATCAAAGTTCAAGCATCCGTAGGAGGATTGGGAGGAGGGAAATGAGCTCGCATAGCTTCCATTTCATGAGTGAGTGCATTAATACGAGCGTTGGCTGCTTCATTGTTTGCACGCATCTCCCGGAGAATTTCCAATTGTTGAGCTTCCATAGTCGAGAAGTGAGATTCTATGGAAGTGAAGCGAGAATCCAAGGATGCATAACGGAAATCAAATGTCTCCACAAATGATTGAAAATATGGTGGTACTTTATCTTCTTGCTGAGCTTGTTCCTCGTGCTGCTCCGGCTCATCGTCGGCTTCGTCAATATCTTGTATTAATTGTTCAAGCTCGGGATCGTCGTCAGCTTCTGGTGGAGCTTGTGAAGAACTAGCTCCCGGAGTATTCTCAGAAGATCGAACCCATTCACCGGTTTCTTTATTCTTTATCCATCATGCTCTCATTAAGAAAAGAAGATTAATTTGTTTTTTAGAGGAAAGACGACATCTTGACCAGCTCTAAGCCCGACTTTAGAAAATAGATTACTCAGAATGCAACCGTAAACTAGAGATGAACAAAGTTTCTTATTAGGAACAAGATTTACGGTCTCAACAATTTCAGCAAAAATAATCTGAGGTAGGTTTATTTTAATATTGTTTTGGAAACAATGTAACCACCAAAGATCCAAGGCTCTAAGAGTTGAGTCACGACCTCCGGATGGTCGAAACCACCAAGAAATAATTAGATGAAGAAAACGATCATGAAGATCTAAGACACTCGCACTATCCATTCTTTTATAACGAGAACCTAAAAACTATTTTTCATTTGATATACCATCATTTTCTAATCCTAATTTATTGGCTATGTAAGCAAAGTCAAGATGGAAGAATTGTACTAGGATATAGGAACGAACTCTTATGGTTTTGGTTTAAGCTCGGTTTTTAATTTAACGGAAATAGAATAGAAGATGCGAACAAGTTGATGGTAAACTATAGGTTCAAGGTCACAAAGTTTATCAAATTTCCACTCTTGTAAAAGAGGAATATATCTAAAATTGATATCTATCATAGCTTGAAGAGATGGGATACGTTCTTCTCTAATTTTTTAAGAGTCAAAATACTGATAATACCAAAAACGATGATTTCTAGGACTAGGATGATTGAAGCACGAGTTTTGGATAGTCATATTAGGATCAACGGGATTAGGAATAGGAATTGCAGGAATAGGAGGAGGATTTGGAGGTGGATTTGGTTGTTGTTTTGAACGACTAGATGAAGACCTAGCACGTTTAGGATTTCACATGGTTTAAGAAAATCGAAATAGAATGAATAACCTGCAATTATAAAACACATGTACGCAATGTAATCAATCCCAAAACTCAATTGAGTCCTCAATAATTCAAGGTTCTGTAAACCAATCCTAATGGGCAAAGTTTTTTGAAAAACTTATTGAAAAATAAGGTTTTGAAAATCAGTATATGTATAGTTTTCATAACAACAACATAATTCAATCAAAACACAATAATTTGAAAAAACAATTTTTTTATTTTGAAAATTTCAAAGAATTTTGGAAAATTCTTGTGTTTTTGATGAAATTAGTTGTAAAATCTAGTTTCTAATCACTAAACAATCAATGTCCGATCACTATTTCAATCTAGAACTAATTAAAACTAGTTCTATGTTTAAATTTTGATAAAATAGAGGTTTTAGAAAAATACCTTGAAGATTTTTGGATTTTGTGAGAATGTGATTATTTTTGCACTAATTTGATGATTCCAATAGGTTTAGGAGAAGATATTTGAAGTAATTCTAATAATAAATGTTGTTTTTTGAATCAAAGTGATGATTTGGGGAGAGAGAAGAGGAGAATGGAAAAGAGAAGATAGGGTTTGAGAGTAAAGAAAAAACATTTCTGGTGTTTAAAACCAGAACCCGTGGGGGGTATCGATTCCCCTTCAAAGGGGGAATCGGTTCCCCTTCAAGGGGGTATCAATTCCCTCTGCCCTATAATTCAAAAATCTATATTTTAAACACTCAAAATGCTAAATTAATCTTCTCTAGTGGTATTGGCAACTCATATATCAAAAATTAATTATGTTCAATCAATCAAATTAATCCTTAAACTACATTTGAACATAAAGTTAATTTTTCATAAAGAATCATAAACTCCCCTTAACTAATAGCAATGAATGTAATCAAAAATTACTATTATAAGCATTTTTCATTTATTCTTTAAAGTGCTAAGATTATTTTAAACACTTAGTGAAGATAGGTCAGTTAAACCTAATTCTCTCCTAAGTGTCCAAAAACGTTCCTTGTCTAAAGGTTTTGTAAAGATATCCGCTAATTGATGCAAAGTATCAACAAATTCTAGAACTACATCTTCCTTAGTGACATGGTCTCTAATGAAGTGATGTCTTAATGTGCTTAGTTCTAGAGTGTTGGATGGGATTTTTAGTGAGACAAATAGCACTAGTATTGTCACACTTGATAGGAATGATACCTACTTCAATTCCATATTCAAAAAGTTTTTGTTTCATCCATAAAACTTGTGCACAACAACTACCAGCTGAAATGTATTCGGCTTCAGTGGTAGATAATGCAATATACAATTTTGTTTCTTTGAAAACCAAGAAATCAGCATATTTCCAAGGAATTGGCAAGTACCAGAGGTTCTTTTCCTATCTAATTTGCATCCTCCATAATCCGCATAAGAAAAGGCATGCAAGCTAAAGCTAGAGTCTCTCGGATACCAAAGTCCTAAACTAGGAGTGTCCTTAAGGTATCTAAAGATTCTCGTAATAGCTAGTAAATGTGATTCCTTAGGGCATGATTGAAATCTAGCACATAAGCAAACACTAAACATAATGTCCGGTCTACTTGCAGTTAGATAAAGTAAAGATCTAATCATTGACCTATATAATTTAACATCTACACATTTACCTCCTTCATCTAAGTCAAGCTTTGTTGAAGAGCTCATTGGAGTGTCATGAGGCTTGCCATTTTCCAGTCAAAATTTCTTGAGCATATCTTTGGCGTACTTAGCTTGATTGATGAAGATGTCATCTTTTCTTTGCTTGATTTGGAGTCCCAAGAAAAATGAGAGCTCCCCCATCATGCTCATTTCGAATTCGCTTTGCATTAGCTTAGAAAATTCTTGGCAAAGAACATCATTAGCAGAACCAAATATTATATCATCAACATAAATTTGAACTACTAATAAATCTTTACCTTTATGCTTTAAAAACAATGTAGTGTCAACCTTCCCTTTTGAAAAACCTTTTTCAATTAAAAAATTTGACAATCTTTCATACCAAGCTCTAGGTGCTTGTTTTAAACCATAAAGTGCTTTTGTCAATTTAAGAACATGATCCGGAAATTTTGAATCTTCAAAACCTGGAGGTTGTTCCACATACACTTCTTCTTTTATAAAACCATTTAAAAATGCACTTTTAACATCCATTTGATATAATTTAAATTCATGAAAACATTCTAATTGCTTCTATCCAAGCTACGGGAGCGTATGTTTCATCATAGTCTATGCCATCTTCTTGAGTATACCCTTGAGCAACAAGTCTAGCCTTGTTTCTCACTATATTACCACTCTCATCAAGCTTATTCCTAAATACCCATTTAGTACCTACAGTAGATTTATTACTAGGCCTTTCAACTAATGTCCATACTTTACTTCTCTCAAATTGATTTAACTCTTCTTGCATAGCCATAATGTAATACCCCAAAAATTAGACAATGACCAAAATTAAAATTTTGAAAGTTTGATGGTCAAAGTATAAAACTTGGGAAAAGTTTAGGGAATTAAGTGATAAATTTCCTAAAAAGATTTTTATTCCATAAATGATGGTTTACTCTTGAGAGTGGAGTTTTATAGAAATCATATTTTTGGAATTAGGAATTTTAGTAAAGAAAAATTAGAAAAGGTTAAAGCCGATAAGGAATCAGAAATTCGAATCGAATTGGAATGTTACAAAAATTTGAAAGGATGTTATAAAATGGTTGGAAATATTATTGTAATATTTTAGATCAGAGAAAGTTGGTTTGGAAATGTGCAATTTTTCAGATTTAACCGAAACAGTGGAATTTAGTGACTAAAACGCAAGATTTGAAAATTTAAAGTAAATTTCGGAAGTCAAAGAAAAATAATTTATGTTTGACTTTGTAATATGATAATAATCAGATGGCTTGGTTTTATGGTGATTATGGAGATTCATTAAGGGCAAAAATGGGATTTCCTATGGTGTTGAATAAACAATTCCATTATAATTTATATTAAGCCATGTGCTAGATGAATTAACATTAGAATATCTATAATGGGGGAACATTTCAGCTCATCTTCTTCCTCCAAGGGCCGACACATTCAAGCAAGATAGGTAAGCATTTTTAGTTTCAATTTTAAAGCTATTTCTTGAGAATTTAACTAAGTGTGGTTAGGAAAAATATTCTACTTTCAATTCTCTACATTTTGACATGAATATTACTAGGGTTTCATGTTCAAATCTATCTTGAGTTGATGAAGGGGATTTTGATTCTTGTGTTTTATGGGTTTTGAAGAGTTAAGTGATTTTAAAGAATTGGTTGTAAGAATTGATGAAGAACCTAAGAATGAAGTTAAAGAAAACAGTTTGGATTTTGATTCTGGCAGTAGGTTCGAAAATTCACCAGAAAATATATAAACATAATTTGGAGGTTATTTTTATATATTGTGTTCATATATGGATCTAGTTTTGTTTAAAATAAACGGGGATCAATTTCAAGTTGTATACAAATATATATGAATCTTTAACTGAGGAAAGGTCAGAAAAGTCGGACAGCAGAATTCTGTACAAAACAGATTCTGTTGGTGAACTTTGAAAATTCACCATAAATTGTACAGAATGAATTAGAAGGATTTCTTTATATGGAGAGATTCGTATTCGAGTATAGTTTTTAATGGAAGAAACGGAATTGAATTCCAGTGTATATATCAAGACAGAATAATGATTCTTTAAGGGTAGTGCGAGTTGTCTGATTTATGGAAAATTAATGGGTTGTTGTGTAAGAGTTGTATAATTGATGTACTATGCTGGAAATTGTTGTTTGGGAATTGAAAATGAGTGTTAGATGTGAAATAATTTCAATACTGGAATTTTTGGTATTAATAATCTAAGTGATAAAATGGTGAAGGACCATTTTGAGTACATTGGAAAAGTGGGTTCCAATGTTAAAGGAATTAATAAGTACTGAATTATTTGGTGGAAATGAGTTTGAAGTATGCTATGGAATTATTTTGGGATATGGTTATGTTAGTACAATACTAACATATGTATTATTATAAATTTGTGATTTATACAGATCATGGTTGATTTGCAATTGAAGCAAGTCAAGTATAAAAAGGGTATATTGTGGATAATAGTGAGGCACAAATATTTTGAAAGATATAAAGTGTCAAGGTGAGTGCAATACATGCATGAAATTATACATGGATGTTTTATACATCATAAGGAAGACTTGCGATAAGTCGACCTTGTTTATATCAGCATGATATTATGCTAGATTTTTATAAATTGACATGACATTAAAATGTCATGGTATGAAATCAAAATGCATTGATTATGAAAAATGTGATATTTTACCATGAATATTTTCGGGTATGAATTGCCCAATGTTAAATATTGATAATATACTTTGCCATGGATGAATTGAATAAAATAGACTATATGCCCATGTAAGTCATTGAGGGACACGGTATAGTTGGCATGCCATAGAGTATAGCAGCTACAGGTTTATATTAGCACTATAGTGTGTAAGGACACTAAGTGCAGGTTTATGTCCGGATTAGCACTATAGCGTAAGCTTAGTATAGGTGGTGGGCACGACCTTATGTGTATTGTCTGGATTAGCACTATGGCGTAAGCTTAGTGCAGGTTTAGCACTACGGTGCAGGTATTTTACTCGTATACCCAGGGTCCTCAAGGTGTTATATTGGGCTATTGTCTATGGTTCATTGGCTATGGATTATGTTTTATTGGTTAATAAATGGTAACCATACAAATAAGCTTATGAGCTTACGGAATAATGGCAAGTATATTGAAAAAAAAAGCTTACGAGCTTATGGAATTTAAATGGTAAGTATTTTGGTAAAAATAAGCTTATGAGCTTATGGGATAAAAGGTAAGAAATTTATATTATATTGATCATGGTAAAATATTGAAAATGCTATTAGCCTGGTTTTATGGCATTGGATTTGAAATCTAAATTCATGCATGAATTGTATTGCACTATATATTGTTTTAATTGCCTCACTATTTTTATACTTAGCGTGTGATGATTTTCACGCGTAGGTAAAAAGAAAAGAATAAAAATAAAGAGTTCAGAATGACAGCAAGCATCGAGAGGTATATTTAAATATCAGTAAGACATCCTACGATGGATTTTGATTTAGATAGTGGCATGTAATTTGATAATGTTAAATTTATTTTGTTGAATAAATTTTGGAAATTGTTATAGTGATGAAAGGGTAATTTTTATGAGATTTATATGAAAATTTTGAAAGTTACTATAGCATGAACAGTAATCCCGTTTTTAAGCAAAAAATTCCAGTATGAAAAAGGGGTACCGATTCCCCTGCTACAGGGAATCGATTCCCTCACTATTCATTATTCGGGTACTATTCACTATTCATAATTAAAAATATTTTGAATTAAATTATTATAATGAAACGTAATTTTATATGATATGATATTTTTATAATATCATTTACTATTTTAAGAAAATAAATTTTAAATTGTTTTCGAATTGTAAAATGGTTTTAGAAATTCGGATAACATCTATAATCTATATAGGTATAATTATACGGGTTATGGGTGTTACATTTATTGGCATCAGAGCTACATGTTTAGCCGATTCTAGGACTAAACCGGGGTTGTTTTTGAGTTAAAAGTGTATACATGCCACTAGGATGTCAAAAGTTACTGATATTTGTATATATACTGTGATGATGTTTATTGGGAGTAAAGTTACTTTTAATAATGTATGATGATTCTGACTATGTTCAGATGTTGAAATTAAAGACAAAGGTAATAAAGTCGAAATGATTGAAAAGAATATCGAGATTGAAATCGACAAAAAAAGGAACATATATGACTTATATAAAACACCTTAGAAGGGTGGATGTTATAAAAGATTTTTCTCCATTTTGTGGAAGAATTGATTTAAAAGTTTGAATGGCTTACAAGAAAAGTCGAATCGGATGAGGATCCAAAGGAGATTTTTGAATCTGTGATGATTATGAGGTTTATCCAAGTAAGCTTAAATAAGGGAGAAATATTTAAGCTAAGCATTAAATTATTTAAATCATTGATGATTTGAGTAAGAGAAATTGAGTAAGCGGTAAATATGATTTCCGTTAAAAGTTTAAAGAAAGTTGAATTATTAGGGAATCAATGAGAATAAATATCAAGTCCATAAAATTGGATAGAGTTACCTTGTGAAGGTAAATATGTGAAAATGGATTGTCCAACTTTCCATGCTACAATGAATTATTGTTTAGATTGAGATGGATTCTCAAGAACTTTAAAAGTGTCAAGTTCGTGATGATAAGAAAATGAGAAAATTTTTTTACTAGTTGATTTTAGCATTAACTACTATGAAGTTATTGCTACAAATTTATCAAGTTTTCTTATTGAACGATGTGAACATTAAGACTTTCCTTGGAGATGGAAAAGGTTTTAATTATTCAAGAATAATTTCTATGGATCTGGATAGGTTATACAAGTTTCCTTAATAAGAAATAAGGAATTCCAAAGTAGAGATATTCAATTCTACTTGATATCGAGTGATATTATTGTGGAAGACCTATGGTCATGGTCACGGTCATGATACAAGTGTTAGTCAGAAAATAGTAAATGATCGATAAAGATTCAGAAGCTTTTGTTATTGATGAATCTGATGGGATTATCATGAACGAGTTTTATATCATTTTGATCATAAGTTGGTGGTCTCTGTAATAAGGTTGGGTTAATGGTCGCAAGAAGTGAAAAAAAAAGTGCAGAGAAATTAAAAATTTTAATGATTGATGAAAAAGTGAAATCATCAATAAGTGATATCAGCAATGGTTACGATTAAGATGATGTAAAAAGGATGCATAGCTTTTCTAGCTAAGGTAATAGATACTCAAGTATCTGAAGTAAGATCAAATGATATTTCCATAACTTGGGAATTTCCATGTCTTTTTAGATTTATTATTATGGGTTACCTCCAGATTGAGAGGTGGAATTCAATATTAAGGGTTATTAAGGCATTGATCTTGTATCTATGGATTCATATCGAATGATTGCGATTGAGCTAAAAGAATAAATAAACAAATGCAAGAGCTGATAAATGGAGGATGCATTAGACTAAATATTTTATACCTTGGGGTAAACAGGTATTGGTTATAAAAAAATGGATATATGCAACTATGAATAGATTATTGAAAAGATTATTGATAGTTAAACAAAGTAACTATCATAAATAAATATCCTATTTTGAGGATTGATGACTTGTTTTATCAGCTTAAAAGGAGAAATAATGTTTCTAAAATTGATATTCGAATGAGATATCACCAGTTAAATTTTTAAAGAGAAAGATGTTCCAAAGATAGTTTTCAAGAAACGGTATAGACACTACGAGTCTGTAGTAAAGCCGTTTGGTTTGAAAAATGCTCAAGTAACATTCATAGACTTGATGAATCAAGTATTTCAATTTTACTTGGATTAATTTGAGGTGGTTGTATTGATGACATTCGGGTATACTCGAATACAAAGATAGAGCATGATGCTTATCTTCGTACTGTATTCGAAATATTTAAGGATAAAAAGTTATATGCTAAACTGTCAAAGTGTGAGTTTTGACTATTAGAAGTTGATTTTCTTAGTCATGTTGTCTCGGCATATGGCATAAGAGATAAAAATATATTATAAGAAAAAAATAGAAAAAGAAAATGAAAACGAAGAAGAAAAAAATGAAAATGAGAAATGAAAAAAAAATATTTCACTTGTGGAAAAAATGCGAGACTAAAGACTTTGAAGTCAAATTTGATGGAAATTATTGAGGAAGAATTTGTATTCCTCATAATGATGAGTTGAAGAAATATATTCTTTCTAAGGCACATTATAGTCTACTGACTATGCATACAAGTGGGAACAAAATGTATCATGATGTAAAGAGTTATTTTGGTGGCCAGGTATGAAAAGAAACATTACTAAGTTTGTTGTTACATGTTTGACATGTCAACAAGTAAAAGTTGAGAATCAAGTGCTTTCGGAATTATTACAACTGATTGCTAATCCAGAGTGGAAGTGGTAAATAGTCACTATGGATTTTGTTAGAAGACTACTTTTGACATTAAATAAAAAGGATTCCATTTGTGTGATAGTGACTGGTTTATTAAATCGACACATTTAATTCTGATGTGGATGGACTATGCATTGGATAAATATACAGAGTTGTATATCAAGGAGATAATTTGACTACATGGAATGTCAGTTTCCATTATATCGGACAGAGATCCAAAGTTCACTTTAAGATTTTGGAAATATTTGCATAAAGTTTGGGTACTTGATTGAATTTCAGTGCGATCTTTCATCCACAGACGGATGTAAGTCAGAAAGTATTATTCATATATTTGAAGATATGCTGAGTGCATGTGTGATTGATTCCAAGGAATCATGGGAAAGGAAAAGTATTTAATTTTAGTAGAAATTTTCTACAATGACAGTTATCAATTGAGTAACAAGATGGCTCCGTATGAAACTTTATATGGGAGAAAATACCGAACACCAATAAATGGGTTCGAGTTAAAAGATCATAATCTTGTTCGCTCAGATTTATTGAATTAAGTTGAAGATAAAGTAAAGATAATCTCAAGATGATATTGGATCGACAAAAGTCTTATGTAGACTTGAATTGAAAAAAAAAAAGATTGAATTTTCATGAAGGTGATAAAGTTTTTCTTAAAGTATCACATTGGAAAAAGATGTTGCACCTAAAATGCAAAGAAAAACTAAATCTAAGATTCATTGGAATTTATGAGATATTAAAAAGAGTTGGACTGATGGATTATCAGTTAACATTAACTCTGGAGGTATTTGGGAACCAGAGTTGGACAAAGTATACAATATTTTTCATGTGTTGATGCTTAGAAAGTATCGATTGGATATTTCATATGTCATTTCATCAGAGGAAATTAAGATACAAACGGATTTGATTATAAAGAAAAACCAGTTCGGATATTAGCTCGAGAAATCAAAGAAATGCGTAATAAGATGATCCTTCTAGTCAAAGTGATTTAGCAAAATCATAATGTCAAAGACGTTACATGGGAAAGAGAGGATGATATGAAAATGTGTAGATATTTTCATAATAGGTTGAAAAAATGAATTGAACATGTTCAAAATCTAATGATTAGCATGATCTTCTCAAAATTATCAAATTAAGGAGGAAAAATCGGAATTTAATAAGTTGGCAAGACAAAAAGGGATTTATGATTTTTCAAGGGAAAAAGAGGAGTTAGTGTTTTAATAGAAAGTTTTAAAATTCGAGGAAGAATTTTCTTAAGGAGGGGAGAATTGTAATAGCCGAAAAATTTAGACAATGACTAAAATGAAAATTTTGAAAGTTTGATGGTTAAAGTATAAAACTTAGGAAAAGTTTAGGGAATTAAGTGATAAATTTCCTAAAAAGATTTTTATTCCATAAATGATGGTTTACTCTTGAGAATGGAGTTTTATAGAAATCATATTTTTTGGAATTTGGAATTTTAGTAAAGAAAAATTAGAAAGGGTTAAAGCCGATAAGGAAACGGAAATTCGAATCGAATTGAATGTTACAAAAATTTGGAAGGATGTTATAAAATGGTTGGAAATATTATTGTAATATTTTAGATCAGAGAAAGTTGGTTTGGAAATGTGCAATTTTTCAGATTTAACCGAAACAGTGGAATTTAGTGACTAAAACGCAAGATTTGAAAATTCAAGGTGAATTTCGGAAGTCAAAGACAAAATAATTTATTTTTGACTTTGTAATATGATAATAATCAGATGGCTTGGTTTTATGGTGATTATGGAGATTCATTAAGGGCAAAAAAAGGATTTCCTATGGTGTTGAATAAACAATTCCATTATAATTTATATTAAGCCATGTGCTAGATGAATTAACATTAGAATATCTATAATGGGGGAACATTTCAGCTCATCTTCTTCCTCCAAGGGCCGGCACATTCAAGCAAGAAAGGTAAGCATTTTTAGTTTCAATTTTAAAGCTATTTCTTGAGAATTTAACTAAGTGTGGTTAGGAAAAATATTCTACTTTCAATTCTCTACAAATGTTTAAATCTATCTTGAGTTGATGAAGGGGATTTTGATTCTTGTGTTTTATGGGTTTTGAAGAGTTAAGTGATTTTAAAGAATTGGTTGTAAAAATTGATGAAGAACCTAAGAATGAAGTTAAAGAAAACAGTTTGGATTTTTATTCTGGCAGTAGGTTCGAAAATTCACCAGAAAATATATCAAAATAATTTGGAGGTTATTTTTATATATTGTGTTCATATATGGATCTAATTTTGTTTAAAATAAACGGGGATCAATTTCAAGTTGTATACAAAAATATATGAATCTTTAACTGAGGAAAGGTCAGAAAAGTCGGACAGCAGAATTCTGTACAAAACAGATTTGTTGGTGAACTTTGAAAATTCACCATAAATTGTACAAAATGAATTAGAATGAGTTATTTATATGGAGAGATTCGTATTCGAGTCTAGTTTTTCACGGAAGAAACGGAATTGAATTCCAGTGTCTATATCAATACAGAATAATTATTCTTTAAGGGTAGTGCGAGTTGTCTGAATTATGGAAAATTAATGGGTTGTTGTGTAAGAGTTGTATAATTGATGTACTATGCTGGAAATTGTTGTTCGGGAATTGAAAATGAGTGTTAGATGTGAAATAATTTCAATACTGGAATTTTTGGTATTAATAATCTAAGTGATAAAATGGTGAAGGACCATTTTGAGTAAATTGGAAAAGTGGGTTCCAATGTTAAAGGAATTAATAAGTACTGAATTATTTGGTAGATATGAGTTTGAAGTATGCTATGGAATTATTTTGGGATATGGTTATGTTAGTACAATACTAACATATGTATTATTATAAATTTGTGATTTATACAGATCAGGGTTGATTTGCAATTGAAGCAAGTCAATTATAAAAGGGTATATTGTGGACAATATTGAGACACAAATATTTTAAAAGATATAAAATGTCAAGGTGAGTCCAATACATGCATGAAATTATACATGGATGTTTTATACATCATAAGGAAGACTTACGATAAGTCGACCTTGTTTATATCAGCATGATATTATGCCAGATTTTTATAAATTGACATGACATTAAAATGTCATGGTATGAAATCAAAATGCATTGATTATGAAAAATGTGATATTTGACCATGAATGTTTTCGGGTATGAACTACCAATGTTAAATATTGATAATATACTTTGCCATGGATGAATTGAATAAAATAGACTATATGTCCAAGTAAGTCATTGAGGGACATGGTATAGTTGGCATGCCATAGAGTATAGCATCTACAGGTTTATATTAGCACTATAGTGTGTAAGGACACTAAGTGCATGTTTATGTCCGGATTAGCACTATAGCGTAAGCTTAGTGTAGGTGGTGGGCACGACCTTATGTGTATTGTCCGGATTAGCACTATGGCGTAAGCTTAGTGCAGGTTTAGCACTACGGTGCAGGTATTTTACTCGTATACCGGGGGTCCTCAAGGTGTTATATTGGACTATTGTCTACGGTTTATTGGCTATGGATTATGTTTTATTGGTTAATAAATGGTAACCATGCAAATAAGCGTATGAGCTTACGGAATAATGGCAAGTATATTGAGAAAAAAATAAGGTTACGAGCTTATGGAATTTAAATGGTAAGTATTTTGGTAAAAATAAGCTTATGATCTTATGGGATAAAAGGTAAGAAATTTATATTATATTGATCATGGTAAAATATTGAAGATGCTATTAGCATGGTTTTATGGCATTGGATTTGAAATCTAAATTCATGCATGAATTGTATTGCACTATATATTGTTTTAATTGCCTCACTAATTTTATACTTAGCGTGTGATGATTTTCACGCGTAGGTAAAAAGCAAAGAATAAAAATAAAGAGTTCAGAACGACAGGAAGCATCGAGAGGTATATTTAAATATCAGTAAGACATCCTACAATGGATTTTGATTTATATAGTGGCATGTAATTTGATAATGTTAAATTTATTTTGTTGAATAAATTTTAGAAATTATTATAGTGATGAAAAGTTAATTTTTATGAGAGTTATATGAAAATTTTCGAAAGTCACTGTAGCATGAACAGTAATCCCGTTTTTAAGCAAAAATTTCCAGTATGAAAAAGGGGTACCGATTCCCCTGCTACAGGGAATCGATTCCCCCACTGTTCACTTCACTATTCACTATTCGGGGTACTATTCACTATTCATAATTAAAAATATTTTGAATTAAATTATTATAATGAAACATAATTTTATATGATATGATATTTTTATAATATCATTTACTATTTTAAGAAAATAAATTTTAAATTGCTTTCGAATTGTAAAATGGTTTTAGAAATTCGGATAACATCTATAATCTGTATAGGTATAATTATACGGGTTATGGGTGTTACACATAATCCAATGTTCATCATTTAATGTTTCTTTAATATTCTTAGGCTCTATGCATGAGATAAATGCAACATAATTACAAATATTTCTCAGAGAAGATCGAGTAGTTACCCCTTTAGATGGATCACCTATAATCTCACCATCCTTGACATAGTTGTACTCTCTTGGATAAGATATTTCCCTTTCTTCAATGGTTGGATTCTCAAGAGGATCATGAGTTTCCTCATCTTTCGTTTCTTCATTTGATGATGATTCTCCAACGTCATGTCTAACGTCATTTGCTTGTACAATACCTACATCATCATTAACACAAGAATCCTTCATCGGAAGGAGATTATCATAAAAAACAACATGTATAGACTCTTCTAAAACTAAAGTTCTTTTATTAAATACTCGATAAGCTTTAGAATTTAAGGAATAACCCAGAAAATTTCCTTCATCACTTTTAGCATCAAATTTGCCAAGGTTTTCTTTACTGTTGTTTAAAACAAAACATTTACATCCAAAAGGATGAAAATAGCTAATGTTAGGCTTTTTATTTTTGAAAATTTCATATGGAGTTTTCTTTAAAATTCCTAATCATTACTCGATTTACAACATAACAAGCGGTATTTATGGCTTCCGCCCAAAAATATTTTGGCAAATTATTTTTCACAAAGCATGGTTCTAGCCATTTCTTCTAAAGTTCGATTTTTCCTCTCAACAACTACATTTTGTTGAGGGGTTCTAGGTACTGAAAAATTATGGCTAATACCATTAGAATTACAAAACTCATTAAATCCAAGATTTTCAAATTTAGTGCCATGATCACTTCTAACACTAGTGATAGAGTAACCTTTTTCGTTTTGGATTACTTTTGAAAAATGTGATGCAATTTTCTAATGCTTCATCTTTAGTACTTAAGAATAGAACCCAAGTATATCTAGAATAGTCATCTACCAAGACAACTGCATATTGTTTTCCACCCAAGCTAGTAGTCCTAGTTCGCCCAAAAAGATCTATATGGATCAATTGTAATATTCTACTAGTTGATACGTCATTAATGGATTTAAAAGAAATTAGCTTTTGTTTTCCTTTAGCACAAGGATTACATATTTTATCATTATCAAATTTAAGCTTAGGCAACCCTCTTACTAAGTCTCCTTGAATTAGCCGTTGCAAAACACTCATACTAGCATGTCCTAGTCTCCTATGCCATAACCAACTATCATGTTCATCCTTAGCAACTAGGCACAAATTAGTCATATCAATAGAATCTAAATGCACCATGTATATGTTTCCTATTCTATGACCAACAAGCATAATCCGATTAGATGCAATGTCAATGACTTTACAACCATTAATTTCAAACATGACATTGAATCCCTTATCGCATAATTGACTAATAATCAATAGATTATGCTTTAATCCATTCACATATAACACATTTTTAATTTGTATGGAAGAGGTATTACCTATAGTACCAATACCTTCAATGTGACCTTTTGAATTATCACCAAAAGTCACTTCTCATTCATTTTTGGCGTTAAGCTCTATGAACCAGCTTTTGTCTCTGGTCATGTGTCTCGAGAATCAAATATCAAGGTACCATGAATTTGGATTTATTTCCCATGCCTTGTAGCAATGTTCCTTTTCCTACAAACATAGATTAATTTCTAATTTTTGGTACCCAAATTATTTTGGGTCCATATTCATTAGTTTCTAAAATCATTGTCCCCTTTGGTATCCATTTATTAAGGACATCCTTATCTTTAGTAGTAATGAATTCTTTAGGAACCCATATACTCCTAATAATTTTACCATTCAAGGTTCGTTGAGGACTTCTATGATTGTAGCTTCTAAAACTTTTCTTAACAAAGTTGGATTTTGAATTCTCACATTTTTCAAAACTTTTTGTTACAACCTTATTAAAAGAAGTTTTAAGATCATCAATCTTCTTTTGATGATCATCATGAACTTTTGAAAGTAAGTTATGCAAATCAGTATTTTCTTTTCAAAATCATTAATTTTGATTTGCAATTCTTTGATCTTACTTTCAAGCTCATTGTTGGTCTTGGATATAAGACTATTTTCGTTTTTCAATTTGAAATATCATTTTTGTATTTTGAAAATAGAGTCTTATAATTCGAAGCCAACCCATTATAATCCTCTAATAACTCATCATAAGATAATTCATCCAAATCAAATGAGTTAGAGGTTACCTTAGAATCTTCCCCGATAGCCATCAAGCACAAGTTTGCAACTTCTTGTTCCTCTTCATCAGAACCTTCTTCATCGCTCCATGTAGCTACATGAGCCTTGTGCTTTTTTTGGATTGACCCTTTTTCTTCAATTATGGGAAATCATATTTGGCATGCCCCGACTTTTTGCATTCATAGCAAATGATTGGGTCTTTCTCATTCGATTCAGTTTTGAAGCCTTCATGACGTTTGAATTTTCTTCCTCGGTTGGGCATCATCAACTTTCTGAATCGTTTGACAAATAATGCCATTTCCTCGACATCATCATCGTCATTCGAATCACTCTCATCTTTTGTGGATTTGAGAGCAACTCCAATGTTTTTCTTCTTCTCTTTCTCTTTTGGTGTCTCATCAATCTTATCGAGGTCCACTTCATCTTCAAGCATTATTTCATGAGTGAGAAGGGAACCGATTAGTTCTTCAAGAGTTAAGGGCGTTAGGTCCTTAGACTCAATGATTGTCGTCTTCTTTGATTGCCACGATTTTGGAAGGGAGTAGACTAACTTCCTCACAAGCTTTTCATTTGAAATGATCTCTCCATATGATTTGAGACCATTGACAATCGTTGAAAATCTATCCGTCATACCTTTGATATCTTCATTTGGTTTCATCCTGAAATTTTCATAGCTATGCGTTAGAATACTAATTTTAGATTTCTTTACCTCATCGGTACCTTCATGAGTGACTTGAAGTTTGTCCCATATTTCTTTGGTAGTTGTACAAGATGAAACTCTTTCGTATTCTTCTGGTCCAAGAGCACAAAATATGATATGGATGGCTTTGGAGTTGAGCTGGAACATTCTTGTCTCTCCTTCACTCCACAATCTTGGATGAGTGAGAGGCTTGATGTATCCTTCTTCTACGACATTCCATGCTCCCAGGTCACTTACTTGAATGAAGTACATCATCCTATTTTTCCAATAGGCATAGTTAGCCCCATTGAAGAAAGGAGGTTTGTTGATGGGCATCGAATCGAGACTGGAGTCGAAGTTTGAAGTGGAGGCCATTGATGACTTTGATTATCGATGTAACTCTTCCCGAATCGACTCAAGAGGCGATTAAACCTTTAAATGAGTTAGGCTATGATGCCAATTGTTGAGTTAATCGATCGATGAATTGGCCAAGAGGGGGGTGAATTGGCAATAAAAATTTGGTGGAAGCTTTTGCAGAAAATTGAAAGTATTGCACAACGATTTACAGTGGTTCGACTTTATCAACCAAAGTCTACGTCCACTACCTTAGCTATCCACACTAAGGATTTTCCAACAAATTCACTAATTTGTTCTTTCTTTTGAGGCCAAAGAGATAACCTTACAACTCCCTCAAGAATTATACCCTAATTCTTGAGAACACTCTTTCTCAAAGAGAATATTACAAATTTCGCAAACTTACAAGAAAAACCTCACAAGGTAAGATATTTGCACAATTCTAGAACAAAGAAAGAACACTCAATAATAAATATAATTGAGAACAATAAGTGTTCTTGAAAGCAAAAATGAATATTGAATGAAAAATGGCTTGAAATGCTCAACTTGAGGTTTGACGCTTTCTCTTTGATTCTCTCTTGATTCTAGTTGTTTGATGTTTCTTGTTTTTGATCAATGGCTTCTAAACTTGTTTAAATACACCTTGAATCACTTTTGAACGTTGGGGATCATTAATAGAGTTTTTGAAGCCGTTTAAGTATGAAAACAATTGATATTTCTGCTTGGAGCGTGGGGGAATCGGTACCCCCTCATGGGGAATCGGTTCCCTAAGTGTAAAATTCAAATATTCGACCGTTGAACAGTGGGGACAATCGATACCCCTGGGGGGAATCGGTTCCCTCCAAGCACACTGCTATTTCTCGGAGCAAAACCATTCAGGGGGGAATCGGTACCCCCTTAGGGGGAAATCGGTTCCCTCTGGACAAACTGTATTTTTTGGCTTTGAAACGGTTCGAAATACTTTGTAAAATTGTTTTGAAATTATTTTAAGATTAAAACTTAATTTTACACTTTAGTAAGGATTTAAAATGAACTTTGAAATACATTGAGTAATATTTTGATATTCGATTTAATATATCGAATATGCTTAGAAAAATCATTTTCAAAATTAAAATTCTTTTAATTTAATTTGTTATATCGAAACATCAAAATGTTTTCAACATAGCAGCAGAGGGTATCTGTGTTGACCCTCAGAAAGTTCAAGCAGTTCTTGAGTGGGAGCCATCCAAGAGTGTAAATAAAGTATGCAGTTTCTTAGGTCTAACGGAATATTATCATCGCTTCGTAAAGGGTTTTTCGATGATAGTCCCCCCGGTGACAAAGTTTCTTCAGAAAGGTGTATTGTTTTTTTTATGTGAGAAACGACAGTATAGTTTCGAGCAATTGAAGACCTTGTTGATCCAAGCCTCAGTCTTAACCCATCCTGAGTCGGTAAAAGAGTTTACCATATATAGCAATGCTTCGCTAAACGATATGGGATACGTTTTGATGCAAGATAGAAAAGTAGTAGCATATGCATCTCGTCAGCTCAAGCCTTACGAGCGGAATTACCCCATCCATAATTTAGAGGTTGTAGCGGTTATTTTCGCGCTTAAGATTTGGAGCCATTACTTGTTTGGGGGGAAATTCCACATCTTCACATATCACAAAATTTTAAAGTATTTTCTTACCTAGAAGGAGTTAAACTTGAGGCAGCATATGTGGGTGAAGTTGTTTAAGGATTATGATTGTGTTATCGACTATCATCTCGAGAAAGAAAACGTTGTAGCTGATGCACTGAGCGAAAAGACGATGTTAAAGCTAAGAGCTTTGCTGGTGCGCCTGGGTATATCCAGTGATGAAGGTTTGTTAGTCGAGCTTTGAGTATAACCCGAGCTAGTGAGTGAAGTTAAGAGACTTCAAAGTTTAGACAGTTGCCTAAGAGCTCAGATGGAACAGTTTTGCCAAGGTGAGGCCCCATGGTTAGAAATGCAAGATGATGTTTATGTATGCCTGATGTTGAGTAGTTGCGTAGTAAGATCCTTCATGAAGCTTATTATAGTCCGCTTTATGTCCATCCTAGTAGCAATAAAATGTATCAAGAGCTTCAACCTTTGTATTTATGGTCAGGCATGAAAAGAGAGGTTTTTGAGCTTGTAGAAAAGTGTTCGATTTGCCAACAGGTTAAGGCAAAACATCAGGTTCCCTCAAGGTTACTCTAGCCGATTCAAATACCGCAGAGACCGAGTTTTCTCACTTTTTATCGATTATAATGGACTTCACCTTAGAGAGGCTATTGTTGCTCTATATTCAAGAGATGGTGAGGTTACATGAAATCCTGACTTCGGTCATCTCAGATAGAGACCTAGTTTAACTTCTCGATTTTGGGAAGCTCTTCACAGTTCCCTAGTATCAAGATTTATTTAGCACAGTGTTACGGTCAGTCAGAGTGTGTAATCCATTCTTAAGGACATTCTTAGCTGCGTATTATAGATCTTGAAGGTAGTTGGGAAGATCCCTACCATTGGTGGAGTTTGTATAATACAGTTATCAGACGAGCATCCAGATGGCTCCAACAAAACCCTGTATGGGTGGGTGTATAACTCCTTTTTGTTAGATCGAGCTTAGTGAAGGGAAGATAATAGGGCCATATCTGGTCCATGAAACTGAAGAAAAGGTCAAGGTGATTTAGAATAGACTTAAGGAGACTTCAGATAGACAGAGGTTGTATACGAATTTGAATCGCAAGGATTTGAGTTTGATGTGAGGGTCAAGGTATTCCTTAAGATGTCCCTGTGGAAGAAGGTGCTTTGGTTTGGATGCAAAGGAAAGTTGACTTCGCGTTCATCAGTTCCTACAAAGTTCTTGAGAGAATAAGACTGGTAGGTTATTGTTTAGCTTTACCATAAGAGTTGGAGCATTCATATGTGTTCCATGTATCCATGCCTAAAGATATCGTTCCGATCCATCGTATGTCCTATCTTTAAACAAGTCAAGTTGAGCCCTGACATGTCTTATGAGGATGATTAGATTAGAGGTCTAGCTAAATAAGTGAAAGAGCTGAGAAACAACAATATCACTTTAGTAAAGTACTTTGGAGAAATCACGGGGCCGAGGAAGCTAATTGAGAAACAAATGAATATGAAGCTCCAGTATCTGCATTTTATATCTAGGTAAATTTTGAGGACAAATTTCTTTTTAAGAATGGAGATTTGTAATGCCCTCGAATCTTGGTTTAGTAGTTCCGGTAAACCCGAAGCCTAAAGTTGATGTTTCGTGCTTTTAGGTTTGAGTATGGGCCTAAGAGTTAGATGGTAAGAGATGATTGTCTTATAAAATAGAAAATAAAGAGACCAAAAGTGCAATTTATCTGATTCTTATTTCAAATCTGAAAACTCCCCTATTTTATGAGGCCTACGTGAACAACTCCCCATTTCCCACCAAATACTCATTATTCTTCTACTTTTCTCAATTCTTCTTCCATCTTCAAGTTGAAGAATTTAGGACTTCAAGTTTAGTTGGGTCAAGCAAAGGTAAGATTTTTAACCCTCGCCCTTCAAGCTTCATTTTAAGCTCCATTTCACTAGTTTTTATCCATAGAAAAATGGATTTTGAGAGGTTTGTGAGAATATATGGATTTCTAGCTATGTTTTGGGTTATAAGGAGTTATTTAGAATGTATACAACCTCTAGATGGATTAGTAATCCATTTTCTTACTTTGTTTAGTGAAGGAAATGGGAGAGAGTTCCAAATCAAAAGACAAGGAAAAGTTGAGCATTGGTTGAGTTGATGAGAGTTCTAGCCACCAAAGGAGCAAGGTAACACCTTTAAATGTTCAAAAACTCTTCTCTACTCTAGTGAGTCATTAGAAGTTCAAAAGTTTAAATGTTGAGTTGAGCGTGATAAGCATTTCTTGTGAAATTCTTGTTTAATAGTTATAAATGAGTTTAAAGTATCTATTAGACCCTTGTTGATCAAAATAAAACTTTAAGCATGTTGGTGACCTCATTAAGGTCTTGGGATTAAAATATAACATTTTAGTATGTTTTTATGACTTATGCAGTATATGTCGATACTATTGGGATAATATCGATATTATTCTTCGTTTTGGGCAAATTCGTGAGTATCTGGGCAAGAGTATCGATACTCTTTCAAGAGTACCAAAACTGGGTCATTGTTTCGAAACTTCCTTAAAGTTTCAAAATTGGGCATAACATAATGTTTAAAAGATCGATACTTATATAAGTATCGAACTTTTGCTGGAGTATCGATACTCTTGGGATAGTATCGATACTTTCAATCTATTTTAGGTAAAAATGTCAGTTTTTAAAGGAATTAGACTCGAAGTACCCCAACACTTCATTTTATTATCAAATAAGACTACAAGTGAGAATATTAATGATATTAATATTACACTTAGAAACAAGGTCAATTAGGATGACATAAAAATAGCCTTGGATGAGGCTCGGGAAACAATCAAGACACCTGAGTTCCTTTAGAAATGTTTGTATTAATGAAAGTACATATTAAGTCTGGATATCTTTAAGTAGTGGGTGAGGCACTTAAATCTAACTAGCTTGGACGCAAGGTCCGACACTCAAGGAGTGGGTTAGTCGAGGGTGTTGACCGATGCAGAGATTCTGGGCAACCAACCTCGGTAGACTAGAGGGTGTGTGAGCTCCGAGATGCAGAACCTCGTCACACCAATATATATACCATAGAGTATAGAGTGTA